>NC_138541.1:35524775-36124775 GCF_964234715.1 Podarcis melisellensis
AGTTTGAGAAAATATGATATCCTTGTAAATGGGGAGATGAGTGAGAGATTCCAGTCACATTATATTCTCCTCAAATGCAGGAACAAGCCTTGTTGAGGTGTGAATGGTCTCTCATTGGCACTTAGCTATCAACATGGTCAATTAAGCAAACTTAGCCACTGTGGAAAGAGTGGTTGTTTGCCCATTAAACAAGAAGCCCGGTTATTCAGAAGAAGGAATGAAGGGCAAAAATGAACTCTTAACAACCTTAGCTCCTCGAAGATCTGCCTGAGGCCAAATTATTAGATGTTAGCCACCTAACAATCAATTTTTCATTTTTGATAACATAATCAGCTTGCAGACTTGGCAAATTTTCTAAAGAGACGATGGTTATTCAATCTTCTTTCTCCTATATTTAGCCCTTATGAGTGTCCTTGAGTACCATATTTGCTGCATAGCAGAACATACATCAACCTTACAATTAACTAGAAGTCACATTTCTTCCAGCCTTTGAGATTGCTGATGGTGCTATTGCAAATATTCGTAGTTTCCCCAGACTGTTTCATCTTTCCAATTAATAAGAAAAATATCCTTTGTATTATGAATGTAAATATATTTAATAAAGGTGAACCATGGGCCAGGCTACAACCCCACTTACTTTGGAAATTACATTTTCCCACCTTCCCTTTTCTGGTTCTATAATTTTGTTGTGGTCTCCCATCTCATCCTGGCAGTCCAGAGATAATAATTCTCATCCTCTCCTAGCTCTAGAACCAGTTTACCAGTTCCTAACTTCTTGGATTGACTGGGTGTCATCACAATGGGGAGAAGACCCAGCCCCAAACCATTCCTTCATTTTTATTTATTGCATTTATTTATTTATTCATTACATTTATATACTATCCATATTACAAAGTCTTCAGGGCCATTTGCAGTGCAGTGGAGATGCAGTAAAATGTGTAAACAATAAATCTAATTATAAGCAGTACAAAACAGCAGTAGAGAAAACGTATAAAAGCCAGCAAAAATACAGCAGCATTCACTCCATTTAAAACCACTGTAGACAGCAGCGGCTGTCAAAGTTCAGGCTTGATGACCTGAGTCTGCACTAAGAGACAGCCAAGATGGTCTCTGGACTCTTTGGCAGCCTCGGCTTTTGTAGCTGGAGTTAGTCAGGGCCACATCCTCCCAGGCCAGTGGGAAAAGGCCTTCCAGGACTCACAGCCAAAATATTATGGAACAAATACTAGACCTGAATTTGGAAGCAACAAGTCTTTGGCCATAGTGTGGCCACTGAGGGTGGATCCACACCATACATTCAAAGCACTCTTATATCACTTTAATAGTAATGGAGAATACTGGGAACTGTAGTTTGTTAAGCGTGCTGGGAATTGTGGCTCTGTCAGCGCCCTTAACAAACAACAGTTCCCAGGATTCTTTGGCAGAAGTAACGTGGTTTCAATGTATGGTATGTACGCAGGCTGACACTGTAATTGCCTCCACACACAAATTATTCAGGAAAGTATCTCTTCTGGTTGTGTAAGATAACATACAAGAATGGAAATACCTGCAAGGCAATCTCACAGATTCTTCTAGATTTGCTGAAACTTTTATGCCTTTGGGGATGCTGCAGCAATATAAAAGAGCTGTCTCAGATTGTGGTCTAAATCCCTCAGCAAAAATGATGGTTAAAGACACACAAAGGTCATTTTATTGCTTTTAATGATACTGAAAGCTTATTCTGTAGTGTAAATTAGCAATCTGGTATGATCAGATTACAGTGATCTATCATTACATTGTAGATAACCTTAGATTTTTGCTTCTTTCATTCCGCATTATCATGGTCTTGCACACAGAAAGACACTTCTGAGGTTTGCCAATGCAACTCCTCATTTGGAAAGGTATTCCTAAGAGACCTGACAGATTATGTGAAAGTACAGGACTACTGATGAATCTCACTAAAATGACAGGTTTCTATTATGTTGTCCATGTGATGTTCTCCTCCAAATGTGTGATGTTTTCTCATACTGAAGGAATGGGTTTCCAAAACCTAAAACCTGACTGAGCAGTCAGTCTGAAACAGGCCCCAAAATCCGCATTTTTCCTTCTCCAAGGGAGCATTTCTAAAATGCTTTAACTTGAGCTGTTGAGCAAATGCATAACAGGAACCCAGCTGTATAAACAAAGTGCTCTCACTTATCAGTCCATGAAGGCTGGTAATGACGGATGGCCTTGTCCATTCCAAAGTGGAGCAGGGATGACACGTCTGGGTCTTATCTTACATCCTGACCACACTCTGACACACAGACCTAGTCCGGGAATGGCGCCAGGAGTGCTCTTAGAGTTGGTGACCTTCTTACCCCAAGATAAGGAATACAGGAACAGGAACACCCTTATATGGTCAAGAGTATAAGAAGAGGAACACCCTTTTATGGTTAAGAGTACCGGAGCAGGAACATCTGTGATGTCAACTTGTGTGTATAAGCTGACGTGGTTGGATTCCTGGGGAAGGGGGGAGAGGGTGCCTGGAGGATATATATACTGCATGAAATTTCTCATTTCTTTGGACATGCTGTGAACTGACCACGCAAGTGCCTTCTGCTATCCAGAGAGCAGAATAAACTCTTTCTCTGAATCAACCTCGGTGTCATTTGACTTCCTTTCTCCCTCCTGGGAGCAACACAGACCCCACCAGTCGGTAAAGTCTAATAAGGCTACAATACCGGAGATACTCTGAAAAGGAGAGGGCATGAGATAATTCAGATTGGGGGAGGAGGAGTGTGGGATGGCTGTGATTTAGGATAGAATGTCATATGGACAAGGGAGAATGGATGGAAGTACATGAAGCTTACTATCTACGTTGAACAACAGTATGGATGATCCCCAGGTCTAAAGTGATTCAAATTGAAATTGACTCTGGAATTGCTCTGCTTGAGACAAGCTTTATAAGGCACCCTTCAGTCAACATTAAGCTTTTAAAGTCACATTGATTTCTAAGGACAGTTAATATGCTTAAAGCCACAGCAATCAATTGGACTAAGTCTTTAACCTGGTCTAGATTAAAGCAGGAGTGAGGAGCCACCACTCCACAGGCATGAATCAACTAATAGGACTTCACCATCTGGAACACAAGATTTGTTCCTTGTCTCCTCCCCGTGCACAGAATATGCTCCTATTGGAACGAATGAAAGCCTGCTCTCAAACCTAACAGCTATACAGGAGACCTTTATAAGACAGGAAAATGTTAACTCTTCAGTGCTCCATTTATTATCATTATTATTTTGGAAGCAGCTGATTTCAAGCCTAATAACTGCATGGGAGAGGCAGGACTCAGCTATACAACGCAAATGAAAATGTTTTAAGTGTGTTTTAAGTGCAATATACAACGTGACACAAGATGGCGATGGTGAGCCTTATGGAAAATTCAATGTATATTTGTAAAAAAACATTTTCAGAACGGTTTTTATATGTGTCTAGATTCCACCGCAATCTCCATGAGGATCACTCCCAATGCAGCAATTAAGTGAGGGATACGGAGCTCAAATTTTTTTGTCAAGCCTAAGTGTGTGGGTTTTATGTGTTGGTGGGTATGATTGGGAATGTGTGTGGGAACGTACATGAATTAATGCAGGAATGGATGTGTGTAGATGATACGAATGTGTGTAAGAGAGAGGGTGGTCTTCTCCACTTTTTGCACTAGCCCTGTCCATCAGTGGCCTGAGGGAATGTGGTCCATGAGAGTGAAAACTTTCCCTTCTCCTGCTCTAACAAATCTTATTGCTGGCAAAGGTGTGTCCCCATCTGCGCTAATGTCAGATTTTAGGGAAATTGTCAGAAATACTGAATGAGGGCACCTGCAGTGCAGTTGGTGGCTCTAATGTCAAAGTTTCTTGTATTTTCATGAAAGAAGCTCAGATTTATTTCTAGATAAATAGAGACATTAGCAAAGCAGGTACTGTTTATGTCCTCCTGGAAAGCTTTTGTCACATGACTGTATACAGTTTTTTTTTATCTAGATATATAATTATCCATTGTCCTAAAGCCTGCTTAAAAAAGACATTTCTATTGAAAGAAGATTTTAGCAGGACAAAGGCTGCCCTCTTAACTTTATTATTCTTTTCTTTAATCTAAAACCTTGATTTCCCCAGTGTCATTATACACAGCCCAGAATTATTTCATTTAAATTCTCCTTTATAGAATTTTCTGTAGGTGATTATGCCATATCCCATCCTATTGTTCTTCATGCTGTCTCGTAGGGTAGTCATAGAAAATTGAACAGGGATTAAAGCAATGATAATATTCTATTCATCTTATTCTTAAAGCCTGTAAGCTTTAAATAGAGGACAATATCATTGAAGCTCTTAGTTCCCTGGGGGAAAATCAGCATATAAAACTCTATGGGCAGGGTATAACTTTTGAGATTAAATATTTTAACTAAATTTGTACATACAGCTTCAAATTTCCCCCTTTGTGACAACGAAGAGTAAATAAATTTTGTTTTTTATATATATTAATAAAAGTCCCCAAACAGTTTTGTTTTAAATTTTTGTATATTTGTTTCCAGGACTGCACAGCAGTTCAGTGAGAACAGAAGCCTGTGGAACTTATGAACAGTTATAAAAGCTTATAACCAGGTGGTCTGTTGAGACTCCAGCCATCTGGTGAGAGATAAAGGCACAGCATAATTAAATATAACAATTATGGAGACAGGATTTGGGATGGGGTGGGGACATCGTTGCAGCCAAATTCTGCAAATAAAATAAAATGGGGACAAATGAGGTAAAGCAGAATCATTTCCTCATAATCTGTCACTTGCGCTGTCTGAGCTGTAAGCATTGTTTGTCATCTACAATTGCTGCATGTCCCAAACTGGACATGATGTACAAGATCTGTGATTAGACTCTTCTGGTGCTTTTTCTTGTACAGACAAGCAGTCTTATTATGGGGCTGCTTTGAAGACTGCAGAAGAAATACTCTGGCAGAGCGTGCTTAAGGGTTTTCTTCCATGTCCTTTCCCCCCATTCTGCATTGCTCCCCCTTGTCAAAGCCAAGAAACTCTGAATTTTTAACCACCTGTTTTAAAAAAAACTCTCCTGTTCTCATGAATGCAAAATAATATCTATGTAGCTAAAAACAGTCTTAAAATAAAGGGGACAATAGTCAGAAGACAGGACTTTTCACCACTACAGTGGTACCTCAGGTTAAGAACTTAATTTGTTCTGGAAGTCCATTCTTAACCTGAAACTGTTCTTAACCTGAGGCACCACTTTAGCTAATGGGTCCTCCTGCTGCCGCCGCGCCGCCACTGCATGATTTCTGTTCTCATCCTGGAGCAAAGTTCTTAACCTGAGGTAATATTTCTGGGTTAGCGGAGTCTGTAACCTGAAACGTATGTAACCTAAAGCGTATGTAACCCGAGGTACCACTGTAATTTCCTATGACCTCTTCACCATGTCACTGGACCATACAGGTCTTCTCTACTTCTGGTTTTTCCCCATGAATACTAGGTCTTTACTTTGGAGTCACTTAAAAAATAAAAATGGGAGCAAGGGCACACAAATTCTACAAACAAAGATTCTTCAATGAAATGTGACAATTCTGCAAATAATATGAAGCAGGCAAAAGATGCAAATATCTGTATACTTCCCCTGTTTGCATAATTTATTGTAATTCCAGAACCTGTGATTTATGCTCACAAAATTTGCATGTGAGGAGATGGTTTGCAATAATACCACTACATGGCAGATCTGTGAATTAGAACCTTTATGTGATCAGAAACCTTTTCTGGGACAAGAGGACGCACATTCTGCAACCTGGACAAAATGGAGTTAAAGTAGTTGAGGTTCCTGCATGGCAGGAGATTGGACAAGATGACCCCAAGGATACCTTCCAACTATACAATTCTGCTGTAACCATATTAAATGACCTTGTGAGCAACCCACTTCAAGTCCCAGATGATGAACAAACATCTCTTGTGAGACGACTCATCATCAGTTTCTCCACAACTCCACCCAAATATCTCTGTTCTGCTTTCAAAAGCCATTCCTGGAATCCAAGAATCCAAGGCAGCTGTGAGCTCAAGCACCATGTGTTCTGTATACTTTTAAAAATGCTTTCCCTTGGGTTGTAAATATATTTTTATAAGCTCACTAGAGGAAACAGCTGCTGTGTCTGTTTAATAAGAATCCTCCTCCTAGCCTTTCAGCAAGCATGACCGAGTTCCTTCTTAGCAGTTGCTCAGTCCAGGAAACAATGTGGCATGTTTGCTCTTATCTGGTTCAGCCTGCAGAAGTCCCTCTTCAGACAATGAACGTTACATCTAATGATGACAATAAGAAGAAGTATTTTACTCACTCAATGCCTGTTTCATGTTTTCTACTTATGGCTCTTTTCAGGCTCCCATCTGTTTTACAACCTGGTCTGTTTGGGCAAGAATAACAATAGTCAAGGTCTCAAATGCAAGACACACAAGAGAATATCTCATCCACCAGCTAGCTAAAATTAACCAAATACTGAAGTACAGTGGTACCTCAGGTTACATACGCTTCAGGTTACATACGCTTCAGGTTACACACTCCGCTAACCTAGAAATAGTGCTTCAGGTTAAGAACTTTGCTTCAGGATAAGAACAGAAATTGGGCTTCGGCAGTGCGGCAGCAGTGGGGGGCCCCATTAGCTAAAGTGGTGGTTCAGGTTAAGAACAGTTTCAGGTTAAGAACGGACCTCTGGAACAAATTCAGTACTTAACCTGAGGTACCACTGTACCTTAAAGACTAACACATTTATTATGACATAAGCTTTTGAGGATTCAGGCCCAACTTGTCAAATACAGGAAGTCTAGAAAATAGTATTAATTTTTTGTATGTATAGGATGAATATACCATGATTTATTCTTTTTGGGAAATCTAACTTGTGGAACAAAGGAACACAGGAAGCTGCCTTATAATGATACAGACCACTGGTCTATCTATCTCAGTATTTAGTAATAGTAATAGTAGTTCTATACCGGCCTCCTTCCAAGGATCACAGTGTGGTTTTAAATAGAAAACCCCCTAAAATACACAACCCAATAACAAACAAAAACAATATCCCCTAGTTTAAAAGCCATATATTGTTATTTTATTGTTATTTATTACATGTATGTCTACACCATGGGTAGGCAAACTAAGGCCCAGGGGCCGGATCCGGCCCAATCGCCTTCTCAATTAGGCCCATGGATGGTCCGGGAATCAGCATATTTTTACATGAGTAGAATGTGTCCTTTTATTTAAAATGCATCTCTGGGTTATTTGTGGGGCATAGGAATTCGTTCATCGCCCCCCCCCAAATATAGTCTGACCCCCCAGAAGGTCTGAGGGACAGTGGACCAGCCCCCTGCTGAAAAAGTTTGCTGACTCCTGGTCTACACTGACAGAAAGCAGCTATCCAGGGTTTTAGGCAATAGTTTGTTCTAATATACAGTTACTGGCTCACACTTATATTCATGAAAGGGTTAACCTGAGCCCTGAGCTCAAGCTACCTGAGTGGGTGTTCAAAGTCTCTTTTGCTACCCACCCCCACCTTTGTCTTTTTTCTCCTCCTGCTTCCTGGAACAAGCAAGAAGCCATGTGGCCATGGCTCCCTGCAAGTGAAGCGAATCTCTAAAATGAGATTTCATAGCCTGAATCTTTGCTAACCCAAAGATTGTATGATCCTTTTTGTAAGGAAACCAAGTAACTTGATTTTTAAGGTCATTCGAAAGCCTTTTTCATCTGTTTCATCTTTGTTTTTGGTAACATCTGGATACTCTGAGTAAAATATCCACTTATTTGCAAAGCTAAGTGTCATAACTCTATCAATTGAACTATGGTCCTTCCCCACAAAGTGTCTCCTACCTTTGCCAAAAGAAGCATTTTACCCCTTCTGTGACCCCCTTTTTCGGTTGCTGCCAATGTAAAAATATAATAAATGATAAATTCAAAGTTATAATAACAACTGACCACAACTTCTCTTACACTGACTTCTCGTTGAAATCTTCAAGTCAGTGCTTATAGCAATTTCTTTAAGAATACTTTTATTTTATCTGACCCTAACAAACCAAATACTATCTGCCACTTGCTTGTTCAGTGAAATGTGTCCCTAATAACTGCTGTCTCAATTTAACAACACATTTGGTTTTTCAGAGATAATATTATGGTACTGGACAAGGAAATAATTGTTTCATTGGATATTGGTGGCTTATGCATGGATATAAATCTTATAATAGTTTTATTGGCACCATGACATTTTCTCATTAGAAAAATCTCCAGAGGCACTGCTTTTTAATTAAATTGTGTTGAAGTTAGTAATGTTGGCCTTGAGGAAAAGATCTAGCTATTTCACGTTGGAAGTCTCTTTGTATTATTATTATTTACGAATTAAAGTACAGTAATTGAAATTGCTACAAACAATTCCTCATTATTCAAATCTGTTGCCTTCCAACCTCAAGGAGATCTCATAAGCATTAGGTGGCTATAAAACGTTTTATTAGCTTCTTTAATGGTGTCTGAACTACTTCCCTTCTGAATGTATTTAGCTCCTGCAGTAATCTCTTTTGGACAATTTTCAGTTTAATATTCCTAGAGGAATAGCTGCACACAAATTGGATACTGGATGTGGTCACCAATTGTAAGTCACCATTAATAGTGATCTGTGCTGAAATGCCAAAACATCACACACTTAGTACTGGTTATCCAGCTGGTACTGAAAGTTGTTAGATCCCTATTCCCGTCACAGAGCTACAAGTCCCAGAGTTCGCTAGGAAGAAGGATTGATTGTTAAACCATCCTGGGAACTGAAGTTCCCTGAAGAGAATAGAGGTCTTCTAGCAACTCTCATCACCTTAACAAACTACACTTCCCATGATTCTTTGGGGGAAGCCATTGCTAAAGTAGTATGATACTGCTCTAAATGTATAGTGCAGATGGGGCTAGATTGCCGAGTGGCAAATCCTACCATGCTATCTTCATACTGCTTTCTACACACTGCTGTAGCACTTTGTGCCTACCACACAGCACTTCATAGTGTGCAGCCCCTGTGGTGACTTATTATCACCCTTGGTTGACTGTACCTAGAATTGTTAACATAACACTTGTTCCTTCTGGCTCCCATACAAAGAAGGATGGTGCAGGCTGAGAACTAATCCTGATGTACCTTATTTTTAAAAGGGTCATGAAAGCTGAACATGGTACAGGACCGTGAAGGCATCTGTAATGCTAAAGCAATGTGAAAACATATCTTCAGTGAAATTTGAGTGCTTTCCCTATCTCAGCCTAAAAGGAAGATATTGCATTTACTTTATTGATTTATTTAACTAAATTTTAAAAAGAATCCTGGCAACTGTAAAATGATATAAGTGTACTTTAAACATATGGTGTGGGTGTGACTTCTGTGCACTCCAGATTCTTCTTTCATGGGCAAAATGTTGGTGCTTTTTGATTCTGGTGCCCTTTTGCCAGGGGTGCAAAAGAAGGACGTCAGAGAATGTGCCATTGATTCATCTTCTGTGGATGTAGATTGAGATGTTGCAAACACCTCACATAATATGAATTCAAGTTGTGCAGTTCAATCTGGAACTGCAAAGGAAGAATTAGGAAGATACAATTGCATGGTGTCATGTGATGTTGTATGACTGACAGATGGACAGCCTTGCTCTCCTGTGATAGTGGCAGACAAGGTCTTTCCATACCTGGCTCAAGCCTTCTGACCAGATCCAATCCCCTACTCAAAGAACCAAAAAATCCAGTTATTTTATCCAGTTATTATGTTATTTTTCTTATAATTTTTCCTAAGTTTGACACCTATGCTTTAGACCCCCTCCCCCAGATCTTACATACTTTTTGAAAGTGACCTCTGATGAAATCTAAGTAAAGAGTCCAGTAAGTAAAGATCGTTTAACATATAAAAACCTCCACAGACAATTTGATCAATGGAGGTTAATATTGATTTGACTATACTATACAAAGAATGCTGTGCTGCATCTTCTTCTTTACACCACTCTAGAAAAAGATGCTTTAACTGATGGGTTTTAACTGTGAGCTACACTCATGCATATAATTCATGCCCATTGATTGAGATTCAGAGAGCTACAGAACAGATATCTGTGATTGCAAATCGCTCTATGGGATTGTTTTGTCTCTGCAGAGAGTACAGTGGGACATCTGCATGTTTAGCACGAGAGAGGTGCTTCCATTTTCCCCAACCTGGTGCCCTTCAGATGCTTTGGATAACAAGTCCAATCAGCCCCAGCCATGACTCCAGGTTGGAGAAGGCCTGTCTGGATTATTTAGCCACATGCAGGAAACCTGATATGCTGTATGGATTGAGTTTACTGGTGGCTTGTGGAGACAGAGCCATTGACAGACAAAACCAGTGAATTCTAATTTCATACCTTCCAACATTCCTCAGATGAAAAAGGGACATTTCTCACTCCCCCCAATCCCAACTGACCCTCACATCCCAATTTCCCCCCCCCTCCCAACAGAGCATTTCCACTACCAAAAAACCAACAGAACACAGCACACACACCTTCCACTGTCCTGGACACACAAAGCATCAGCGGTAGCAGTGGTGGCAGTGATAGCTTCTCCTCCTTGCCCACTCTCCAGCAGCTGCTATAAGCCTATGAGCTGCCTAAGGGAGGAGGCCCGCAGTGGTGGCCATGGAGAAGCAATGGGAGAGGCAACAGGATGTTCCCTCACAGCCGCCACCGCTGCCCAGAGGCAGAGCTAGCTGCTCCAGCACCCGGAGCGGCACACATACTGTGGATCCGGGGCTAGCCGCCCGCGGGGTGGAGCAGGGCAACCGTCCCAGGGGGTGCCACCCATGGCGAGTGTCCCAGGGGGGTGGGGCGGTGGTGTCACCCCCCCTCAGGGATGGCACCCAGGGCAGACCTCCCCCATAGCACCCCCTTCCTCCACCAGTGCCACTGCTGCCACTGCTGCTCAGGACAAGTGTCAGCTCACCCTCCTCCAAGCTTGGTGGTGGTGGCACCAGTAGGGGAAATAGGGACATTCTGGGATCAAAACAGAAACCAGGATGGTTTCGGTAATTCTGGGACTGTCCCTGGAAAATAGAGATACTTGGAAGGTATTTAATTTTGTCCTCATCCCTCTGTACTGTGTACTACAAGGGGAACACTGAGACTAAGGAAGAAGAAACTGACAACTAACCCCCCCCCCCCACTGGGTAGTTGTAAATAAGGAGGCAGGCAGGTGGGGGCTGGCTGAGGCAGGACAGGCTCACCATGAGGCAAGGTGAGATGACCACCTCAGGCAACAGGGTCCACAGGGACAGCAGATCCCAATGTAGATCTTCATCTTGTTCCTGATAGAGATCTTCAGCCATCTAGTCTTCCCTAGTGGGGAGGCAGGATGCCATTTTGTGGTTTACCTCAGGTGCCAAAATGTATTGGGTCAGTCCTGGGCAGAAAGCAGACTGAGGTCAGTGGGGCAGCTGCCGACTTGCCCTAATGAACCAGCCTCCATTGATTGCATTGTTGAAAATCATCTCTAGATATTTATTTTCTCCTAGTACATGGTTGTTTCAATGGGACTTGCATCTGAGTAGAAATATTTAGGATTGGGCAGTAAGGGCCCTCTTCGACAATACTGTTTATTTGGTCTTTTACCAGCCATTTCATTTGATACTTCTGTTTTCATTGTGCAAACCCTATTAATTTATTTTCTGTTTCAAAACAAAAAGTTCTATGGAGATTTTCCTCTTTGTTGGCTCAACACATTTTGTTAGCAGATAATTTCAAGGGAAGGAAACATTAGCAAAAAAATACTAGCTACCAAGAGATTTGACTAGTGATCAGATTATTAATCCATAATAACTAAACTGAAGCAATCCCTTTGCGGCTGATACATGATAATATTCACAGAGCAATTAATAGAATTGATTATTAAAATCAATCAGATAAGCCCAGTGGCCATGATTAAATCTGCCGTAGGAAGAAAAACACAAAACAGAATGGATAAAGTTTTTGCAGTTGTTTTTAATTAAAACAGGCCTGGGGAATAAGTTTGTAAACTGGATTGAAATGCTACTTAAGCACTCTCAATCAATGCAGGAGTCTGAGGGATTTGTTCTAAACCCCTCACTCTTTTCTTGCTTGTTGTAGCCTAAGGCCATAGCTGTTCAAACAATTAGATTTCACCCTGTGATCAAAAGCAGAGCCTTGTAGGAACATCACACCATGCCATCATGAAAGGGAGAAAGAGTGCCATAGTTAAGTGTTAGAGCACATGCTTGGCATGGGAAAGATTGCAGGTTCAATCCCTGGCATGTCCAGGCAAGGAAGGAAAAGGCTCCTCTCTGGAGTTCTGAGCTAGACATTCCAATGGCCCGATGTCAGCCTTTGTACCTATGTACCTTACTAAAGCATATGCTGATGAAAACCAGTGCTGTTAACCAATGATTTGTGTTGGAATTTCTGGTCAAGTAAGTTCAACATGGTCCTGTAAGACAGAGTTCAAGGCACAGTCCTTGAAACAGATACACATGTCATGGAGAACAACTGTCTGATTTGCATGATACTGTACATCAAGAAAAAATTAAAGAGGTCTCCATAACATGATTGTAATGGGAATACTATCCATACATCTGCCACCCTTAAACCATTTCTTGGCATGAAGTCTTTGTCACTACAGCTTCATACGTACCAAGTGTCCCATAAAAACTAGGACATCCTATTTTTTCATGTAAGATTGCTGCCACCATTTTGGGTGCTGAAACCTCATGTACCCTGAAAAAGTGCTTTATTCGGGGTGAGATCAAAGCACGGGTCACGTGATTAACCCGGGAGTGCATCTTGGAAGACACACATCCTTGGTTTTTGGTACGAAAAGTTGGATGGTATGCAGCTTGCATCATCAAACTGATGGCGAGAGCTGAATCCTAAACCCAGTTCTAGCATTTCTTCTCTTGCTTCTTCATAGTCTACCCAGTGCTTTTTTTACGGGGGGACGCAGGGGTATCATACCCCTAAACATTTTGTGAATCTAAGTTTGACCTCATTGAGGGGCAGTATTTCAATATGAGTAGGAAAATGAGAGTGCTCCTAAACATTTTATTTATTTATTTATTTAGGGGGAAAAGCACTGAGTGTACCTAATAAGTTAGCTCGAAAGATTTTAAGATTGTGGTGTCTCCTAAAAAAACATAAGAACCACCGTGCTGGCTCAGACCAGAGGTCTGCATAATCAGGAACTCTGCTGTCACAGAGGTCAGTGGGAATGCCAAAAGCAAGAGATGATACTCTCAATAGTACTGTCTTGCTCATGATTCCTAGCAACTAGTATTCAGATGCACACTGCTATAGCATGGATAGTCAATGTGATCTCCAGATGCTGTTGAACTACAACTCCCATCAGTCCCAGCAAACAGAATTAATGGTCAATGATCATCATCAGGGCACCGCATTGACTACCTTGGTGCCATCAGAACTTTAGTAGTGTGTAGGCCCTTTGAATTATTAGTTGGAAAAAGTTGTCCCTTTATATACTTCCCAGGATTCTAGGATGGAAACTCACTGGAAAAGTAGCATAGACCTATCTTTCCTTTCAGCCATGGAATCAAGGAAGTGTCATGCCTAAATCCTGCCTCAAACCATTATAAGGTTTTCTACAGTTTTGGGCCCGCAAGTGTCAGAGAGGCTGCCCCAAAGATCCCTGTGAAACAAGTGAAAGTAAGACATAGCATGGGATTCCTGTCCTGAAAGCAAGTTTCTTATTTGCTCTGCTGTACAATCCTCAGAGTCTGGGTGCTAAGATATTTATGAGCTATTTCTACAGCAGAACTGTGAAAATATCAGATTTTTATCTGCAAATATTTTTTTCCAATGATGGAAGTGACTTCCAGCTGCTCTATGGCTGTATCTATAGCCTGGTTCTTGCATGCAGTGTTGTGGGGGCAGTGGGGGGGGGAGAGATAAAATAAGTGTGAGTAGCTCAGCTATATGGACCGTTCTCTCCACCACGGAATGGTGACCAGGTGTCAAAATCCTTCTTCCAGCTCCCTGCTATGCATTTTTACCAAGAAGAAAGTTACATTATATTCAGTGAGGCTTATATCCATGTAAGCGTACAAACGTTTAACTATGGTGATCAAAATGAGGGATGGTGAGAAACTGTCAAATATACGTTCCCAGGATATTCTAGCTATTTCCCCCCAAGTTCCTTTAAGATACTAGTATCCAGTATCATTTTCAAGGACAAATGGAGGAGAAGAGGGAGGTGCAGGGGAAAAAAATAGGTGTTTTATTCTGTTAATGAAGGTATCCACAGGAGGCTGCAATTTTGATTGGCAAGGCAGCAGTAGCAGAAGGATGTGCAAGTCTTTCTCAGTGGAGACATTTCTATGATCAAAACTGTCCTCCAACTACTTTTCTCCCCTCAGAAGGAAAAGAAGAAGAAGAGTTTGGATTTGATATCCCGCTTTATCACTACCCTAAGGAGTCTCAAAGCGGCTAACATTCCCCTTTCCCTTCCTCCCCCACAACAAACACTCTGTGAGGTGAGTGAGGCTGAGAGACTTCAAAGAAGTGTGACTGGCCCAAGGTCACCCAGCAGCTGCATGTGGAGGAGCGGAGACGCGAACCCGGTTCCCCAGATTAGGAGACTACCGTTTTAACCACTACACCACACTGGCCCACATGGAGGAGGCCCACATGGAGCCACATAGGGAAAAGCAGCAGGAGAGGAAAAGTAGCTGGATGAGACAAATGAGAGCAGGAAAAATGGGCTGTGGGGAAAGGGTGAAGCACCATCCCCCCAACTGCTATTTCTCCATTAAAATTTGCAGCTCCTTACAGCAGCATTTCAATTTACTTGGTCCCCAAGAAGCAGTCTCTCAGCACCCCACTCCACCAGCAACAAAATCAGTAGGGTGCAGCAAAATAAAAAGAAAATACAAAAACCCAGCCTTCTTTCTCAGGATGTTTGGAATTTGGATGGATAGTGATCACTAAACTGTTGTCAGCTGAGAATAAGCAACCACTGTGGGGAATGTTGACTTCGTTGATTGTTTGCATCTGGCTTTTTAAATCAACAGGCAGACTGTGACAGCTGCAAAATCATAGTTTAGGATCATCTAGAAAAGTGATTCCCAGGATAAGGCAACAAAAGTCAACCAAAGAGCACTTGATTTTGAAAAACAAACAGCAAAGACAACCAGAAATATAGGCAGTGGAAAAAATAAGTGCTGAAATGTTTCCATACATTAAAAAAAAAAAAACCACAGCACAAAGGATACATTTTCACAGCATGCTCCATCAGCCCATGTAGTAGGAATTGTATTTTATCTAAACTGTGACAGACCAGCATATAATAAAAGCAATGAAGCAGGAAGACAGAGCAATGTTGTTAAAATTGCCAACAAGAATAATATTGTAATTCTCCCACATGGCGGTATGAAAACATAGGGAGCATCTAAAGGCCGTCAGTGAAAAGCTTTGTGCTGCTTTAATGCTGTTGATTCTATGGGGATATTTCAGAAAACTCTTCAGCATTTGTTTGTGAAATTTCGGACTTCAAACCAGCCCTCACAAATCAAGAAATCAACAGTGGCTGCTACTCCATTTCTCTGAGAGACACGGTTAGTGGCGGGTTTTGTAGCAAATGCTATTCTTTCCTAACATAGCTCTCTCACCCCACCTGCAAACTGGGAAATGCCAGAGACTGAACCTTTGGCAAAGGCCTATTGCTCAGTGGTAGAACAGGTGGTTTGCATGCAGAAGGCTCCAGTCCAGCAGGCGTTTCCCAATGCACAGTTCTATGCAAATTGTGCTGCTTTTGTGTGGATCTAATGGGAATTTGGGGGCAATTCCGAATCAGTGGCTGAATGAAAAAAAAAAAAAGTGAAGTCAAATAAACGAAGGAGTTAAAAAGTCTGCCTAACATTCCAGACTAAGTTTCCCAGGCTAGTTTTCCCCTGGTTTGTACCCAAGCACAAACAAATTGAAATTGTGCTGATCTGTAGAGGTGGTGCTAGGGAGCCCACAACTTCATTGCACTCTAAGAGGATAATAAGCACACACCCTTAGTGCTGTCCAGTTCCTAATACACTAGACTCCCCCCCCCCAATCACCTAATGCTGTGTGGGTTTACATATGTTCTTTCTTAGCACACACACATAAGGAAAAGACACAGGTGTGTGGCAGTGGTACATGTTACATGGCACACCCCACTATGTAGTTCTCTGATTTCCTTAGGAAAACAACTGGGTCCATTTGCTGGCATTAACCAGGAAAAGGAGCACTTAACAGGTAATGTGAAAGGCCTGTGCTTGAGATCCTTGATTGCTGCTGATGGCCAGCAGGTGTGTGGAACCTTTGGCCCTCCACAAGTTGCTTAACTACAACTCCCATCTGCCCCAGCAAGCATGGCCAATGGTGGTGGAAGTTAAAGGTCAGAAAGGTTCTCCACACCTGAGCTAGAAGGACAAATAGTCTGACCAAGCATCTGGTAGTTTTCTATGTAATCTGGATTCAATGTCCAGGAACTGGCTAGGAATGCAATTGTTTACTTAGGAAGAGTGAGGACAACATTTTTATATCAACACATGTAAGTAGAAAATTACCTTGTAAGTCCAATGTGGTCACATTTGATTTAGTATGAGGGAATAAATAAAGGGATTACTTAAAGGCAAGCTGAAGTTGGAAAGAGGCAGAAAATCCCTTCAGGCAATTTGGGAGCATTTTAAAAACACTATAATAGTAGCTCAAATAAAAACATATACTACAAATGGGAGAGGAAATTAACAAGTCTCAGATAAGGCCAGTGTGGTTAACTAACAGCCTCAAGGAAATTATAAAAGGCCAAAAAAGTGTACATATATATTTTAAGTGGGAGTCTTTCCTAAGTAACATTTTTTTAAAGGCAAACAAAAAACTCATCTGAACAGTAAAATGGTGAAGTCACAAGTCTTTAAACGTTTCAGCAGCAGGGAACTAGCCGCAGAGATGGCAGGCCCTTTTGTCATTTATGCGGTACATAAAGTATACATTCTTTAATCAGACGCACATTGTTTGGGAGCAAGTGGTCTGCTGAGAGCCTGGTATGTGCTTATTAGCATTTCTTACTAACTACCAGTATATGCAAGAGATTTCAGCATGCATTTTGATTCAGTGGAATAAAGATAGGAGCAAGAGCAGATTGCAGGATAAAATTATCTTTCTAACATAGTATCAAATATTTGCTGATGAAATTCAGTGTTCTTAACCTTAGACCTAATTCTTCCACAGCTGAGAATAAAATTTTACCAATAGTAGGGGTTGCCATGGAGCCCTGGGGCACCACTGTGCCTTCCAATACATACTATAGTACCTGCAAAAGGTTTCAGTAAACATGCTGACTATTTGCTTTCCCTGTTTAGTTTCTGATTGCACTGACTTGGCTTGTCCTATGTTGAACAATTTTTCCTTAAACAAGCCCACACTTCATTGGCACTTTCCCTCAGTTCCTCCCATTCTGAACAGTGGAGAGAGATGCAAATAGTTTCTCTCCCTGAGCCAGCATGGCTTTCCCCCATTGATGAGCAGGGGCATACTTGAACCATTTTGTGGCCCTGTCTCTTTTTCTGCTCATAAAAAAGAGATGTGACAGCCATTTTGTGTAATGCCATACCCTCAACAGCAGACCCCCAGCACAGGTTCCAGATGCACCCACTGGTGTTCAGAGGTTGGTGACTCCTGCCCTAAAGTACACCAGTATTTTCATTATAAGGGATGTTCTGCAGCTTCCAGAAAATAAACAGAAGCAGATTGTTGGCTCTTCCATATTTTCTTATGCAATTCAGAAGAAAAGTTGTGAAACTTTGGTTGCTGTAGCAGATCCTCCTGGTTAATCATTCCAGGAATCCAAAACAGCTGTCAGTCTTTTTCTATTCTATGCATAAGTATTTGACGTGCACGAGCAAGCCTTGGGTGAATGATTATGGCTGGGCTCACCAAAACCTTTTGCAGGATATTTGTGCTGCCTGCTTTAAGGGGAAGAATTCCAGCGACCATTTTATATTCCTTGCATTTCCACCAGTGTCATCTTTAAAAAACAGCTATGCTTTGAAGACTGTAACTGCTCTGAGATAGCCACAAACCAAAGACATTTTGGACTCCCCTTATCTGTATTCAACAGGCACTTTGGATCAGTAGCCACCCATCACTTAGCCAGGAAAACAGTCTAACTGTGTGAGGGTTTTTAGAGTGGCAGGCTCTCTGCGCTTGCAAAAGTTCCCAGTTTTTAGGTCTGGGTTTTTAGGCCAGACCTTAAGATACTTGGCTCTGAAGGAACTATTAAAGTTAACAGCCAATACAAATACTAATGTGTGTGTGTGTGTGTGTGTGTGTGTGTGTGAGAGAGAGAGAGAGAGAGAGAGAGAGAGAGAGAGAGAGAGAGAGAGAGAGAGAGAGAGAGAAAGTAAATTAATTAAGCACAACATATACTGGAAATCATAACAAAAAAAAACCCCCACTGTGGGTAGGAATAGACTAATGGAAAATCAGCCCTTAAGCAAAAGAGTTGCTGATACTGAAAATGTAAGACTGGAGGGAACAAAGTGGAGTTTGACATTACAAGGCTCAACAGCCTTCCACTGTAAAGACAACAGTTGCTAAGGTGAAGAACTGTTTTGACAGGCTGCTTCCCAAAGACCCACATCATCATTGTCAAAGAATCATTCTGACTTCCACACGCCTTCAATCCCTTAGGGAGTGAATATACCTGTAGAGAGAGGAATCGTATGCTTATGAAAGGGCCTTAGTAAGATACAAGAAAGCCTAAGAATAGATTGCAAAATGTTCTCTGTATGTATGATATATACTTTAGATATAGAGAGGATTGTCTTCTGCTCACCTCTCAGAATAATGATATAAAAAGAGCCAAATGCCACAATGATTTTTATTTTAAGTTGCAACCCCATTTTCAGGTTATAGGCTTGTTGCATGTGCTCCATTATGCTAACTGAGAGATGTTTGAGGGATGCAGTCTTAATTAAGTTTTCAATTCCTTTGGTTCTAGGAGACCATGACTGATTCAGTTGCACTGGGCACAGAGCTTCTGGGTTGCTGTAGCAGGTGGCGCAACTATGAAGTCCAACAGAAGGTAGGAAGTGCGGGGGGAGGGTGCGCGCCAGATTTTGGCGTCGCATGGGGCGCCACTGAAATTTGAGAGGCCAAGGTCTGTCACTGTTTGGAAGGGAGGGTCACTGAAAGCTCCTAACCATTTTATAATATTTGAGGATCTGTTTGTGGATTTTGTTTGTTTGTTTTTAACATCATCATCATCATCATCATTATTTATCCAAAATGTATACTGTCCTTCATCCAAGGATCACAGGGTGGTTCACAACATAAAAATCCAAAATTAGAACATAAAATACATAATAAAACAAACACAAGCCAATAGCACCACCCTCACAAACACATTAAAAAGGCCATAGAATGTTCTATCAGCTAAACGCCAGGTTACAAACATTTTCTGCTGGTGCCAGCCTCCCTGGGAGAGCATTCCACAGACAAGGAGCCAGCACAGAAAAGGCCTGTTGTTGTGTTAAACCTCTTCTGTTTTCCATTGCTGCTGCTGGTCACCTGATTTCTACTTTGCTCTTGGACTCATAAAGTGACTCAGTTTTGGTCTACCATGTTTTACCGTCTCTAGCTATCAGCCATGCTGACTGTAGCTGATAGGAGTTGGGCTCAAGAACATATGGAGGGCCACAGGTTCTCCAGTCCTGATTTAGGCCCTATTGTGGCAAATGCAACACCAGCATCAGCCACCACCACCAGGATTTTGTGCTTCTTGCATGAAGAATTTCTGTGCAATAGAACTGCTCCAGCCCACCATTTGCAAGCAAAAACCTTGCAAAAATAATATGTGTATGAGAGCCACTTACCCGCATGATAAACTAATCATCATAGCATAGATCTGTTTAAGCCTTAAGGATGATCATACCAGATTACAGAATTGGGGCTGCTTTTGTCAGATACAATATTTTTTTCAGTGGCTGCTCACAAGGCAAGTTTTCTGAAGCTCCATCTAATGAGGACTTCAGACACAGCAACATGGGCTTTATGACTTGAAGAGCAGAAGAAAAATGCCAGGAGAGCTGAAGTAATTAGGTCCTTGGTGTAAAATTAGCTACTATGTTGTAGGCAAGAAGGGGGATGGAAATGAGAGTTCTGGAGGAAAGTAATTGTTTCTCATAGTCTAGGGTGCAAATAATATATCAGAAGGTGATGGGGGGGATTCTATCGTTAGCGGGAGCCAAAAATTATAATTATGATAAGTGCCTGTGGCATGAACTCTATGAAAGTAAAGAGAGGACAGTCACTGTAGGAAATACCGCATATCTCATGATGAAGTCAAGAGGTGAGGCAAGTCTCTAGGTACTCTTGAGCCATGGCTGTGCCAGTTTTGTGCTAGAATCTCCTATGTATTAGCATTTTTTAATAGCAGTAGCAGGTAATTCCCCCCTTCTCTTTACCTCAGCAAACAAGTATTTCTCTTGTTGTAGCAGCCTTTGCCGGATCCTGCAGCCTTATTTCTACACAGTAAAATAGCTCAAGAGGCTGCTCTGAAATTCCATTCCCTCCTGACTAGGACAAACAGTAAATCTTGACTTTCTTATAGTTTACGGCTAAGAGAAGCAGCTCTCCACCATTGCCATTAGCTGGTCTCTGAAGGTTACCGAGCTATACAGCACATCGCGCAGTGTGTATTGATCTGTAAATGAGCTAGAGAAGAGACAGGCAATGATACCTCTGTAGAAATAGGTAGAAACAAAGCTCTCTCTGGGCAAACAGAAACAAAGAGTTAAGAGGACAGAGCAGAGGCCAATGGAGAAGAGTTCCCAAGGATATACAGAGCTGAATCTGACCTTGGATGGTAGCTGTTATGCTGCAAGAAGAAGCTACTGTGGAAGCCTTACTGCATGAGATAAGCAGGGCACAGCTATGCAAATTGTTTTTGTTTATTTCGGGGCTTGTAGCCCATGTTCCCATCCAAAAGGTGTCTTATAAATTTTAAAATCAATGCAAATTTTACAAAAAATAATATCATGACAATGGCTCAGTCCATTTGCTGCACTGAAAATGAGCATTGTCCTTGTGTCCCTGCAATTTAAGATATGTCTACAAATCTGGTTTTCATTTCTGCTTCATAGTCATCATGCAAATTGGCTTGTAGCTGGAAAACACCCGAAAGAGGTTATTTTGGTGACACTGGGAGGCTCTAGCCATGATCTGCACCCGGGCTTTGAAGACGACTGGGGCTGACCACATAACACCCCGGCCAGATTGTGAGCCCTTCCCTGTTTTGCAAAGATGCTCCCCTTTCACTGCAGGAATTGCAAGACTGCAAGGCAGAGCTGCTTTTGAGCAGTGTGTGGGGTGAGCTGCTGCAGTGCGGCTGAAATAACGTCATGGGCAGAGGTTCAGCATGGGAATCCTCATGCACAGCCTTCTGCTGTAGACTCAGGACATCCTCCAGGGTGGAGAGCTCCAAGCTGCCTCCCATCTCCCTGGCATCCCTATCCATCTTCATTGAGCTCAGCTCAGAGAGGCCATCGCCGCCGCCACCACAGCAGTCCTCTTGCAACACTTCCTGCAGATCATCGGGATGAAAGCAGCAGGAGTAAGAGACAGGCCTGCTGCCCCACAGGACGCCCTCCTCGCCTCCCTCTTCCTCCAAATCCCTTTTCACCAGCCGCGGCAGCTCGGGGGTGCTCAACAGCACTCCCGGTGCTCAACCATATACTCAGCCCTCTCTGGACAGGCTTCTGGCGGCACTGAGTGACGTTCCTGCGCAGTGGGGTGGGGGGCACAAAGGGGTTGGCGGCAGCAGGCTGGCCCTCGAGCTCTCCTTGCGGGGCCTTGTTCTCCTTGGCCCCCCTTCCCTTTTTTCTTGGCCGTGCCCTTCCTGCTGGGGGGTTTTTTGCGCAGCCGGGCCTTCCTGGTGGGGGGCAGGAAATCGGAGTCCTCGGAGGAGGAAGGGGGGCAGCAGGGGCCTTTTCCTGCCTCTGGGCCTTTTGGACCCCCTTGGGGGGCAGGTAACTTGGGTCTCCAAAGGAGGAAGAGGCGGCCGCCTCCTCAAAGGACAGGGAGGAGGAGCAGCTGCTGCTGAAGAGGTGCTTGCGGTCCACTGGGGGCGAGATCCAGGGGGCGGGAGGGGTCAGCCGCCTCAGCCAAGCCCGGCGAGCAGCAGCAGCGGAGGCCACGCCCAGCCTGGTCCTCCCCCCGCAGCCCCAAGTACGTCCTCAGCAGCCGGGCCTGAGGCTGCTCCATGCGAGCGGAACCAGGCCCTGCCCAAGCGCCCCTCACCCCACATGGGAAGAGTTTAAAATGTGGTTTCCTGGTTTATACTTAACAAGAAACTGTGGTTTAACAAAACCTTGTAATGCATTGAAGACACAACACTTAAACCATGGGTTTCCAGACTGAAAATGTTACATGCGAACTAAACTGATAATAAAGGCAACCCTAGAAAAACCTTTCCTATTACATCTGAGTGGGTGTGCAGAGGATAGCACTATAAGCACAGCAAAAATGAGCTCTGAAATAAAGTGTAATACAAATTCATGAAATTACAAGCATTTAAACAGCAGTAGCAGCAGCATTAGAATTCAAGTTCCTGAGTTTCAAACACTGCTTTTGAAGTTAAAAGACAAGGGACTATTTGATAATGCAGCTCTTATTGTTAAATTATTTGAATGTAATTTAGAGTTTGTGAATTTTCAAATTATTTGTGCATATTCATGTAGCCTGCAGACTAATTCAAGAAAATAATGGAAATCATTAATATTCTCAAATAATGTTAAGGCAAATTAATTCTTTTTCATTGGATCCTGTACATTAGTTCTATGCTCCTTGGTGCTGATTGTTTCTAATTCTGTTGACTGCTTTTATAATGCTCTTTTTATATTTAATGTTCTTGAGTTATCTTTTGCTTTGTTTTCGTTTGTAATGTTAACTTTTTGTAAACTTCTTAGGAAACTGCTGAAGGATGGGTCAACAAATAAATAAAGCAAAACAAAATTTAAAATTCATAAACCCAGCAGGATCCACAGTTGGAAAAAGTCTAATTATATAATATAAATTTGAATGTTTGCAAATAAAATTAAGTTAGGAGAAACTATTCTCACTCCTAATGAAAGCTTGGGATGGATGCGTCTATCCATCTTTCTCAGTTTTTCATTTTTCAAATCATAAGTTCAGTTCATCAGCTTTACACAGCAGTTTTAATCTTTTTTTTGCCACCGTTTTAGTGCACCTTTCCCTCTAATATGCATTTTTGTACACAGTACTTTGATTGGATAAGTGCATCACAAAATATCGAGAAGTGCAAATTTCAAAGGATATCTGTGTTTTGGTATGCATATTGTTCTGAGATGTTTGAGTTAGGTAGGCTTGTATTAAAGTGCAAACTGAATATTGGGTTGGATTCAACTAACTCAATGCACTAGTGGAAGCCAGCGCAAGAGCTCCTGCTGGTGCAATGGGGCTTCCCTCCAGCTCTGCACCAAATCTGTTCTGGAGGAACAGGAGAACCCTCAATACAGGTCATGGGATAGGAGGAAGGGGGAGCAGAGCACAAGGAGTCTTGTCCCCCCCCCCTTTGAACAAGTTTTCTTGTCTTGACCCTTTAAAAACTGCATGCATTTTCAAGGGCTTCTATAAATTGCAAACAGAAGCTTACTTCTTTGATAAAACCCAGGCAGTCATGCTTTCAAAAGTGATTGGATCTGTAACAAAACTGCTTAGTCAGCAGCTCCACAGAATGGTGTTTAGTGTCTTTTTTATAAAATCTGAACTCAAACAAGCATTGCTTTATTTGACCTGGAAAATCTAACTGGGGTCCCTAGCAGTGACTAAACCTTAGCTTGAAACACTCTGTGGCATGTGACCTTAAACCATGATTTGTAACTATCTGGTGAGTTCCTAGTGTGCTCAGTGGAGATTTGAACCTTCCAGTCCTAGTCCAACACTTTTGCCACTGCACCATACTACATATCATTACAGCCCTACAGTTCCCATGTTTCCTTGTCTGCCATGGGTGATAATGAAACAGATTTAAGATTGCTTTAAATTCAAAGTGCAGACATCCTAAATGACTTCTGGTGCTGCAGTAGAGACATGGCTTTGTCCAGGTTCTAGTTGGGTTGTTCAGATTATTTCCTGACGCATGCTCTAGACAAGGGGTGAGGAACCTGTGGCCTTCCAGATGTTGCTGGACTGCCACTCTCGTAATCCCTGACCAACGGCCATACTGGCTTGGTCTGATGGAATCCAACAATGTCTGGAAGGGTACAGGTTACCCGTATCTGCTCTAGACTATTAAAAGACCTGCTGAGATGAAGGTCAAATGTAGGAATCCAGAAGGCAATGGAAAGCAATGAGCAGTAATGTAATCAAAAGTCACTTACAATTGATTGATCTGCTTGTGTCTTAACAACAACAACAACAACAATTTATTATTTATACTCCGCCCATCTGGTGTTGGGCGGCTCCCAACAAAATATTAATGATAATAATAATAAAGCAATAAAGCATCAAACATTAAAAATTTCTCTAAAACAGGACTGCCTTCAGATGTCTTCTAAAAGTCAGATTGTTCTTTATTTCTTTGACATCTGATGGGAAGGCGTTCCACAGGGTGGGCGCCACTACCAAGAAGGCCCTCTGTCTGGTTCCCTGTAACCTCACTTCTAGCAGTGAGGGAACCGCCAGAAGGCCCTTGGTGCTGGACCTCAGTGCCCGGGCAGAACGATGGGGGTGGAGATGCTCCTTCAGGTATACTGGGCCGAGGCCATTTAGGGATTTAAAGGTCAGCACCAAAGATCAGAACTATCCCTTGATCCAGGTCACTATTTTAAAATGCCCTGACTTAATTCCATAGTACAACATCTCAGGGCTTATAGTAGACAGGAAGGACAAAGGGAATTCTAATAGGAAGATGAGTCTGTTTGCAGCCATACACAAGGAAGGGATCAAAATACTAAATGACACATCTATGAAGCTTAATTCTCATCCTCATTCTTATTTCTAACCGGTCCTTTGAATACAACAAATAAGTGAATGCCCAAAGCTGCTTCTGAACAGGAAATATAGGATCAACCCATAATTCTATTGGCAAGGTAACACTGTATTAAACTGAACTGATACAGCAGTATTAAACCCTAAGGAAAACTAAAGCTAAATTGGTAAATGAGTTAACATTAGTAATGTCTTCACTTCACACCATTTTAACTAAATACATGTCAATATCTCGACTCAGAAGAGAACATAATTAAATTTAGCCGAAGTCTTGATTGTAGCATAATCTAATGCCTAGCAAATGATACATTAGTTTTAAGGAGTACAGAATTGAGTTTTATGTGCTAATCTTCTATTCTATTTATTCTATTCTATTTATAACATATATCACTATACCAATTTAATTTACTGAACATTGGAGAGGAAAAGCAAAGGGACATGGACTAAGCCATTTATTAAATATTGACGGCTGAGTGCAAGTTTTACATTTGATCTGTCAGCCATGTATTCACCTGAGGCATGTGCTCAGTGAATGTGAAGGAATGGGGGTAATGGTGTTCAAAATTCAAATATTTCATCAGGCTTTGTTAACTCTGTAGACTGCTGCTCAGGGAATGGGGATTAAACTTTTTTTCTTCAAGCAGGAGGAGTATTTTTTTTACTCACGGGTGCAGGAAAATTAAAAACCCATCTTCTAGTGGCATGGTTGCCATATATATACAGTGGTACCTCGGGTTGAGTACTGTTCTTAACCTGAAGCACCACTTTAGCTAATGGGGCCTCCTGCTGCTGCCGCGCCGCCAGAGCACGATTTCTGTTCTCATCCTGAAGCAAAGTTTTTAACCTGAAGCACTATTTCTGGGTTAGCGGAGTCTGTAACCTGAAGCATATGTAACCCGAGGTACCACTGTGTATATATGTGTGTGTGTGTGTGTGCTCAATACATTAGAATATTCAAAACTGATCTCATGCTAACTTTTACAGCTCAGTAGTGGAGCACATACAAGAGAAAGTCCTGAGTTCAATCCTGTTAGATCAGAGGTAGAGAATCTCAGGGCCAGCCAGGGCGTAAATGTGACCCCAGGCCTCTCTACCTGCCCCTGAGAACTCTCCCAGGGCCACCCTTCATTAGCCTTGCTTTGCCCTGGCAGAAATGTGTCCTTAGCTCTGATAATGACTCTAGTTTGTCTGAATGGAGGCTAGAGGAGAGTGGCATGTGCATACAAACTAGCCTACTGCAAAGTTGTTGGGTTTTTTTAAATAGTGGGTGGAGCAGCGAGCTCCTGACACAGGTTTCGTGACCCACAAGTTGGGAAACACTGTTCTGAAGCTTCACAGACATCTACCAGGACTTCTGCTGCGGTCTTCACCCTGGTCCAACAACCTGGCTGCCTCAGGTGCTCAGCAACCCAGCTGACTCTGAGCTGCAAAGCTTTCTTGCAGGCTGCCTCTTAGGACACCCACTCTTTCCCAGAGACCTTCTTTGTTCCAATTTCAGCTCCTGGCTTTTCTCAGACTTCCCAAGTCCCTCTGTCCGTCTTGATGTTCTCCGCCTGCCTCCATCCTCCAGCTCTTCCCTCTTCTACCCTCTTCTTCATACAGAGACTTTGCTTTGACTTTCACTTGAGGCTGGCCTTTTGTTTCTAACCAGGGTCTCTAGCCAATCACTTCAAATTTGGGTGGGATTTTGGGCTAATGAGGCAAGGTAGCATGTCCATGGACTGACCAGTTGGAGCACCCCAGTTTTCAGCACACTGTGCCTGTATATGTAACAACAGATTAATTGTTTCCAGAGCTCCTTATTTTGAAAGACTAACTGGCAGGAGTCTCTGTTGTAAACCATTTTAATCAATGGACTGCAGAAGTTTTGAAAGAATGTGTGGTTTGGGATTATATCCTCCCCCACGCCCCATTACACACACACACACACACACACACACACACACACACACACCTACCTCTACACCTGAATACTTCACTTCTCAACCTGACTTTTGTGTTAATGCTCCTTTGGGCATTCCTAATATATGCTCCTGTGCTGCTTGACCTCAAACTGAAGCTCTCGTCCTAAATCCTCTGTGATGGTAGCGCTGACACTGCATCGTGGGCTTCCTGTGTCTTTGGCGCAAACCCCTTCAGGCTAGTGCATAAAAATAACTTGCAACATGGGTGTCTGAAAGGAGTTCTGCCTGGTTTTTCTTTCCCTGGAGGGAAAAGTGCTGCCATGTGCAGAATGAGAGGAGTCTCTAATGAGCTAAAGAGGAGTTCCTGGAGGAGAGTCGGAACTCACCCCTAACATACGGAGTTCAACATCAAGGGAGGAAATTGATTCAGTACAGCATGAACTATAAGCATTAATACTTCCCAGAAGGAGGACTGAGATTCCATCATTACTAATAAGAACACCACAGTTTATTTTTGCTTGGATAATTGCGCGGCCACTTGCATTATGGTTTGATCCGTGTGGCTAGCTGGAATATGTTGAAGCCACTGGGGTTAATGAAAGGGCATCTTTGATCTGAAGAACATTTGCTGATGCAACTTTTACTCGTGAGATAGTAACCTGATTGGCATTTAAAATACTCCTGGAACAATGATACTTTTTCATTTGCCCATCCTCTGTAGCTTGACTAGTGCTAAATCCGATATACTTTGCTCCGCTTAGCATTGCAGAGATTAAACTCATGACTGCCTTTATTAGTATCTACATTTGGAATATATCCAGCAGGCCTCTGGAACTTAAATACTTTACTGTTTAATCCCAACATTAACATCCCTTCTGGAATTCCCATTTACTTGGATTGATGTACATTAAAAAATATCTACGATCAAAAATAGATCACATTGATAGAGGCTGATTATCAGAAGACTTGTGCTG
Organism: Podarcis melisellensis; assembly: GCF_964234715.1. Taxonomy (NCBI): domain Eukaryota; kingdom Metazoa; phylum Chordata; class Lepidosauria; order Squamata; family Lacertidae; genus Podarcis; species Podarcis melisellensis. The sequence continues at coordinate 35,552,678 of NC_138541.1, forward strand.
CACCTGTGCTGTAGGATTTACTGGATTTGTGTTGTTTTGACCTGATTACAGTGCCACAGTCCTTTTCAAAGTGGTCCAGTTCAGTTGTAATTGTTGCAGAGGCAGATTTAGGGCAACATGAGTAGTGTGGGGGCACTGGGATGTGCAAGTGAGGAGGGTGCCTTTTCAAAGCCACTTGCCTGGCTTCAAAAAGGTGGCATGAGGGCTCTGACAGGGTCCTCAAGTCCTCCTTCCCAAAGTGCTTACCAGGCTTTGAGAAGGAAGTAGGAGGGCTCTGGGACCCTGCCAGCACCTCCCTCCCAAAGCCTGCTGCCTTGTTTTTATGGCTTAAGCTGGGACCACGAGGCCTGGGGGGAGGGTGTCAAATGTTGGCTTTGTATAGGGCGGCATATTTCCAAGGTCCACCCTGATGGTCGCTATCTTCTAATGCAGTGTTTCCCAACCTTTTTTGGGCAAAGGCACACTTGTTTCATGAAAAAAATATCGAGGCACACCACCATTACAGCCCCGTGACGTCAGCGCGCAGCGTCACGCCGGGAGGGACGCACGAAAGTGTAAGTTTCAATTTTTTTCCCTCCCCCTTGCCTTCCTTCTGTGCCAACCGCCAAAAAGCCAAGAAAAAAGCCAAGACTTTAGGGCAGCAGGTCGACACGGAAGAAGCTCCTACCTAAGGACAGGTGCAACGGCCGTGTCCTCTTCTGCCACACTTGGCAGCCCTGCCTCACGGTCGTGACTCCCACCCTGATTTCTCCCCGCAGTCTGTCCCCCGACCTCTTCTGAAGGCTGGGGGGGGGACAAGGGCTTTTCTTCCGACCCCCAGCATTTTAAAAAACCCCGGGACAGCGGAGGACTTCTCCGCTGTCCGGGGCAATCTTAAAATGCTTGCGGGCGGCATTTTAAAATCGCCCGGGACAGCGGAGGACTTCTCCGCTGTCCGGGGCGATTTAAAAGCCCCTGGGAAGGCAGGCAGGGGGGACAAAGATTTTCGCCCCCCGCCCGCCTTCAGAAGAGGTCCTGGACCTCTTCTGAAGGCGGGCGGGGGCGAAAGCCTTTGCTCCCCCCTGCCTGCCTTCCCGGGAGAGGCAGCGCGTTTCTCCGCTGTCCCGGACGGCTTTTGAAGGCAGGCTTTTGAAAGCCGTCCGGGACAGCGGAGAAACGCAGCGCGTCCTTGCCGCTGCCCCCCGACTTGGCTGGAAGGCTGGCGGGGGGAGAAGCCTGCTCCTTCCCGTCGCCAGCCCCGCAAACTCGGGGGACAGCGGGAGAGGCGCAGCGCGCCATAGCGCTGTCCCCCGACTTGGCTGGAAGGCTGGCGGGGGGAGAAGCCTGCTGCTTCCCGTCGCCAGCCCCGCAAACTCGGGGGACAGCGGGAGAGGCGCAGCGCGCCATCCCGCTGTCCCCCGACTTGGCTGGAAGGCTGGCGGGGGGAGAAGCCTGCTCCTCCCCATCGCCAGCCCCGCAAACTCGGGGGACAGCGGGAGAGGCGCAGCGCGCCATCCCGCTGTCCCCCGACTTGGCTGGAAGGCTGGCGGGGGGAGAAGCCTGCTCCTCCCCATCGCCAGCCCCGCAAACTCGGGGGACAGCGGGAGAGGCGCAGCGCGCCATCCCGCTGTCCCCCGACTTGGCTGGAAGGCTGGCGGGGGGAGAAGCCTGCTCCTCCCCATCGCCAGCCCCGCAAACTCGGGGGACAGCGGGAGAGGCGCAGCGCGCCATCCCGCTGTCCCCCGACTTGGCTGGAAGGCTGGCGGGGGGAGAAGCCTGCTCCTCCCCATCGCCAGCCCTGCAAACTCGGGGGACAGCGGGAGAGGCGCAGCGCGCCATCCCGCTGTCCCCCGACTTGGCTGGAAGGCTGGCAGGGGGAGAAGCCTGCTCCTCCCCATCGCCAGCCCCGCAAACTCGGGGGACAGCGGGAGAGGCGCAGCGCGCCATCCCGCTGTCCCCCGACTTGGCTGGAAGGCTGGCGGGGGGAGAAGCCTGCTCCTCCCCATCGCCAGCCCCGCAAACTCGGGGGACAGCGGGAGAGGCGCAGCGTGCCATCCCGCTGTCCCCCGACTTGGCTGGAAGGCTGGCGGGGGGAGAAGCCTGCTCCTCCCCATCGCCAGCCCTGCAAACTCGGGGGACAGCGGGAGAGGCGCAGCGCGCCATCCCGCTGTCTCCCGACATGGTTTGGAGGCTGGCGGAGGGCTTCCTCCTCCCCCAGCCCCGCAAGCTCCCAGAGCGATGCCAAAGCTGCGCGCAGCTTCGGCATGGCTCTGGGTCCCGTTCTGGGGGAGGGGGAAGCTCGGGCTTCCCCCGCCCCAGCCCCACGCCTGGCGGTGGGGGAATAATTTTTTTCCCCTTTATTCCCCCCCCCTGCCAATTTTTCCCGCGGCACACCAGGCAAAGTCTCGCGGCACAGTAGTGTGCCGCGGAACACCGGTTGGGAAACACTGTTCTAATGCACAAGCGTGAGTTATGCAAAACAACCCCAAGTGGTGGGTGTCTTCAGCAGGTGGTACATAAATGAGAGATGGCATAAACCAGGAGTGGGAAATCTCTAGCCCGCAGACCAGTCTTGGTCCTCAAAGTCATTTCCTATAAATCACACCTACCTGCCAATCAGCCGACATCACTTGCGATCTGTATTAATTCAGCCAGTGTCAAGACTGCATTGGCTGCAGGTGCGTGTTCCCAGTATCCAGCCCACACAGCAGGATTTAAGTGCCACTCAAGATCTGACAAGTGGGGTTAAATCCTGCTTAGCTTGCTGAATGTGTCTGTCTGTGTGCCTCTCGGTGGATCTTGGTCCCTCCTCTGGGGTGCTTGTTTTTGTAGCTTCTGCTTGGACTACTGTAGCTGTGCTTCTGCAAGGTAACATGAAAGTGCAGTGATAATGAGGACTGGTGGTTGCAGGAGCAGCCCTGGGCCTAGCAAGCCATGGTGCCTGCTCATGGTGCCTGCAAACAGTTGTGGGGGCTGGTACATGGGATGTCATTGTGGCAACAGCATGTTCACATACTCAGACTCAGGGTTTGAGTGTGGCCCTTGGCATGGAGGGCTGTGTAGAGAGCTGGGGATGACACTTCCATGGAGTGGACAGTCTGTATGCCATTGCTGCCAGCCCTGTTTGTCTGGGGCTGGGAATGGGGTTCCTCCTGGGGAGTCCTCCTCTGCTCCCAGACCAACCTTGTGTTTCCAGATGTTCCTCACGGGTCTTGGCTGCTGTGGTTCTCCAGAGTTTCTGCTAGAGAGCAAAGCTTGTGGGAGAAGTGTTAGCATGAAGACATTGTTTGTTCCTTGTTTTGTTCAAAGTGGAGTGTTTCCCTAGCACCCTTCACCCAGCTACCTTGAGCTCCCACCCCACCCTGACACTCATATGGCAGCATGCCACACCACAAGAAGCAAGATGTGAAAGGAGGCTGGATAGTGCTCAGCTTATACCTTGGTGGTGTTTTCCTCTGATTGGCTGGGAGTTGTTCTATAGCCAGAGAGCTCTTTCTGACTGGTGAGGGTGTGTCCAGCAGGTAGACATGGGGTTTGAATTTTCAGAATTGAGCCAATCACATTGATTTCTGTGAGGAACTCTGATTTTCACCACTATTTTTGCCAGCATAACTTTTGCCAAGTTTCCAAGCTATGTGAATGAGCTTAAGGAGGTTTGGAATTGGCATGTGTCTCCTTTTAACCCCCTTTTAAGGAGTTTGTTGACTGAAGTTACACCAGCTTACGTTACAACAATGCAGCCCTGGCTGAACCAGCGGAGGGCGAGGGGGACATTTGCATCTGTGTAGACCTAGCTGATCCAAGACAGGCCAAGATGTGCTGGAACCAAAACTGGAACCCTGGCAGATCTGGGGTTTGCATTGCACAGTTAGACTTTTAGAAAGCATGTCATGCATTCATGGAGTAGTTATGCTAACGTTGACAGTTGTGATAAAGTGGGATAATGCAGAGAATAAATTGTTGACATTGAAAGCCACACTCCAAAATTTTACTTTTGTAGTGCACTCAATTAAAGCAGTGATGAATGAACATTACTTGTCAAAACATACAAAGTAAATGTCACTGAACCAATGCAGCAATGTGGTGTAGATTATTTTCTCTTCTAGTATCAACTAAGTGTACACAGTAGATGCTTGAAATACATTGAAGTTATTTTGCGCCACTGTGTCTCATTCTTGTGTTGCTGTGCAGACCAGAGAGGGAGCAGGGATGTCCTCACCCAGTGCCCATTACCTAACTTGTATCCCTTGCGCTGAGTTCCAGTTCACTGAAGGTGTCCCCTGCACATGCTCATCTAAACTTTACAAACCTTAGCTTAATTCTGACTTCCATTTTATAATCAAATGGAAGTAGGTTTTAGGAGAAGTGTGTCAAACAGGCGTATTTCTACAGGATATCAATTGATTGTGGCTAATGCCATATGTATTTGACTTTATTTTATTATTATTTATTAAATTTGTATTCTGCCCTTCATCCACAGATCATGGTGCAATTCACAACATAAAAATACAAAATACGAACACAAAACACAACAAAAACACAAAAGCAAACCATTACCCCACCAACCCACAAACACACTTGAAAGGCCATAAATTGTTTAATCAGCCAAAGGCTTGATTATAGAGAAACATTTTCACCTGGTACCTAAAGAGGTGGAATGAAGGCGCCAGCAAGCCTCCCTGGCTTTAACACTAGCAGTGGGAGTGTGCTGGAGCTGGAGTAAGTGGTAATATATATTAAGTATATTTTCAGTTTTATTTGCTGTCTCTCCAAAGCTGTTTGTCATAGTCAATACCATCATAAATTCAATGACGCACCAGCATTCAGCCACAAAGATCTCATTCTGCCATGCAGAGGGGTAGCCAAAAAACTGGAACAAGATGCTAATTCTCAAAGTTTAATGCAAGTGCACAGCTGATAAAATGCAATGCAGTATACCACAAGTTTAAAAGCACCACCTTATTTCCCTCCTGCCAATTTCTTTGGAGGACCTTCTGCAGGGTGATAAAAATAACCCGCCCCATTGCCACTGAAGATGAAACCACCTATCCAAGCATGCAGAGCCATGTATAGATACAGGCATACCTCAGAGATATTGTGGGTTTAGTTCCAGACCTCCGCAATAAAGCAAATACTGCCGTGAAGTGGGTCACTTTTGCTTTTGCAGTGCATATAAAAGTTATGTTTACATTATACTGTAGACTATTACGCCAGCCCCCACCCCTGACTGCAGGAACGGGAAGGAACAAAACCAGTTCTAACCATAGTTAGCAGCACAATTCAACGTGACACCATTCACACAATTAGCAAGTGCATTATTTTTTCTTGAGGAAATAGTAGGCATAGGGCACCCAGTCCAAACTGGGAGACTGGTGTGATGTATTTAGGGGACTTTAACTCTTTCTCTGCTGTTGTGATCCCTGTTCAGCTTTCCTTCCAGTGCATCTGGTGATACAGAATGCAAACTGAGTCCCTCCCTTCCTAGATGTATCTCCAGGAATATCACCTCCCAGTAATTATGCTTCTTTATGCCTAACATGTGGGGGAGGGAGAATGGCATTCTTCCTTTTTCACGCAAGAGAGGGACTCTTTAAAGCAAGGGTAGGCAATCTAAGGCCTGGGGGCCGGATGCGGCCCAACCGCCTTCTCAATCCAGCCCATGGACAGTCTGAGAATCACTGTTTTTTTACATGAGTAGAATGTGTGCTTTTATTTAAAATGCATCTCTGGGTTATTTGTGGAGCACAGGAATTTGTTCATCCCCCCCCCCAATATAGTCCAGCCCCTCACAAGGCCTGAGGGATGGTGGACCAGCCCACGGCTGAAAAAGGTTGCTGACCCCCGCTTTAAAGAAAGGCAGAAGATCGGCAATTGCAGTTTTAGGACTATTTGTATTACAAACTGGCCCCGCAGTCATCAAAATATGTTAGGTCATCAAAATATGTTAAAACAATTTATCAGCTAAAGTTGCAGTCCTGTACACACTTACTTGGGAGGAAGTCCCATTGAAATCAGTAGGACTTCCCTGTGAGTAAATATGAATGAGATTGCACTATAAAAGTTTCAGCCGTATTCTCAAAATATATTTCTTTTCTGAATATTTGATCCTTGTGGGGGGGAAAGCATTTAAAGAATTGTCAACAGCAATTCATCCAGCTCATTAAAAAGGTAAAGGTACCCCTGCCCGTACGGGCCAGTCTTGACAGACTCTGGGGTTGTGCGCCCATCTCACTTAAGAGGCCAGGGGCCAGCGCTGTCCGGAGACACTTCTGGGTCACGTGGCCAGCGTGACATCGCTGCTCTGGCAAGCCAGAGCCGCACACGGAAACGGCGTTTACCTTCCCGCTGGTAAGCGGTCCCTATTTATCTACTTGCACCCGGAGGTGCTTTCGAACTGCTAGGTTGGCAGGCGCTGGGACCGAGCAGCGGGAGCGCACCCCGCCGCAGGGATTCGAACCGCCAACCTTTCGATCGGCAAGTCCTAGGCGCTGAGGCTTTAACCCACAGCGCCACCTGCGTCCCCGCATCCAGCTCATTACCTCAAATTAAAAATCCATATTCATTAAGCAGCATCTTCCAGTAACCAAGGAACATGTGTCTTTCATCAAAGGATGGAGACAGAACTGAGTACCAGCTGGTGGTTTTATTTCCAGAGATGGAGACTCTGTCATGGTGTGTTTCCACCTTCCAGGAGGCTGCAGGGCTGCTTGGCACCTGCAGAGCACCTAAAAAGAGCCTCCTTTGAATGCCTCCTACTTCCCACACTCCTATCTTAAGATTTTTACCAGATGTAGACACAGATTGCCCAAGCACACACCTCTCATATTTTTATGATCTAGCTTGGTGAAGAGCTATGGAGAACTTGAAAGCATGCATGCTGCTTCTGTGATATTTTGGTTGGCCAGAAAAGATATTGCCCACATACAGATTGTTGGCATTTTTCTTATGGGTCAACACAGCTATATTTGCTTTTTGTGTAACTTTAAGGATGCTAGTTAATAAAATAAGTTGGCATCTGAGGAAGCTAGTGGGGATGGAAGCCAAACAGGCCAAATTCTTTATTGATAAGTAATACATTGGGAAACAAAAAGAAACAACAACTAGCAGTGCTTGATTTTATAACATAGAGCACAACTACTTAATAATATGATCATGGGGCATCCAGACCATATAAAACAATGCAGCTACATAAGAACATGAATCTTTCCCAACATACAGTGGTACCTCAGGTTACAGACACTTCAGGTTACAGACTCCGCTAACCCAGAAATATTACCTCGGGTTAAGAACTTTGCTTCAGGATGAGAACAGAAATCGTGTGGTGGTGGCACGGCGGCAGTGGGAGGCCCCATTAGCTGAAGTGGTAAAGGTAAAGGTACCCCTGCCCGTACAGGCCAGTCTTGACAGACTCTAGGGTTGTGCGCTCATCGCACTCTAGAGGCCAGGAGCCAGCGCTGTCCACAGACACTTCCGGGTCTCGTGGCCAGCGTGACGAAGCTGCTCTGGCGAGCCAGCACCAGCGCAGCACACGGAAACGCCGTTTACCTTCCCGCTATAAAGCGGTACCTATTTATCTACTTGCACTTAAGGGTGCTTTCGAACTGCTATGTGGGCAGAAGCTGGGACCGAACGACGGGAGCTCACCCCGCCACGGGGATTCGAACCGCCGACCATGCGATCGGCAAGTCCTAGGTGCTGAGGTTTTACCCACAGCGCCACCCGCGTCCCCCGAGCTGAAGTGGTACCTTAGGTTAAGAACAGTTTCAGGTTAAGAATGGACCTCCAGAACGAATTAAGTACTTAACCCGAGGTACCACTGTATAAATGAGCCTCTTACATGTGAACCTTAAATATGTATAGTGGTACCTTGGGTTAAGTACTTAATTTGTTCCAGAGGTCCGTTCTTAACCTGAAACTGTTCTTAATCTGAAGCACCACTTTAGCTAATGGGGCCTCCTGCTGCTGCTGCGCCGCCGGAGCATGATTTCTGTTCTCATCCTGAAGCAAAGTTCTTAACCTGAAGCACTATTTCTGGGTTAGTGGAGTCTGTAACCTGAAGCGTATGTAACCTGAAGCGTATGTAACCTGAGGTACCACTGTATACAAACTCAGTGAGAGGTGTGTGCTTGCTTTTGCCAGGTAATCTCATTTATATTAAGTCTAATTTGAGGCTAACAAACTTTCATCTCCTCATCAAACACAAAGAAGCCTTTCTCTCTTCAGATATTTCATTTTTGTCAAGAGCTGAAAATTCCTGTTTGGAACAATATGTAATGGAGAGCTGTAAAAGTGTAGCCAATGCTATTGAAGAGAGGATACTGTTTCTGGTTGTATATAATTTTTATTATTATTTTTATATACTATACTATACTATACTATACTATACTATACTATACTATACTATACTATACTGTTCTGTTCTGTTTAAATGTTTCTTTGATTGTCCTTGAATCTTCCTGCCCCACTTGCCACCCACTCCTGTCACACCCTTTGAGAACCACTGTTCTAGGTCTTGTCCAGGTTTTGAGCAGGCGCCTAGTACAGCCATAACAATTTAGAGTTACTTTTGGTAAAGCAGTAAACAGGTGAAGTGTTTTGCAGAGCTGGCTGCATAAGGAAGCCAGTTCCAGGTGTGTGGCTCTTTTCATACTTCCCAGTTGTCAGCACAGGTCAGCATTCCATTATCTCTGAAACTTCTTGTTGTTTTTTAGAGCTTGCTTTTTACAAGAGCTTGACAGGCAACTTGGTGCCTTATTACCACTAGAAGCCAGAGGATTTTCTTTTTAATGATGTCCGAACAAATTAACTGTTAAAAATAAACTGCAGGAGAGCACAGCAGGAAGGAAAATTCAACAGTCTGAAGATCAGAGAGAATTAAGTGCCATGACTGTGGCCTTCATGCCTATAAAAATTGACTTGACTTAAGTTTAATTCAGAAGAGAGCTGCATTGCATACATAGGATGCTTCTCTATTGGGTTGGATTTTTTTTTTTTTTTAAATGCATTGGAATGCACATCCTCCCTGCTGGTGTCCATTAACATACTCCTGAATCTATAAATATAAATGGGTTCTTCAATGTTGTTGTTGTTTTTACCAGACCTTATTTCTGACATTTTATTTTTATTTTTTCTACATCATTGCAGCAGCTGTAGTTAAGCTTCACAAAAGGTCTGTAATTTCCACTTAGCTAAAATATTAGATATTACTGTTTCTCATGGAAGAAGAGAATACCTTGAATGTTTCTGGGGCAAGTAGTGTGCATTCTCAAGAAATTGCTGCAATAGTTTAACAACTATTAAATACCGTATTTTTTTTGCTCCATAAGACACACCTGACCATAGTTTTTAGAGGAGGAAAACAAATATATATATATTTTCTGAACGAAACAGTGGATGTATGATTTTTGTGGTTCATGGTGTGGCCGCAGACATGTGATTTGACCATGAGTTTGGGGTAGCCCAATGCAAAAATCCTGAGAATCCATGTGGACCTGTGCTTTGTAACCACGTTTTTGCGCCATTGCGGCCCCAGGCAACAGTGGGTGCATGATTTTTTTGATGCAGGCTATAGCCATGGACATGCTATGTGATCTGATGGTGAATTTGAGGTGACCCAATGTAAAAACCCTGAGGATCCATGGGATTTTACCTCCCCCCCCCCCGGGGCAGCCTCCTTTATTGGGTCCCTTATCTCTTTCCCCAATCGCTTACATCAGCTGCATTCTTTTAATTCCTTCTTGTTTGCCTTAGTGTCTTTTCCTTAGCTGGAGCAGTTTTTTGCTCCTCCTTTTCTTCTAATTTCTCTCCTCTCCTTGCAAGTTTGCTGTCTTTACCTCCCCCCTGCCAGGCGGCCTCCTTTATTGCTAGCGTCCCTTATCTTGCTCCCCGATCACTTGCCGATCAGCGGCTTTGTTTCAACACCCACTTCCCTCTTTCAAAAACAAAACAAAACATGATCTGCTTTTTGCCCGTGGGCAATTCAGCTCCAGGGACCATGCGTTCGCTCCACAAGACACACAGACATCTGTAACCTGAAGCGTATGTAATCTGAAGTGTATGTAACCCGAGGTACCACTGTACTCAGAACAAACTTAGTGGGTCTCTAAGGTGTTACTAGGCAATATTTTTAATTTTTTAAATTTATTTAGACATTGGGTGTATGAAGTGCTAGGGGGAGGTGCTAAGGTACCTTATCGAGACAGACCAATGCCAACTATCAAACAAAACACATTGAAATGTGTTTAATAGTATTTGTATCCACAGACTTATCTTTTAAAGTTATATATTTAATGAAAATTCATTTTAGTCACTCAGGTATATAATTATGCTTGATGCATTTCATGTTGAAAACATGAATGCCATCTGCTGAAAGAGATTATATGAGACAATGTGAAAACTCTGTTGTCTTTCACCAGTAATACCTGTTCCAGACATGCAAATTTATCACTTGACTTAATTCATCAAGGTGGGCAATGTATTTATTTGTGAATTCATTCTAACAAAGCAATATTAACTTTACCTAATCCATACTGAAAAAGAATGTTTACTGTAACACAAACATATAACTCCACAAAAGCTACCAATTTATTAGCCCTGTTCTAATACATACAGTATATGTATATGGATTATAAGCTGGGAACCTTAAGCCAAGTCAGTTTTCAAAGGGCTTTTCTTAACTGTCTAACCTGTTGAGATTTACAAAGTCACTTCAAGTGACAGAAGATATTTATAGCACTTCTCAGGATCTGATCCTTTCATGCTGCATGTTTTATGATGATGGAAACAATTCAAACACAGAAAGTCAACTGTATGAAAAATAAGACAAATTTATTTAAATAAAAATACATGCACAACACACACACAAAATATACAATGGATATGACTTACACATAACAATACCTGCAGTTCTTAAACCAATAACCAAAATGATAAAAACAAAAGTACAGTACATGCATGCATAAAAGCAAAAAACAAAAAAGGACTGCTGCCCAAGTCAGTTGAAGAAGAGGCAATGCTATCAAATATACTTTGGGCCTGTGCTCCAAAACCTAGTTAAAACTCGTGGACTTTATCCAAAATGTTTCGCAGTAGAAACAAATGCTTTAAAGGTAATTCAAGTGATTACTGCTTTTGCACAATCTTCATTCAAATGAATGGGGTTTATGCAGGAGTGATGCTTGAGGAAACACAAATCATTGTCTTTTGGGGGACATGGAATTGCACTGCAGTTCATTGACCTGTGGCCACCTGTGAACAAACTTTTCTTGGATGCAATAGATCAGGCCTAGGCAACCTTTGGCCCTCCATATGTTTTGGCCTACAACTCCCATGATCCCTAGCTAACAGGACCAGTGGTCAGGGATGATGGGAATTGTAGTCCAAAACATCTGGAGGGCCAAAAGTTGCCTATGCCTGCAATAGATCATTCGTGGTGGCCTCCATTTTATTCAGAACATTACGGCATAATCACATATATAATCTCCTGCACCTTTTAGGACAACTTCTTACAAGGCAGTTTACAAAACTGCATTCTACATTTGTATGCAGAGAACAACGGATCATAGTTCTTTGAGACTTTGGTAGCATAGAATGAAAGGTGGCTCATATGCCATGAGATTAAAGAAACACAGAGGGAAAAGACAGAGGAGAAAAAAACTCATTACTTTAAAAATAGTCTCAAGACAGCACACTGTGTTCCTACAACCGCTGACCTATGGATATGTGCCATTCTTCCCTTTTAAAGTATGCTAAAATATTAAAAATATTGTTTGGGCAACTGGAAATGCACACTAAGATGAATAATGTGGGTTTTAAAAAAATAGCCAAAGAAATAATACATAAGGGTCAAGCAAAGTCTAATGGCACTGGAAGTGCTGTAAACACACATTCATTAGGACTGTAAAGCACTCCAGAAACCAGTGGTCTTAAGCATGCAGAAAACTCTATATAGTATTAAATAATTTAAAAATGTCAGCCAGTTGTATATGCTAACTCAGTAGCATTGTGTTCTGGAGCATAAGTTAAAATGCACTATACTTGGCACTTTCCTGCATTCATGATTTTTCCTGCTGTTCACAGAATTTCTCCTATTTTTCTACAAAACTTAGCATTAAAGAATAAGTCCCTGAAGTATTATACTTTTCCAGAGGCAAACTACCAACCTGCTACCTTTCTTTTGAAAGACACCTGAAACTTCAGTGATGAAACTTCTAAAAATAATCAGTCCAGACTTTGATTTACTTATAGCAGCAACATGGTTTAGGTGTTACACCAAACGCAATTGTCACAAGAGAGATATGCTGTTTTAGCCTCCACCTGCCCTCATCAGTACTAAAGATCTGGGAGGAAACTGGAATGAATGGAAAATAGCATTCTTTACTAGCTCCCACTCACTTCAACTGTGGTGACCTTCCTTGGGGGATTACACGTCTGGCCATTAAAATTTCTCACGCCAAAAAAGAAAAAGGTTTCCTGGACTTAGTCCTTTGTGGACTTCAGCCAGAACGTTCTGTTTCTGATTAAAGTATGTGTTGCTATTGCTTTAGAATAATTTACATCTTACAATAAAATTCAGCCATGGTACATTTTTTCCTTCATCTAAATTTTCAGTAGGTAATATGAATACATTCTCAGATGCTTACTAACATACTGTATTTTTTTTTTTTATGTTCACGTTTAGTTATTCTTTATATTTTGGTTTGTTTCTTTGCTACATGGCATCAACACGCACAATAAGATACTGTATTGCCAAGGAATTCTCTTCACTCCTAATTAATTCATGATTATTTTAAGTAAGCAAATGGTTTGAAACATATTAAATTCAGTGGGACTAATCACATAAATATTAACAAAAGTGGGATGCCAGATGGCATTTTAACACAGCATTGCTAGAGATACTGCTTCTGAGAACCCATATTCTCAAATCCTCAAAGCAGTTTTCACAGAGCAAACATTTCTGAAAGCATTATACAAATTTATTTATGACAATACGGATTCAGCAGTGCACCTTTCAATATGCAGCTGTTTTATAGTGAAAATACAAACACAGATTTATACCCCACTGAAATGAAAAGTTTATTGCTTGTGTGTTGATACTCTACCACTTTTCACAACAATATTTGTGCCTTTGCAAAGTTTTGACTGTGGTAAGGATTGGGTTGGATAAAGATTTAGCCATGCTTAGAGCTATTAAAATCAATGGGAATGAGTTTAGCGGGACTTAACTAGCAGGACTTAAGTTACACTCATCTAATTTAAGTCTGGATCCAATCCATTTTGCTGAAATTCTCTAGTACTTTCAGCTGTTTAAAACTTATCTTCCTGCCCAGGCTGTCATTGCTCTTATTTGCCAGTAAAACAGTGGAAATGTACAAACAGTGAGACCTCATTGTTTCAAATGCAGAGATTTAATGCAGTAGTACAATCTGCCTAAACTCACTGATCATCATTATAGCAACATATCTTAATTTTCTTAAATTGTTCTTATCTATTTACTCCCCCCAATTCCCAGCCCTTTCCATTCAAATGTAAAACTTATACTGGGGTAGTATTTACATTTGATTTGAAAATGGCACTCTCCTTTAGGTTTCATATTAACATTCACAAGTGATACATTTCAGATTGAAAAGTTGTTCTTTGGCCTTAGCCTTTTATATAGCTTTAACTGTACAGCAATAGGTTACAGGTTCTTTACCCTGATCGTTTTGATTCTGCAGGTTACAATTTTAATAAATTATTATCACTGTCATTTACATACAAGCATTTATTATAACCACTAGTCGAATCTCCTTTCCCTCTTGGTACTTTCAGAGTGCACAGAGGACAGACTCATAGCTGTCAACTTTCAGATTTGAAAATAAGGGATCAGCAGCCTCACCTGTCCTGGGGACAAGCAGCGGGAAACGGCGCTGGAATAAGGGAATTTCCCGCAAAAAAAGGGAAGGTTGACAGCTATGAACAGACTCCAGTGGCCATCCTTGTTTCATAATTACTTACACAGGTTGTCGCTTAACACCACTGAGAATGGCAGGTAAAACCCCATATCCTGATTTCAAGGCAACTGTAATACATTACATGGCTTAAAGCCCAAGGCTTAGACCAGTGTGTGAACTTAGTTTTTTGTTGTTGCATTAGCAATGCATGTAGCTGGAACTGCAAAGTTTATCTAGAAATGCAGCAAATTTTTACTAATGCAAGGTCACCAATATTAACATTCCTTTTCTAAACGTATCATGGGTCTTATGCACCACAGCTGAGCAGCACCTTAGCTTTGCCCTTAGCCCAGTAGACAGTATCTTAGGCAATTTAATGTTGCTTTGTATAGAAGTGGGATTTACTTTCAAGTCCAGGCTCAGAGTGACCCCTACTGACTCAACATTTGGCCTTCTATCTGACTAGTGACCAAACCTTTAATTCTGGTGGGCTTATGAAATACAATCTATATTATTATTATTATTATTATTATTATTATTATTATTAGGCGTTTATTTAACAAACAGCTGGTTGCCAGAACACTCAATCTACCATATTTTATCGATGTTTCCTTTTGACTGACAGTACAGTTGGGGGAGAACCTAGGTATTTTTCCTCTCATGTATGCCCAATCTGTGAGACGCACAAAGCAATTTTGTGTTAACTAATGAGCACAGGTGTGTGATCCTGCACACACAGCCTTTTTTGTGTTGTGTCTAAAGCTTAGGTGTCAGCTTTTCCATATGTTCCCTCTGGTGGTCGGTAGTACTTTGGGAAAGCCATCAGCTGTATCATGTTGAAAGCATACTTTCTGCATTTGATATTCTTCAGTACATTCTCTATGCGGCATCCTTCTCTGGTGAAAAGGGAGGGAAAAAAGACAACTTCGTGAAACAATAAATAAATAAATATGTTTTATTTGTACATTGCAGAGTTTCAGCAACAATTGAAGTAAAAATAATGGAGATTCAGTTCTACAATATATTTTCCACAAGTGATGATACATCTTACAAAACTAGATCCAAGGCCAGGCCCAATACAGTTATTGCCCTTAGAAGTAGAGTGTGGGTTTTATATATATATATATATATATATTTATATATATTTATCTCTCACTGTGGTTTGATTAAATACTTTATGATATATTTTACTCTACCCTTAGAAATATATTTGCTTCTAAAAATTCTTTAATAACTTTTTTCCCCCAGATTCGCTTTGTTTTGCTTCTGTTGTACATGTCAGAGTTCACATGTAGCCTTAGGTGTGCAGGTTCTAGGAATAAGGCATTTTTAATTAAGTCTGGCCCTACAGATTTGTAAAGGAAACTTCCATCTTTGTCTTATTTTCATTATGTTTAGCTTTGCAATGAAGGAAATAGAAAATGGCTTTCCAATAGCCTGATCCAACAACTCTCTGCTTTCAAAATAATGATGCTCATTCATACACAGTACAAAAGTCACAAGAGCCAACATGGTGCATCAAGACGCAAACAAAACTTTTGTTTAAATGAATATAAAGCAAAAGCAACCAAAGCAACATTTACAAACAGGTTAATTTTGTTACAAAACAGAACTTATCAAGTGCCATAGAACGGCTTGACAGAAAAGGGTTAGTTTGCAACAAATAAAAGAGTGAACTATTTGCTAAAACAGGAACTCCTATCAGGAAGTATCAATGAAAAAAGCACATGGAAAATTAATCTTTCAAACTGACCTGTCCAAATAATTCTGCTTGGGTTGAGTTATATGAGTACAGATTTAATTCCCCCCTCCCCCCATATTTTGACTAAGGACTGATAGTCACCACAGACAAACATGTGACTGTCTTTGCAAGGTGAATTTTACCACTGCATTTCCAAATAAGAAACCATTTGTCTGATGTGAGCTGCCCCATGTGAAAACGGCAAAGGGCCCACGTCAGATAAAACCATACTTTCTGGTGTGCTAAACCTTGGCAATGCTTAAGTGTGGGGCTGTGCATGCTGGAAAAGAAGTGAAGATTTCTGCAAATGGGTCCCCAAGTAAAAATGAGACAATAAAATCACTCCCCTAAGGAGTTGAATTGGTCCTAAATACGAGTTTTGTAAAAAGCGGGCAGTGGGCGGGAGGAGGAGGAGAGGAGAGATCCTTCCAATTTAATGACAAAATCTCATCTGATCAAGAAACACTAATATAATGTCCATTCTTAATGTGTGAAAAGATTTGCTCGGAATAGAAAGCAGATTAAATCACTTGATGCATAGTATGCTTTCTTGATTTCTGGAAATAGAAAGAAAATCTTTTACAGTTCAAGACATTGCCTTCTTGAGGTCAAATTTGTGGGACTGAAAATGTAGAAATCATACAGCACAATTTTTAATCCTAAGCTGTTGCTGTTCATAGAAAAGAAATGGACAGAAGTGAAATTTACTGATATTTGGCTAATAATAAAGCAAGACTTAAAATAAGCCACACAACCAGCAAATGCGAGCTGACAAGGAGCAAGGCGACAGGGTAGAAGTGACGAGAAGTTGGCTTGTTATCAGTTAGACAGCCTGTCTCGGGATCATCCGACTCATTCAGTGCTCCCTGGGTTTGTCTGCTGTTAAACAGGGGAAGTTAGGAACAAATAAAATAGCATTTAATAGGAGAATAAGGCAACACTTAGGTATTCCAACAACAAAGATGGCCGCAATAAATCTATGCTAAATAAAGCTATTTTGGCTAGTCTGCATACCAAATAAGAAAATACCGCACATATTTAAAGGTGTTCTAAATGAATGAAAAAAGCAAGCCTCCAATAGGGAATTAACCCTCACAGATACTTCTTAGCACATTCAAGATGAAGCCATGGGTTGGGAGCTCTTAATGGAAGCCCCATGCAAGGGAACAGAGCAAGCCTGAAATGCTATGAAGTGGAATCAGTGGGGAAATGCATGGTTTCAAAACATTGAGGAACAGTGGAAAGCTCCACAGAGCTCTGATGCATGCAGAGCATCTTCCAGCGTTGAAATGGAGAGTGAACTTTCACATTTATGGTGCTTTGTTTTCTCACTGGAGATCCAAAAACCAGTCATAGCCACCAAAAGGGTTTCCACTTTTTGGCTTCTGAGGACCTGGCTTTCCTCTATTTAGTCTCTGCTTTATCAAGATTCATTGATAACTGCCAGCCCTCGGCATCCTTTGGTGGCAGTGACCCAAGCACACCAGTAGGGCCCACTGCTGCTGCGCGCCTTACGACTCCCTTTAAATCCATATCCCTGAGGCCTGACAATCCCAGCAGTTGGGTCACTACCCAAATTTCCCACAATGCCACTGGTGTGGTATCACTAGGGC
This sequence comes from Podarcis melisellensis, assembly GCF_964234715.1. Taxonomy (NCBI): domain Eukaryota; kingdom Metazoa; phylum Chordata; class Lepidosauria; order Squamata; family Lacertidae; genus Podarcis; species Podarcis melisellensis. The sequence continues at coordinate 35,569,942 of NC_138541.1, forward strand.
ATCGTGGGAAACTTAAACGGATGCTAGAGTCATCTACCTGGCATTGTTTGGAGCACTGCTGCTCAAAGGAGATGGGGCTCCTCCCAGGGCACTTTCCACGGGGATTCCTCAAACCTGGAGTTAGTTCTCCATAAGTACTTTCTGCAATGGAGTTATTTCAAGAACTTTAAATTAATGTTAAAAGCAATCAAGCAAATGTAAATTTATTTGCAAAATCAATACTGAGGCAAAGCTAGGGAGCAGTTGTTGTTTTTTTTAAATCCCTGAGTCTGTTTATGAAAATGATGCCTATCTGTGTCATCAAGCCACTTAACCATAATGTGGGATAGTGAAGAGTTCTAGGTATTATCTGAATATTTGCTCAAAATGACGTTACCTTTTTAAACTGCACATAATCAGAGAGAGAGAGAGCATTTACTCCTCACAATTCCCAGAAAACCATTACAAATGACAGCGCCCAGAATGCTTTGAGAGAAAGAACGTGCTTTGAAAGAATGTGCTTTAAATTATAGTGTGTACACAGCAACAGTGGCTCTCCAAAGTCTCAGGTTCCTTCCTGTCATTGGCTGTCTGATCATTTTTTAAACTGTAGTAGTCAGGGACTGGGCATCCTATATTTCCACCTAGATATCTCTCTCTCTCTCTCTCTCTCTCTCTCTCTCTCTCTCTCTCTCTCTCTCTCTCTCTCTCTCCCTCCCTCCCTCCCTCCCTCCCTCCTGAATAAGGCAGTATAGCTCAAGTAGAACAGTGCAAAGATAAGAGAGGAAGCACAGCATTCTCCAGTTCCCTGTTGTGTCCCAGAGTGCTGCCTGCCTACAGGAACAAACAGAGCCCTCGTGTAACCTTATACAGATCTCAACATTTTCAAGAAGATACCATACTTAGGGCAACCTTCCCTGCAGAGTCAGCGCCACAGATTCTTGCATGCTACTCAGCAAAGAAAGACCTTGCTGATAAAATTAAGGTGGTGATTTTGGAAGGTGAGAAAAATGTTCAGTTTGTCCTTCCCACTTCCCAGCTTAAATTGTGGGTAAGGCAATGGGAAAATGAAGGATTAGAGACAGTGTCCTTAGCAAAGTTGGTAGAGGATGAAACTCTGAATCTCAGGGTTGTGGGTTCAAGCCCCATGTTGGGCAAAATATTCCTGCATTTCAGGGGGTTGGACTAGATAACCCTTGTGGTCCCTTCCGACTCTGCAATTCTTTGATTCTATTATTCTTATTTCTTTTATTTACCTTGCCTGCATTACTATTATCATTTCTATTGCTGTTCTACTACTCAGTGCCACCAGGATTGGAGCCAAAACAGAGTTGCTGAGAAAACAGGAGGGAGGCTTCTGCCTCCTTAGGCAAGCCCCAAGGCATGCAGAAGTAACAAAATGTTTTTAGAATCTAAAATGGTGTGTTAGAGGTGACCTCTAGGAGCCAGGGGAAGTTGTGTATTCAAAAAGACAAATGGAAAACTTTGGTGGGCAAGTGAATTTGGCCTGCTTGAGCTCTTTACAGTGTCCTGGAGGAGAGCATGACTGGCTGCAACCCCAAACAGGAGCTCCTCTCTTAGGGTGTGAGGAAAACTATGAAACATCTTATTGTAGGCCCTACTTGTATTTTCTAACACATTGCACATAAGGTGACTAATTATCTTTATTAAGCTGTAATGGCTTTAAATGAGAAAAAGAAGAAAACCAGCCATCCCACTTACACTGCCATTGCAAAACATGAAATTAGGCCAGTCTTTCCAAACCTGGTGCCCTACAGATGTTTTGTATGAAAATCCCTTCAGCCCTAGTCAGCACAGTTTGGGAATGGCTGAATTATGTAATGCCAAATAGTTCTGCAGATTGTATTTATAATATCAGTCTTAACTTCCTAGCAGAAAGTATCTGGAACTGCCAGTGAATATCCTCCTGTGTCACTAAATGAATGTACTGCAGTTTTCAATACTGGTCAGATTTATTCATGACCACAGCAATTAATCTGCACACAATACTGAGTTTTGCAAGATGTGCTGCCAAATAAAGGACACTGAACTTGCTAGCCAAGCAACTTGGCTGATGAAGAATGTAAGAAGGATATTGTTATGAGGGTTTTTTGGCAGTGGGGGGGGGGTGAGTTATGCTAAATGCCTGGGCTCCCTTCTAATTCTAACTTTCTGGTGGCTCTTTTTGAGAAAGCAAATGGGTGGGGTCCCTTCTTTCAACTCGTAGGTAGCTAGAGAGTTGACAGCAGGCAGAAGCCAGAGAGAGAGAGAGTTTGGCTCTTTTGTTTCTGCTTCCGGAGCCCAGTGATGCGTAAAGGGAGCGGGCAACAGCTGCCTTCCCAAGCAGGGCAGCAGGGGGAGTGCGCAAGTTCTCCACACCGGGCTTGAAACTGCCACCACCTGGTGCTTGCGGTGCAAGTGGAGCATCTCACAGAAGCCACATGGGTGACCAGTGAATGCGAGTCTGGTTCCTGTTGCGCTGTGCTGCCAGCCGCCCCCAGAACAAGGGGCTTTCACTGCATCTCTCCCACTTTCTTCTGAAGCATGTGGGGTTGAAGGTGGGGAAGCAGCAATTTCCTTGCAATCCCTGGAGCAATAAATAAACATGGAGGCTGCTGCAGAGAAGCCAGGAGGCAAGGAGCAGAGCTCCGGCGCGGAGGCCCCGGCAGATTCCTCCATGGACGCCTGCCTGCGACCTCAGGGGTTGTACCGCAAGTGAGTGGCGAAGGACGGGTCATGCCTCTTCCGAGCCGTGGCGGAGCAGGTGAGTGCGCAAGGTCTCCCTTTGCAAGCGGAGGGCGCGAGGGTCGTGAGAGGCGGCTTTGTTTGGGGAGAGTGGGGGTCCTCTTTTTTGTTCTTCAAAAATGGGAACCCTACATTATGGGAAGGGGTTGGGGAGGAAACAGTCTCCCTAGGACTTTTCCCTCCCCACTAAACTCAGTGCCTAAAGTGGAAAGCAAAGGAACAGGAAGTTGACACAAATTTTAGCCAGCCAGAAAGTGGGACTGGAGGCATTTTGTGCTGTTGCCAGAAAGCAGACGAGAGAGGAGAGATGTAGGAGTGCAATTCAGGTATGAAGGCTGAGGACTGGGAAGCTGAGTGGAAGATGGGCCACGTGTATGATGGCATACAAAAGAGCGATCTGAAATAACAAATGATGAAAGAAGTAGACGGGGAATGACAGAGTATGCATTAGGCTGAAAAAATGAGGCCAGGATAGCCAAGAGTATTTTGCAGTTTGGGACAACGTGGGCTAGAACTGAAGGGAGGACAGAAGTTGAAGATTTGGTGGGAAGGCAGCAGATCTAGATTCCTTATCTTAATTTGGGCCACCCGCCAAATAATTTTGGTTGAATCGCTTGTAACACTAAATTCTAGAATGACAAAACATATAAGCATTAAGTAAATGATCTGATAATATGCTGATGCCACAGTACATGTCAATACAACACCATTAATAAGCCTAACATAATTAGTGTTAGTATTAAGAGGATATACTTTACAACATACCCTTATAATCATGCTATTATATGCTTCGCCTGGTATGACTGTGTTTGAGTGACAGTGGAAGTATGTGTGTGCCTGTATATATCTCCCACAGGAATCAATGGGATTTAATACGGATATAACTGAGTATGACTGAAATATTCAGTTCACTTAGAGTAAAATGTCTGTCATCGTATTTTACACATCAGCAGCAGCTAAGCCCTGTCTTGACAGAAGAGACGAATCACCCAGATCCCACCTAGATATTTCTGTACATGATAAAATCAGATGAATGAGGTCTTTACTGCTTTGTCACTGCTATATTCCAGGTATGCATGGCTGCTTTTAAACAATAATACTTTGGTTCAGTGGATGCCCAATGGAAGGATATATGTTTTAATGCATGCATATATACAAGTGATAACAGGTTCTTTCATTTACCTGTTAGACCAGTGGAAATTAAGGTAGCAAAAGGAGAACACTGTTGCTTATTATATAACTTGTGGACGAAAGTCATTAAAATCAGGGACCAAGATGAAAGCTGGTTCAATGGATGAGATGGAATAGCAGCAGCCCTTGTACAAATAAGTATTTCTGATGGAATACTAATCTGACATTAATTTCTGAATCTTTATAACTCTTCAAAGATGACAGAAAATCGTGAAAAGAATTCCCAATGCAAAACCAAGGATACTTGAGTGGAAATTCTGCAGAGTATTTAGAAATTCAGCTCCTTTAAGATTTTACTGCTTGTCATGATTATTAATAGAAAAATTGAGGCACATCAAAACAGACATTTATAAACTGCTTGGTATTCTAAATCTCAGCACAGAAAGCTACTGTTACTTTCTTTGAAGCAGTTTCAAAAACTCAAACTATAACTAGTCAGGTTCCAAGGGACAGGAGAGCAGCTAACTAAGACAATACCTTTCAATACAGTGAAAATTCAAATTCCTGACACCAGATTCTAGCCTGTTTTGAACTGCAGTGCAAACTGTTTATCAAGTTGATGTCCTTTGGCCACTACCTTTCATGCTACCTGGTGTGGCTTCAGTAGCCTGGTTTGGATGTAGCACAGAATTATGGTTTAGTGGAACATGCATAGGTCTGCTCCCTCTCCCCTCAACTTATCCAGTGCAGCCATTAGGAGACTGAAAACAGAAGTGAGTACTTCCAAACAACTTTAGTTTGCTATTATGTCAAAATTGAAAGCTATGCTTAGTTTTAGCTGTGGTTTACTGTATCAAGCCAACTTCATAAATCACTGTTTGTTTTAATCAAGCATAGCTAAAACTAACCACACTTTATCCAGATTTAATGTGAACGGTATGTTTGTATTGTTTCTTTCAGCTCCCCATATATGCCTGCTACTCACTGTCTGTTGTTCTGAGAGTGAGAGTTTGGTGTCTTTGGAAAGAACACCAATATAGTGGAATATATTAAGCAGACATTTGACTCTCCCACTTTCCCAAGGAAATGGGGCTCATTGACTGAATTTTTTTTAAAAAATAATTTTTATTAGTTTTCCAATAAAAACAGTCAATTAACATATCCATAATCATAATTGTACCATTGGCTGTGCAAGAATAAGCATCAATTGGCTATTCTCAGTTTAGGTGTTCAGATGCCAGCCGTGCGACTTCAATGCAACAAACTGTTCTTTGTTTTTCTTCTCCTGTCTTCCTTGCTTGCAATTAGATGAACTGCCAAAATAGCACCAGTGACTGAAGCAAGCCCCAAGGTGTGTTGTCAGACTCACCTTTTTTAAATTTTTACACAGGGTCGAAGGCAAACAATTGGGTCGAATTCTTTGGCGAGGGGAGTCCCAGGAGCCAAAAGTGTTTTTATTTGTCCTGTCTTTCATGTTGACATTGGGATAAAGATTTTTAAGGAAGAGGAATTTATTACTGGAAGTGGAAAAAGAAAATTGACATGCCTGTCTCCTCCTATTCATCTGCTACTAAAAAGGAACGCTTGGCTGCACAATTATTGGGAGCTGGTCCCAGTGCCCACAAGGAAGAAAGAGCTGCTCCAAACAGCAAGCTGGGTGTTTAAAAAGGGTTTGAACTTTTGATCAATGTATCTGAGTGACGATCTAGTTGTTTTCTTCCTGTCTGTGGTCATTATCATCACTGCACCCATTTGCGTGGCCTCTTCAACAATCCTTAGACTTGTTTACTGACTTTATAGAACTTGCTCTTAGCCAGAGCATCGTCCCCCACCCCAAATCCCCATTCTGGGGGCTTACTTCAAAGTTTCTGGTTTTACTTTCAGAATCAAAGCCATCTCACCACCAGCTTAGGAGAGAAATAAAGATGGAGATGCGGATATTTAATTTCTACCTCTCAGAAGATCGAACAGGTCATGATAATTATAGGATTTAAGGAAGAAATGAAAAGCCTCAGGATGACTTCTCTCAACCAGTCCTCAACTCATGCCAAGCACCAAGCTGCTCTTGAAACAGAGGGCACATCTTTGGGTAGGTGACAACGGGATTCAACTCTAGATTCTCAGTCTTTCCCTATTGTATTATTGACTGTGGGTGGGGTGGGAAGGAGCTAATAGCAGAACCAGTTAATAACTAACCCCCCACAAAAAAACCCTCCAGTTCCAACACACCACCCTCCAACCTCTTGGTGTTTAAAATGTTTGTACCATCTCTCTACTAAGACCTTTCCTCCGTAAATTTTCTTAGAAAAGGTCATAACAAGTCAGAAGGTGTGGTTATTGTTACAGTTCTCCTTCTCTTTCGCCCAAGAATGCTAAACAAAGAGCAGGCTGCTAACTACAATTTGCTTGTGCAGCTATGATCCTACCAATTACCTGAGGGAAGCTGAGGGAAAGCGTGAACCTCCACATCAGAGCGAGTGGATTGTAGAATGGTTAGAACCCAAAGGCCTGTGAGTCTAAGGAGGCTTTAGATTTCTTGGGCTTCTTGAACAGTAGAAACCATGGCTCACTTAGAGCTGCTTTTGAAACAAGGTAAGTTTCAGAAGCAGTTTGTAATATGGCATTGGGTCTATGTGTGCCAGTTGTTAAAAACAGAGTCAAAAATTCAACTGGGCCAATGTAAGACCCTTATATGAGCCACAGCAGGAGCTCTGATCAAAACATTGACTTTAGTCAGAAAACTAGTCTTCTGAAATTACTTCATTAGCCTAATCAGAGAGAGAAAGAGAGCCAGTGTGGTGTAGTGGTTAAGAGCAATAGACTCGTAATCTGGTGAACCAGGTTCGCTTCCCCGCTCCTCCACATGCAGCTGCTGGGTGACCTTGGGCTAGTCACACTTCTCTGAAGTCTCTCAGCCCCACTCACCTCACAGAGTGTTTGTTGTGGGGGAGGAAGGGAAAGGAGAATGTTAGCCGCTTTGAGACTCCTTTGGGTAGTGATAAAGTGGGATATCAAATCAAATCCAAATCTTATTTTTCTAATTATTTACATTTAACATATTCAGAGCTCTATGTACTGTTCATTCCAATTCATTTCTGTAAGATGAGGTCCCCTCCCCCGTTGTTTGCTTATAAAGTTAGATTATAATTGTGTTGTATTATCCAGACAGATTTTCTTACTGCGGTACAAATATTCTATTTCATTGTTTCATCTATATAGGCAGGCTTCAATGAGTGCATGCCAGAAAGGCAGCTGTTCAGAAGGGTATGATGGATTCTTAATTCGACATAGGTTATTAATTAGAAACACATCGGGGTTTTTGAAATACAGTTATAATGATAAGCCTACCTACAGGGATATGATATCTTTATTTAAATACTAATGGGTGTCACTTACTGTGTAACATATCCCAAGTTTATTTTCTTGTGCCTGGTCTTTAGGCTGGTCCTATGGGATATGTCCAAATTCACAATTCTTCCACATACTTGCCCATAATCAATAAGCTACATAGCAATATACACACACATCTGTTCTAGGCTAAACAGATTGCTTTTCTTGGTCCCTTGTTTAATGTAACATTCCTTGTGCACAGCCATAGGAAGAAGTAGAACACCAGCAACCTTCCAAATGGCCATGTCCTCTGTGTCATTTGCACTCTACCATGCATGATTGGTGTCTATGTTCACAAGGCACACATTGGCTTCTATGCAGGTGTGCTGTCAAATGGGGATGCTCATGTAATTTTTATTAATATGAATTATAGGAGTTGTGTGTGAGAGGGAGGGAGGAGGGAGGGAGAGAGAACGAGAACTGTGGATGTGGATGGAGATTGAAAGGAAGGATGAATCGTGTGTGCACCTTAGTATGTGACCAAACACTGATCAGCATATTATTTCTCTCTTTTTCTAGCCGAAGGTTACAACCAATTGCTGCACAAAGTTGACTGGATTTGACATTCCACTTGCAAAAATAAAACTGGTCAATTGGCAACCCTGTCAGAGAATGCACAAAGGTGGTGGGAGCAGCACAACTCTCTTCCTTCTCCTGGGAAATGAGGAGAGACAGCTTCAGCAGCTCAGCAAGTGTGATCAGCATAACAGCGCTTGGTCCAGGCAGGCACATCTCATCTACCTGCCAAGGCAGTCAAGGGGATGTGGAGCAACAGTAGCTGCTCCAAACCACACAGCCAGTGCTATCTACCTACACATTTTGTGCGTCTCCTCTGTTTACAGCATCTGTATGTCCCAGGCAAAGGGAACACATTCTTTGCAGTATTCAGGTATGTCTTATCAAAATAAATAGTCAAATCACTGTGAGTTGTCAGCAGGTCCAGAAAACATTTACGGAGTAGAAATATTCACAGCCCAACAAAACAAACCTGAAATCGTTCTTTGGAAATGAATATATTCAGCATTTCATACTCATGTTTAAAAGACTTAAATTGGACAATATTGAGAAATGTTTCTTTATAAAGTAAGGGCTTGTACACACTGGAACACAATGTGAATCCCACCTCAGTGTTCTTCCAGACAATGCTGGACACCCCTCCATTAATGTGGAGGCAGGCTAGTTTGCTCCAGTTTGGACAAGCCCTTGGGTCTCAACAACAGATTTCATCAAAATGGGATGTTTCTGGTTATGCTGGGGAAATACTGAATAATAGTTCTTATCAAAGTAAGTTTGAGGCTGGATTGGATGGCACATGCTGTGTCAGAGTTGTATATGCAATATTTTGAACTTTACTATGTACTTTGCTACGACAGCAGTCTCTCTCTCTCTCTCGCTTTCTGTTATTTAAATTGCTTCAATATTTTTCTCAAGAAAGAAGTTCTAGACTGTGTTATGCAGAAGAGCACACAGATGCCTAGATACTCCATTGGTTAAAAGACCCCCAAATTTGTCCCCTGCCCTCTCAAATATTATAACATTTGATTACATTGCAAGGGTGGGGCCAGACTATCAGTTGTATCCAACTCCTATCCTAACCCTGAAAGGGATGGCAGAAAATGTTCCCTTCACTAGATTCTCTTTAAAGTTTTTTATGCCTTGCTTTTCCTTAAATGATTTCTGAAATGTAATTTCTCTAGAGCTTCTACACAAAGGTAACAGTAGCCTGGCTCTTATGCCATAGAAATAAGTGTCATAAATAAAGGGGTAAAGCATTTGTTACTTTGGAGCAAAATTTATAGTCTCCTCCTAATTTATAAAAACAGCCAGAAGCTATTGTTAGGGAACAGGAAATAATAGAACGTTCAGAATTGACATGTAACAGGAGAATACAGTTATCAAATATCGCCCTTGTGTCCAGAGAAGAAAGACACTCTCCTAATTTCAATTTGGCGCCACATCAGAAAATGCTTGAGAACATACACATTCTGGGAGGTTTTTGCTCAGTAATTTCTCAACATTGGTGTGTGAGAGTGAGTGAGAGAGAAACTTGGGAACCATTTTTTTTAAAAGACAGATAGCCCACTCAGTTGTTCAGAATGAGAAACAATATGCTGATTATTGTACTCTATACCTCCTTGTCCCTGGACATAAGATAAGCTTGGACCAGCCTCCAATAGAAGAAAATTCAAAAGCTGAGAGACAATTATTGGAATGCTTCACTGCATGCATCTGTTGTTCAGACCTCCAAAATGTTATCCCTGTCACATATTAAGTGTAATCTAGATATCTTCAACTAATGATAATTCATGTGTTTTATACCTTTTTGCAACTGCGGCATTTATGCCTAACATTACACCCCACCCTTCAACTTTGATTCCAGTATCAATGGCTTTAGAGCTCTATTCTAAGAATCTGAAAAATATCACAATTGTCCTTCTCTAGTGGAATCAAGTATCTTATAATAAACCTAGCACAGCTATGATTTGTACTCTACAATGTTCTTCAACACATCTTTAAAAAGAAACACTTTCATCACAACTGTGAACTCTATAGTGACCTCAGATAATACACTGTTCAAGGTGTTGAAAGTAGAAAAAACACAGTTTTATTTTAAGGTCTACCTTGTTCAAGAAGTGAAAGGACAATTTAAAGTCAAAAGATATGGATTGACCAACACTGATACTTGAATATGAATTTATGAATGAATACTATTGGTACTTTTGTTACCATTTAAAATACCATTGTTGGTTGGTCTTAATACCCTAATGTTTGCCATGTGAAGAGCTGATCTGTTTCAGAGTGCTTGTTTTCAAAGAGTTTAACTCTCTTCCTGACAATCATTACAGAGTGAGATAGAGCGTTGACAGACTGTTCAGCAGTCATTGTCACTTGACAACTCAAACTGCAGAAAACAAGAAAGCACCGAAGTCCCAATTTTTCCACATTCCTTAAAAATTTCATTTAAAAAATCCTCCTTGGAGGCTTTTATGGCTGGGGGTTTGAGAAGTCCACCGAATAGCCTTTTAAACAGCACTTTACTGAAGTAATCACATAGAAGGATAAATACACAAGTGTCACGTCCTATAACAACTCCATTTATTTAAGGCCAACTCAAAAGCACAGTTATGAAATCTCTTGGAGAGCCTTGAATAGAATGAGCCTTGACTAAAAATACAGAAGCTGAGCTCAGAGACATGGAAAGGTATCTCCTTTTCTCAATGCTCTATTCCAGTGAATGGAGAAGAAGCTCACTGTTCCAATCAGGTGCAATCACATCTATTCATGGGCAGATGTAATGCTGCCAATCATATTCATTGGTAAGAGTACGGATGAGCCAAAACACAGGGCACATTAAAAAAAAAGTATATTCAGCATAGAAAAAAGTATCTCTTTTAATGATTTGCAGAAGAGCTCTCCCAAAGGGAGAAGGGCAAATGGCTGCATTTGATCTCAGTGACACTGGCCTGGTTCAAACATCCCATTAAACCATACAGTGGTACCCCGCAAGACGAACGCCTCGGAAGATGAAAAACTCGCTAGACGAAGGAGTTTTTCGTTTTCTTAGCCGCTTCGCAAGACGCATTTCCCTATGGGCTTGCTTTGCAAAACGAAGCTTGCCCCGCAATCCAAGTGATCTTCTCCCCTCCTCCCCTTGCCTTCCCCTCTCTCCCCGGACCACTTTTGAACCAAGGGCCGGCAACGGGGAGAAGCGATTCTCCCCGCTGCCCCTTCCCTTGCTTTAAAACAGGTCCGGGGACAGAGAGGAAGGCGCGAGCGCCTTCCCCTCTGTCCCCGGAGATTGCAGGGCAGGCAACGGGGAGAAGCAATCTTCTCCCCGCTGCCCCTTGCTTTAAAACAGGTCCGGGGACAGAGGGGAAGGCGCACGCGCCTTCCCCTCTGTCCCCGGACGGTCTCCACAGGAACGCATTGATTGATTTTCAATGCATTCCTATGGGAAACCGTGCTTCGCAAGACGAAAAACTCGCAAGAAGAAAATACTTGCGGAACGAATTAATTTCGTCTTGCGAATTCACCACTGTACATGAGACTGCAATAGCTCTATTTTCCTGCTCTGCCACTGGGCATTCTGCACTGTAGACTTGCAATGTTTTTAACAACCAATCTATCCCACAGTGTTAAGGCTGTCAAATGGACTGGAAGCTTACTCTGAAAACAAGAGTAGCTGGAAGCCGAATTGAAATTATGATCAAATATAGAAAACCAATGGATCATTAGTAAAAGTACATTCAGGTGTGAAAGCTAGCACATGCATTAACCACCATGACTGAAAAGCTGCAGAAGTGATTGGATGAAGCGACTATAATGGTAAGTATGAAATGTTATGTAACTACTATACACCATGAGCAATATTCAAATAAGCTAAACATCTGAATTGCCCTGCAATCCTGCTCATTTATTACTGCTGCCCTTTTAAACAAAGCAAAATTCATGTCCCTGTTGAAGGGCATAGTGTGAAAGACTAAGATTAAGACTACTTAATCTTTCACTTGAGTTATTTAAATGAGGTGAAAAGAATCCAGAAGTAAGTACTTATTATCAACCATGATAATAGAAGTTTCCTTGCCTAAACACGAATAGTGAAAACATGGTTGTACATTCCTGCATTCACCTCGACAGCTGCTTTAAAACTGATGACAATGTATGGAATTTCATTACAGACATGGTTAGCTAGAAAGTGCAGACAAAACTTACATCTTAAGACAAGTTCTTTTCAGTACATGTCTAAATTAATAGTGTACCTAACATTCTTGATGAATTCATCTAAATTTGTGCATAATTATACTTAAAAGGCAAAGTAATTTAATGTTTAAAAAACCAGTGAGGACTTAATTAAATAAACATGATTGTTATCATTTGTCTTAACTTCGTTTGCTATATTTTATTTATCTTTGATTAAACAAAGTTATCAAGTGTAACAGATTACTGTTTTGATTAAGCAGTATTTACCAGTTTTATAAAAAACCACCCCTATATGAATTTAACATGGGGGGGGGAGGAAGGGCTTTGTGAAAGGCTTGAGATATGAACCTGGGCTTGGGATAATAATGAAAGGCTAATTAACTGAGAGCAAATCATGCACATCTTGATCCTGACCTACCCAACGTTTTAGCTAAAATATATTCAAGCACACACAGATAGACTTGAAAGATGGCAAACAGAAAAAGAAGAACATACCTCCTCATACAGTCAAGGGCTCGGATAAAAAAGTCTTTGTGCAGCTGATGCTCATCTCTTAAAATTGAACATTGTTCCAGTGTCACTGACATTGATGTCCTATCTTTGGCACTTTTACAACAGGTGAACCGGATTCCATTTAGCTTGCGGCAAATCTAGAAGGTACACAGAAATCAAGTGACTTGCTTCTCTCTTTACTCCAGGTGTATTGCAGTCTAGCATATTGGGGAATGCCAGCATGTTAAACAAATGGTTGGGGAACATTTAAACTACTTTGATAACATTGTCAAACAGAAAAGAGTTTGCTATCTTTGTATCTTGTTGTGGAGCAGCAAGCTTGGTTTTGATTTATTACTTGTATGCCGCTTATCCAGCAGCAACATTGAGTTCAAAGTGGTACATAATAATAACGAAGTGTTACAAATTAGCAAACAACATTTCCACCAAAATACTCATGCCAAAAACCACCACAACATATAAATATAGCAAAAAACCAACAACCCTCAATTAAACAATGCAGTTCAATACAACCTCATTTTAAGGCAAAACTAATCTATCAGAAATGGCTGATAAATTCTAATCTAGTAATTTAGATCAGAAATACCACTTTTGCAGATTTTATCCCAGTGATTCATTTGTCACAACTTTCAGCGCCTTTTGACTTTCCCAGCCCAATGCATGAAGCTATGTGGAAAATAAAAATAAAATAAAAAATGCTTTAATGAGTTGATGATGGGCTTCTGTGTGTCACTGTTCTTATTTGATAATAAAACCAGTATGGGGAAGCTGTGAAAATGGATATTCTCTGCTAGGAGCTATTGGGAAAGGAATTGAAAATAAAACTGCCAATATCATAATGCCTTTATACATAGAATTCTGGGTACAGTTTTGGTCATGACATCTCAAAAAGGGTACTGAATTGCTGGAAAGGCAACCCAAATGATTAAGGTTCTGGATTACCGCATTTTTCGCTCTATTGGATGCACCCGACCATTGGACCAACTTTGTTTTAGAGGGGGAGAACAAGAACCCCCCCCCTCTGCTCAGCACCCCTTCAGCGAAGCGGCAGGAGAAATGGAGCCCCTTCCATTTCTCCTCCCGCTTCGTTGAAGGGGCGCTGCGCAGCTCTCCCTTTCTGGGAGTCTTGCTCTCCCGGCTTCAGCAAAAGGAACCCGAAGCCTTTGGAGCGTAGCGCAAGGTCCCGTTGCGCTCCAAAGGCTTCAGGCAGCTATCCCTGAAGTCTGGAGAGAGAGAGAGGGGTCGTGCGCACCGACCCCTCTCGCTCTCCAGGCTTCAGCGAAAGCAATGTGAAGCCTCCGGAGCGCGGAGGGAGTGCTCCCTCTGGGCTTTGGAGGCTTCGTGTTGCTATTGCTGAAGCCAAGGAGCCTGCATTCACTCCATAGGATGCACACACATTTTCCCTTCATTTTTGGAGGGGGAAAAGTGCGTCCTATAGAGCAAAAAATACAGTAATTCCATTATGAGGGAAGGTTAAAATTCTGGCACTTTTAAGTTAGCAGGTAAAATAATCAAGATTTATAAAATTATGCCTGGTGTAGGGAAAGTTGGCAGAGAATTCTGCTCCCGCTCTCTCATAACAGAAGAACCAAAAGGAGCTGCTTAGTGGGAGTTTCAGGATAGACAAAAGCAAGTATATCTTTAACACAGCAGTCTTCTAGAAATTGCTTCTGTAAGATGGCTTTAAAAGGTAACGGTAATGCATAAAGTACGGTAATGGAGGATAAAGCTTTCTATAGCTACTAGCCATGTTGGCTATACGTTACCTCCGAGCTCAGAGGCTGCAAGCCTCTGTGTAGCAGTTGCTGAGGAATAATACAGATAGAGATACAGGTCTGTCTTGCTTATAAAATTTCTTTCCAAAGGCAACTGTTTAACCACTGCAGGAAAAAGATGCTGGACTAGAATGGCCTTTGGTCTAATTTGACAGGATTCTACTCTTCTATAATATTCTTATACAGTGCTTTTTTTCTTAAAAAATGTTTAGGGGTACTCTCATTTTCCTACTCATATTGAAATACTGCCCCTCAATGAGACCAAACTTAGATTCACAAAATGTTTAGGAGTATGTGTACCCCTGCATCCCCCCAGAAAAAAGCACTGTTCTTATATATTACAATGATTTTGTGTCTTCCAACTAAGTAAGGTAAAAAGGTAAAGGTAAAGGACCGCTGGATGGGATTGCGGCGCTCATCTTGCTTTCAGGCAGAGGGAGCCGGCGTTTGTCCACAGACAGTTTATTGGGTCAAGTGGCCAGCATGATTAAACTGCTACTGCTACCATGACGAGTGCCAGAGCGCACGGAAACACCGTTTACCTTCCTGCCAGAGCGGTACCTATTTATCTGCTTGCACTGGTGTGCTTTCGAACTGCTAGGTTGGCAGGAGCTGGGACAGAGCAACGGGAGCTCACCCAGTTGTGGGGATTTGAACCGCCAACCTTCTGATCAGCAAGCCCAACAGGCTCAGTGGTTTAGACCACAGTGCCAGTATCAGAATTGCTCTTCTGAGCATGGAGTGTATAAGAGAAAGAGGATTATATAATCAGAATTCAAACACATCCAGAGAACAGCAGCTGCGCCAAAGACATTTCGGCAACTCTCTTAATTTTTATATCCTAGTTAGCTCCATATGAGATGTCACTATAGAAAGCGGTGGTGAATCTGCTATGCTTTTGACTGGCATATATTAAATGCATGTGCATTAACAATCACTTATATTTTATACCCTTTGAAGTTTGTGCTTCTATTTTAAAATGAGGTCCAAATCAGCACCACTAAAGGCTTCCTGATTAAGCTTTCTAAATTAAAACATGAAACTTCAAAGGGATGAGAATCGGACAGAACAGATGTCGAAGAATAAAGGTTTTGGCAACAGAACAAAAAAAAGGAGGACAGGGGAGCTGAGACACTCAGGGGAAAAGCAATATAAAATGTACTTTGGGTTTTACTCTTTTAAAGGGATAAAATGGCACGGGAATACATGTCACTACCTAAGCAATAGTCACCTAGTTGGTGGACAACCATTCCCCAATGAGCAATGATGTTTGCAGTTTCCGAGTTGTAGAAAGCCAGTTGAATTGCATTTCTTGAAAACATCAAACATGAAATAGTCTTTGCTGCCACCACTAGTTTTAGTAAGCTAGATTTATGCAGCTTGTCCAAATTCAGCAGCAATGGAATGCAATGAAGTGCCGTCTATGAATAAATAGTGTCATGCCAAATGATTCCTGCTATTTGGTGGTTGCAGAAGTCAGCAGGAGTTGGAAAAGAAACTGGCTGTTGGAATGTACAGTGGTACCTCGGGTTGCATACACTTCAGGTTACATACGCTTCAGGTTACAGACTCCGCTAACCCAGAACTAGTACCTCGGGTTAAGAACTTTGCTTCAGGATGAGAACAGAAATTGTGCTCCAGAGGTGCAGCGGCAGCAGGAGGCCCCATTAGCTAAAGTGGTGCTTCAGATTAAGAACAGTTTCAGGTTAAGAACGGACCTCTGGAACGAATTAAGTACTTAACCCGAGGTACCGCTGTACACTGAGATGCACTTGTTTCGTAATCCTTCCCTATAACTTGCTTACTTAGCAAGGAAAATGAGTAAATGGGAAATTGCTCGTTCTGGGGAAGGCAACCCTTTCAGTTTTGAGATTGCCGCTACCACCCAAAACGCCTAAATTTCTAGAACATTATACAAGTCTGCTGGATCAGGCCCATCTAGTTCAGCATCCTGTTCTCACCATTGGCCAGCCAGATGCCTGTGGGAAATTTGCAAGCTGGACACGAGCGTAACAACACTTTGCCCACCTGTAATTCCCAGCAACCAGTATTGGGAGGCGTACGTGGAGTGTAGGGAGAACCTGTGATTCAAAGCTTTCTCCCAAACGGAATACTGGAATTTCCCCCCTCTAAAAGTAGGGGTCCATTTTACCACCTTTTCATTAACCTGTTTTTGCTCCATGTCGTAGGTCCGCAATAACTGATGTACTTTCACTAACATGAAAGTATATTAGCGAGGGGTGAGAAGTCCTGCCAAGTGAGTGCAGAGAGGAAGAGAGGAAATGGGCTGGGGGGTTGGTCCGGATGGGGCAGGGTGTGTCTGTGTGTGTTGAGTGGAGAGATACACGAATCTGCCCCTTCAAGGGGAAAATTTGATAGAGAGGGAGGAAGGGGGAGGGGGGAGGCTGGACTTGCATGAGAGCGTGGGAGCCAGAAATGTAGGATCTTGGAGGGTATGCACCTGTCAGATTTTCAGAGGTCCGTTCAAGATATTGCAATCGTTTTGTTTTCATATCTGCTATTGCAATCAGCAGTTAATCCAGTGAAAATCACTGAGAAAAGAAACGCAATTAACTTATACACAGGAGATTTGTGGGGCCTCTGTCAGGAAAATATCTACATCCTTAATTACCCAATTAGAGAATGTTAACTGCCTAAATGTATGTGTTAGTGGTGTCAAGTTCATGAAAACAAATAACCAAGCACTGTTATGTTTTGCATTGTGCCCAGGGCCAGTCAGCTTCTACAAAAGTAAAAGCCGGATCATTATGAATAATTAACATTTTGCTTTCCATAAATATGAGTTTATATGATAGGATGAATATACTGCTATTCATTCATATGGAGTAATAGACAATGCAAGCCAGGGCCTCAAAGATCTAGTCCAAGGGGGTCCATTAATAATAATAATAATAATAATAATAATTATTATTATTATTATTATTATTATTATTATTATTATTATTATTATCTCTAGCCATTTTTGTTTACCTAGCTTCCTTAAATACTATTCCTGATCTGGGACCTTCCTGAGCCCCAAAATCCAAATTCTTCAACAAAGAAATGGAAATGATGTGCAAAGACTAACATATGAATGTCTACATAAACGTATCTTTGAGAATTTGCAACATTTGTCATGGACTGAAGATGTATGGTGCGAGGGACCTAGAAAATGAGATTCATAAGTTTGCAGGGTATAGACCAAGGATGGGAACATGTGGCTTTCCAGCTGCTATTCAGTATCAGCTCCAGTTGGCATGGGGAATAGTCTGGAATGATGGGAAGTGTAGTCCAACAACATTTGGAGAACCGCAGATTCCCCATCCTTGTTCTAGGCTAAGAAATGAGGAGCTGTTCAATGTACAGGAAGCCTGACCTCACTCCCCCTCAAGAGACACTGCACACGCACATTTTCAAATGTGAAGAGTCCTATTGATACAAGGACTACTCCCCTCCCCCAAATGTAGTTGTGGATATTTTTCAGCGTCAGATTGGGGCTACAATATGTTCCTGGTTATAGGAACTGTATCCATGATGATGCCTATTGTCCTCTGAGAAAATGATTCTTATGGACTTCATCAAAATGAACTCTTGCTTCATCTCTTCCTCTCTGCCAGTGCCATCCATTATAACCATCCATGCATCACATTCCTCTAATAACAGGTCAACTTATATATCCTTCACAAAATGGCAAGAGGGGGAAAAACAAACCCATTATATGCACCTAATTATGCCAAAGAATACCTAATATTGAACCCACCCTGTGTTCAGGGCCATGGCAGCATCAGGAGTACAACTAGAAAACTGAAAATACCAGTTTGAAGAGAACATGCAAGTGCAATAGTTTTATAAAAGTAAATGGAACCCTGACCATTAGGTCCAGTCGTGACTGACTCTGGGGTTGCGGTGCTCATCTCACTTTATTGGCCGAGGGAGCCGGCGTACAGCTTCCGGGTCATGTGGCCAGCATGACTAAGCCGCTTCTGGCGAACCAGAGCAGCACACGGAAACACCATTTACCTTCCCGCCGGAATGGTTGGCAGGAGCAGGGACTGAGCTCACCCCGTCGTGGGGATTCAAACCGCCGACCTTCTGATCAGCAAGTCCTAGGCTCTGTGGCTTAACCCACAGCACCACCCGCGTCCCAATAGTTTTATGGAAAGATGCAAATTTAATAAAGTACTTTGGGCATTAAAAGGCTTCATGAGTCACTTGCAGATGTCATCTGAGTCCCCACCACCACCAAGCTGCTAAGCTTCCCTTATTTGCATTCTCTTGCCAAAGTTCATTTTAACAAGTCAGAACAAAATTAAATGAATTGCTTTAAAATGAGGTTTCTTACCGTTGCAGCCAGCCACATGATTTCTACATTCTTTCTTTTTTTAGCCTGAATATTTTGATGGAGATTTTCTAGTAATCCTTTTAAGTCATTCTGTTCTTGAAAATGTGGTAGGCCTGGGAAGAAGAAGCAGAAGAAATACAGCGTGTGATAACGGCTATGCTGAGTCAAGGATTTCCTCAGGAAAGTAAAGCTGCTACATTGAAAGTCTCATTTCGAATGCATGAGGAATTTTCCTCAAACACAGCAATGCCCGTCTTTTAATGACTGACCAAACAGGTTTCTGCTTGTTCACACAGCTACTGCTATCTAAGAACTTTTTTCTGAAGTTCCATGCATCTTCAGCACCTCTATATTAAATGGTAAGAGGTTGGATTCCATAACCTGTTGCACTCCTGCCTCTGGTCTGTTATCTGCTCCTTGTGCTGCACTTTGCATAATTGCAGGATGTGCAGAGAGCAAAGCAGCAATAAGGAAAAAGAGAGAGAAGAGGGGCTAATGGAAAGTACAGCACCACCATAAATGTATGCATAAGTTTATTTCAAGTAAATAATAAATGCAGGCTAGCTAGTCTGCTAGTAATTTAAATATGTGGCAAGCTGGGGCAAATCTCAGGCTTGTGGAATCTGCTTTGTCTTCTTCTAGGACCAGGGACATCTTTACCATTGAGGATAGTGGCACGGGGAACCAGGGTGCCAAGGTCTGGAGGGCGCCAGAGAGTCCGGGGAGAGTGCGGGGATGTAAGTGAGGCGGAGTGGGGGCTTGGTGTCTGCGCACCTCCAGCGCCAGGGTCATCCTTGCCGGTGGGAAGGCTCCGGATGCTTTCCTGCAGTCCGGAGCTCTCCCCGCTGGCTCCGCAGTGGTGATCTGGCCACAAGGTTGGGGCCGCTCTCTCTCTCCCCTCCCCCACCCCTCCAAGCTCTTTCTACAAGAAAGGAAGAGATGGAGCCTTGTTGTGCGCATCCGTCAGAAATTGGCGGGAGGCAAAGAAGGTGAGCGGAAGGGTTTGCAAGCCATTTTTGGAAGCCAAACGTCCGATGGGGCTTCCGTGGCTTCTGATTGGCTTTGGTTTTTTAACATTCTGGAAGTTGAACGGACTTACAGAACGGATTCTGTTGGACTTCAAAGGTACGACTGTAATGATCTCTCATATCATGCCACATTTGGCCCTCAGAAGTTCTATATGCATATGAATTTTTGGAAAAGAGGTACGAATAATTGCAGATTCATTTGGAAATGCTGAGAATCTTTATAATATATTTATGCTATGACTGCATACAGGTAGAGAATAAAGCAAAAGCCTGCTCTAAGGCTACTGCAGTCATTATTCTAGCTTCAGGCTGAGAGGGTCCCTTATATAGCACTTACCTTTCCACTGATTTTCAGATTATATATATGGCTGTTTCAAATATCAAAGTTTGAACATAGCAAAAACAGAAGAAAGTAATTTTCTGATTAACTGTCATGGTTTTGTTTTGGGGGGTTTATATATATAAAAAAGTTCAACCTGATTAGCACTAATTCCAGTGGCTGCTGAAGATCTCAGCAAGCAAAAGCCCGGAAGCCTATGTGCAGTGTAATTACTGTCTTCGCTGCAAGGAAATGCATGCTTGGTTCTTTCGCGCAAATGAACTCACAAAGAATTGAGTCACCTGTCATGTCACAGCAAGGAGGCAATTTAAAGCAACAACAATAATGAAGGCATGAATCTGGAAAAATGCTGCACTGCACTTAAAACCATGGTATAAATAAGTTCCCGTTGAATAATGACATTTTTAAAAATGAAGCCTTCGTAGTCTGCCTACATTGCTCATAGGCACAATCAGAGTTTCAGTTGTGCCAGGGATGGTTAGGGTGCAAACCTGGCATATGTTTCCAAGAGAAGCAACATGTGAAGTAATAGGCTGCCTCACCCAAAAAGGAATCAAGCGGCCAGATTCTGAAGACTGCTTTTCTATGACTGGGGTTATGTACATATTCACAATTTAAAATGTAGTGAGGCCACACACGCCTGCCCACATTTCAAGACACTTTTGCACTTTGCTGTCACACCAGAGATGGTGTGGGGATGTCTTCACTCAATGCACAATAGCTGTTTGATTTCCCCACACATGCAACCTCTCATCGCCTGATCATGAAGCTGCTATCTGCACGTGTGCACCTCCTGTTTCAAATGTATATACCTTAGCTTAACCTTAACTGCAAAGTGAATGTGGCTTACATTCTTAGGTTCAATGGAAGCTGGTTTAAGAGAAAATGCATCAAACAGCAATATTTCTCAATAAACTCCAGGATAGAGATGGATTGTGGTTAGCATCATGTGTACACAGCTTCAAACACCAGTGGTGGGAGAATGCTAGAGCCAATAGTAATGTGAACACAGCCTAAGATTATCTTTTTTTCTGTTCAGGCACGTAGACAGAATACAAATGTTAGGAAGCAGGCATAGAGAATATTAGTTCAATGAACTGAATATCATGACAGCATTTGCAACTACTATAAAGCAGCCAAAATACAGCCTTTGTTACCTAAAGCTCTCACTCCACCCACAATAAAAGTTATGCTCATATTCTGACGACAGAAAACGAATCGTTTTACAACTCTTGAAGAACTGATAGTTATTTGTCTGAGTTCAACAGTTAAATCATTTCAGGATCAAATAAATATTAGTTTACATAATACAGGTATGCTATAAATTTGTTCCAGTGTCATGAAGAAATACAAAGCACTAATGTGTCTTAGAAAAAAGCCAGTTGAATATAGGAACTACAATCAACAGGGGAAAAAATGCTCTAAGCAGTTGTGGCAGTAAGCTACCTGCACCAATAAAAACCCTCTGATATAACGTTTCCCAGCCACACAAAAAATCTGGACGTGGTGCAACCTCATCAACAGACGAGGTCAAGCTCCCTGTGACCCCTTGTGGAGAAATGATGCATTTATGTCTGTTTATGTTTCGAAGGGGAAAGTATTCTGTGACTGTGACAGTCCCAGTTACAGATAGGTAGCCGTGTTGGTCTGCCATAGTCAAAACAAAAAAAATCCTTCCAGTAGCACCTTAAAGACCAACTAAGTTAGTTCTTGGTATGAGCTTTCGTGTGCATGCACACTTCTTCAGATACACTGAAACAGAAGTGACAGTCCCAGTTCAAGGCTATTATGACATTGCAAGCCTGGTCAGCAGTATTGCTAGGTGACAGGTTCCGAGAGAGAGAGACGACTGCTTTGAGGATTTACTAGGCAGTAAATACTAGGCAGGACCTGGATCAGGTAAATTCAGTCTGATTGGTCTGAGTGAAGAGGGGCTTTTAATTGGGCAAATTACCACCTTACAGAGCTGTCCTTACTACGTCTACTTAGAACTAAATCCTATCAAATTCAGTAGGGCGTATTTCCATGTAAGCGGAGCTTGTATTTCAGCAAGGGAGCAAAAGCTGGATTGCAGCACTGAACTTACTTTCGCTCTCTTTCCCTCTCTTTCCCTTCCCTACTTCAGGTTTTGGGCTAGAGCTAAACCACACATCTTTCCCCACCCTGCATTTTTTTGGCTGTTGGGATCATCAACAAACAAACTGGAGGACCTGCAAGCAGAGAGAGGGAGTTTAACTATGCTGCTGCCCTCCCCTGCCCATCCCTTCCCATCTAGGCCAAAATGGCACAGATCTTCAATGCGGGCTAAAGAGAGGTGGCAGCTGGTTGGTCTGTATAATATTGCTGCGTTAATGTATTCCTTCCATGGCTTTAACACATGAGATGAAACCACCAGTGAGCTTTATATTATGATGCAAGATCTCTTTCCAAGGTGGCTGCAGCCAGTTTAGAGATTATTGGTGTATAAATGCATTTTCAAAGGAGATGCAGAGAGACCTTAGATCTGGAAGGAGCAACAATGCCAAGACTTGCAGCAGCAAATATTACCTTAATATAGTAAAGTAAGAGGTAAAAAGATAAAGGACCCCTGAATGGTTAAGTCCAGTCAAAGGCGACTATGGGGTTGTGGTGCTCATCTCGCTTCAGGCCGAGGGAGCCAGCGTTTGTCCACAGACAGCTTTCTGGGTCATGTGGCCAGCATGACTAAATAGCTTCTGGTGCAATGGGCCACCATGACAGAAACCAGAGCGCACGGAAATGCCATTTACCTTCCCGCCACATTGGTACCTATTTATGTACTTGAACTGGGGTGCTTTCAAACTGCTAGGTTGGCAGAAGCTGGGACAGAGCAATGGAAGTTCACCCCATAGCACAGATTTAAACTGCCGACCCTCTAATCAGCAAGCCCAAGAGGCTCAGTGGTTTAGACCACAGCGCCACCCACGTCACTTGCAGTGAAGTAAGAAGGCAATGCAGGTTACTAAAAAGGAAGGAGCTATGCACTTTCAATTTTGAAAAAGTTAATTGAAATAACAACTTAAGGGCTCAAGTCTGTAGATTACCCAGACCAGCAATGCCACACACCAGGACACGTCAGAAGAAAACAATGACTTGCATTGCTATAATCATTTTAATCAGCATAATCAAGACACCCGAGGATAAACTGTAGAGAATAATTTTTCAATTAGGGCAACAGAACATCTATGGAAACATGGTTTCAATATTATCCTATCTAATCCTTAAACCAATTTCCACTGATACCAGTGGGAAATTTTATTTCAAGCGAAGAGGATTTGGGAGAATAACGGCAGTATTTGCAACCCAGAATTTGTAATTAGATAAATAATAAATAAACCCACCATTAGGCTTATATTGAGATTCATACACTTATAAATGAATGTAAATAACTTCATATGAATAACATTTAAGCATAACAACCTCAACATGATTAACGAACCAAGACAGACATTTTTAAATACTTACAATCAGGAGGCATTTTTTCTGTGAACAGCTTGTAATACTCTTTCAGCAGCTCCAGATTTTCCTGGTTGACAGTTTCTTGCAAAGAGGTATCTCCAAACCTAAGCAATCACAGAAGACCAATTGGCATAGGAGCAGCATTTCTGCACAAGTCGACGTTTTCCACCCAAAGAAATGGAACAGGAAATAACCACCTCAGCTCTGAATTAATATTATTATTTTATATCATCAATCATTTTGTGAGCACACCATTTAATTACAACTTCCTAATTCGAGAACAAAGTGTGTTCTGTTTCCCTAAAGGCCCTGAAAGGTTCAGAAATGGGAACTAGCTCACATGCCACTCAGGCTGCAATTCTATGCTCATGGGCCTGTAATTTCCATTGAACTCTATGAGACTTACATTAAGTAGACACAGACTGCATTGTTATTTAGCAGTAGGTTTGAACATAGGGTTCAAGTGTATGATTCTGGCCTCATTGAACCACAGTACTGAATTTGAACATTATTATATTATAAAATAAATGTTACAATATACAATGAAAGCTTCAGCATATTTAGTGTATTTACTTGAGAGTAAAGTCTGGTAAAATCCATAGTACTTAATTCTGAGTCAACTATGGTCAAAATGAAATCCACATTCAAAATGAATACTGCAGAATTCGCCGAATTTTAAAAAGCCCCAAAGGTGATGAAGGGTAGGATGTGTTATTTTCCTGTACCTATACAAAAGTACCAAAAAGTACAAAAACATTGCAAGAATGGAGGTAGGAGGCAGAGTGCAGCTTGCCATTCTGTTGAGGCCTTGCTGAAAGGACATTTCTTGTGGAAGTATCAGAGGGTAGCTGTATTATTTAGCGAATTTAAATTATTTGTAGCTGTTTTAACATAAAAAAGCAGAATCACCAGACGAAGGTTTTTGGATTTAAAGCCTTTGTGACAGACAGCATGGGATGGCACACCATCCTAACCACTCATGAGTCTTACAATCAAGTTTTTGTTTTTCCTGTGTCACCTTTTACAGTAGTAGAATTAGCTTGCATTTTGCATATTAGAAGGATAGGCACCTGTGGTATTTGTGCTGTGCTACTGAAGACTGTTTATGACTTTTTAAAACCATGAAACAATGAGAACTTGCCTCCTTTGCACCTCCAGTTAAAGACAGGTCTCGCTTTCTGGCACCAAGCAGCTATCCTGCATTGTATGGGCTACGAGGCAAAAAATGCTGTGTTTGGCACCTTGGTACCCTCTGTAGTCTGGTCTCCTAGGCAATTATCCTATTACTCCATGGGTGGGCAGCTTTAGAAAGGCTGTGTGGTCTCGTTCAAAATACCCAAGAACTGAAACGTAATCCTGATGACTTACCTCTCCGCGAGTGTTTGCTGTTCATTGATTCCTACATTAAAGAGAACTGGATATACATGGAGCAGTTTCCCTTCTTTAATCTCTTGTGGAAGCAGCTCAAACATCTTTCCTGGGAGCTTGATTTCTATTACATAATGTCCCCTAGGAAAGCAAAAGAATAAGACTGATTTGTGCAATGTGTAAGCGAAAAATTCTGGGTGTTGTTGTTGTTTAAATTACACTTGGGCAACATAAACTTTATGTAAGAGGCAGAGGACATATTCCTAAATCATGAAAACTACTGGAGCCTAACCAAATTCAAATAAGCCAAAAGAGGGAGAGAGCGCGAGCACTTTTTTGGTGCCACTGCCCTAAATCAGAAACATAAATGGAAAGCTGATCCTTTTTAGGTCTCTTGCAGTCCCTGAAGAAGAACCTGAAAAGGTGTTGAAAACTGTCCTGTAGATTACTGGCCACCTGGATGGGATGGCAACCACTGCTGGGTCATGGCTTGATTTAAGGTGGGTCACAACAGCAACACTACCACCTTACAAACATCTGATAAAAATGCAATAAATGGGTCTCAAAATGCACGTTGGGGTTAAAGGTGGGACCTGGGTCCCCAAAAGATAAAAACTATTGATGAAGGTCATCCCAACAGAGCTGACATTTTTAGCATTCTGCTTCCAGGCACACTTCCTGTTCTGACTTCAAAAGTATTGTTCCATCTCTGAGCACGAAGCTATAGTACCTCTTCTAGATTACTGGAATTCAACTCCATCTGCCCAGTAGCTTTCATTGCCATTTGTCTCTTGTCTGCCTCTCCTTGCTTAACGAACAAAGAAGTATTACTCACAGCTCTTCACATGGCATTGCTAGCAGCTCAACTGGCATTCTGCTTATGATACAAGACTCTCTCGAAATGAAACTAACTTAGAAAAAGCCAGTACACACTAACAGCCTGTCTGTATCTTAACACATATTTAGAAAACGTGGATTTAAATTACTAACCTCCCTTGGTTTGAATGTAATACACTAAAGCTAAATCTAGAAATCACATTTCCTTCGTGATTGGTGAAGTCTTAACCTCAGAATGTCAAGATATCAAAATTTTCTTTATTTCTTAAAAGCATGCAAATTTATACAACAATCGGATCAGAAATTTAATTACGAACTGTTTCTTTATAATTACTTTTTCACTGAAGTGGGAAAAAAGGATTAATAAGTAAAAATTTTAAAAAATGAGAAAAGGCTTTTAGCCTTCTTACTGCTTGTCTAGCATTAAAATGAGGGCACACAAACTTTTGAAGCACTTTCTACAGAGTTACAAAAACTCTTCCTGCATCCACATATAATGCCAAACCATGGCTTGGTGTCATGCTAATGACAATGATATGCCTTAGTCTAATGCACTCCCTTCTCCCTTGCTGGTTTGTAGGAAGGCATGGTTTGATCAAACCACAATTTGCCACGGTCACATGCAATAGCAAACAATCATTTTCCAAAACACCAGAAATAATAAAAAAGGAAAAAGAGCCTCCTGCATCAAGCTGATGATGGCCCATCTAGTCCAGCAACTTGTTCTCACAGTGACCAACCAAATGCCAATGGGAATTCTGCAAGCAGGGCATGAGTGCAACAAGACTCTGCCCACCTGTGATTCCCTGTTGTAGTAGTTTTAATGTTCTGTGCTTGATATTATTTGATTTTAACTGTATTCTTATTGCTTCTTTTATCTTGTATGGTTTCTTATATCCTATAATGATAGGAATCAATGTTTTTGCACTTGCAGAAGAGTTTCCTAATGTAGTAAAGTGTGGAATTAAAAAGCAAAGGCATTGTCATTGTTCTAACAAGCTTATTCGATCTGCAGGGAATCTGGTGTCAAAGTGAGATACTGCCAGAAGCAGGTGGGACATTTCCAGAGAGGAAAACTGTACAAAGTCAAAATTTGTTAGAGAAATACTAAAGATTGAAGTCTCAACATAAAAATGTCATCCTGCCAGGGAAGATAAACCTACGGTATATTTATCCTATGCACTTAAGTGATGGTATTTGTGTATTTACATATGCAGTTGTGGATGATGCATAGGTTTTGCTTTTCTTTCGTTTTTCTTTTAAAAAATATAAATTTTGTTACGCATTAATGTTTTCGACTGACATATTTGTTAAGTACTTTTTGCTTAGGTTATTTTATCCTACGTGACAAAAAGTAAGTTTTAAAGAGCTTTGTATCACCACAGGTTCCCTGACTCAGGCTAGCATTCACACTGATATTGTCATTATAAACATCTCAATGTTTGGTCTCTCTTTTCTCTAGGATAGGCATATTGCTAATACTTATATAGAACTAATTCTATCCATTGCTGCCAAGAAAACAGACCAAATAATCTCGTTTACCCAGCCTTGCAAACAGGAATGTATAGATGGGATTGAATGTATTATTATTTCAATGACATTTTAAGATGGTCAAGATAAATGCAAGAGGCTGGTTTTAAAAACAAAACCAAACAAGGCAGCCGTTAAGCAGCCAGAATTCCTGGGCTCTCAGTCGCTGTTTGTTATCATTCAAGCACAGCCAATTAACTACTAAGAATATTACACAAGGTTTCAATGGGATGGCAAGGCTTCAACTGAAAAACACCTTCCCTTGTATACAAAAACGAAAGGCTGTTGTAGCACCGCTGTTCACAAAGCCACACCATGGTGGCCACACAAACTCCAGCATGACAACAGAGTGGCAGGCAGCACAGGCAAGCTGTTTAATGGAGCGGGAGGCATTTCACAAAGCAGTTTGCTAATCTACTCTGTGAAGCACCCGCGCTCAGTTAAACATGGGTGCAGAAAGGTTTCATGGAGGGGGAGATGCTTCAGGAAACTGCACTCTGAAGCACCTCCTCTATCATTTAAAATGGGTTGGTGTAAGCTGTGTGGGGAGGGGAGGGGTGAGCAGGCGCATGAGGTGTAAAGGGGGGGGGATTGGTTGCTCAGGGGTAAAGGTTGCCCAGGTGTGGTGCAAGGTTGGTTGGCAAAGGAGTTGGCAGGATTGGCTAGTGGTAGCAACCCTGGGTGGGTGGGTGTTTTGACATAAACACTCCCAACTCTCTTGGGAAAGTAACTTTAAAAAAAAGTTCTCTTGCACTTCTGTGTAAAGGGTGTTTTGTATACATAGGCAAAAAGCTGGTAAGAAAATGCCATTCTTCAATAAATATGCAAGGATTTCAATACCAGAGGAGAGTGGCAGTGCTTTATACAATTATCTATTTCTCTCACAAATACTGATATATTCCAGAAGACTATTATCTTTACAAGCCTCTTCAGGGCATTTATTCCCCATTCTGTCCATTTGTTACAAATCATAGTTACACAAATACATTTGCAGAGCAGCTAGAAAAAGCATTAGATGAGTTTCCATTTGATTTTTCTGGCGCAGCATAATGTTATGCCTTTGTTTCAGGAAACAGATAACACTCACCGCCTTCCAGTTATAATAGGCAAGAGGTCATCTGATTTGGCTTCAGTTATTTTAAACATGACTTTTTGTAAATCTGATATTCCCACAGCCATGTCTTCTAGCATTCCAATTTCTTCACCTTCAGAGAATGAAAATTAAATTACAAAATAGAATGAAAAGAAAAATATGACAGACAAGCTCTAACTGGTCTATTTCAATTTTAACAACATGTAAGAAAAGAGTTCCTAAGCTTCAGAGTCAATGTCATATGTTAATCTCTTATTTCCACATTGACCATGTATCTGCGCAAATATGCCTGTTCCAATTTTTTCCCCAATTTTGATTAGGACTATGTAAAATCTGCCCTGTACCTTCCATGGATATTTCTGCTTTCCCACAAAGCCAACATCACGTGTATGAATTGCAGGTCTGAATTACTCATGGATATTTCACATATAGGATTATCCATAAGAAGTTTTTTATCCAGAACAACAGATGTAACCACAAGTGTTATGATGCAAAAGCCAGTCACATAGACAATAGATTTAATTATGCAAGAGCTTATGCAGTTATCGACTGCTCTTTTCATGGAGCTGATTATAATATTTCCATTTTGTTTGCCTGTTAAGGATGCTTATTCACAGTAGCAAACACAAAGTGAAATCTAACAGTGTCCAACCACCAGTGGTCTGGAAAGCTGAGAAGCTCCCAGGAGCAGATTGGGGGAGGGGAGGGGAGAAGTCTGCTGTCACATTTTTGGATGTCACCCATCGTTTATTCATCGGGTCACTCCTAGTTCAGTTGTAAAGCAAAAATGGGGAATTATTAATGCATTTGAAATCGTAAGCAAGTTTAATTCAATGGATAGTGCGATACTTGGGTCTTGCAAATCTAGGCAGTTTGTCATGCAAAATTGGTAGTAGCTCCACGATGCACATTTATACTGTACATCATTCAGCCACAGTTTGCATCTGTAACACTAGTAGCCCAGAGCCCTCCTAACACAGTAATTCTGATCAGCAAGATAAAATGGTAAAGTACTTGGAATAGTAACACTCAGATATTTATATCCCAACACATAATCTGAAAGTATGGCTTACAAATGGAAAAACAACAACAACATATAGTGTCTTTTTATACTGGTATCAGTCTATCTATACTAGTTAAAACACACTGGCCAGAGGGGCCAGAGGAGGAAAATTGAGTTTGGTTTCCATAATTCCACCCCCTTGTACTCCCAAGAAAGCTGCTCCTGAGAGTCAAGGGAGCTCTTTCAAATGGCATGAGATGTGGTGTGAAGGGCCACAGTTGAAGTGGCAAATAGAAGAAAAAAATGATCACAGATTCCACTCAGTAAGAAGCTGTTTGGATCCAAGTTAATAGAAAACACAGCACATACAATATAATGCAGGTCAGGTAAAGGCAACAAACTGTCCCCCCTCCAACGGTCTTCTGAAATAAAATAATCGATATAGTACTAAATATGTTTATTCAGCCATCCATTCTGCTGCTAGATCTTATACTCCCAAATAAACATAGCTGAGAATATCCACAATATATATATATATATGTTCAATAAATGTTAAAAAGAAAAGAAATTGGCACACAGTTGTGTATCAGAAATACCAAAATGGCCTGGTCTGCACATCACAGTAAACCAAACCATGGCTTGGCTTAGCTTGAACATGCAGATTTCTAGAGGGAGAGATAGCAGCTACTTTGCTCCCTTCCACTGTCATTCTGCTGCTATGCTGAGCAACCCCATTGCTTGTTTTAAGAGTGTAATCTGAACCCAGGTTCATGGTTTAGTTTTCTGTAGACTAACCATGAGCAATAACAGAAGTTAATCCAATGGTTTGTGGCTCTTGGTTTGTCTGGAGAGAACTAAACCATAAGCCTAGATTTAGACATCACCACAAACCAGAGCTTTCCAATCCTTTCATGTTGGTGACACACTTTTTAAGGCATGCATCATTTCATGACACAGTAAATCAGTTTTGCTAGCAAACTGGGAGGTTAAACTAACCCCTTTCCAGGCTTGGGAGGAGCTTGGGGAGCATTCATGCGACATACTTACACACTAACGTGTCGCGACACAGAGTTTGGAAAGCTCTGTCTTAAACAAAGCTATGGTTTAGCTCACCACAGGAGCAAAACTGCCAAGATCTCACCAAGAGCTCTTGTCTATTCTTCTTAGCTTTTTAAAAACACTTTAATGTAGCCATCTGAGTGTATAACACTTACTATATGTACTGAGGAGTCCTTCATACTGAACAATTAGCCCGACCGTGTGAAGCTGCTGAAGGAAGCCTTGATCCCGCAAACTGGAGTGCAATTTGATTATAAACCCACAGACCAATCCAGCAAGCTAGAGTAATGACAATAACCAAATAAATACCAATTATATTAGAAAGAAAGAAAGCTAACAAGAGTCATTTACAAAATTCACTCAGCATTAATAACACAAATTCAGCTTGAACCAAGTCCCACTCTTTTGTCTG
This sequence comes from Podarcis melisellensis, assembly GCF_964234715.1. Classification (NCBI taxonomy): domain Eukaryota; kingdom Metazoa; phylum Chordata; class Lepidosauria; order Squamata; family Lacertidae; genus Podarcis; species Podarcis melisellensis. The sequence goes on from NC_138541.1 coordinate 35,600,665, forward strand.
TGAAGCTGAATGTTGGAAAGATATGTCTAAAGCATTTATTCTCAAATAGTACTACAGAAGAAACACCACAGATTAAAAACACCCTAAGAGTTTTTAGATCAAGCATATATTTTATAGAATAATAAGGCATTGACACAGATCATAGCCATTCCAGAGATCTGAAGGAATCAAACCTAGCTAGTTGTTTTGGTGTGCAGCCTGTCCTTATAATATGAATTTAGCCATTGAAAGGAGAAGATGAGCAAACAGTAGGAAAGAGAGTGGATATTTGGATTATTAAAAGCCTCCCACTGAGCAATGGACCATTATCCTGCCACTAGATAAAATTGACTAATTTAACTTTTCTTGATTTCATGTTTTCAAAATCAAATCTCCAGTTTGTGCTTTCCCCCCTGTTCTGCACCTTCCACTGAAACCATGTTTTCTAAATAGGTGTATAAGTGCAACCATATCCCGTAAGACATGATTTTGTTTCCAAAAGCATCACATTTGTTCATTTGCTGCATAGTGTAACTTGAAACTACACTCCTGGCTTGTAAAACATCTATTTATCTGCTCACATTCCTATGCTTCATCTTATGAATGAATCGGGTCTGTAAATTCACCAGGCACATCTTCACATTATTAATTAATGATTATGGCATTATATATGTATATTTCACAAAGAACAGGTATGACATTACTGTAAAAACATGGAAACATACAAGTTCTGCACTTAATATCTCATTTTAAAATACCAAAACCGTTTGTCTAGATGTGAAAAAGGGAAACATCTTTGCCTTGTGTTACTGTTGTCCCAGATCCAAAGTCCTCTGGGCATGAGCAGAAAAGCACATCTGTGCAGTCATGGGAGGCTCCTAATGTCTCATTATATGCTGCTCCAAAGGAACACCAACTGTTGCTGGAAGGAGAAGCCAAAAAGCCCCCTTGTGAATGGGCAGAACACCATTGCCCCATTGTGCATGGCATTTCATGACTGTTCAGATGAAGACCATGTTTCCTTTTTAAAATGTGGAAGTATTATGCTTCCATATTTTTATATTATGTGGAATATCTTACATTAATGACTAAAATGGGTAATTGGATTTTGCATTATTGACAAAACAGTTTGCACATTTTTGTTGTTCCCTGAGGAAGGGCCTGTGGAGCTGAAAATGTGTTCATCATGAAAGGGTATTCTGAATTAAAATGCATTTTCCAACAGTGTGGGAAGCTTCCGCTTCTGTGGCATAGAGGCGTCATCTTTGCTAAGGCATTGCCTACAATAATGATAACAGCAGCTGGAGACTGCTTGGGTAGATCTTGTGTAAAACCAGTTGTGTTCTACTGTCAGGACATGGTTGGAGGCACCACCAAACATCTGAGAGGTGGCTTCAGAAGCACTGGCAGAAACATCCAAGACAATCTCCTGTACTTGCACCATGGATTAATAGTGTATTTTCTGGTATATCTGAATGGCCCTTGAGCATCTGAAAACACGCAGTAAAAAGTCCAGAGAGCAGCAGTTTGCCAAACACCTTCCAAATGTGACCGAGTCCCAAGTAGTAAGATGGAGACTTGTTCTTTGGTGTCTCAGTGGAGTACTGCAGCACTAAGGCAACTTTTGTAGAGACAGAAAAGGATTGATCTACTTTTCCACTGTATGCTATGGGCAGAATACCATTCACTGGGATAGCCACATGCCTTTATACTCTAGGAGGTGGCTAAGTTGTTTTTCAAAAATAAAATGACAGCCTGCCTCAGTTAAACCTGGCAGGGTTTAAGTCGACAGCTCTGCAACAAAACAAAACAAATAAGTTTATGAAATGGAAGAAGCACCTACTGCTTGACTGAAGACAATATCTCTTCTTAGGGTCAGCATTAAGCATTGTGGCAAGCTACATGCAAGCTCCTGAAGCAGAACAAAAGACATTGATTGCTTTGCCCTAGTCACCACCTCTCCAATACAGTCCTTCAGCGTAACTGTGAGTGGATAAAGTTGTTCATACCAGTCACCTGTAACAAAGGAGGGAGATCAAGAATGGTGATCAAGGTAGAGAAAAATCTCCTTTTCAAAGTAGAAAAATCAGTGGATGTAATCCTTTCTCTTTGTGCACACACACTAAGCTATGGTCAGGTGCCTGCAGCAGTTCCTCTCACACACTGCTGCTTCTGGTGTATGAGATTATTAGCTCAGCTCATCCCTGCATTCTCAATACAACACCACATCCACAAAAATCAACTTGTTGTTCATAGCCTAGTTGATGCAATTAAATGAACTTCCCAAAGTAACAGCAGCCTGAGAAGAAATCAAAGCTGGAAAACAAAATAAATAAAATGCTTGTTCAACTGAGCGAAATAGTTATGATACTCTGATCTTCAAGTCAAGCTAAGGAAGTGCAACATATTGATTTCTTTATCGAGTGATTGCATGTAGTAAAAAAACAAAACCCAAACCCAACAACCCATGGATATATACTAGAGAACACAAACTTCCTCCTGGCTTTGAGAGGAAACAGTTAATCAGCAGCTTGACATATGACAAATTCACTTTCTGACATTCATGGGGGGGGGGACTGCCAATTTATTCTTATTTTACAAGGGGTTACAACAACTGTACATTGCCAACGCAGCTTAAAAGCAATTCATTCCCTTTACATCCTCCACCACCACCCACAACATGTCTGTGAGGCCTTTCAGCCAGCCTACATATTGCAGTAATCTAACCTAGAGGTTGCCATAGTATAGATGGCAGACCTTTGGCTATCCCTGTCCAGCCAGGGGCACAGCTGGGCCACCTGAGCCTCAAGCAACAGCCATGGATCCAGAAACATCCCCAAGCTACATACCTGCTCCTTCAGAGGGAGTATAACTCCATCAAGAGCAGGCAACCTACCACCCATCTGGATCAGGGAACCGCCCACTACCAGTGCCTCAGTCTTATCTGGCTTGAGTTTGAGTTTGTTGGCTCTTATCCAGCCCATTACTAATACAAGACAACGGTCCAGCACATCCACTGCCTCACCTGTAGATGTAAAGGAGAGGTAGAGCTCTGTGTCATCAGCATATTGCTGACAACACTCCAAAACTCATTATATGAAGATGATGTACAGATGGTATATGACACCAGTGCTGTTAGGGAAAATGTACAAAACTAGTTCAAATATATGTTGGAAGTGTAAGAAAAAGGAGGGGACATTTTGTCATATGTGGTGGAATTGTAATGTAATTAAAAAATTTTGGGAAATGATATATAACGAATTGGAGAAAATGTTCCATTTAACATTTGTTTAAAAACCTGAAGCATTTGGATTGTAGGGAAAAAGCTGAAAAACATCTTCATGTATGTGACAACGGCTGCGAGAGTCCTAATAGCACAAGGATGGAAGACTGAAGAAATTCCAACTAAAGAATCATGGCAAGAAAAACAGACTATGCAGAACTGGCAAAATTGACACATAAGATATGGGACAAGGATAACTGATTTTAAAGATGAATGGGAACTCTTTACAAAATATTTGAAGAGGCAACAAAGTGAATTGGACTCCTTGGCAGAATTTGAATAAACTTTCACAAACTTTTTATTGACAATAATCAGTTAAACAATTTAAGGATCTATACAACTTTGCAACATGCAGAGAATAGCATTCACAGAGAAACCAAAGACTGGAACTGAGGGAAGTTGGGGTGGGGGTGGGGGTGGGGGTGGGTGGGTTTTGTGTGGGAGGGTGGGGGAAGGGAGGAAAAATGGGGGGATTAAGGATGATATGCTTTTGGATAATATGTTTTATTTAAATTTTCAATAATTTTTTTTTTTTTTAAAAAAGACAACACTCCAAAACTCTGGATAATTTCTACAATATATCCATAGAGTGCTTCCATATTTCCCCCAAGTTAATTTCTACTCCTTTAATCACTATAGATAACTTTATTTTTCATCTGTTCCCAATTTGAATTCATTTTTAATTCAGAGTTTGAATTAACGTACTGGATACAATGTACTCCCTCTAGAGGCTTAAAAGAGAGACTGCTGCATTGAGGTAGAAACAGTGGGATTTTCCAACTGCAACTGTTCCTGTGGGAACGACCTTGAGATATGAGCGGCCCACTGGATGAAATATCAACAAGATCCAAAGCAAAACAGGCTCAGGCTCAAAAGAAAAGAGGCTCCTTGACAGGAGCAACAGCAACACAGGAAAGAACAACAACGGTATCAATGGATTCTATGACACAGGCTCTACTCAGGATAAATGAATCTTTAGAATCACTTACTAGGCAATCTACAGAGAACTCCAAGAAACTGACTGAATTGACAACAAGATTGGATTTGAACACGACAATAATATCGACTAATACAGACTCTATAAACCGTTTAATTCAGGAAAGTACAGAGACGAGGAAAATAGCCGAAAGCGCGAGGACCACGGCCGAGGAAACCAAAGGGAAATTTGTTCCTATTGCAAAGAAGGTACATGAGCATGATGAAGCCCTGGCCCTCATGGAATTGGAGAGGAAAGGCAAGAATTTGAAATTGAGACTGGTACCTGAGGAGGAGGAGGACAAGCTCGGGGAATTCCTTACAGACAAGTTCCAAGAATTTTGGGGTGAAGAGTTGGGGGAAGAGGAAGAGGACTTTACAATAACTACAGCCTTCCGGATTGGCAGAAAGCAAGGTAAGAAGCCAAGGGATTGCTTAATAACTCTCAGATCTAAGGAAGAAAGAGATAAAATATTGAACCTACATTTCCAGAGGGCATTGGTTATCAAAAATTCCCAAATACAGATCTTCAAGGATATTCCTAGATACTTTTTGGAGGTCAGAACACAATTTAAAGACCTAGTTGACTTATTAAAACAAAACAACATCCAATTCAGGTGGGAATTCCCACAAGGGTTATCCTTCAACTTCAAAGGGAAAAAAATCAAAATAAAAACAATTCAAGACAAAGAACACTTTTTGGAGAGAAACTTTGAGGACTTTCAGAAAGGAACTGCAGAGAGGGAGACACTGGATATTACAAACCTATCGTTTGGATTGAACCCAGCACCGACTGACGAGGAACAAGAACTTGGAGCAGTGGGTGGGAAAAATACCCAATAACAAAAATGTCTCTGCAACTTCTGAGTTGGAACTGCAATGGTCTAAACCAGTGTTTCCCAACCTTGTGCCTCCAGCTGTTTTTGAACTACAACTCCCATCATCCCTGACTATCAAGACCAGTGGCAAGGGATGATGGGAATTGTAGTTCAAAAACAGCTGGAGGCACAAGGTTGGGAAACACTGGTCTAAACCATCCCCGAAAAAGAGACCAAGTTTTCCACATACTAAAGAAAGAACAGCTAGATATAATTTGCTTGCAAGAAACCCATATTGCCAGGATACACAGGAAACTTTTGATAAATAAGAGATTAGGTCTGGAATTTGTTTCCTCAGACAAAGTTAAGAAAAGAGGGGTGGTGATTTATGCCAAGGAAAAGTGGGAACCAAAAATGATCTTTAAAGATGAGGAAGGAAGATACCTGGCAGTAGAAATTCAAATTCAAGGAGAAAAGATCTTAACTGTTGGAGTTTATGCACCAAATGAGGGGAAGGCAGAGTTCTTTAAGAAGTTGCATGAGACCTTAATGGACTTTATGGACTTTAAAATTATAATGATGGGAGATTTTAACGGAGTTGTCTCCACAAACATGGACAAAGCACAAAGACAAGTAATATCCAAGGATGGGAGACTACCAAAGACCTTTTTCGAACTCACTGACACCATGGACTTGATCGACATCTGGAGAACTAGGAACCCTCTGGAAAGAGAGGGAACCTTCTTCTCGGAAGCAAAAATGACCTGGACTAGAATTGATCAAATTTGGATTTCTAGCAGTCTGGCACCAAGAGTGAAAAAAACAGAAATCTGCACAAAAACCTGCTCCGACCATAATGCAGTCAAGATGGAAATGAAATTAACAACGGCTGGAACCTTCAGATGGAGAATGAATGACACCCTATTTAGAGATGAAGAAATTTATCATAAGGCCCAAAAAATATTGAAGGATTACTTTGAGATAAACTTGAGAACTGAGGTGGAAAAAAGAATAGTATGGGACGCAAGTAAGGCCGTGATGCGTGGATTCCTAATTCAGCAAAATTCTATAAAAAGGAAGAAACAAAATGAGAAGAAGGAAAAGATTTTGAACCAGATAAAGGAAGGAGAAAAGAAACTGAGATCTAAGCCGAAGTCTCATGAGATTTTAAGAGAAATAAAGTACCATCAGACGCAATACATGGAATTGATGAATCAGGAAATAGAATGGAAGATAAAGCAAATGAGACAAAGGACATTTGAATCGGCAGATAAATGTGGGAAACTGCTGTCATGGCAACTGAAAAAGAGGCAAAAGTTAAATACGGTGACATCCCTGGAAATAGATGGGAAAATTATCAACAAGCCAAATGAAATAAGCAATTGTTTCCAAAGTTTCTTCAAAAAACTTTACGCACAAGGGCCCACAAATGAACAAGAAATAGAAGAATTCGTTAAAAAATATGGACTATCAAAGATTTCAGAACAAAATAAAAGGATTTTGAATGAAAAAATTACAGAACAAGAAATAGAGGGTGCCATCCAGAATACGAAATTGGGGAAATCACCAGGACCAGATGGTTTGACTGCAAAATACTACAAAGATCTTAAAGAATGGCTAATACAGCCATTGAAGGAAGTATGCAACCAGATACTAGAGGGGAAAAAGGCTCCTGAATCGTGGAAAGACGCATTTATCTCACTTATACCGAAGACAGAAACTGAGAAACATCAAGTTAAAAACTACCGCCCTATATCACTCTTGAATGTGGATTATAAAATTTTTGCAGATGTTTTAGCAAAAAGATTTAAGAGGGTTTTGATGGAGGAGATTCATAAGAACCAAACAGGCTTTCTCCCAGGGAGACATATGTCAGAAAATGTGAGGAACATTATAGACATTTTGGAGATGTTAGAGGTGGACATAAATAGGAAGGCAGTTCTGATCTTTGTGGACGCGGAGAAGGCCTTTGACAACATTTCTTGGAAATTTATGAAGAAGAATCTCCATGGGATGGGGGTAGGCCAAGGGTTTGAAAACGGTATAGGTGCAATATATTCTGAACAAAGAGCGAAATTAATTGTGAACAATGTGGTAATGGATGAGATACCAATAGAGAAAGGTACACGACAGGGATGCCCTATATCCCCTTTACTGTTTATATCGGTCCTGGAGGTTTTATTAAACATGATTAGGAAGGACCAGCTGGTAAAAGGAATACAGGTCGGATCCAAACAATATAAGTTAAGGGCATTTGCAGACGATTTAGTGCTAACTTTGCAACAGCCAGAAGCTAGTACCAAAAGAGTTTTAGAATTAATGGAGATATTTGGCCAGGTCGCAGGATTTAAATTGAACAAACAGAAAACAAAGGTGCTGGAAAAAAATCTAACAAAAGAGGAGAAAGATAGGTTTCAAAGTGAAACTGGGCTGGAAATAGAAAAAAAGGTAAAGTACCTGGGGGTAAATCTGACATCAAAAAATGTGAACCTATTTAAAGACAACTATGAAAAATGTTGGACAGAAGTTAAGAAAGATTTAGACATATGGTCTAGGCTGAAACTTTCCTTGTTAGGCCGAATTGCTGTTATCAAGATGAATGTATTGCCAAGAATGTTGTTTTTATTTCAGACGTTACAAATTCTAGACAAAATGGACTGTTTCAAGAGGTGGCAGAAAGATATATCTAAATTTGTCTGGCAGGGCAAAAAGCCCAGAATAAAATTTAAGATCTTAACTGATGCAAAAGATAGAGGGGGCTTTGCCCTGCCAGACTTAAGACTTTATTATGAATCAGCAGCTTTCTGCTGGTTGAAGCAATGGCTACTTCTTGAAGACACAGACATTCTTGATCTGGAAGGATATGACAATAGTTTTGGTTGGCATGCATATTTGTGGTATGACAAGGTAAAGGTGTATAAAAGTTTTAAGAACCATATTGTCAGGAAAGCATTGTATAATGTTTGGAATAGATATAAGGATTTATTGGAAAGTAAAACCCCTAGGTGGTTGTCACCAATGGAAGCGAAAGCAGTGAAAAAAATTAACATGGACTCTAATTGGCCTAAGTATTGTGAAATTTTAGAATATGATGGCGAAAGACTGAAGCTACAAAGTTTTGAGAAGCTAAAGCATAAAGTTCGAGACTGGTTACACTACCGTCAGATAAATGAGATGTTTAAGCAGGACAGGAAACTTGGTTTTCAGAAGGAGAGGTCAAAGTTAGAAACAGAACTGTTAGAATCCAATACTAAAAACTTATCTAAAATGTATAATCTGCTGCTGAAATGGAATACACAGGATGAAACAGTGAAATCAGCTATGATTAAATGGGCACAGGATATTGGTCATGACATTATGTTTGACGACTGGGAACAGTTATGGACCACCGGTGTTAAATTTACGGCATGTAATGCCCTGAAAGAGAATATAATGAAAATGATCTATAGGTGGTACATGACCCGAGTCAAACTTGCAAAGATTTACCATCTGCACAATAACAAATGTTGGAAATGTAATGAGGCTGAAGGTACCTTTTACCATCTTTGGTGGACCTGCCCAAAGATTAAGGCCTACTGGGAAATGATCTATAATGAAATTAAGAAAGTCCTTAAGTGGACATTTGTAAAGAAACCGGAGGCTTTTCTCTTGGGCATGGTCGGCCAATTGGTATCAAAGAAGGATAAGACATTCTTTATGTATGCAACCACGGCAGCAAGAATCCTGTTGGCAAAGTATTGGAAGATGCAAGAATTACCTACTCTGGAAGAATGGCAATCGAAGGTGATTGAATATATGGGACTGGCAGAGATGACCGGCAGAATCCGTGACCAGAGGAAAGAGACAGTGGAAGAGGACTGGGGGAAATTTAAAACATATCTAAAAAATTACTGTAAAATTGTGGACTGATAAGATGTTAAGGGGTAGGAAACAAAGAACTACAGCTGTAAATCTTAAACTTCAAGGAAATTTAAAAGGGACTTAACTAAAGACTGATTGATGAGTTGCTCGAAAAATGGTAAAACAAGGATGTGGCGAAGGGAAGGCATGGGGAAGTCAATTTTTGTTGTTTGTTTTTGATGTTTGTGTTTGTCTTGTATTGTCATTAATATGTCTAAAAACTAATAAAAATATTTAAAAAAAAATGAATTAACTAGTGTGATGAAAAGTGGAAATAAAAACCCAGGTGTGACCTCATTTTTGCCTTTGAACAAAGATACAGATTGCTCCTTACTAGAAACATTTTTCCTAATGCAAACATTGCCTTTTTTCTTTCCTTTTTTTACAACTGTAGCAGATTTAGCATCCTTTGGTGCTTTTGTGATTCTCACAGTATCCTGGGCTCTTCCCCCCCCTTCCTCTGTCAGTTCCCACTGGTAACGACAAAGTTTATTGTATGACCTACCATTCCATACATTTACTTAATTGTTCATTCCATCTTTGTAACTGAAGGCGAAGAGCATTTGCTTAAAATTAGGTTCCTAACAAATCCTGAAACCACCAAGCTATTATATAGCACAGCTAATTTAGCATCTAAGCAAAACTCATGATTTCAGTATTCTAAAAATGAACTGCAAATTCAACTGTAACTGCTAGAGGTTTGGAAAGTGTTAAACTCTGCTATACCACAAGATAACATTTGACCTCAACCAACATCTACCTTACATTAGCATCACAAGTACTTATTATAGTACAAATGTATAGAACATATTGAAGCTATGTGTTTCACAATACTTATGAACACTGCAATATTTTATATTGAAGATTTCCCCAAAAGTCTCAGGAGCACAGAGTTCTGTCTTAATATAATATATTCATGTTGTGATAGCAATACAGTGATACTGACTATAATGCTTTTTAATATCTTGGAGGCCTAATACAATGTTAAGTGAAATTCAGTTATTTATGTAAGCCATCCAGTCGCTTTGCATGGAAATTTTGATTAGTTTTTCCACTGTTATGTTTTATCTCCAGTAGGTGGAGCCACTTAATAAGCCTGAAACACCAACATATAATCAGTTATTATTCAAATAAACCGGTATCCTAGGCTATGTACACAAAACCAGCTCAAAATGTTTTTCCCCCACTGCATTTCAAGTTGTATTTACATGTTGCTGTACGCACCAGAGAGAGGCCAGAGATGTCTTCGCCGAATGCAAATTACCTGTAACATCTGCCCCCCAACTCCTAGTCATGAAGCTGCCACAAATGCATGAACAGCAGTGTCAAAAGTACACACCTCAGCTTAACTGCGAAGTGAATGTGGCTTAAATTTTCAAAGTTGGAAGTTGGTTTGAAGGAAAACACATCACGCAACAGTATTCCTCAAGAAGCTAAAGGAAATATGTGGATTGTGGCTAGCATCCTGTGTACATGGTTTCAAACAATGGCAATCAGAGTGTACTGGAGCTACAGTACATGGTAATGTGTACACCATTTTAGAGCCCCCCAGTGGGCTCAGTCCAGATTACATTAGTTAAACTTAGGTCCCATTGAACAAAGTCATGGCTAACTTGCCTCACTGATTTCAATGACGTCTAACCTAGCCTGGATCCAGCCTATTTAATTCCTCGATTCTGGGCTTTCTAATATTCTGAAGGGATGTTTAGGCATTAAATGCACTACCACCCCTTTACAGGAAGGGATCTGCACAAATCCTTTTCTGATATTATACTGGATGAAAAGAAACACAAAATAAATCGACCTGTGCCATTTCCTTGTAGCATCTGCAGATGGAGCTTTGAGGCAATGCTCACAGGTGTACTTAAGAGCCCAAAGCCATGCATCCTCTTCCACCTTTGACAGCAACCTATATCCAAGCCTCAGTGGGCCAAAAGCAGAGATCAGGATCATGACCTGAAAAGCAAACCACTCCAGATTGTTCAAGTAAAATAGCCTATGCTGTACAATATGACCTGCAGTTCTCTGAAGCTGCAGAGGACCCCTGCCTCTCAGCTCTGCAACTGCATACTGAAAATTACATGCATGCAATTGCAAAATACAATAACAACTTTTTTTTTTCATATTTGCAAGGTATACAAGTTGAGCATTACATTCTGCTTTGCTGGGGGAAGGGAATACAAAAGACTTTGTACTTTCTCTTCAGTAAGATTTGCAGCAAAGGTGCAAACAGCAGCCCTCGAAATTCCAAGCAACTGGAGTATTTTTCACCTACTACAACAGATCTTTCTGAAGAGGAAAGAGTTACAATTGCAGACCTTGAAGAACAGGTTGTTCTGTTGCAATGGTATTTAAGGCTCTACTGCATACATACTTTCCTTCCTTCCTTTTCTCTCTGCTCAGCTGATGACCCAGAGAGGACCCAGAGGGCCTCATAAGTTACCATGGGGTAGTCTGTCCTTTATAACAATATGTAAAGATAGGAACAATTACCTACCTGATATCTAGTGCACCCACATAACTTGGATTTAAAGGAATATGCAGACATTCTTATGTTGCATTCACAAATAATTTCTTTTATAGGAGAGCTGCCTCACAATATCACCACTTTTTACAGAAGTAATGGTATATAACCAACATCAAAACAGAAAATAACCACCTTTCTTTAGTAACAGGGATAAGAAAAAAGGTAGCATAGGCCAGTGGAATATGCTTAATTTCATCCCATCTTTGTCACAATCTTTTGTTCTCTTCACTGTGAATACCGCCAACGTGGCTAGCCACCAGCTGAGGAATTAAATAGGTCAAAGATATGGAGAAGATGGTGCTTCTTGATTAATGCCACATTTAAGCAAGTGAGGCAAACCCTGAAGTTCTAAGGAGCTTGAATAAAATTCAATACAGTATAATTAGACATTATATACTAAACCAAAAGGTTTTATTTATAAAAGCCTCATAGCTCAGGATTATTCATACAATACAGAGTCAATTAACCATTTGCTTCATGAATGTAATTCTAGTTAAGGACCCATTACCTAAGCTCTTTGGGATGGATTAATGTCTTCTCCAATATTTGGACTGCACTTCATACATTCAAGGACTGAGTTGCCCTTCTGCGTAGCACTGTAGTTTATTATTTTTATTAGCTTATTTTATGTGGGGTGAAATAACATTAATTGTCATTATATTTGCTCTTGTAGAACTTCAAGGAGGAATTCAACTGGGAGAGCAGCTTTGAGGCATTATCCTGAAACATTACAGCATTTGGGGGCCCTTTGAGTTAGGAATGTGAAGAACATCTTACTCATGTCCATGGAGTTTTCCACTATCCATTTTATCATGTTGGCTCTCGATGGATCTCCATCTTGCTCAAGAAACAGGTGCACATTCAGCTGTTAGTCACCACGCAAGTTCACTTCAGGGTAATTGAACATCATCTACAGCCTCCATGCAAAGGCTGCAAAGATCAGCTAGCTGTCAAACTTTCTTTCACTTCCACAGTGGATCTGGGGGGGGGGGGGGAGAGAAATCCCTTCACTGTGAGTTTTGCTGCTGCTCTTCGCAGCCTTTGCATAACATAAAACATCTTGCTTCATCAAGGAGACGTATGGGGGAAAGCTGCAAGGAGCTGCGATAAGTGTCAAGTAGTCACGGGGAACCTTTTGACTGTAGAGGTGAAACTGACAAGAGGTCTGAAGTTCCTTGTCAATTTCATATCTAGAGTAAAAGTATTTCTAAGGACTGATGGCTCTATGAGATGACAGGTTCCCAGTTTCACTACAGTTCTTCTCAGCCTCTCTATACAATTCTCCGAGATTCCACAAAGTGCTTTACATACCATCACATCTAGTTTTTCTTTCTGAGCAGCATGTCAAGATATTACAACATCCACCCAGCAAGAATGTCTCCTATCAGCAGAAAACAAACTGAGTATGATTTAGCATAGAGTGGGTTTTTTTTAAAAAAATATATTATTATTTAAAAATACTTGTACACCCCAGTGGAATTGCAATTCTTGGGTCACAATTTGAACCTTATGGATTATTGTAGCATCCATGCTTTGGGTGAAAGAGTCAGATAAAAATGAAATGAAACAATGGAAGATTTGACTGTGTAAGCATTATGGCACAGTCTAAATCAGCCTTTCTCAACCTGTGGGTCCCCAGATGTTGTTGAACTCAAACTCCCATTACTCCTAGCTAGCAAGGCCAGAGCTCAGGGATGATGGGAGTTGTAGTCCAACAACATCTGGGGACCCACAGGTTGAGAACCGCTGGTCTAAATGCTACGTTTCTGGAACCCTCATTTGGGTGTTATGGGTATGAGGCACAGTTGGAAGCACAACTGGTCTAGAACCATCCCAACCTATTAGCTAGATATTATTCATGGTTGTCACCATTCTCCTCCTCCTGCATATCTCCTGGCTGACACAGATAGCACGGAAAAAGAGGCCAGCATGGAGAATGGAAGAAACAGCAGGGGTATCTCCTGGTACTCAAAAGTTAGAAAGGGATTATTCCAACTCACTCCTCAATGTAGCATGCAAGTGCAGCACTTCACACAGGTGACTGTCCAACCTTAGCTTATATGAGGTAAAGGAGAGTCCATCACCTTCCCAAGACATGTTTATTCCACTGTCAGACCACTCATACTGCTATGAAATCTCTTCCAATGTTGAGCCAAGATCTGTTTGCCTTCAGATTTTCTGCCCACTTGTTCTAGTTTTGCCCCCCCCCCCCCGAAAGAAAACAACTCTGCTCCACCTTTTGCATGAGAGCCCTTCAGATATTTGAAGACCATGACTGAATCTCCCCTTAAGCTTCTCTTGGCTAAACAAGCCCACCTCTTTCAACTACTTCTCACAGGACTTGGTTTCCATCCCTATCTCCATTCTGATCACCATCCTCTGGACATGTTCCTGTTGCCCAGCATCTGTTCTCAGATGTGGCATCCAGAACTGGATTCAAGACTCCAGATGGGGCATGAACAGCAGAATAGAGTGTAACCCTTACTTCTCATGATCTGGATACTATGCTTCTGTTAAGGCAGCCTAAGATTGCACTGGCCCTATTAGCAGCCATGTCACAGTGCACAATCCAATCCTGTCAAGCACCTATTATTTTGCAAACTGAGCCTGAAAATTTTGGGAATATATATTCATGCATAGTTTGTCACTTTTATAATATTACTGTTTCTAATGCCATCAATTATGACCTACATGAATAAGAGTAGGATGGATATTTGGAAAAGTTGTTCTGTGAGGTTGTCAAAAAGAGGGGGGAGGGAGTTCCAGTTGGCTGATGGCTCTCTCTGGCAAATAGGGCTTTTATTTTAGGAAACAAGATTTCTTGGGAATATAAATGTCACATTACAGGACAGTTGTGCCCATTTGCCTAGAGACACCCTGATAAGGTCAGAGATGATGACCTTTCATCATGCAGCCAGAAAAGGGGCATGCAATCCTAAAGGTCTACAATCAATATGTCAGTCTACTTGTCACACAATAAGAGACTGAGCAGAGAGTATAGGAAGCCGAGAGACAGAGCCATTTGGGGGCAAAGCCCTCTGCAGCACCTAAAAGCACTGTGAAGCATCCATCGTCACCTTGTTTTAATGGTGATAATGGTGTGCAGAGGAGGCTGCAGAATAGGAAAGAGGATAAGGCATAGATATGGGGATGATCTATGTGCAAGGGTCTAGATTCAGGTAGATAGCTGTGTTGGTCTGACGTAGTTGAAATATATAAAAAAATAAAAAAATTGTCCAGTAGCACCTTAGAGACCCACTAAGTTTGCTCTTGGTATAAGCTTTTGTGTGCATGCACACTTCTTCAGATACACTTCAGTGTATCTTCAGTGTATCTTCAGAAGTGTGCATGCACACAAAAGCTTATACCAAGAACAAACCTAGTGGGTCTCTAAGGTGCTACTGGACAATTTTTTTTCTTTTTTCTTTATCTATGTGCAAGGGAGAATTGGAAAAAAGTGAGGAAGGTAGAAAGAAAAGGGGGGGTTGAAAAGAGGGGGTGCAAAGGGGATCACAAAAAGGAGGGAGGAGGGACCAGGGGAATGGGTTTGAAGACGGAAGCAGTGGCACGAAATGGTTTGAAAAAGAGGGCCCTCATAATTGGGTGGAAGGTGAAAAGGATAATTCATAGTTGCAATGTGTGGGAGGAGGAAGATTCTGGTGGTTTACGTGGTTTGTGTGCAGGGGGGGTCGTTCCACAAAAGGAGGGAGGAGGCGGCATGCACATGGAGTGAAGGTGAAAACAGGTGCAAAGTGGGATTGCAGAACAGAAGAGAGAAATTCAGAATAGGAATGGGTAGGTGAAAAGTGAGCTTAGTAGTTGCCTGGGCTAGGAAAAGGAAGTTATAGTGGGTTAATGTGGGGGGGGGATGACAGTGGAGTTGGCGAACTGAGTGATCAGAAATTCAGCCCTTAATAAATAGAATCTCTCTGTACAGCAAGTATGATAATCCACACAATGTTGGGAGTTCATTTTGAAAAAGGGAAATCTACAGCCTGAATTCTATGGAAAGAGACATGGAAAATATTAACTTTAATTTTCTCCTGCAAACACAGAGGCTGTACAGTGCTATACAACAATCCTCTACCTTAAAAAATGAATGCTTTCTACTTGCTTTATCCTGCAGTGAAATCATAATACTGTGCTGATGACACCATAGATAGTTACCATGGAAACTGATCTCTCAAATTCAGCCTTAAGAAAGTACTCAAACATTGGTCTTCAAGAAGGATCAGAGATAATATATTCCTAATTTAAAGCTAGCTATCTAAGAAATAAATCGAGGGTATGCAGACTTTAACAGAAAATACCACAAGCATGTAAAACAACAGCAAACCACACCACAGAAGTGTTGCATCAAAAGAATAGTACAAAAAAACCCATTTAAACAATTAAGTGTTACACAGATTTGTAGGAAATTCTATTTTGATTCCATAGCATCCAAACAACAATTTTCCTTAAAATAATATCTTCCATTTGCTAATCTACTACAAGCAACTTACTATTCAGCTTTCCTGCTGGACGCGCGCGCGCACACACACACACACACACACTACAGCCACAAATATAAAATGTTATAGCAAATTGGGGTGGCGAGTACATACACAGTAAATCATGCATATGTTAGCTTTGCCTCCTACAGTAAAGACATTACTGTAGAAATTGCAACTGAAAATCCCAAGGTGAAAGCTGTGCCACACAGTTTTAAAGCACCAGTGTTTTAATGGTCAGTAGCTGTAGGGAATTTAAAAAATGTTAAAGCCACAGAGAACATTCTCCACAGCAATTCATAATATTAGTTATCTATTACTGGATGCCTAAGTTTGGGCACTCAGTACTTGCATTCGCAGAAATGTTACAAATTGACAGCATCACAAGATCTTGTGTGAGTAGCAGTCCTGTTTATTTATATCACAAAGTCAAGATGCACAGAGCTGGAAAGAACCTGATGGGCCTCTAAGTTGGAGCAGATGATCCTCAGGGTCCCTTCCAACTCTATGATCCAATGATGATAGTAATAATGTCATTATTTGTACCCCATCCATCTGACTGGATGGCCCCAGTCACTCTGGACAGCTTCCAGCAGTCTAAGATTTCTGGGCTAAACACAAACTGTAGAAAAGACTATAGAACCCAGTGGCGTAGCATGGGGGGTGCAGGGGGGCCCGGCCGCACCGGGCGCAACATCTGGGGGTTAGGGTTAGGGGGCGCAAATCCACGGGTTAGGGGGTGCAAATTACT
The DNA here is from genome assembly GCF_964234715.1 of Podarcis melisellensis. Classification (NCBI taxonomy): domain Eukaryota; kingdom Metazoa; phylum Chordata; class Lepidosauria; order Squamata; family Lacertidae; genus Podarcis; species Podarcis melisellensis. The sequence goes on from NC_138541.1 coordinate 35,617,388, forward strand.
TGCCTTGCCCCGGGTGCTGACAACCCACGCTACGCCACTGATAGAACCTGTTCTTTAACAAGTAAGATGCAGTGCATATGTGTGGGTTGTCAAGCACAGGATCACAGTGGTAATTAGTCACTCATTTCTTTTCAAGAGTAAACAAAACCAAAGATCTTATTAATACTGTCATAAAACATACCTCGTTGCTAATGGTGGTGCTTTGACCCTCTGACTTTTATCTTTACACCCTACCCATAATCCCTTAGCCATATACTTCACAAACTACTTCTTCTTTTACTTTTGTTTTTTCTGTTTGTCAAAGTGCTTCTCTAGCTGCTCCTTTGGTCTCATGATTCCCCCCAATGCTCCCTTAACTAATTAGCCAGCAGTTGTGACTCTGATCGTCCCTGTTGCTTTCTGAAAAAAGCTCAGTCTCCCACTCATTGCATTGAAAAGCTGCCCACCTCTTTGCTCCTTGTTATCTGGTTCTCACTGTCGCTCACTACCTATAATGTCATTTGCTGTTAATTCTCTTCATTCTGCTTTCCCACTCTCACCTTTGCACCACCCACCATGCTTTTCCTTATGCTTAGAACAGGCCCTTCTATTTCCATTAGCAAAAATTCATTTTATTTTATTTTTTGTTAAAAGAGAGCCCGGATTCATCTTTCGCTTGTCACTGTAGCTCCACTGGCACATATTTAGTGCAAAATAAACATTAAGACTACAATATTATGCGTGCTAGTAAGTCCCATTGAACTCCATGGAAATTACTTCTGAGCACACATACAGAGGATTCCACTGCAAGTAGTAACTGTGACCGACAACAGGACAAACCTCCCAAGTCTATTTTTCATGCTAGAAACCAGTTGTGACTATGACCCCACTATTCAGATAGTTTGCACAAACCACAATGATATATTTATTTTGAAAACAGCACATAAATTTATGTCAAAGAGGCATCTGTCAACTGCCTTTCCCTCTATTTCCTACTGAGCCTGGTAAGGGTTAAGTGCGTGCACTTGACTCTTCCTCTGAATACTGTTTTCAAGGAGAGCCTAAAGCAGATTAAAATATGTCAGAAACTTCAAAGCAGAAGACTGTTCTTTCAAAGAGGTTTCCTTGTAGCACACACACAAAAATTAAGCACTGCGAGCAATTCTTGACTCCACTATGGAGATGCAATTTGATAAATAATCATCTCCCCACATTCAAGGCCAGAATCATGCAAAACTATACCATCAGCACTTTCATCTACCAACTCGCCTCCTCTCTCTTTCCTGTGGCCTTTTCATTTTATTCAGCTCTTCAATGATAATAAAAATGTGCTTCCTACCACTTAGATGAGACGCCACATGCTCTGCTGGTAGAGGGTCGTTTCCATTTTCTGTAGTGATGCTGGGCATGTTGTCTTTCTCAAGCAGTCTATCCACCATTGCAATAATGCAGTTTAAACTCTTCCCCACATTGGCCCACACCCTGTCCTGAAAAAAGTATCAGTATCACCACTCAACATTTAAAAATGCATTTAAAGACACAACAGTAGATTCATTAGTTTCCTTACTATAGTGAATAATAAGAAAACAATATATTCCAGCCTTGATTCTACTTTAGCAGAAGATCTTTGTTACTTACTTCAAAGGTACAATTGCAGAATAAATTATTCTGGGATTGTCACTGCATTTAGAATTGCCACAGACTATTCAAGAGGAGCATCCATGTTAGTATATTGCAGCAAAGAGAAAGACACATGTAATACCTCAAAGACTGACAAATATGTCACATATACAGTTGTGGACCACAGCTCCCACTTTGTCAATTTTATTTTGGCAAAATTTATTCTTGTGCAGCTGAAGCTGTTTTGGGCTGATGTATATTCTAAGGGAAGAGTATAGCTATTTTCTTCAAGATGAAATACATTAGTACATGTTTACATAACTGACGAGAAGCCCAGTCCCTGAAGATACTCAATACCTCCAAGTGGGAAGTGGCATTTTAAAAAGTCATATAAAATTAAATTCGTATCCCACCCTTCCTGTGAAAGGAGCACAGGGCAACAAGCATCACATGATAAAGTAACATCCTAAAACATCCTAAAAACAATTCCAGTACAGATGCAGACAGGGAAATATCTCAACTTAAAAGGCTTCTTGGAAGAGGAAGGCCTTTAGTAGGTGCCCAAAGGATGCCATTTTCTAATATTCAAGGGGAAGGAATTCCAAAGGGGAGGTGCAACAACACAAAAGGCCCCATTTCTACATTATGAAGAATGGACCTCCTGATAACACGATATCTGCAAGAGGCCCTTACCTGCAGAGTGCAGTGATTGATAGGGTATACAAGTGAGGCCATTTTTCAGGTATCCTGGTCCCAAGCTATAGAGGACCAAACTAGCACCTTTAACTTATTTAGTAGCTAACTGACAGCCAGTGCAATTCTTTCAACAGTGGGATAATATGTTGACTATATCCTGCCCCAGTGAGAAGAAGAAGAAGAAGAAGAAGAAGAGTTTGGATTTGATATCCCGCCTTTCACTCCCTTTAAGGAGTCTCAAAGCGGCTAACATTCTCCTTTCCCTTCCTCCCCCACAACAAACACTCTGTGAGGTGAGTGGGGCTGAGAGACTTCAAAGAAGTGTGACTGGCCCAAGGTCACCCAGCAGCTGCATGTGGAGGAGTGGAGACGCGAACCCGGTTCCCCAGATTACAAGACTACCACTCGAGCTGCCCACATTTTGCACTAATTACAACTTCTGGATAAATCTCAAGTGCAGCATTGCAGTAATACAGCCTGTGATTACCAGCTCACAGATGACACTGGTCAGGATACACTGATCCAGAAACAGCCATAGCTGGTAAAAGGCACTCCTAGCTACTGAGGTCACCCAGGCCTCTAGCAACAAAACAGAACCAGGAGCACCTCCAGACTATGAACCCAAGAGCGGGCAGCATCTGTCAAGGGCAGTATGGCCCCACCCAAAACAGGCAATTGACCAATTATCTGGACTTGGGAACCATTCGCCTACAGCACCTCCTTTTTGCCACAATTCAGAATCCACCACTGAGTCCAGGGACCAGTTCAGGGTTTGCATAGCCTCTCTTCATTTGGGTGCTACTGAGAAATATAGGTGTGCACCACCAGCATACTGATGAGGCCTTGCCCCAAATCTCTGAATCTCTAAATTGCTTCATATAGATGTGAAACAACATTGGGGACATAATGGTACCCTATGATATCCCACAGCACATCTGCCAAGGGGCCAAAAGACAATCACTCATTATCATTCTTGGAAACCAACCCATAGGACTGGAACTACTGTAAAAAAGTGCCTCTATACCCATCCCACTAAGTTGGCTGAGAAGGAGATCATGGTCAATAGTACTGAAAGCCACTGAGAGATCAAGAAAGAATAACTGGGTTGTGCTCACCATCTTTAAGTTCAGCCCCATAATTTTTTGAGGGCTAGTAAACAGTTCATTGTGTTTGCAAGTATGCAAAGCATAGCATGGATGCCTGTGGTGTTGTGGTTTATGTTTGCAGTGGGTCAGTGGCAGAGAACACATTCTGAGAATAAAAAGGAACCGTGGTGGATTAAAGCTGTGACTTCAAACAATTGTGCTTACTTGACTGTTCATTAACAGCAGGTTTTAATAGGCCATGGAAGTCAGGAAACAAGTTTTATGGGGAGAGAATCAGATGCCTTAAGCAGTGATATATCAGGTTCAATCAGCATTACATAACTGTTCAGCATGTCACAGTTACTTTTAAACTCAACTACTGGATCTTCAATCACATGGTAAAGCTAGCTTACGATATCCGCACAGCTTCACATTTCTGATCAGCTGTTGAAATAAGGTAAAAGCACATGGGCTGAATTATCAACAAGATCGTCAGCAGCTATGTTTATCTGCCCATGAAAGAAAAGGAACAGTATAACAATAACGTAAAGACAGGTAAAAGTGGAATATTTCTAAAGAGATATGTGAAAGTTCAGGATAGAATGCCAAGTAGGTGAAAATTATAACATGATGATAATGTTGTGAGGTGAAGGTGAAGGTACCCCTGACCATTAGGTCCAGTCGTGGCCGACTCTGGGGTTGTGGCGCTCATCTCGCTTTATTGGCCAAGGGAGCCGGCCAGCATGACAAAGCCGCTTCTGGCGAACGAGAGCAGCACACGGAAACGCTGTTTACCTTCCCCCTGGAGTGGTACTTATTTATCTACTAGCACTTTGACGTGCTTTTGAACTGCTAGGTTGGCAGGAGCAGGGACCTAGCAATGGGAGCTCACCCCATCACAGGGATTCGAACCGCTGACCTTCTGATCGGCAAGTCTGATCGGCTCTGTGGTTTAACCCACAGTGCTACCCGCGTCCCTTGATAATGTTGTAGAAGAGTTCAAAAGCTTATACAAGCTCAGTCTGCAGCATGAACACATTTTTTAAAAATTACAGTATTGTGCCAGCAATTATTGACATGTATATGCCCCACCTGCCATAACCAGTCACCTTGCACCTGCATCTTTATATAAAAGGTTTGCAGGGTTGTTGTTTTTTGCAAACATTAGTCCTTTATAAATAACTCTGGTTTGTGTTTACTTTTCATATTTCTGGGTACTGCTTTTAATAGCTGACAAATCCCCCACTTACCAGATTATTTCTAAAGACCTACCTGACTAATGGATTATAGAATGAACAAATGATCTAATCACCTGTGGACTCAAGAGAGGAATTATGAAGGAATGTGATTTTAGCTTAAATGTTTTTATTTCATAGGAAATAATTTATTTCCCTTGGGTGTTTACTTAGGTGTTATCTCCCTCTGCTTTTCTCTCTCCGTGTTTTAAAAATCTATATACCAGAACCTATTTTTTCCCCATCTCTGACAAACCCTGAAATCAAACCTGACTCACTCCTGTTAAAAAAACCAACACCCTGCTTAGCAATAAGTTATTCATGTCCTTGTTCTGTAAGTGCACACATGTTTATCTGAACTAAAACTTCACCCCTGTGGGAGTTATCACAGTGGTAAAATTAAACTCGTGAGTTTGTGGCATCTGAATATAGACTGCATTTTTAATCAAGACTTATATTGGCTTATATCTTGATCAGGTTCCTAAATTATAATGTATGAAATATATTAGCTTAAATATATTGGCTTAAATGTAATTATGCAAAGGATTTAAGAAATGCTAGATTCTTAGAGTCATATTGCAATAGGAGACCAGAGGGGCAAATGAGCCTAGCCCCCCTTGCCAGACAGGAGACGCCATCGAACACTTCTGATATATAGTTGTCAGGCATTTGTTTAAAAGACCCTCAAATGAAGGAGATCTTTCAATGATGATTAACTCAAGATCCTTGAAGATAAAAATGTAAGATTAACCATTTGTTTTAGAAGGCAATAGGGCAAGGAGGGCAAGAGGTGAGCTGGTAATTAAGATTCCATGTAAGATATATTATTACTTATTTGTCATTTATAGCTCTTTGTCTCCCTTATAAGGACAGGAGGATATGGGTGTATCTTTTTGTGATTAGTTATAGCAATCAGCCAATAGGAAATCCAACCAGGCTGATTGAACAGAGGCAGCCCAAGGAGGAGCAAAGGGGGCTGGATTAAGGGAATATAAGTGCTGGCCATAATGGCAGGAGGCAGGCCAGAGCTTGGTAACCATATACCACTGAGCCTCTCATTTATTTGTCTGACAAATAAATTATTATTTTAATTTCTCTGTTGCTGCGTTGAATATTTCATTCCAGCTAAGCGTTAACCACAAGCAGGGTTTTTTCTCAATCCTTATTGAGTTGATTTGCCCTTATTTGATCTTTTTATTTCTGAAAGACAACTAAAATAAGCCTTTGGTAAAAATCAATGCTAAATTTCTATTTCATTTCAAGCATAACAAGCATAACAACATGATGTTTAAAGACTGTATTGTACTGGCACTGAAAGAAGTATGCAACCTTCCAACTTTTGCAAAAATGAAAAATAGAAATCCCCCTTAACCTTGACAAAAATGCTTCTAACAGTACAATCTTCCGTATGTTTACTCATTAGCAAGAAACACTGTTCAATGAGATTTTACTCACAGCTTACTATGCATAAGACAGCAGTCTACAATAGTGAAATAGAAATAACTGGCATGTTTATTAACTAAGGGCCAAACTAGATATGCCATTAAGGGTTTATTTGCAGAGTGTGTTTGTGTGTGTGTGTGTGTGTGTGTGTGTGTGTGTGTGTGTGTGTGTGTGTGTGTGAAATGTAAATAGAAACCACAAGGCAAGGGGCTTGATACCTGTCTGGATCAAGCAAAGTAACCCTTTCCTCTCCTGCTGCAGCCCTGAAGAAATTATGACTTCCCTGCAATTAGCAGTTTCAAAGGAGTTATTTTTGTGAAGGCCACAGAAGTGGACAAACCCCCCCCCACCCCGCTTCCTGCCTACTGAGATCCTGATAATAATTACCCTCCCATGGTGCCTATTTATATTATTGTTTCTTATTATTTACTTCCGTTTTTTTAGAGTAGCTGTTTGTGACAAAGTACTCCCTCCTTCCCTTTCCTCATCTTTCCACAATCCAGCCCACCCTGCTGTCTCCAGATATTGCAGCATGGTATTCAGTGTTTTGACTTAGTGCAAATGTTTGTTTACAATTCAGTTTTGACACAAAGGGGAAAAGATAAAAATTGGAAAGAGAGAGAAAGGTAAAATGTAGACAAGAAAACACAAACACATAACCATACAACAATATCACTAAAGAGAAACAGGTTCTGAATCTGAATCAGAGGCTCAAATTGGCCCAATTCAGGCCAGTTTGGATTTAACCCAAAGCCACATGAACTTATACAATGACAGCTGAAGCATTTTGGTAAGTCTAGAATTAGGAGGACTGGTTCTTCCCACATTTTCATTTATGTTAGGCAATTAACTTCACTGGAAGCATTCCCAGTTTACACCGATAGCTACTGAGATATACTGGGACATGGGCCTAACTTCACTGTCACATTTTATGCAAGTCACTGAGGTTCAGAATAGCAACGATTAGCTGTATCCTCCCCTCCCTCTGCCTTCTGGGCAGAATCTTATTTCCCTTTCAACCATTTTAGTACAAGTGCATGTATATAAAGATTAAAATAGAATCACTGTAAGACATGTCCAAAAGGTACATTTTTCTTCCCCAAAGAAAAGTAAAACATCTTGGGAGGAGGAGGGCAAGCAAGCAAGCAAAATCTGAATTGAAGCTGGGCTAAACTCTGGCAAATATTCTTGCTGTAGAAAACTGTCCTCACTGCTTAGCAAGGTAGTCCTTTCTTCCCTCTGTCTGTACTATTTTTGATATTTCTCAACCATAACCCTTCTTGCTTCTGTGCTGCAACCGAACTTGCATGTTTGTGTCTCCTAAAGTGTGGCTGAAATGTGCTTCCTTTTAGGTGGCAGCTCATCCCGGTTTCCTGCTTGAGGTGAAAAGGAAAACTGCTGTCCTGTGTATGTGCCTTGCTCCTCTTGCTTCCCCCTACCCCCTCAAAAAAAAACACACACCCCAAAGTCTTGCTTACTGGCATCATGCAGCTATGGTTTCTGGGGAGGTTGTGTGAGAGACCACAAGATTATGCAGAAGGCTCTGGATGCCTTGTGTGACCTCTCCTGGTAAGCATGGCAGTCTGACAGAATCCAGAAGCCACTGCTTTTTCAATAGTGGGCATGCGGGGGGAGGGAGAGGCATGCCCTTTGGATTCTGCCGCCTGAAGCGGCTGCCTCAGTTTGCCTCATGGCTGGGCTGATCCTGCTTTCTTCTGTGCTTAAGGTGCAGTAAGATGACACACTTAAGATATTAATATATATATATTTAGGGGCAATGATTACATAGTTATTGTGTCTCTATTATTATTATTATTATTATTTATTATAATTTCCTCACCTTTTCTCAAAGGAGCTCAAGGTGTTGTATATTCTCCTCCTCCATTTTATCCTCACAACAACCCTGTGAGGCAGGTTAGGCTAAGAGACTGTGACTGGCCCAAGTTCACCCAGCTTCATGGCTCAAGTAGGCGTTTGAACACTGGTCTCCCAGGTCTTAATTCAACACGTTAACCACTACACCACACAGGTTCCTAGAAGATCTGTTTTGGCAATTCAACTGTATTATCTTCTCACATGCATTCTGAAATTTCCCTTTTCAAAAATTTGGGTAAGTAAAGCCTGGACTTATAACTCTGTTGTCTTTTCATATTTGTCCACTGCTGTTCATAAAGTACTTTCTAACCAGGCATGCTAACTAGCTAGAAATATACAACACTGGCTTCCAAATGGCACTCTGCCCACCTAACTCTTGCATTATGTATGGAGTGACTTTTTATCCTCCCTGAAGGGAGGCTTTGGAATGATAGAAACAGCTGGTGAGAGAAACCGGGAACAACTATTCAGAGACGATCTGTAACCATCAGGTGAAATATTTTTCTTTACGGAGTTAGAATTGCTTTGGTGCTGCCTAGGAATACCATGGCCAATTGCATTTTACTCAGCAGCCTAATCGGCATTGATCTTAACTTCCTGACAGTATTTGTAACTAACAGCGTTGCACAAACAGAAACTTCCAGCATGAACTCTTAAAATGCCATTTTTTCATGCAAACTTGTGAGAAAAGCTGCCCCACAGATTGCAAGCTGGTATGAAGCATGTCATTAATCTGCCAGCTCTCTCTGTCCTGGGCAGCCTCCCTTCTTTCCTTTCTTCCTTTGAAAGTGATGGGCAGGAGGAACGTGTCCAGCAGGGAGGTATCCTACGTAGTATATTAAAAAGCATTTAAACTGCTGCTTCTGGCATTTTAATTTTGTAGAGTTGTATATGTTTACTGTTTTCACCATGTGCTTGGGCACCGCATATAAATTTTCAGTTGGAATGCATGATTATGCCTTCAAAAAGTTATATATATCTATATAGCTTATTGATATAGCTTCTGGGATATCAACGGACTCCTGTATGGCCACTGTAGGTGGGAAACTGCTGGCGCAGATAGGATCTTCGGTCTGATCTGGGGAGGCAGTTATTATGTTCTTAATAACCGACAGACCCTACTTCTCCCCCTCTGGCTCAACAAATTGCAAGCTGTGACCCAGTTTACCTTTTCCCTTGTAAAGGTACAGGAGGAGAGAGAAGCTAAGCCAGACTTTAAATAGCCACATCTCTGATTGCTTGTGATGAACAAACAAATTGCCTCCAGGTAACAAGTCATGTAAGTTTTTGTAAACTCAAAATGGGAGTTTGTTCAGGTCATTGATTCATCCCTAGAACTGCTTCCCTCCACACATCCAGTAAATCAACACTTTGGCTCCTACACTTTGTTCCTTGCAATGACAGTGATTCTTCAGTGAAATTTGGGAATGCGGTTGCCAGATTTTAATCCTTTGAATATTCTGAGGCAGTGATACTGGCTGCGGCCTCTGGGTCACTCCCTTTGTTGCTCGCCTTATTGTGCCATACTTTGCCACATTCATGAAGTCGCTTCTTGCATGTAACAAAGTGTGCTCAAGGTGTCACAGGAATCTGTTGCGGTTCCTGCAGCTGACTAAGATGGATGCTCCTGTGGAATTAATAATAATAATAAAGCCCAAAGTGCATGCAATGGTACCCATAATGGACCATTTGTAATTGAATGGACTTATCCCAAGAACATAACTTTGAGGCTACTTACCCACTCCTCCTCGTCATATTCCGAATGGTGAGGTATAGAATCTTGTCTCTTGATTTGGGATGGATGCTCCTGATTCGACTGATCCCCACTCTCTTCAGCACTGTTCCTTGGCACAGTTGGTTTTTTTAGGACACAACCTGGACGGGCTGTGTATAGAGCTAAAAGGGCACTTCTGATCAGCTGATCCTTAAATGCATGTACAAATAACTCTGTCTAGAATTAAAATGAGTGTGCAGTCAGTAATAAGCAGGCAACCTACATCTAATTTACAGTATAGCCTGTAGTTGCCACAATGGCACCAAAGACTAGGTAAGGAAATGTATTTTGTTATCTATTTATATCAACTTCTCTTAGTGCAAGGGTATGCTAAGCTTTTGAAAACAAAGAAGTTTTGTGGCACCTTCAAATTCTCTCAACATTTGTAATGGCCCTAAGGGAGCTGCAGGTGGCGCTGTGGGTTAAAGCCTCAGTGCCTAGGACTTGCCGATCGAAAGGTCGGCAGTTCGAATCCCTGCGGCGGGGTGCGCTCCCGCTGCTCGGTCCCAGCGCCTGCCAACCTAGCAGTTCGAAAGCACCTCTGGGTGCAAGTAGATAAATAGGGACCGCTTACCAGCGGGAAGGTAAACGGTGTTTCCGTGTGCGGCTCTGGCTCGCCAGAGCAGCGATGTCACGCTGGCCACGTGACCCGGAAGTGTCTCCGGACAGCGCTGGCCCCTGGCCTCTTAAGTGAGATGGGCGCACAACCCCAGAGTCTGTCAAGACTGGCCCGTACGGGCAGGGGTACCTTTACCTTTACCTTTTAAGGGAGCTGCAGAAAATAGCACCTCAATTTGCAAGGGGACACATGGTCCTGCGAAACTTGGGATCAAGTTTCAGCCCGGCACTAGTCTGCACACAACTGTGTGAGGGGAAATCAATTAGTGCAAAGTTGTTGTTGTTGTTGTTGTTGTTGTTGTTGTTGTTGTTGTTGTTGTTGTTGTTTGTATCTGTGTATGTATAAGGCACAGTAACTGCAGAAGCAGATGGGACCCAGAATTCAAAAATTAGAGAACCCCTGGTTAAGCAACAACCAGCACAGGAGAGCCAACACACAACTTGTGACAATCTTGTTGCCTGCTGTGATTCCATTATTAGCTAATTTCAAAGCATGATAAGAGGCAATGGTCCATGTTGACTGATGATGGCAAGTTTACAGTTCAAGAGATCACATAATTATCAAATGAATAATGTAATGTTTCACCCCTAGGCAAGCCTTTGTTCAATTAAAAGGTGCCTATCCCGAACAACTCTCTAAATTTCACATTCATCTCAGCAGAATTACACACAAAAACCTTTAAACTAGGACACCCACTTTCCTTCCTATTAAATCTCATTTATTTTTCTTGTATCAGTTCAATCAACTGCTAGCACTCATCCTTCCTCCTTGTAGACATATCCAGAGTGTGTACTAGAGACATCTGATTTAATTATTACACTACAAATGTGACATAAATCTCGATTTAGAAGAACATCACATTATTATTTTTAAAAAACCCCATTGAATTCCATTAAAGGCACCAAGGTAAAAGAGTACACCAAAGATTTCCCCCTAAAATGTAGGCCAAAAATAGGGTAAATCTGAGTGACAGCAACTGCCATTTTTCATTGCTATAGCAGGAAAAACCTGTGAATAAGCTATCTATATTGGTTAAAAACAAAACAGATTTGGGATGTACTTTGAAAACCACGAATCCTTGCAATTTGTGAGCAGAGACTCTCCAACCCAGGAGGAGGAGTTTTATAATGTATTAGTTTTTGTTAGCTGCAGTTTTCACAGAGAACGTGTAAAAAGGTGGATGGGATGCATGGCATAATCCCACCTACCCTGTTCTTTCTCACTTCACCTTCTTTCTTTCTTTCTTTCTTTCTTTCTTTCTTTCTTTCTTTCTTTCTTTCTTTCTTTCTTTCTTTCTTTCTTTCTCTCTCTCTCTCTCTCTCTCTCTCTCTCTCTCTCTCTCTCTCTTTCTCCCACTCCTTACTCCTCTCCTTGCCACCCACATGAAATTAGGCCAAGAGCCAAAGGTTGTGCACGGCTGGTGTAAAATAGATAAAAATAGGAAAAAATTACCTTTGTGGAGTTTCCTACAAAGATTTTATGAGGAAGAGTAGGATATCCATTTTAACAAAAGAATAAACAAAATTTAGACAGACCTTCCTAGTTCAAACAATGATACCTACTTTTATTCCCTGTGTATAGAAATCACATTTTTAAAAACAACAACAACAATTCAGAATGGGGTTAAAACCCAAAAGAGCATGATTTTCCTATGGCAGTAGCCTGAAGCTTGTAACCACCAAAATAACCTAACATTTCCTGGTGTTAGGGATGCAGAGAGAGATAGTAGCTACGAATTTGGTGAGTTCTGTCTAGTTGTCACTGCAGGGACCATATTTGAATCTTACCGTTTCTGAAAGCATCTTTAAGGAATTCTTCAAGCTGTCTGGCAAATGCTGCCTTGCAGAATTAAGCAGCAGGTCTGCATGGCTTGATATGAGAGGCTGCAGATGATTGATGCTACTAAGAACTTCTTTTGCCTTGGCTGTGTTTTCAGGTGAATAGTAAATACATTGGTACCCAGTACTGCAGAAGGAAATAAAGATAATATTTTTTAAAAAAACCACACACACCTGAAAGTCAAAACCTTTTTTCTTTTTAACTTTTAAAGGCCAAGTGCATACTCATCATCAGTATGTGAAGACTCTCAGAATTCTACAATTATTATGGAAAGGTGTTCTAAAGTTGACTACAACACCTCTACGGGCACTATTTGGAAATCCAACTGGCTATATGCTAGGAAACAGACCTTGCTGGCATAGTAAGAGATGGTAACCTTTTCTTTGATGAACGCTTCAGGCACTGCTGCTGAAACTAATTATTCCCTGAAGCTCTTTGAATGAACCGCTGTACCATTAAAAAAAACAAAAAGGAAAGAAAGCAGACAGGTTCCCATTCCTACAATTCTAAAGAAAATAAAAGTGTATATAATCTCCAGTGACACACTTGACAATCCATAACAAGCCTAAGTAAAAAAAAATTCTCACTACCTCCCCCCATCTATGCAATTACATTTTTAATATTTTTGATAAGTATCCTAAAGTTAATTATTATTAATCAGCCACAGTATGCTTTTATCCTCATCACTGTTGGGTCTATGAAATGTTGTTATTTTTGCTATTATTGTTGCAGAGTAGCAATAAAAGGGCAGGTCTCTGCCTTGAGGAGGCTATGAACTAAAATTCAGTACAGGGGATATAATACAAGGAGTGGAAGCAAGAGGAGGAGATGATGGCAGATGTGGGGAATTTTGGAATTTAGGCTTATTTTTGCTAGGAGATGCTAAGGCATGCCACTGGAAAGAGACTAAGAGCAATCAAAAAGACGACATGACTAATCAGGAAGATCACACGGCTAAAATTCAGGCAAATACCTTACTGAGTCTATTACACAAGAGCTACCCCTTACTCTGTCTCAGTTTGCTGGGGAGAAGTAATAGGTTTGATCCAGAAGTGCTGCTCTTCTGCAAACAGAGCTAATAGAAGATGCATAGCTCAAGCACATATCTTGAGACACTGTGTAAGTGGCTTGTATTAGGAGATTCATACAGTGGGGTTTAAGTTCTTATTTCCTCAAGCAATGATATTGTGCTATGCTGGGAAAAGAGCATCCTCTTGCAGAAGAGCATCTCTGGATACAACCCAGTAAGTACCCACTGAGTCCCAAACATCTTGATTAAAGGAGAAATACTTCCATTGGTCACTTTGTGCACCAATTTATTCAGAACAAAATAGTTTTGCACTGCCCATCATTTGCTAAATGGCACAGCACTGGAATGTCACGTTTATGGGAAAACAAGGAAGAAATATGGGAAGAAGCATGGTATTAAATGGTATGTTGAAAAGTGAGGAGAAAAAGGTTTGTACTGAACTACAAGCCACAAAAAGCCCAGTTTCCAGTTTTAATTTTGCACCTAAAATAACAACCAGTTTAAGGAGAGGAAAACTCGCCTTGTGATCTTCAGGATTATCTCTGGCCAATGACATTTTTAAACAATAAAACAGCAAATTATGTCCGTTTCTTATAAGCCATTGTTTATTAAAATATACTTTCATGACCCTGAGCTTTGAAAAACTGTGTTCATCCCTCAGACACCCTGAGTCTGGCACTCCAGGAAGTCACATGGGTCACTTGCCTCTAAATCCGAACCTGGCAATAATATTAACAGGAAAGGACTGGTAGCAATTTTTCTTCATTAATCACATAGATGTTTCCAGATGGGTAAATCTGCGGAGCTATAATTGCTTACGCCATACATTAATAAGATTGCCACCAGTGATTACCAGAAGTGCTGGTCCTTGCAAATTTGTTTGTGACTGAACTTAACCGTCAGGGGTCCTTTACCTTTATGTGTGCTATTGTATCAGGTGGTAACTCTCAATTATGTGTGTAGTGGAATTTCCCCAGCACCTCAGATGTTAACACCCCCCCATTCACAACCCTAGTTTGTAACTATTGCTAATCACTACTGCACTGCATATCCAAGTACAAAATGTTGTCTAACTTTGATGAAAAGTTGTTGCTTCTAGAAGATCTTAGTTAAGAATTCATATTTTCCAAGCCACCATAGCAGAGCGAGTACACCCTGACACACCCCACACCAGCACAATTTCTTGCACTGGTTTGATGGCACATGTTTCGGAGTCCTACAGCCCACAGATTGACACAGCAGGCAATCAGATAAAGTCTTCAGAATATTAACAGAGACTTTTAGAGAAATGTTAATTTGTTCCCATATGCCAAACTAGGGTTTACCAAAACCATGCAAATTTGCTGGCTTCTGGAGAGGAGCTCACACCTGATGCTTTGCTCCTCCCCAGTCATTTTAATTTACTGTGGGGCAGCAGCAAAGCCAAGGTTTAGCTTAGCTTAGCATATCATCTAAACCAGGGCTCTTGGTTTAGCTTCCTCCAGACGAACCATCAACTGTAACCGAGACCAAACCTTAGCTTTGGATTGTATTTAAGGAGGAGAGCATTAAACCGTGATTCTAGGTTCAGGCAAAATGCTAAGCCAAACCTTAACCTTAACTGCCATGCCATGCTGAAGTAAAAGGACTGAGAAAGAGCAAAGCAGATGTGATCTTTCCCTGGGAGTCAGTACATTTGCCCTAAGCCTTGTTTTGGCTTAGTGTCACATGTGAATGTGGTCACTGTTGTGATTTTTTAATAGAAGAAAACAACCATCTCTGTATATTCTCTCTGCACCACTCTCTCTCACACACACTGATGTAGGACTTGTGAAATCATTGTAAAAGTCATTTCTGTTATCAACCTTAGATAGAGACAATGTCAAAGCTAATGTTCTTAAACAACAGCACTGAATAAATGTATAATGAGGCTTTGAGTAAAACTAATAGACAAAGCTTTCACTTAAATGGGTTCCAACATGATAGTTGAATGTACTGTAGTTACAAATGAGAAAAAAATGTACATGACAGCAGGAAAATGATGCCATAGTTCCTGAATAAAATCTTACTTATATTGTTTAAAATTTGTCCATCCCGCCCTATATATTCACAGTCTATAATTATGCTTTTAAAGTAGGCTACCCCTTTCGCTTTTGAATTGTTAACATATGAGTACTGCCATTATTCTAATGTAAGCATATTATTTCAAATAATCATATTGCTTGTTACTAGATTACTTTTAATTTAATGCT
Source organism: Podarcis melisellensis (assembly GCF_964234715.1). Lineage (NCBI taxonomy): Eukaryota > Metazoa > Chordata > Lepidosauria > Squamata > Lacertidae > Podarcis > Podarcis melisellensis. The sequence continues at coordinate 35,632,814 of NC_138541.1, forward strand.
GGGTTGTAAGTTAGTGCTACATTATAACACTCAAAGCACAGAGCTGCATAACTTGTAACAGAATCTGAAAAAGTGTTATGGTGTTACTGAGTAACCTTCCCCTAACAAATTTTTTAAATATATTAAGAACCGAAGGAAGTTAAACGCCTGGTGTTTAATGATAACATACTATAATTCCATTCCTGCTGTTATGTGAGTAATTCTTGCAAATGATTTAAAATTGTTACCATCTGGAATTGCGGTAAAGTGTCTTACAATAATTATTGGTGCTACGCAATTCAGGAAATTAAATAAGCTTTGTACAGAAAAGATCATCCCTTCTCTAGAATATGAAGGCATATACCTCACATGCTGTATTATGCATTAACCCTCTCCTTAACTCCTTCCCCCCCCCCAAACCTTGTGCACCATTGCAAACCCTGTGACTGACATTCAGGAGCATGGTTTAGCAGTCATCAAGATAAGGCTGGCAAAGCAGTAAAGTGATAATGGCCAGCTCAGCAAACTCCTGCGGGGGTTGCAAAGAATAGCACCTTCTACTGTATGTGTCAGTCAGGTTTCTAACATGAAAAATCCCAAGCGATTTCTCAGCTGGCGTATGGCCAAACAGGGGAGCGGAATGCAAATATTTAGGTTGCTAGGAAGTTATGATGTTGGGGTGGGATGGGGGAAGAGACACAACAAGAAGCAAGCCAGCTGGTGGCAGATTAAGTCCACTAACAGCAGGGTGGGATCTAAGCAGCTACCTGAGTCTCTTGGGAAGTTCACAACCATTCTGGCCATATGGAGTTGATACATAGGAGAGCACTATTAAAAATTGTATTGAACATCTGCAGTGTAAGGAAGTTTTATTAGTGGCTTTCACAGCAACATACAAATCGAGCCACAATTGGGCATGAAGAGGTAGAGAGCTTTGAAAGAACTATCATTTTAAAACCGATGCAAAGTGTGACAGGACTGTGTGTTGAGCGACATGGTCATAATAACCTAAAGTAACCAAAGATTTCACAGAGGTATTCTGAAAGAGCAGGGGGTGGGGAGATATCAGCAGCAATAGAAGGTCAACCATGAACAGGCTGCAGTCATCAAGGAAGAAGATGACTAGAATACGGACATCAATTTTAGCAGCTAATGCAGAGTGTGTGTGTGTGTGGGGGGGAAGTAACCTTGTAGACGTTTAAAAGAAAGGACAGAATTTAGTCACCTCCTTGACATGTAAAGAGGAGAAACAGATGAAAGTCCTAAATGACCATGGCCTAAATGGTTGCATTTGTCACAGACAGATGAAAATATAGTGCTCCTGACATTAATGTAGAGAGGTGGTTTAGGGGTTATGAATTAATTTTCAGCTTCTCTGCTAATGTTTTCCATTTCTGCTAACAGTGTTTTCAAACTCCCTGCTCAAAACTGTTATAAAGGAAGGAAGCTATATCATATCTATCGAGAAATTTTAAGCAGCAACTTACATTAAAATTAGGGTTGGCAAGCATTTGAAGAATTTTAAGTTAGTTATCTGCCCTTTAGCTACCTAACTGATTAAACTGAAATAAATGTGTATTGCAACTACTGGTGACTTTTGAGATATTGGAGGAAGGGTGCAAAAACATTAAAAAAAAAAAACACCAACACTTATAGGCGCAGTTCAAACGCCATTCCTGGTTAGCTGTTAAACCATTGTTCAGACACCCAGGAATGAATGTTAGGCTCCCTCCCCTGCCCTCACATCCTGGTTTCCCTAGAATCGTAGCCTTAGGCAAAATGGTAGGGCGACAACATGTATTTTAATACATGTGTGTTCACACACACCCCACAGGTGAAGGAGGTCTGCTTTTGAGATGAGAAAAGTGTTCATGGATGAGGGAATCAACACACACCTTTACCTTGCTGCATTTTGTAGCTTTAAGAAACTTTTACCCTGCCTGGCTCACATGTAATATTAGAACAACTGCTCGGTTGTATTTTGTCCCAAAATGGGTTTTTTTTAATGGAATGACATCTGGGAAGATAAAAAGAATACTTTTTCTTGCAAGTTCTAAAACTCACAATATCAATTAAATGGGCTTTCTAACTAGTGCTATTAAATTAAACAGGAATTAAATTAGGGCAAGCATATAAAGCAGAAAATATTGTTAATAGGATGAAAGCAATTTTAATAGCATCTTAATATTCAAACTGGAAATTAAGAAGATTAATAATAAACATTTTAAAAAAAGAACATTTGCTACGACCTAGGTGTCCAAGAGAGTTGACAGTCCTTCCAAGATTATCTGAGAAGAGAATCTCTTCCACTCTTTCTTTTTAGTATTTCACTTCAATTAGCATACAGAGAACAGCTGCTGGCTTTTAATCTATTCACATTATATTCTGTCTGACATCTCAAGGTGTTATTTCTTTCTGCAATCCAGGCCTCAGAGAGGTAAACCAAAACATTTAAATTGTAAAAGTTGGATCGGGAAAATGCTATGTGGCCTCAAACCGTCTTGGGGCTGCTAAATAAACATGTCCATGCAAAAATAAAGTTGTCATTGCCATGGTGAAATAATTTTCCTTATTTAGAATGAAATAGGTCTTTGAAGCTTGGTTCCATATTTCAGACATAACATTAGTGCATCCACAAATCTGGCTATTTTAGGACTGTTTTGTTTTTAAGAACATGAGAAGAGCCCTGCTAAGTCCAGCCTTCTAATCCCACATTGGCCAGCCAGATACCAATGAGAAGCTAACGAGCAGGACATGAGCACAATAGCGCTCTTCCCAATTGTGTTCCCTAGTAACTGGCATTCAGAGATATACTGCCTTCAACACCAGAATTAAAAGATAGCTATAGGGACGTGGGTGGCGCTGTGGGTTAAACCACAGAGCCTAGGACTTGCCGATTGGAAGGCCGGCAGTTTGAATCCCCATGACGGGGTGAGCTCCCGTTGCTCGGTCCCTGCTTCTGCCAACCTAGCAGTTCAAAAGCACGTCAAAGTGCAAGTAGATAAATAGGTACTGCTCTGGCAGCAAGGTAAACGGCGTTTCCGTGCGCTGCTCTGGTTCGCCAGAAGAGGCTTGGTCATGCTGGCCACATGACTCGGAAGCTGTACGCCAGCTCCCTTGGCCAATAAAGCGAGATGAGTGCTGCAACCCCAGAGTCGGTCACGACTGGACCTAATGTTCAGGGGTCCCTTTACCTTTACTATCAGGACAACAGCCATTAATAGCCTTAAGTGGCCAACATTAGCCTCTTTAAAAGCACCTGACAAGAAGAAAGTAATGTAGAATTGAAAAGTAAAATTAGAAGTCAGGACATTGTTTTTCTCCCATCATTTCACCAAAGGGAAAGGATCAAAAGGATAAGAAGGCAGAGCTGTAGAGACAGGTGATGGTATCTTCCATTAAGGAAATCGAAGAGACTGCAAGCTTTAAAACTTCATGGTTTGCTTAAATAAATTCTAATGCCTCCATAGGCCATCACCAGAAACTGGTCTGAGAAATCTTTTGCATTGTTCTACATTACATGTTCTACATACAAATATGCTATTTGGCAATTTACCACCTCCACCACCCCTCAAGATTAAGTTTGAAAACAAATAATTTCAGTGTTATCAGCAACCATTTGTTACAATATAATCATCAATTCACTGTTAGAAGCTATATTTAGAAAACAATTTATATTCAGGTACTGCAATGGCGACCTGAAGTATTATCAGTGGTACTTCACTGATATTTAGGATACATGACTGAGCATAACAAGTGTTATTTAGCTGGCTACAGAAGCCAATTGCAGTTGCTATAACAATTGTAATAGCCGTTAGGAAACAGCAGCTAATTAAACCGATGATGTGCTACCATGAACAAAGATTCTCTTGAAGACTGCAGTCTGGAATTAATGGCACACCTTTATTAATTTCTATCAGTTTTGTTTGTTCATTGTAATTAGAATTTTCTGTTCCCAACTAGTCCTAAAGTAGTTATTACATGAATAACCACAATTGTCAACATAACAGCAAAAGTTGGTACTTTGAAATAAAATCTTTTAAAATTTCACCCAGACCATGAAAGTATCATCCAGGCTAACCCAACATTGTGTCCTCCAGATATTTTCGACTACAGCTCCTGTCAGCAAACATGGCCAGTGGTCAGGATTGATGGCAGTAGTTGGAGAGCACCTAGCTGGCTATTTCTGCCCTAGGTAAACTCCCATTTGAACATAATCACTATGATCAAAAGTTAAGCACACAAAGTATTGCATAGGCAAAAGTTAGAGCTAGCCCACTAGATTTTGTTGCTTGAGGCAAAACAAAAAAATAAAATAAAAATGGCATCCTCCTATTCCCTTTACCAAAGCTGACCAGACTGGAGGGTGAATATGCAACATACGCAATAAGACCACATCTGAGGGAAGCTTTCTGGCACACACAGCTTTGTTCTTCAACACTTAACCACTGCTGCCTGCCCCTAAGGGGGCTGGCTCACTCTACCTAATGGTAAAGCCAGCCCTAGCAGAGAGTGCCCTATATACTACAAAGCTGAAAGGTTTTGAAAGCAATATACCTAGTTAAATCTTTTTCCTTTTTTAAAAAAGATTAAATATGTTGGAGAGGCACATGTAACTCTGTAACCTCACTATCTATTCTATCAATAGAAAACTGTAAGCACACATATGGCTATGTGCTCACTTTGTGCATTACTCATAGTACGGCAAATCTAAGCCTGAGAATTACTACTGTCATTAAATGTGATACAAAAGCATTTAAGCAGCAAGGTTGTTAAATAGGAAGGAACATATAATGTATAAAGTTACGGTCAATATACTTACTTTCGCCTTTCTGCCTCAAATTTATTTAGTAGTTTCTGAAGACCACCATTTTTAAATCCCTGAAAATGTGCTGCAGGGGCTCCTACTGTGATGACATCATAGAGAGCATCTGCAACAGGACCAGATAAATATTGAGATTTGCATACAAATGCATACTAGAGCCTCTGCTTATGGTAGTAAGAAGCACTGTTCTGAGATGGCCTGTCCCATTTTGACACCTGCTCCCACCCTGTCCCCTGCTGAAGCCTCGTTGACCAGCTATGGCAACGACTTTTGGTGAGATCTCACAGAACTCTCACAAGATCTTGCCAGAAGCTGCGACTCCCACAGGACCCCAGCCATGGCACAGGACCCCAGCCAGGGCACCACCAGGATTCCATCACTCAAGGCAACTGCTTCAGTCCGCCTCAAAGACGGGCCAATCCTGCCTCTTCCAGAATATTAACGTAAGTTTACAAGATGTGCCTTGAATATATCTTGTCATTGTATTTCTGGATATGCTCTCCAAACTATATAAAATTGATCTCACCAATCAACTAACTGATTTGGAAGGTATTAACTTCTTTTTAAAATTTATTTTTATTAAAGATTTTATTGTTTTACCAAAGTACACGCCTTGTCTCTTTTTTCAGGTTGTACAGCCTTTCTTACAAATCAGTTACATTTGTTGTGAGAAATTAGTGTTGAGTACAGTATAAAGGTGGGGGAAAAGAGAGGGGAAAGGTGGGGTGGGGTGGTGAGGCTTATATTCTTTTGTATAGTGTATGTGTGGGGCTTTGTGTCAGCGTCAGCTGGGTAGATTTTCTTTCTATTCGTTTATCACATTTCCTTGGTAGTGAGAGGTATTAGGGGATCAGGATATGGTTGGTTGTCTGTGGTTGGCTGCAGTGAGATTTGTTTGTAGTTTGGGGGGGGGTGGCTTGTTGGGTCAGGTAAGCCAGACTGATTCATATGCTGTTGGTGGGTTCTTGCTGTTGTCTTCTTGGGCTGTATATGTGATAAAGGAGAGTCATAAAGGCGAGGCCTGAATCAAGAGAAAATAATAAAAGTCCTTATTTTTTCTCTACAAAGCCTTGTTTCCACGAGGTGGTTGTAAACAAGCAAGCATGTTCCCTGTAATCCCACACAGCTCATGAGGACTGAGCTGCTATAGGTCTCCCCAAAAGCTTTTGGGAGGGGGCTGGGCATCACAAATATTGTGGGGGTGGAGGAGGCTGACTGTGGAGCTGAGCGTGGCATGGCTTCAGTGGCTGGCCGTGGAAGCAGGCTGAGCATGAGAGAGGAGGGGCCACCAGTCCTTGAAGTAGGGATGTTTCCAAAAGCAAAGGAACACAATATCTCCTATCAATTTCAGAAATCCCTCCAGTGAGAAACACATGGAAGAAACGAAAGGTTTTTCATGTTTACCCTACATTTTCATTTGTTCCTCATAGAAACAAATTAAGAAACAAATGGAGTTGCATTTGTTTTGTTTTTCATTCATTTCATTTATGTGTACAAAGAAACACTCTCCCATTCTATGCTTTTAATATAATAAGCACAGTGGGCGACAGCAATGCTTCAACAGCAACAACATATGCTCCTAGACGTTAGAAAAAAGGTTTAACTGTTTTAGGATATAATTCTAGTTTTACAACAGCGATACCCTGAAGAACTCATTTTTTAGAAATAGGGTCTGAATGTTTGTATCAGAATTGTTTTGAAATGTGAGAAACAGGACCAGACTGAAGGGTGACAGCCTGATGAAATGGCTAGTAATTCTACCCTGGCATGTTACAGCTGTAATAGGAATAATAATAGGTCTGGTTACTGTTTGGGTCCCAAATGAGTCTCAGTCCTAGTTGGAGCACTCATGGAGGGACGTGCAGGGGATAAAGGCCTGACTACAGACCTAAAGTCAGCCCAGTGAATTATGCACAATCTTTTGGCTCAAAAGAATAAAGCACTGAACTACAACCTCCCCCAACTATTATCTGCAAATGGCATTGCTTTATATATTTGTCCCACAAACCTGCAACTATGATTGACTTGAAGGCAGATCTGATTAAACACTGACCTTTTTTCATCAAGGAGCAATGTTTAAAATGCTCTGAGCATTTCAAAGGAAGAACTGCTGAAATTTAAAAGTCTGCAGCTAATAGGAGTCTGGAAGAAAAACAGTTTCCAGGACAAAACCTGCACCAAATTACTAAGCAGAAAACTGTGCACAGAATATAGCTTACCTTTTAACCGAGGACTGTGCACATACATTCTCTGCAGATGTAGATTGATTGGAACAAATTCTAGTGTCTTTTCTCCTTTACTGCAGCTTGATTTGAAAGAAGAGCCTGGGAAGAAAAAGCGAAAAGAATCATTATTTGAGGTACCCATGTGATGCTCTGTCTTTCTAAAAATGCCAGAACAATACTTCCACATCGACAGCATTTTAAAATTGCTTTTAATGTGTTGTTGTGCATCAAGGAAATATTGGCTCGCTAACTGTCTCTCTCAGCATGCACCTCAAAAGCAGTTGACAAAATAGCTTTTAATTCACAGAACGAACTAATGTTTGTGTCTCACCCACCCCCTGTGTTTAGTGATGGATGTTCTTAATGGCTAAAAATCAGTACACAGCATGTTTGACGCCACATTTGAACTATATTGTGTTTATAGGTTTACAAAAAGAGAAATGTTGCAGTGAGGAATGCTTGTGTTCAGGCAGGGGCAAAGGAAGGCTCTCTGGCACCTGGGGCAGGGTGTCAAGGGGCGGGGCAAACCACCCATAGAGGTGGGGCAAACTGTCCAGCAGTGCATGAGCGGCCCCACTATGTGCGGTGCACGCATGGAGCGGCACTGTATGGACGGCAGCGGGATCCTCTGCTCGCAGCTGCAGTGGCGCGATGGTGGCTGTTTGAATCGCCATGCCCAGGGGTGGCGGGGTGAGCCACCCACGGTGTGCCTTCTTGTCACCCCCCTCAGAGATGGCACCTGGGGAGGGCACCCCCTCCTCTGCCACTGTGTTCAGGGTTCCATTCCAGCCCCAAGTTTTTGTCCCTCACCCCACCAACAAACACCTTATTCATCTGTCCTTGTGCTGCTGTTTTAGCTGCATAAGACCAGGCAATTTCCACATAAGTTCAGACCCCTAGGAGCAGTCAAGCACCTTGCCCGAGAATGGTTAACTGAAGTCTTATGCAGTTAGTTACACCACTCCAGAAAGAGAGACCAGAGGATGTGGACAAAACAGGCATAGTGATCGTTCACATATTTTTAACTCAAGATATGTATTTCCAAGCAGGACCTATGTATCACACTACCACAGGCATTCACATATTCCCTTACTACTAAAAGGGGCACCTTGTACGCCTCCTTCCAGCGACTCTGGCAGCAAAGCTGGTGCTAAATGTACTGCTCTGTTTTCCTTTGGACAACATCAACAAGACTGAGAGGGGGAGTACTGTCATCTGGGCAGCCCAGGACCTCCATACACATTGGCCACATGTGCACCCCGGGAGGTCACTTCGGTGCTGCAAACACAGTGGTTTGACTTCACCATGGGAGGTGCACTCCATGGTCTCTTGAGACAGACAGATGCCAACAACAAGGAGTGGTTGATTTGAGTCTGGCTTGGAATCCCCAGACCAGAAACCACCTGAGAACTCAAAAGATGCAGCTCTGACTGCCTTTAAGGAGGGATGGATACAAAGTAGTGTGCGTACCTGTGTATGTGCATGCACACACATGATTAAATTATCTAGTTATATGTTTGGTGATATAGGATATTTCTTCCGAGGATTTTTCAGGGAAAGTCGTGTGTTTAAATGTATGGTGTGTGCACAGCCTGAGACTGTGGGGTTTTTTGAACTTTATTTTCAAGGCTCCAGAAGGTCCTGCATTCAAATAATTAAGGGCTCTCCAGTTCACTCATTCAGATCTCCTCATTGTGAGGGCAAGTGAAAGCAGCATGAGGAAGGGAGCAGCATACATGCTCAAGGGCCATTCCCGAACTCTTCAGGAGTTGGGTGGCAAGGATATCAGCTGAATGGCACCCATGCCACATAGCTGTGTAGAAAGCACCAGATCATTACTTCAACTCTTCAGTGAGAATAGTCTCATACCTGTATACTTCCCAAGTTCTGCAAGCATGTTTTGGTAGAGAGTTAACATTTGATCACAGTGTGAAATAACACTTTTCCGCATATTGTCCCAATGTGGAGCAAGTTCCCCGAGTTCATTAAGGTCCTGATTCCTGGGATGGAAGGAAAAAGAAAGTCACAGCATCAGCCCCATGACACAAAAATATTCAGCTACTGCCGAATGGTTCAACAGGCAATTAAATTGTTACAATCTTTATTGGCACATATACACCACCATTCTGTAGTTCAACTGTATAGCGCATGCATCGCATACATAAGAACATAAGAAGAACCTGTTGGATCAGGTCAATGGTCCATTTAGTCCTGTTCTCACAGTGGCCAACCAGATGTCTATGGAAAGCCAGCAAGTAGGACATCAATGCAATAGCAACTTGCCCACCTGTGATTCCCAGCTACTGCTATTCAGTGGTATGCTACCTCTGATAGTGGAGGCTGTCCCTGTCCAGGAACAGTTGTAGCTGGCAAAACAGCCAAAATGCATCTGAGCCATTGGCGCCACCAAAACATCAAGAGGTAATGCTGGATGGACTACTACCAAACTATATGCTCCATGGACAGAGAGTACAACCCTATCCAGAGCAGGATGGACATCTATTTCCCAGACCCAAAAACCACCCACCTACAGTGCCATCACCTTTTCAGAATTCATCTTCATCCAGCCTACTACCAAGTCCAGACACAAACTGTCCAGACAAAAGTCGTCGTTATTGTGATGTCTGATGGCCTTTTATGTGAGATTGAAGTATGGTTAATACGTCTAGAAGAAGAGAGCCCATTCCATTGGTCTTAATTTATTATTATTATTACTTAGCCCAGTGGCATGGGATTGCAAATAATCACATTCCACGTGAAAATAACTTCACCTGTACTGTGTGAGGCAGTACAGCTCAACAACTGGCAATATAAACTTGTTGTTTGTTGGAATCCCTTGCCGACAACTGTAGTGCCTGAAGACAGTCAGGTTATGTATCCACAGCCATGGCTGCTGGAAGGAGAAGAAACACCATGGTGAAGCTGCAGCAGCACAGCCTTCATCTCCCCCAGGTGCAACAAAATATATCTCTCCCATACTGGTCTCTACAGCCACATTGGGCACTATAACTCTTCAACAGTTTGACTTCAGCCCCAAAGATGCACTCCTCTGTTGTCTCCCAAGACAGAGAGATGCTAACAACTACGTGAGTAACACTGTTTTATACTAAACAGAAAGGAAAACCTAATTAAAACATTAGCTTGAGCAAAAATCCTATTTTCCTTTTTAAACATATCACACCAGATACATTTCTGACCTCTTTATTCTAAGTGAAAATGTCAGTGTCACGGAAAATCATCCTGTTGCCGATATTACAAAAGGAAATCCTTTAGCAAGTTTCCAGTTTTCCTGTTCAGTCTTCTGGAAGCTGACCTCATCTAGTGCTGCCTGAAAGCATATGACAAAGTTTTGCTGCTAAAGCTGACAATTTGGTTGTGTACTTGCTTGCTACATTGACTACAGAAGTCTCCAGAGTCTTCCCCTGTAACTGGATGAAATTCAGTTGTGGACATCCTATGATGTAGACAAAACAGTTTGAGCCGAATGCCGTACAATTAGCCTTTTGCTAATTCAAATACATTTCCAAGGTAAGAAGTGGTCCTGATCGTGAAAAGAAAGCATGTTTGTAAGGTTGCTGTTGTGTGTGTGTGTGTGTGGGGGGAGAATACACTGTGCAACTGCAAACTAATCTCTAATCAGCCTTTCCTACCAGAGTGGTTAAATGGGCACCACCTTACCAGTTCAAAGCTGAAATGGATTCTCTTGATCTACTTCCATATGGATTTAGTAAAACTGTCATCAATATAGATGAGTAAGTAGATAGTCTTAGTCACCCTTACAGAGGACCTCTATGAGAAGATAAATAGGGGGAATGTGACCATGATGATCCTCACCTTCAAGAAGGGTCTGAGACTAGTGTTCTGCAAGGGTGTTGTGGAATGTTGATATATAGGAGTCATCACTTTGAATTTGGAGGATGAGGAGGACCGATACCTGGATTAGAAGTGGCCATGGTGGTAGCAGTATTTTCTTACGCTATGATGTTTTTATTGCAATCCATTTCAGGGACTCTGCCACCAAAGCAGTATATAAAATCAAGTACAATGGGGCTACTTTGTCGCTATCTTCAAACTTGATGGAGGGTCGGGGGGGGGGAATTTGCTTTTTGCTATTATTTACTCCATTTGTAAATACTTCAAATATTACAAAAGCACCATTAGCTTGAGGTGCTCTCTCATCCAAAGGAAACTAAATCCTCTAGCATAGTCCTTGGACTTGACATCACTCAGGGAAATGGGAAACACTTAGCAAAACACTTATTCTCCAGGAACTAGATGCCTCGGGTCTGATATATTTGAAGGAATATCTTCTTCAATAGGTAGGTTAGCATGTCTCCAGAGATCTTTTAAACATTTACTAGGAAAAAAACTTATTTCAGGGAGGCAGCCACTCAGGTATGTGCATCACATCCACACAATTGCAATATTTAGGACATACCTATTAAGGTATTTCTGTTCTCCCAAGCCTGCTGATTTTTCAATATGAAAACTGTCTAGTGCTTAGGTATTGTACTACATATATATTATCTTATTGTTAGCAACAGTTTTGTGGCCTTTTATTATATCTTCCTTCATTTTGCTCTGACAGCAATAGGGCCAGGTTCAGGGTATCTATCTGAAGAACACCCTTCCAAATTGGTCCGCCTACCTACTGAGGTCTTCGGTACAGATATCCGTCTGTATATCCTTAAGTTGAGCCCAACTAGGCCATCTATGTCCCTGCACTAAACCTCTAGAACATCCTCTCAAAAGCAGATTCTCTTGCCCCATCTTTAATAGCATTCTAGCATGTTGTTAAAACCTTCCTCTTTAGGAAGGCTTTGGTAATTTATTTTAACTTGTTGGAAGCTACTGTAGTGAAACAGCTTATAAAGCTGCTGCTTTTATTGTCTTATCCTTTTAGTCTGCTATTAGCGAGTGGTTGTTTTTTTTTTACTGTATATAGCCACTGTGAGCTCTGCTGAGGAGGATGATGGAAGTGTTGGGATGCAGTGGAGGGAGATGTGTCTGCATGAGAAAGAGTAGACAGACAGAGTAATCTCCAAGTTTCCTAGACTGTCCTTTCTAACCTAAAATATGCTGTCCTTCCCTCAGGTGCTGGACTGATATTCTTAGGGTTGCTGATCACATTTTCTACTTCCATGTTCTTCATCCTCACCTCGGGAGAGGAAGCATCTTGCTGAGAAGCAAGAACAAGCATGGCTCAATGAATCTCCTTATTTATACAGAACTAGGAATCTCTTATTTTTCCTAAACTCAGAATATCTGTGTGATTATATCCAGAGTAAAGTGTGCTCCTTCAAAAGGGATCCAGTATTTAATTCAACTTCTGCTGAGTGCTTGAACTCCAAATGTCAACAGAGAAGAGAAAATGTTTAAAATAAAATAAAATCAAAAGTGCAAAAGTTTCTCCCCTTGCACTCTCACTCTCTCTCTCTCTCTCTCTCTCTCTCTCTCTCTGTGTGTGTGTGTGTGTGTGTGTATTAAAGCTAAATGGGTCTGAGTTTGAGCTGTGTCAGGATAGGATACTGTTTGGGGATCACATGAATCCTAAATAACAAGTTTTATACAAAGTTTGCCTGCATTTGGAAGTTACATTCTCAGAAGGCCCCCTTCTTAAAGGTTAATCTGAAATCAGGAGCAGGTGGCTAAATGTTGCATAAAACAGTGAAAATCCTTTTTGTATAAGTGCTAAACCCTTCATTCAATGCAGATGCATGCTGTTCTCATTAACTTCTACTGGGAATCATTTGCATATTTTTGAAGGCAGAGTATAGCTCTCAATATCTTCTTAAAGCACCCCTTCCATGATCATTTTACTAGATTTAGATCTTAAGCTTTGCATACTGCTTGGTTTGCATATCCCAGTAGGAGCGGCTGAATCTGTATGCTTGCAGGATTTCTTGCCATATTGTGAAATAATGGATTAGGAGAAATAACACGTGCAGTGGACTGAGGGTTTCATTGGAAATAAAACTTGGCTATTAAAAATACTTAGAAATGGTATTTTTGATTGAGCTGGTTTTTAGACATAGCAGCATGGCAACTTGAAATGTATCTTTACTTTTGTTATTAATTATATGTGGTTATAAACAATACAGTTAGCTTCTATTAGTTGTGTTTCCTTGCAGTGTTAATATAACAATCAGCTAAGGTTAAAGAAAAGAAGCACAGTTAAATCTATGATGTTACTCTCTTAATGACTTAATTAATTTCATTATGTTTAAGCATATGCCTGTGGCAAGATTAATGGATTGATGACTATCAGAAAGCTCTATTTACAATCAATAACTTCCAACATTGAAAATAAGGATTGATGCTCTGGGTCTTTGGAACAATGTAATTAAACTGTCCATAGGCTTTCGTTACGTTAATCTGTTCAACACTGGCTATCTACCACAGAAGTTACAGTCTGAATTTGATATTTGCATAGTATCACTGATATCAAATGCATTCAGATTAAAATTATGATACTTATGATGAAGAAACATTATTAGTATGAGCTAAGTAAAACTGTAGTTCATAGCTTCATAACTCTATAGATAAAGCATAGAAGATAAGGCTGCAATCAAAGTCCATTTTAAGCCTATCTATTTATTTATTTTAAAAATGTACAGCCCATTTTTACATGTGGCTATTAAGTGTCTTACAATGAAAAAAATAAAACATAAACACCAGAAAAATTCATGCTGCAAAGATCTCCTCAAATAGAATTGTTTTGACCTGACGTCTGAAACTCTGTAGAGATAATTCCTGCCTGGTTTCTATTGGGAGTGGGTTCTATAAGGTTAGGCCCACAATACTGAGAATATAACTCCTTGTTGATATGAGTTCTGTTTCTGGACCACGGAAGAGGGTAACACCACCAAGCCTTTCCCTGTGCGGATTCTAGCTGCCATTATGCCAGAGGAGAGAACTGTGTGGACATTGTCCTGACCTGGACATTGTCAGTAGCTTTTCTCCTGGATCTGATCTGGGGGCTTCAGGGAAGGGAGGGACTGCTCTTTATTAGATGCCAACAGCAAGAGCCGCCACTGACATCAGTCGTAACCTTAAGAACCTGTGCTTGAGCTTGCTTTTTTCCCTTTCACATGTGTTATGTCTTTTTAGAAGTGATTTTTGTAAGCTACTCTGAGGCTGCATTCACATGCGAGGCTTATACTGTTCGTTTTGCTGATTATAAGGTTAGCATTTCCATAACGTTCCTCTCCCACTGAAGAACTGATACATCACCATTTCGCTCTTCATTTCACTTACACCAGTAGGTATTGCAGTGTGAAGTGAACACTAGAAAACAGGAGAGAAGCACTACCCTTATAGCCATCCCCTCCACTCCACAGTTGTTGAGGGGGAGAGGGCAATCCGGGCTTCACAACCAGGGGATCATGGGGTGGGAAGGGAGGCAAAGTGTGGCTGGATCAGGTTGCTTGTTCATTCTGGGGTGGGCTGCTTTTTCCATGGACATTTCAAGTTTGACAGTAACAGTGAGCTGGAGAGAAAGGCATATAGTACGCCCAAGATTTTCCGAGCTAAGAAAACTGCAAAAAAAATATACTGTATCTGGAACACGGAAATGAGGGACAAACACATGCAATATTCTATTACACCCCATTGGTTTTCCAGAATGGCTTTCACGTCATGTGAAAGGTCAAACATAATGCACAAAGTTAACAGGGAAACATCAGGAAAATGAATAAACTGCAGTCTGAATGACACCGGAGAGCTTTTTTGGCTAAAAGGCAGGGCATAAATATTATAAACAAGCACAGTAATAAATAAGCAGCACAAGGCATTTACAATCTAGCTCAATTAAAATTAAAACACTAACCTTTACAACATTAGATTTGTATTTAGCTTTTTGTTGCCTCACATTTGGCGAACTGTGTCTGTGTATTCTTAGACCTCTTTTATTATACAACTCCTGGCTACAGGCCTCAGCTCCATGCCAATAAACAACAGAAGTCTTAACTTCCCAGTAGCAATGAGGATCCCCTGAGGCTCAAACTTCTTTTCTCCATGCAGCTGCCCTGCATGATGAGCTATCAGAATCGCAGCTTGGTACATCTTTCTGAAATATTCTCACACTCTGGACTTCCCTCACTCACCCACTTTGCTGCCCATTGGACCCAAAGGCCTTCTGCTGCAACTGGGACCTTGCATGAGCAACAGGGTCTTAGTGGCATTTCTGTGCAGTGGATGTCAGTGACCACTGGAACAGGTATGGCAGGAGGCAGGGAGGTCAACAGTAGGTGGAGCTGATGGTGCATTTTAAGCACATGGCTTCCCCCAAAATAATCCTGGCAACTGCAACTTGTTAAGGGTGCTGGGAAACGTAGCTCTGTGGGAGGTAAGCTACAGTTGCGTGGATTGTTTGGGGGAAGTCACAGGTGCTTTAAATGTATGGTGTGAAGGCAATGGATGATGGGCAGAGCCAATGACAGGCAGAAGTAACTCTTTCCAGCTTTGTCCCCATTCTCTTCCCTGCTGAGTTTTATGAGGGAAATGCTGGGATGAAACTGATAGCTAGTGTCACCTCTGGGGCTGGTTGGAAATAAGAAGGCAGGTAAGCAGGTGGGAGTTGGCCGAGGTTGGTGGGGCAGTGCCCCACTTGCCCTAAGAGGCCAGCCTCCACCATTCCTCTGCTCTGGTTTCTGACTTTGACCAATGGCTCAACTCCTGACTCCCAGCCTCTGGGCTCACCTGTGGCAGCTGCCTGCAGCTCAGTCCCAACATTGGCAGACTGAACAGGTTGAAACTGTGTTGATTCCGAGGAGTGAACTCATGGATTTCAGTCAACTTCTATTACCAGTGTTATAAAGACAGTTTTATAGTTTGCTTTTACTTTTTCATGCTGTTTCCCTTACCTTCTCATATCCTCCTTTATGTGCAGGCTGATGAGTTCCTTGGGAATATGAAAAGAAAGAGTGCTCTCAGACATCTGTTCTCGTACACACATCCACTTGTTGTCAGAAGTGGGGAATCTATATAACTTACAGATCGGGTTTTTTAACACTGCAAAAGGAAA
Source organism: Podarcis melisellensis (assembly GCF_964234715.1). Taxonomy (NCBI): domain Eukaryota; kingdom Metazoa; phylum Chordata; class Lepidosauria; order Squamata; family Lacertidae; genus Podarcis; species Podarcis melisellensis. The sequence continues at coordinate 35,648,868 of NC_138541.1, forward strand.
AAAATGATGGGGTTGCTTAATCGCAGCTATATTTTTGGTCAAAAGCTATCACAGTGGTTTATTAGCAAAGTAATTTATCTCTTTCTCGCTGTATTTTAAAAATTAAACCCCACAAATAAATCTATTCTTGCCTTTAATTTATTGTTATTATTTAATTTATTTCAATAAATTAAAGGGAGAGTCCCTTAAGTTATGCTACCCAAACAGAAGACAATTAAATTCTACTTAGAACACTAGATGCTGGATTTATTACTTCAGCTGCACTAAGATTAAAAACTCAGGACTACTGGCACAGATTCCTAGGATAAAAGAACTTGGCTGAGAAATAAACAGTGAAATCTCAACGAGCAGCTGATGACATTATGATCATGTGTTATGAATGATAATATTCTCCTGGCTCCACATCCATTGTTGTTTTTCATTTTGCTTTAAATAAAATATACTTCATCTTTTGAAGCACTTTTGTGGTGGCTCAGCTGATTTCTTTTTACTAGCCGTGCAGATTCAAAATGGTCTCATTACATAGAATCTCATTATACTTTCCAAAATTGTTTGATAAAACTAGCTATGCTGTAGATAAACAACAATGGAAATGGTGTGTTTAATCCACAGACCCTTGCCAACAGGGCTAATTCATATATTCAAAAGTTGGGAAATTAATTGAAGGCATTAGATTTGGAATCCTTTTTCCTTTGGCCATGGGCTTGCAAGTGCCATAGCAACTATGGGAGATAACTTCCCATCCATTAGCAAGCTCTCATTAGCAAGCCTGTTTGGACAACACAGAAAGCTAAACCATGGCTTACCAGGGCTACATGAATGTGCTGCAGAGGAGCTCACACTTGCTTTGGTCTTCCCCAACCCTTTCAGCTTAGTGTGGCAGGGCAGCTAAGCCAAGGTTTGGTACAGCATATCATCCTGCCTAACCTCTTTCCCCCTTAACCATGAACTTAACCAGAAAAGACTGACACCAAGGGGAAGAAAAATTTAACATCAAAGAGAAAGCTATTTTGATCATAGTTAGAGTCTGACAGACTTAGGGTAACTACACAAACAAGCACAAACCCGTATAAAGCATGAACCAAGCTTTTTAGTCCACAAAAGCTAGCCAAGGTGCTTCTGAGCTACAACTGATTACAGCATATTATGGTTCTGAAATGTCTCTGAACCTAGGGTAGTCAGGTTAGCGGCACATTTCAGACACATTTCAAACTTATTTCTACTGTGATTTTTATGCAATTACTGAGAGAAATTTATTTACTCCTTGTATCTGACTCAAGTCCCCTAATTATTATGAGGATTGTCTGCTAGGTGTATATTGGTCAAAATCTATAAAGGAGAGCTTGTTTACTGGCAACACACTGGGTGGCCTTGGGCCAGTGATTGCCTCTTTAGCCTAACCAACCTCACAGGGTAGTTGTAGGGATTAAATGAGGAGTGGCAGAACCATGTATGGCCTCTTGACTTCCTGAAGAGAAAAAGGTGGCATATAAATGCAAGAAACAAACAAACAAAGAAGTTAAACGAGAGTCTGAATTGGCTCAATTCCAAACTGCAGCAGGCCTGTAGGTCAATTATTCAAAATCTCAGCTGCTATGCTTGAATATCCCTTGGAGGGACCAACAGTGTTTAGCAAATATAGGCTTGTTATCTCTGCAAGACACATATTTTAAATATCTGGGCATATTAGCTACTAAAGACTTAACTCAACTAAAAAGGAATTACGGCTCTCTCATCAAATGTCTGAAGTGTGAAATCAAAGCTCGGTAGGTTCTCATCTTCGCTAAGGCATATTGCAACTCTTAAAATGATGCTTTTACTGAAATTGCTCTATTTATTTCAGGTGTTGCCAACAAATCTCCCTCTTTCTAAATTACAGGGGTTGAGGGCTTTTGCCACAGGGACAAAAGAGTCAGATTAAGGCCTTCAGTTCTGTACACTAAAGCACAATGTGGTGGTTATGAGATTCCTATTCTCATCGTGAGGTGAGCCAGTTATATCAGTTATTGTCTGTCCTCAAGAACCACACAGACCACACAAGAACCATGTGGATACCTATGGAGTAACAACTTAAGCAAGTGATGCCCTTTTGCTCTCTATCTACTTAAGGCTTGAATAACCTCTTCCTAGGTGTTGCTCTGAAGGTGCGGAGGGGATAGCAAAAGTGGCTAACTCCCTTGCTGTCTCCTCTCCACCCCGGGAACAATAAAAATGATGAGTTAATTTGAAAATGACAAACTTTTGCTGCACAACCAACTTTTATCCTTACTACCAGATACTAGAACACAGTTTTACAGCTTTACATGTGGGTAGTTAGAGACTTGCACGTCCTTCAGGCTCTGTCAGATCGTTGGCTGCTTTTGAAATGTTGGGCTCATCCACACTTCCGTTTGGTCCATGACTTCTAAACACAGGCCTGAGAGATTTTGTCTTTTGTCCCACTGTTTCCCCCAGGAAAACCCACTGTTTACTGCTGAATCAGAGAAAATGTCAATTTAAGGGATGTATATGTGTGGATTGACACGTGTTCTGATTCAGCGGTAAGCAGCAAATTTTCCTGGGAAAAGTATTGGGACACAGGAAAGAACTCTTGGACCGGTGCCCATAAGTAATGGACCAAGTGGAAGAAATCATGGGACAAAGGGAAGTGTTGGATGAGCCCCATGTTTGCAGCAGTCTGTTTGCAGGAAGGGCATCACCTTAGCCCAGACATAGGCAAACTCGGCCCTCCAGATGTTTTGGGATTACAACTCCCATCATCCCTGACCACTGGTCCTGTTAGATAGGGATGATGGGAGTTGTAGTCCCCAAACATCTGGAGGGCTGAGTTTGCTTATGCCTGCCTTAGCCTATTGCAGGATCCTAGTTCAGGCCCTTTCTATGGGTTCTCATAACACAACCCATTACATCTGCTCTCTGAAACAAATAGCCTCACTAACCTATTGTAATATTACTGACTCCTGTGGGACATAATGTTTCCTAACTGCTACTGACCCACATTTTGATCTATGAAATATATACAAAACAAAAAGTTACTAATGATTCATATACACAGCTAAAAAATGAAGTTCAAAGAAAACTTCTGACTAGAGAAATATATATATTTTGTGCTGCATCAGTTCAGGCAGCACAGGTTTCTGGAAAGGAGCAACAAAAAGGTAAGATCATCAGAGGCGACCCACTTCCTTTGACATGCCCATTACCTTTGTAGAATTTTGTTCCTTTCTTTTTTAAAAAAAATAATAATCACATTTTCATAACACACACATGTAGAGAAAATATATTATTTTAATTTTAAGATTCCAGCTTTATATATGAATAGCAGTAAAAACCAAAATGTCTTGAGATAAAAATAAAATAGTTATGAGCATCTATGAGATTAACCATTGATACCTCATTCCCACTCTGTCACTACTTCATAACTCACTTGGAGCTTGAGCTCCATGTATTAAGAACGCTCAAGAATAATGCCAAGGGCCTTTAAGCTTTAGAGATTTTTTTAAAAAAACAACAACACATGGGGCATGTGTCTCCAGCCCCCTATCTACTTCCAGAATTGTAAACAATACAATAAACTGTTCAAGACACTGAAATGCAGAGTATAAACACAATAACTCTCCATACGTATGGCCAGCTACTGCTGTAATTCCCGTCTTTCGATACATATACAAAAGTAAATACATTACAGGCAAAGCAGAACAGATGGGAAATGCATACACTGTATCACCTGGATACAATGATAAATTACAGCACAGGTCAAAGCTAACTGCTAGGAAGGAATTTAATTACGGCTGCAATAATGGTCTGCATGAGGGACAATAAACCAAAGCTGAAACCAGGCAAGTCAGAGGTATTTTGGGTGGGTGGTTCATCAAAGGAGTGGTGTAAATCCTGTGCTAAATGGGGTTGTATTCCTCATGAAGCAACAGGTTTGCAGCTTGGGGGTACTCCTTGATTCATCTTTCACCCACTGGAAGTGCAAGATGCTTCTGCAACATTAAGTATGTGTACTTTTACCAGCTTAGGCTGGTATGTCAGTTGTAAACCTTACCTAGAAAGACAGAGCCTGTCCTCAGTTACCTGTGCAAGTTAGACTCCTGCATGTGCTAGTTAGACTGTTCAGAAACAGCCGTTAGTGCAGAATGCAGTTTTTAGATTACTAAAAGGGACTGAGGATTATTATTGCATTATGCCTCTGTTACGTCAGTGACACTGGCTCTCAGTCTGTTTCCTGATTCAGTTCAAAATGCTGGTTCTGGTCTTTGCACTACATGTCTTAGGACCAAGACACTTAAAGGACTGCCTGTCTCAGATGTACCTAGCCATACACCAAGATCTTCAGTGCCTAAGAGCCTGCTGCAGGTATCTCCACCACTTGAGGTGAAGCAGGTACCCACCACAGAGGACTTTTCAGTGGTGGTACCCCAATCATGCCCAAATAGGTTGTACCCAAAGAGGTTCATCTGGAAAGCTTGCATTGGCAAAAACCTTTTCATTTCCCTAAGTTTTTTTAGGTGCATTTTTAATCTGGCTGGCTGTTTTTGATGCTTTTGTGGCTTTGTGGCCTTTTAGTTTATTATGTTTTATTTATATTTACAGTTTAATTGTATGACCTATAATGAATGAACGAACAAAAACTTCCAACTCTCTTAGAATTAACATATCCTCAATATGGATCGAGTTCTTGTATAGTGCTAATTTATGGAAATATTAGTCAATTTGAAGTTGAATATTACCCAGAAGCCAGGTCACTGAAAAACACTGGGTTCTTGTTAGAAACTATATGAGCAAGGGGGCCAACTCCTTCTCATAATTATATACATGTAGCATAGTGTTGAACATTAATTATTTCCATCATTATAGACTTAGCACACCTACCTGCATTTAATAAAGGTAAATTGTCTTTACTACTGGTGTTTTCTGGAGATGTACACTCGTAAACCAAGGCACACTACAAAACAAAAGTTAAAACATTTAGAATGTTATGAGAGGATTCATCATATAAAGTCTAAAAGAGTCATGAAACACACTGAAATTGGAACAACACACAGCAAGTGTACTCCAGCCCTCTTCAGGTGTGAGGGCAGCAAGTGATCATGTGTGCATACAAAGTGAGTAGCAGATCAGGACTATGCATGCCGGTTCCACTTCAACATTTCCTTTGCACAGCAGCCCTACCCAGCCCACAAACTTTGCACAAAGATCTGAAGGAGGATTGTAAGTACATTCAACTAGAAGCACTTATAAGCCTCCTAGTGATTGGAAAACCTGGTAAGGCAGTTCAGCAACTGAACTCATAAACTTTCTCAGATAAATTATGTTAGGCTCCATTACTGTGCTACAAAATGTTCCATTCAAAGCATCCAAAACCCTCCAACTCACTATGGAGCTATAAGAAGGGTACTTAGAAATAGGCACTCAGAGACACATTCATTTTGTCTTGTTTCACCAGTCCCTCATTGTTACAGTGTCATGGCTCCATTTGTTCCCAATCCATTTTTTTTTTTAAATCTCCATCCCCTCAGCCTCCTGGGCTAATTCATAGCTCACATTCATTTTCCTCCTAGTTCACTGAAGAAAGCATGTTTTGAAAAAGTCATTGGCAGGATAAGTGACCTCACTTATGTTGTTGAAGTATATCCTCGGAATCAACATGTTGGGATTTGATATCATGATTTCCCCTATTACATTATCTGAAAGATAATCTTCTTAAACCAATTTAAAAACATTATGTTTTTACCTACATAAAGCTGCTGTGTCAAGTCAGGAGCACGAAGGAGATGGCAGCCAATTGTCTGAGAGAAAGACAACTGTCCATAACTTTCTTGCTATTGTATCAATCACAGAGGTGCAGCTTAAATCAAGTAGAATGTTCCCTAAAACAGGAAGAACTGGAATTACCCACTTCCTAGGACTGGGGTGAAATGCTCAGATCCCTTTCCCAGCCTCATACATATAATGTGAAAGTCGGGAAGGCATTCAGTGATTGGGGGCTGGGGAGAATTCACCAGCATTCCTGCTAGCCAATTTTAAGTGCCAGAACTAGAGATTGATTACTCTGTCAATTTTGGAGTCTCATTTCTCCCAAATCTTAAATTTAGTTTACCCCATTTCCACTTAAATTTACTATTAAAAGAAGTTCACACAAAAATGTGGATGTGCTTTCATGTGTATTTCTTATATGTACACAGTATTCGAAACTCCCATTGTTCTAGGCGCATTTTGCAACGGAATTACATTAGCGCGAGCAGTTTCTGAGCTCTGGGTGCAGTACTGCACCTAAGATTTCAGATTTAAACTGCAGAGTGGAAGGAAAGGAGGACCTTTTTCTGTCTCCTCACTTCCAACGACTCTCTGAAGACTGGAGAAGAGACCCTCTTAAGAATATTAGTGGGGTGGGCAGGCAAAGGACTAGACCATGTGAAAAATGAACATAATATTTTAGCGGCAGTTCATTCATTTTCAGCTTTGTATTCTTGTTATAAAAAAAAATCGTGCCTAGACATTCTGTGGTTGTGCCCACAACCCAAGTTTAAGGTGCCATTTAGCTCCTGGCTTTAATGTCTCAGTTTCTAACACTGTATGTACATATATACGCAACATTGTCAATTTATGCAACATTTTTACAAGCAATTTCCCACTAATAGAATGCATTTTTGTACATGATCTTCGCTGATTATTTTCATATGCATTCTTTGGTTGGCTGTTACAAAATTCAGTGACATGTCAATTTCAAAGGAGAGCTGTGTTTTAGTTTGGGTTTAGGAAGTGCAAATTTGCTTTGTGAATTTCTCTCCCATCCTTACCTACAATCCCCATTGGAACAAAATTAAATATTGAAAACACTTTTGCTGCTAATTCTGTAAAACAGGCAGCAGATATAAACAAATGAATCCAGGAAGGCGACTTAATTGCTATGTCTTCTCCCAACGCCCCTTGTATTCAATGTGAAATTTTCGGGGACATGATAAATCTCTACTGCATCTTCCTATTAAGATTGACATCTCACCGGCAATGCGTTATATGGAATCGAACACAATTCATTTCAGATCAAAGGTAACATTAACAAAGAAAAGAGTCAGGGGTACATGTTTCAAAGGAGGGTTATTGTTACAATAAACCAGAAGTGGATTACTCAGATTACTCTGAGCATGTCATGTATATTTTTCATTAGTTCAGGAGCACAATGTTGCTATGCTATCAACTGAAAATCATTGTCATTACAATTAGAGATTTCTTCCAGACTTGTATTTTCTAGCACAGAAATGATTTTTAGGCAGGTTCACATACAAACTCCATTTATTTTAACCGCTTCAATTTTAATTTAAGCCAGGGAAGAATTGTTCCATTCTCACTTAGTGCAATGCATCAAAATATTCAAGAGAGTTGTTATATCTTTTGGTCCAAATATGGATAATCATAAGGTGAGTCTTTTTTTTCCAAATTAGTAAAGGAATCATTTGAAAAATTAAACTGATTCTTCAACAGAATCCTGGAAGCAAAGCACTCCTACCAAAACTGAACCTCAGCTAACTGACAGTTTTTTTCTTTAAAAGGCTATTATTTAAAACTTCTGTACTGAGTAGCACTTGAGAGGGGCGGAAAACAGGGACACAGTCTATCCAAATTTCTCACACTGAGCTAATTATGCTTGATTGATTTTTAAATTGGTAATTTTGATCTAACAAAATGTGAGTTAAAGTTCTGTAACAAAACCCTGTTCCATTTCAGTGTATTTTTAGTTGGGAGAGTTGAACACTCGGCGTCATGCTTTATTCTATAGAGGAGTTCCTTCATTTTAATTTGCAAATGCAAACTCAAAAGTCTACTGTGACCATACTAATACATAGGCATCTGGCATATCTGATCATTCTAATTTAATTTGTGCACTGAGCTGGGTTCCTACCTTTTGTCCCTGCACATCTGTTGTGATGTGATCTGCCTCCCCATTCTCTGTCTCCCCCATCTTCACAAGGCTGACATCTATAGTGCCAAACGTTTTCCCACCATCCGTACTCCTGAAAAAAAAATAATGGAGAGAGGGAGGAGAGATTTATGAGATTTATCTTTTTGCTGGTGTAGCATTATCATTAATTAAATCCATTTCCTTCAGTCTGAAAACTGGAAAAGTGCTGGACAAATCCTTATTTGCAATGGCTGCTTTAAAAGATGAACCTACACTGTATACATTTTGAAATTCTGCGAAAGGTGAAAAAGTAAGGCTTCTGTATCCAAGCTCACTTTTAGAATTTAGAATCCTGTATCACATCATTGTATAGATCGGAACAGAACAAAAAACACTAACATCACAAATTTTATCAGCAGCAACTAGCCACATTTCTGTCTCTACAAGGGTGGAGTTAAGATGCAGTATTGAAGGTTTTCTCGAAGCTACAAACATGAGCCTGACCAAACTGCGGGAGGCAGTGGAAGACAGGAGTGCCTGGCGTGCTCTGGTCCATGGGGTCACGAAGAGTCGGACACGACTAAACGACTAAACAACAACAATTGAAGGACCTTGTACTGTAATCTGTAAGTTACTGACTCAGAAACCTCCCAACTGTAATTTGGTCTGCATGGTTTCAGAATGTATATCAGAAGTAATTCATTTATAAAAGAAATGAACACTTAAAAAAAAACATTTAAAAAAACAAAACAAAACAAACAAAAAAGATGTTTAAATCTCAGCTGAGTCATTTTCTGTAGTACAAATGCAATATGCTCCAGACAACAGGATGGAATTCAATCAGTGCCTAAAAGACAGTAATAAAAGTTGTCTTGCAGCTATATCATTCAGCAGGGAGTTCCACAGTCTGGGTGCCACCACGAAAAGGTCCTCTTTGGTAGCCATCCATTGTTCCTTAGCTGGCAGTGGCAACCAGAGAAGCACCTTTAGAGAAAATATTAACAAAACTGGCAGTTTCCTGCAGGAGAAGGCAGTCCTTCAGATACCAAGGATAGAATGCAGAATTTCAATGCTATAAATAGAGAGGGTGCATTACCCTGTGCGCAAGACCAACACCAGACATTTTTGCCATAATTTGATTTCATGACATCATGATGCACACTATGCACACACAACTCAGTCCTCCACATTAAAGCAATCAATTAACATATGGAACAGTCTTCCAAAATCCGAACCTACAAGGTGGGTTGTAATGCTCTTACACCACACCATAGGCAGGAATGAGAGATGACAGCTCTGGACCTCTGCGGATCTCTTAGCCCAGCATCCCTGACTGGTAGCATATGATAAAGGACTAAATTTCACTGGTTAATCTGTACTAGCAAATCATGCAGATTACATTTTGGCTTCCTAATTCTGTTTTAAACTATTATGGTAAACTCCCCTTTGATTTGAATCATAATAGTCTATTATATTGACCTTATTATACCTCTCTGCCTCCCTCCCTTCACAAGTAGCACTAATAAAAGAGCCTTCACTAACCAAGCAATCTGTTTATGCAAGGAGAATGTGAATATGCAAAAACAAAGAGTAGTTGCTAGCTCACATATACCTTTAAAAAGACCAGTTGCCACAACAGATGTATTGGTCAAAAATGTCAGTTTACAGCAGATTAGAATGTTTTGATGAAAATGCTTAACTTCTGACTCATTGCCAGTTTGCATTAAATATTCAGCTATTAAACTATGGATTACAGACTGTCACAGGTTTAATCCTGTCGGTTGCTATAAATTTCAGATGCAATGAAACTGTATGTAGCCTGCCAATCATATACCATAAGGCTACGAATGAAATCTTCTCTCTTTCTGTCTCTCTTTTGCAGTAAACACATCCACTCCCACCAAACAGAACAGGTAATTTATTTAACAAGGAACAACTTAGATGTTCATGATTTATTGATCAAGAAGTTCACAATGCAATACCAGAAGTGACGCGATTAGAGTACACTTAGAACCATAACGAAAGATTTAGATAAGTACAGTGGTACCTCGGGTTACATACACTTCAGGTTACATATGCTTCAGGTTGCAGACTCCGCTAACCTAGAAATAGTGCTTCAGGTTAAGAACTTTGCTTCAGGATGAGAACAGAAATCATGCTCCAGCAGCGCGGCAGCAGCAGGAGGCCCCATTAGCTAAAGTGGTGCTTCAGGTTAAGAACAGTTTCAGGTTAAGTACGGACCTCCGGAACGAATTAAGTACTTAACCTGAGGTACCACTGTAATGTAAGTGAGATATAACTTTCGAATCACCTTTATAATGGTTTTATAGCGATAGGTTATATTTTTAATTTCATTTATAGACTTTCGAGATTTCTATTTCTGTTTACTGCCATTGCTATCCTTATGCATGAAAACAATCAAGAAGTATATGGAAAGAAGAAATATGGTCATTGCCCATACAAATTGTTCGAAGAGTTATTCCGCAGGTTGTAAAGCTGTAAACAGATCAAATCAGTCAATGCAACTGAGAAAAGCCATCATCTAGGATAGTTAGAAGAAAAAAACACCTGCAGATTCATCTTGTCTTTTTATTGTCTGAGATTGTTCCCATTGTTTGATGCTGTTTTTAGAGACCAGGCATACTGAGGACAAGTTCTACACAGCTATGGAACAGAATGGAATAAATACTTGGTATTTATAAATCCCCCAGCAGACGTGGGGATACAGGGCATAGCCCATAACTGGTTGTGCTCTTTTATCTCTGGTCAGGGACAGAGGGTGGCACTAGGGAGGGAAATGTCGTCGTGCCACTCCTTGGTGTGTGGAGTGCCGCAGGGCGCAATTCTCTCCCCGATGCTTTTTAACATCTTTATGCGCCCCCTTGCCCAGATTATCCGGAGCTTTGGGCTGGGCTATCACCAATATGCTGATGACACTCAGCTCTATCTGCTGATGGATGGCCACATCAACTCGGCCCCGAACACACTGACCAGATGCTTGGAAGCTGTAGCTGGATGGTTTTATGGGAGCCAATTGAAACTAAATCCTTCAAAGACAGAGGTCCTATGGCTAGGTCAGGATGGCATGGGGATGAGGGACCAACTCCCTTCTCTTGCGGGGGCCCAATTCGTGCCATTGCCTTCCGTTAAGAGTTTGGGTGTAATCCTTGACACCTCCCTTTCCATGGAGGCGCAAGTTACAGCAACAGCCAAGGCGACATTTTTCCACCTTCGCCGCATCAAGCAGTTGGTCCCTTACCTTTCCCGCCCCAACCTGGCCACAGTGATCCATGCGACGGTCATCTCCAGGCTTGACTACTGTAATTCGCTCTACGCGGGGCTGCCCTTGAAGCTGTCCCAGAAACTCCAGCGGGTACAGAATGCTGCAGTGAGGCTCCTCACGGGGTCTCTGCCATGGGAGCATATTCACCCAGTGCTTTTCAAGCTACACTGGCTCCCGGTGGAGTACAGGGTCAGATTTAAGGTGCTGCTTTTGACCTTTAAAGACCTTCACGGCCTAGGATCCTCGTACCTACGGGACCGCCTCTCCTGGTATGCCCCATGGAGAGCCTCAAGGTCCATAAATAACAACACCCTAGTGGTCCCAGGCCCTAAGGAAGTTAGATTGGCTTCAACCAGAGCCAGGGCCTTTTCAACTCTGGCTCCAGCCTGGTGGAACGCTCTGCCTCATGAGACCAGAGCCCTACAGGATCTGATTTCTTTCCGCAGGGCCTGTAAGACAGAGTTGTTCCGCCTGGCCTTTGGCTTGGAGCCAATTTGATTCCCTCCCTCCCTCTCTTTCTTTTTTCTTTTCCTTCTCCTCCTACGATGAGGCTACATTTTAATATTTTTATGTTCCATTATTTTAATGTTGTATTTTATTTTTGTTTTTAAGTTGTAATCATTCATCTTGTTTTTATTATTGCTTGTAAGCTGCTCTGAGCCCGGCCTTGGCTGGGGAGGGCGGGGTATAAATAAAAAATTATTATTATTATTATTACTGTGGCTCATAAATACCCTATTTCCCATTGGAAAGCACGGCTCCCTACCTTGTGAAATGAGGAAAAAGACAGATATATGGTTGCTATGGTTATTAGGTTTTGGCCAAGGCATGGAGCAATACACCAGTGCCTCCAACGGCTAAGTGCTCTGACAAGGCCCTGAGAGTACACGTCAGTTGCCCAAAGACAAAGAGAATCTGTATCTGAACAGCATAGTGCAGTAAATTTGTGTGATTCAAAACATTTTCTCCCGACCTGCCATTTACCAATACAGAACCAAATCTCAGTTGTAAGTGAAGGAGGGGGGAAAATGAACATATCAGCAAGCAGGAAGATGTGTTGGTGGAACAGAAATATTTAATTCTTCACTGGATTCCATTTTAGCTTAATCTCGTTTTCACACAAGCAGGGCTTACACCCTTCCAGATGCCTTCATTTTTGCTGCTTGTAAGAAGTTTGCATTGGGTTAGGCTTTTCTGTGTTGCGTTTTCCCCAGACTTTTTGTATCGCTCTAAACCTCTGATTAATCTTTGTTACCACTTTTGGAAGAGTTCATTTTTCCCTTAATCAGAACTGTTCCTTGTGATTTTTACACACAGCTACCTTTTCTGTGTCCCCCCCCCCTGCATTTTGGCTGGTTGCAGGCCTGAAAGTAACACAGAATTCTTTGTCACAACTATAAACAAGAACTTGACAATCTCTTCTGCTGGCTTTGCAGTTATTCAGACTTTCAACAGGATTTGGGTTTGCTTTTGCAGCTGCTTCCTCAGGGCTTTAATCCCTCTCAAGGGAGGGTGGGCTCTCAATGCAAAAGTCTGCTTTTCCCTTTCACCACAAGAAAGTTACTATCTACAGTCTCTGAATCAAAGTTGTCTGCAAGCTCATGGAGCAACACAACAAACACAGTCCCTCCCCTAAGATGCTCATTTAATACTTGGTGGCCAAAACAAAACAAAATTGCACCGTCCAACACTTTCTTCAGCTTGCTAAATCATTTCCTTCAATTCTTTTCCCATTACAGCCTTTGATTGTTCAATCTCAGCCAAACAATCCTATCTTTTTTTCCTTAGCTTCACCTGCCCCATTCAGAAATCTGTGCAACCCCTATAAAACATGAGTAAATTTATTGTGATTTCTCCTCCTGTTCACTAGCAATACTCAGACCTGTGCAGAGGTACGGGGGGAGGTGGGTACACTTGTCCTGGGTCTCAGTAGGATAAGCTGGTCAAGGGACCCTGCCAGGGACCAGCTGTTTGTTTGTTTGTTTTTATTCGTAATTTTATTCTAACAGGACTTCCACCCCCAGCCTCAGACAAGCTCTGCACAGATCTGGCAATACTCTTGTATAATTTAGATCTACATTGGCTCCCAGTACGTTTCTGAGCACAATTCAAAGTGCTGGTGCTGACCTTTAAAGCCCTAAATGACCTCAGCCCAGTATACCTGAACAAGTAGCATCTCCACCCGCATCATTCGGTCCTGACACTGAGATCCAGTGCCAAGGGCCTTCTGGCAGTTCCCTCACTTTGAGAAGCGAAGTTACAGGGAACCAGGCAGAGGGCCTTCTCCCATCAGATGTCAAAGAAATAAACAACTATCTGACTTTTAGAAGACATCTGAAGGAAGCCCTGTTTAGGGAAGTTTTTAGTGACTGATGTTTTAATGTATTTTTAATCTTTTGTTGGAAGCTGCCCAGAGTGGCTGGGTATAAATACATCTCATCATCGTCATCATTATTATTCATTGTGGAATCTCTCTTCCATGCTAGCTTGCTGCTCTTTTGCCTCCTTCAGTTCCACTGAAATCTGCCACATATCTGTTGATTTCCTTTAGACTACAGTGGGTTACATACGCTTCAGGTTACATACGCTTCAGGTTACAGACTCTGCTAACCCAGAAATATTACCTCGGGTTAAGAACTTTGCTTCAGGATGAGAACAGAAATCGTGCAGTGGCAGCGGGAGGCCCCATTAGATAAAGTGGTGCCTCAGGTTATGAACAGTTTCAGGTTAAGAACGGACCTCTGGAACAAATTAAGTACTTAACCCGAGGTACCACTGTATTTCAGTCCACTGACTCCCCCTTCCACCTAATAGAGCTCTTTCTTGCTTCCAGGTTACATGCCAGCCTTAAGATTTCACTTCCTTTTTCCCGAACTAGAACCTGGAGAACAAGATTCCTGAAGCAAGGAATCACTTTATATGGAGTATTCAGAGTAGCCTATCTTACAATAACTAACGTATTCTTAGCAGCCATGCTAACTCTTTTACATATGCTTTCACTCTCTCTCTTATCTCATTTCATCCTTTTCCTTGTCTCCTCGGCTGCTATCTTTTTGAACTTTCGCTTTCCAAGAAGCACACACTACCTGTCATTCACTCTAACTCTGCCCAGAATTCCATCACACGCCCCTGTTGCCAATCATTATTCCACTCACTCCACTCAGGAACCCAGAGAAAAAAGAAAAGCTGATGGCATATTTGCATGTTCATACTGAGTTATGACACTCAGGCTTTCACAAGCATCACCCTCCCTCATAACACAATACACACAACTAAATCCTGCAGTCTAATAAAATATATACATTGCTCTTAGCAGCAATCCTTGATGAAAAGAACAGGTTTTTATTTTTATTGCAAAATCCTTAATTCATTCTGTAAACCGCCATTTCCATGCAGATTCACCAATTAAAACTGTGAAACCCTTTGCAGATTTTCTGCTTCCAGATAGTTCTAGTGATAAATAAAATGTCATTGAACAGATTTTACTATTCCTTTTGTTCACCCTAATATAAAATGCTATTACACACTTTGCCAAAGTTCATCTCCACTTTTCTAATGTTTTGCCAAGTATATGGAGCCAAGATGACACCCATCTGCTTCACTTTGGCTTGTCACTACCAGAAAGAACTATTCTATGTTAGCTGTATATAACTGAATAAATAAAGTTAATTTGTGAGGAGAGAAAGAGTGCAAAGCCCCATATTAATTGCATTTCCTAAGGAATAAACATGCATTAAAAAAAAAACCTGCAGGTGTTTTGAAAGCCTAGCCATCAATTAAGCATGCATAATATGATTTGTGTTTAATGCTCTCTGAATTCTTTGAATCTCTGAACCACAGCTTCTCAATTTCATGTTGTATCTCAAAAATAAAAATAAAGCAGAAGCTGCTTCATACTGAGTTGGACCACTGGCCCAATTAACTGTGTGTTTACTGACTGGCAGTTTCTTCCAGCCCTCTCTGGAATTGCCTGGGGTTGAACCTGGAACCTGCTGCATGCAAACCATGTGCTATTCCACTTAACCATAGCCCATAAAGATGTATATATCTTAAACATGTACTACTGGAGGTAATAAAAAATCTGTTGGCCTAAGCAGCACACAAAACCCACCAAGTATTTAAATTGGAACTGAACAGCAGTAGAAGCAATATATATAGCAATCCATTTTTATTGTTATTATTGAAAATCAAGTAAGTTTGAATTTGGGGCACATGTAGGATACCATTAGCTCACTGGGCATATATCTATCCTGGCTAGTAAGTAGTGAGGTCCTGTTCCAGCTGCTTTCATCATCACTCAGAGAGGGCAAGGCCAATTGAAACTGATCTAATAATCATGGCAAGACTGCGTCCCCAGCCTCTCAAATTCTGAGTGTATTTAAAAAGCAGCCCCCAAGAGCAGTCAAATACATATCCTTTTGCCTGCAAAGGATTGGCCTGCAACTCATTGGCATCTCAGTAGATATAGCGCTGAATGACCAAGTCATTAATCACCAAGAAGAACTCCATAAGATGGCACTTTGCAGACATAATTGCAGCTGTTAGGAACAAATTACTCATTGCCATCACTGCTATAGCAGAGCCCAGAATATAGATAATTTTTACATGTCTATTAGCTAAGATGTGAGTCATCTGGCCTCCACAGCTCCTTCCTTGATTAGTCAGTTATCGGGTCCAATTCTTTGAGGAAAGGGGAAGAGATAATATAAAAGCCTGTATTAAATTAATGTACTATAGTCTTGGGTGCAGTTGGTCCAGATGGGGTACTATTCTGGTTCCTAACAATTGTGTAGCTCTTCCTCCATCATTACAACTTCATTCTCCTTTTTAAAAAAATTAAATAAAATGATGAGTTTGCAACTTAGCTTCAATTCACTATAGATCCCTGCAAAATTTGATTTGTTAATTTTTTTTGCAGAAGTCAAATATTCATGCTCCCCAAATTCAGACTCCAGTCCCTAAACCAAAAATGTATCCAGGTCTGTATGGATAAACAGATGGAATTAAGCAAGTTATTATTTATTACCAACCCCCACCCCCCCCCAATAACCCCTACAAAACCACAGTTCCATGGGAGGGAAGCATGTATACAGAAGCATAAGAGCAGCCCTGCTAGAACAGGCCAAAGACCCATGTCTTCCAACATCCTGTTCTCACAGTAGCCAAGTGTATATTCCATGCTTTCTTCTTGTTACCTTTAACCATGGTTTAGAGCAGGGATAAGCAACCTAAGGCCTGGGGGCCAGATGTGGCCCAATCGCCTTCTCAATCCGGCCCGTGGAAGTTCCAGGAATCAGCATGTTTTTGCATGAGTAGAATGTGTCCTTTTATTTAAAATGCATCTCTAGGTTATTTGTGGGGCCTGCCTGGCGTTTTTACATGAGTAGAATGTGTGCTTTTATTTAAAATGCACCTCTGAGTTATTTGTGGGGCATAGGAATTCGTTCATATATATATTTTTTCAAAATATAGTCTGGCCCACCACATGGTCTGAGAGACAGTGGCTGAAAAAGGTTGCTGACCCCTGGTTTAGAGGTACACGTTCAATTACACCAACTATGGTTAACCCTATGAAATACTCAACCATGATTAAAGCAGGCCAGATACAGGAGCAGGGAATTCACCCCAAAGAGGGGAGAGAAGGAAGCAATGGAAAGCAGGCCAACAACCCTATTTCACTTTCAACTATGTTTAATAAACTGGCAGAATTATGGGTTAGGGAGAGGCAGAACTAAAATAAAACGAAACACATTCACATGCTTAAATATCCTGTAGTTGACTTAAGCTTTGTGCATTGTAAGAATGGGAGCACTTGAGACAGATATCTGATAAGCAAAATGAAACAAACCATGAATTGTTGTTTATTAAATTGATAGTGTTATGTATTGTTACTGCATTACTGTATTTAGACTTCGGTTTCCATGTGAAACGCTTTGAGCACAGATTTACTTGTGGAACAAGTAGTATAAAATTAAATTGACAATTATATATACCTTTAGTTTCAAAACACAGCCAAGTAACAGTCATTAAATGTCACAGGTTGTTAATCTGACATGATTTGCTATTGACAGCAAGAGACCTACCTCAGGCTGAGTGTCAGTGGCTGCTCCTTTGATTTCACCAAATCACCTACTTTAAATGTAGTACAACCCAGGAAGCTTCGCTAGAAACCAAAGGGAATAAAAGAAGAGAGGTGGGATGAGGTGGGATAGAGGAAAAAGGAAAGCACCTTCATTTAATTTCTCAAGCTGTAATGGTTTATCTTTTAACCTCACACCAGCAAATCTTTCCTTGGTAGCAAGGGAAAAATATTAAATAGAAAACTATTCTCTTGATCTGTTATCTGGGGGAATGCCTTCATAGATCAGTGACACTATTATCAATAATTTGTAAAGCTGAGGCAAGAACCTCTTTTTCATAAAAAAGCAAAGAGAATGACAGCCTGACAAATAGGATGCTGAACATGTACAGCTATAAAAAAGAATGTTTTGTTTTCATCACAGGGCTTATTTTTTCCTATTCGTGGGGTTTTTATATCACAAGTAATGTTAAATCTGCAGAATCTTAAGGCTGTTCTTCTTGCTACAATAATTTCTCAAACCCTGAGGCACTATCATCCTTATTTGCCAAATATAAGCATATTTGTTTTCCAGAGATATTTTTATGTAGCACTTAGAACATGATATTAATAGCAATGTTACATTTCTCCAGTTCATCACGTTGTTTGAGGCATTCATTTCTGTATTTCCATTCCAGGAAGGCCAATTTAATTCTAGTACAGATGCAGGGAAATGTATCCATCCAACTATACTGATAAGAGTTATATTGACCTACATTTTTCTGTGCCTCTGAACCAGTGGCAGCCATTTGCATCCTTGTGCAATGCAAACTGTTCAGTGCAAAAAACAAAAACTAATGCATCTTCATCTCCACATTTTTCATTTTCTTTAAGAGTCAATTTTAATAGATAACTTGCCAAAGATCTCTGGCTTTTTTGGTGTTGGTTGCAAGATGCTTGGTATAGCAATAGTCCTCTTCAGTTCACACTCCACAAATGTATGGTTTAAAATCTCGCTTCCATCATAACCTTTTTGATATCTTTGACTATATGGAGAATTCAAACGTGTCATACCACAACTTGCTCATATAAGGATTACAAAACCTTCTTTTTTATAGGGTCTTGCATTGGCCTACAGAACTTACTTCTCTGCCTCATGCCCCAGAGGTTCGTAAGCTTCCACCACGTCTATTATACAGTACTAATCTATTTCTAAGTAGAATCTGCCTCTAGAGTGGTTCTTAAGGAGTGTATTATAGTCTTTCTGGCCCCTCTAGTCTCCCTGGACATAGGGATACTTCTCAAGCTCCCCTACACCCACACAGTCAATGTTGTTGTTGTTTAGTTATTTAGTCATGTCCGACTCTTCGTGACCCCATGGACCAGAGTACGCCATGCACTCCTGTCTTTCACTGCCTCCCGCAGTTTGGTCAAACTCATGCTGGTAGCTTCGAGAACACTATCCAACCATTATTGACAAAGTCAATAATGAGTCCCAAATACTGATGGGTTTTGAACTAACCAGAATATATGAATATGGAAACGCTTTTGTTTTTGTTTACTGCTCTCACACAGGAATAGAAAAACAATACTGAACACAGGCAGTTGTGGGGTGGGGGAAAGAAACTAGCAAGATAAATAGAGTACATTTCTGTACAAGGTTTCCCTATGTGATTGTTTGAGCCATTGCTCCATTATTAACTAAGTGTTAGGAGCTGGAGTCAGGCTTAGGTCAGCAATAAAACAGTGAAGCACCTAATGTCAGTGAAGTTAACTATTCAAAGAAATAAAACAGCTCAGTACTAGTGGTGGCAGCAGTAGGTCTTGCCCCAATGAGGTAGTTGCAAGGATTGAAGGTCCCCAAATTCCCATTGCTCTCTAAGGTTCCTCCCCTGGTTCCTTTCCAAAGGCTTTATTGTCTTGTATCTCATTGCTGTACCCTCTTCATTCCTTTTTGTGTTCTGGGAGACCGGGGGGAGAGGAATGGGTCACAGCAAGAGGAGACTCCCTGGATTCCTCAGCTGCCTACCTCATCTCTGCCTCCTGGCCCACCCTCCTCTGAGTCTGGACTGCTCTCTGCCTCAGCCTCTTCCTGCTCACTAAACCCTGTTGCCTCTTTAGTTTCCAATAACTCCTCCTCCCAGTCTTCTCCCTCTGACCGCACATTATCGTCTCACCACCAATCCCCTGGCTCTTCTTCCCCTGGGGGTTCCCACCACTCTGCTGTGTCCAGCTAGTCCATGACACTAAGCAATCATACTAATGTCTTCTGATGGGCAGAACCGCCCCCACCCCCCAAAAAATGTGCAGCAATGTGATATTTACCATTGGTACTCAAGCCCTTTTCAAAAGAACTTTGTGGAAAGAGGAGCTAAGTTTCCAGGCTGTTGACCATGTCAGCTTTTAGGAGATTCAGTAAATTTAAGAAGGCATGCTAATCAGAGATGAAAGTACTGTAGTTAGAAAAAGGGATGGAGGGCACTGAGTCAGAAGAAGACATAGGGCCTATCCACACTTCCTCTTTTCCCACTAGTTCCCCCCAAGGAAAACTGCTCTTTACTGCTCAGTTGGAACAAATGGCAATCTGGTTTTCCACAGATTGATCTTTATCCCGATTTAGAGCTAGCGTGGGTTTTCTCTGGGAAAGGGATGGGGCAAGGGGAAAACTGCTCAGACCCTTTCTAGGCACGGGACAAGTGGAAGAGCAGACAAGCCCTAAGGCATTGATTGTTCCAGTGTGAACACCCTAATAAACTATGGATAATAAGGTAGCAATTTAGCATCAGCTAATATTTTAAAAAGAATAATCTTTTTCTTCTTTCAGATGCCTTTTGAAAATTCAGACATCCTTTGAATTACTTTTTACCAGTCAGTATCTATTATTTCTTTAATTGGTATTTTTATTTATTTTATCTTAATTTTGTGGAGAGGGGTTATTGTATTTTACTGCCTTGTTGCACTTTTACAAAAGTGTGGTCTATAAACCAACCAATATTTTTTAAAAAACCCCCAAAGCATTTCCTTACGATACCCACTTACCAACAATTCATACAGATAGTGTATATACCTTTTGTACAAATCCCAAGACAAAGAACTGCTATGTCGTCAGTTTTATGGACAAGGAGATATTTTGCAGAATTTGCATATACAAAGGAAGGTCATAAATATCTGGTGAGCATAATGTTGAATGCAAAGACCTATAAGAACTTCGCAAAATGTATACTAAGTTGTATGATGTATATTCATCAATGAAATTAATACTTACCCCAGTATCTGTCCTTGGCTCTTTCTGTTCTGCCAGAATGCTGGTGCGGACCTAGAAAAAGAAAGTAGGGCTTTTATTGTACTAGGATATGCTTCCTACTACATTCTAAGATATTTTCAGGTATCCATTTTGAAAAAAACTAATCTTCACAATTTTCTGTTTGTTTGGATTCCAACCCAAATCTACTTGCAAAGCAACAAACTGAAAATTCTGACTCTCACTTGATATTAAATCGTCAGCACATTTGAAAATGGTGTCCAATCATTTTAGCAAGTGCTCAGCAAATCGTAGCCATCCAAAGTATGACAGTTAGTAGTTCATGGAATGATGCACATTTAATTTCCTTTGATTTGGTTTTGTCTCTGGTCTACTGAACTGAAGAGTAAAGGAATGCAAAACACAGGAGAGGCAAGGAAGAGTGTAAGCTGGACTCTATGGCAGGGTCAACTCCTGTATGTACATGGCTGCCACATATCCCAGTACCACAGAATGGCTAGCCATGCTTATGATATTTGAAAGTCACAGACCAGGAGTGGTAAACCCTTTTGAGCCCAGGGGTTGAATTCCCTTCTTGGCAACATTCTGGGGGGGGGGGGGCACAGGTGAGTGGCAGGCAGGGCCAGAGCACAACAAATGTAACTTCTGCCTTTTGTACAGCAGGCTAGTTTCTATACACACTGTCACACATCCCTCTCCATCCTCCATTCAGGTAAGCAAAGGGCATTATCAACCTCAATGACACAATTCACCAAGGCAAAAACTCAAGGGGGATATAAAGCTGGGCCAGTGAAGGGAACAGCCTCATGTTGTCTTCTCCAGGAAGTGCAAGCACTCAGGAAGACTGAAAAATGCAGGCCGCTGGTGAGATGATTTGGAGAATGAAAGAAAGAACACTCACAAACAGCCCTTGGACCCCTCAAAAAGAAGCTGATCACAGCAAAACAAAAACAAAAACCAACAACCCCAAAACCCAAACCCTGTACTCTGCTGATTATAATTTCAAAAGAACTTTCTCTCTTCCCTTTGATAATTTTTATTCCAGTAATTGATGGAGAATAGTTAAATTAAATTGCAGAAGACTTTTTCAACCCAGAGCTTCTTTACGCATTCTTTACACTTCCTTATGCATTTTATTCTTCTTCAGGTAATCTCGAAGTCTGTCGTTGTTAATGCCATGTGGTAGAAAAATAAATACAACTATGAACTTTTTGTCTCTCTCTCTCTGGATTTTTCAAAAGCTGATATATGGCACCATTCATGTTTATTACATGACAGTACACTTTTATAAAAACTGTTAGCGGTGAAAGAAACATAGCTTTCCAACCACAAAGTCCTTTTCAGCCTTCAGATCCTTTACTTAAGAAGCTAATAACACACCTATAACATGACGTAAAATGATGGTGATGATGATGATGATGGTGGTGAACGGTCATACATCTCTACCACTAATACTTTCGATAGTAAATAATTCGTGATCTCTTATATCCTTGATAATGGAAGTCTTTGCAGGAGTCACTATTAGCAGTCTCCTTTGACTTTTGGATGCTCAGCTTTGATACATCAGGAACCATGAATTTAGTATTGTGGACACAATTTTATGGAAATAAGGTCAGCTGAGTTAAGACAGGCACCCTCCTTATTGAACTTCCAGCACAGGAAATGTCAAATATGCAGCCTAAATTGGTGTTCTGAAGCACACTTCTCAAAAATCCCACTACACACACTGGATGTGAATTAACAATAAACTTCTGAGATTGTTTAGTACCCCTTTTGTCCTAGAAGGAAGTGACAAAATTAGCTAATGTTGCATAAATGGAAAGACAGCAGGGCTTAGCAAACGTTTACTATTTCTGATTGCGCACCATTTTTTAAAAAAGATAATCTCCTCTTTCTACAAGCTGAACAGATAATCTGACAGCTAGAGGAACAGAAAAATGTTGATGCTTTTTTGTCAGTATTAAGAAACAGCTCACTATCCTTTCTAGAACATGCTTAGTCAACCTATTCTCTTATGAAATAGATTATGAAAATTCAAAGTTAGGTTTTCCAAAAAAAATGTATTCCTAAATTGCAATAAAGCATAGGCAAAGGCTGTAGCTCAGTAGTCTGGCATCAACGTTGCATGAAGAATGTTCTAAATTCAATCCCTAGCAACTCCAGGTTGGGCTGGGGGAGACTTCCTCTCTGAAGCCCCGAAGAGCTGCCAGCAGTCAGTGCAGAGAATACTGAGTTAGATGGACCAGTAGGTCTAACTCAGTACTAGATAGCTTCCTAAGTTCCTATTATAAAAATGAGCCTGACTGCTCAAAGTTAGCCATTTTCCACTGTTTCTTCTAATAAGCATAAATCTAGACACACTGGGTGACCCATTGAAATCTATGGATTTAAGTCTTTTTATTCCAATAACCTATGTTATATACTACCCACTGCTAACACAATGTGATGAAAAACCTGAAAATGACCCCTTTTTTGTTTTTGTATTTTGCAGCAGCTAAAAAGTAACCCATGAAGAAGGTATGAATAACAGTATACAATCATTTCCAGAAGGGGTAGCCATGTTAGTTTGTAGCACCAAAAACAAATACAGGGTATTTGGGTATCCTAATGTGGCAAAAGCTTTCATGGACCACATTATCCAAGGATGGATTTCATGTCATAAATACTAAAACCACCCCATCCGTTTTCCTTCAAGGTGATTCCTTCTCAGCTTTCTTTTTTTGCCATCTTTCTCCCACTGTGCACATCATTTGTTCCTCCCGTTTAACCCCTGAAAACTCACTTTGATTTGCCTCACACTTTTTTTTGAATGATAAGAATTATCATAAGCAGCTCAGAAAAGGGAATGCTACTTAACACAGATTCATAAAATTCTGATAGGGGTTATTCATGATATATGTCATCATTGGTGCCCAGGCCTGAGTTATAATCTGATCTTTAGAGAAGGATGTTTGAAAGACTGTTAGCTTCACAGGTTATCTGCACAAAGTAAATTGAACCCTGTTACTTTGGGTACCTGTTACTTAGGTACCCATTTGACTCCTGACTGCCAGTCCTCCCTTTGACCAAAGTCAGGTGTCTACACGCACACCAAGAGTAACCATGTTCCTTTGGAGGAAACCAAATGCCTATACAAACCTCATTTGTCACACTCAACTTTTGGAAAGACCAGAAGCCCATTCAAACCCAACCTAACCCTCCCAAGTTCCCTCATTCCTTTGACAAAATCCAGACTCCCAAATTTACTCGAAACTTCACTTGACTCCCTTTGGGGAAGGCCAAATATTAGATCTTCCCTTTAGCTGAAGTCATATTAGACAAATTCTTTAAATCATCTGGTTGGCCACTGTTGAAAAAGTGATATTTGAGCAGGAAGATCCTTTGTCTGATCAAATATGGCTGTTTTAAAGTTCTCAGGATGCTGAGGGAGCATTTAGGAGACAAAATCCCAGATTATTTTCACTTTGAGCAATTTTGTGCCTAGCAGACACATTCTACATAATCATCCATTAAAGCTGGTATTCACAAAAACCAGACAAAAGGACTTTTGAATTCAATGTTTAAAAGATAAAGTTATTTTCATGCAAAAATGAAAGATCCCCTGAGGAAGATGACAGAGAAAAGAAAGCTGTCACCAAATCACTCTGTGGAAAGCAAAATATTTCTATACTTCCTTTAAGAAAAAAGGAAAAGGAAAATGGAGCCCTATTCAACACACATTTTAATAGGGATGTCACATTGTCAACAGTTTTCTCCACTGCTGTGAAAAAAGGCTATTTAGACTTTTACACTATGAAATTTTAGCAAACAATTCCCATAGCACTATCAAAACTATGCTATTCAGGATCCTCAACTAAAAGATGGTGAGAGCAAACTATTAAGCCACAGGCATGGGGTTTTTTTAGTTTTGAATGGGACCCTCCCACCCTAAATCTGCAAAAAAAGAACACAAAGATTTTGTAGCCTCTCACTACCATACTGCAAGCACCTGAGATCTCAGGAGTTTCTATCTTCAACAAGAGGCAGCATAAGGGTTGGTTTTTTGAGGGGGAAACTTAGTGAACACTGCACCATTTCCAGGTCTGACTGGAGTTTCTTACTAAATGCTTTGGAAGGCATTTTTATTTGCCAGTGGTTAACAAAAAACAACTATACAGTAGAACCTTGGTTTATGAACGTATTCTGTTCTGGAAGACCGTTCAACTTCCAAAACGTTCGAAAACCAAAAACTCAACATGGAAGCCTCAATACAATAGGGAAACTGAAAACGGAAGCCATGTGGCACATTTGGCTTCCGAAAATCATTCGAAAACCGGAGCAGTTACTTCCAGGTTTTAGGTGTTCGAAAGCCAAAACGTTTGACTTCCAAGATGATGGAAAACCAAGGTTCCACTGTACTAGTTTCAGGATAGCATGGTTAAGGGGCCTGATCTGGGGATCCAGGGAACCAACAGATTTAAGGTCACCTAGAAACACCCCAACACATCTTGGATCAAGCCTCACTCTGGAAGAAACACCACCAATTGCGTATCTACACCAACACAGTTTTCAGTGAGTGTACCAAGGACCTCTGATGTAGATATACCTTTTAATTGGCAAAGCTACTATCCTACTGTGCCTGCAAATCAGACTTTTATCAGGGAGATGCATATTTATCTACTTCCCTCCTGATGCCATATAATGTTGGAAGTGTTGGGATGCAACTCAACTTGTATTAAGGCTGATGGTGTGGGTGGGGTGGGGGACAGGGAGCAAACATAGAGGAATGTCAAATCTGCCTGTACTGTCTTTCTGACCTAACGTGTTAGACTGATATTCTGACCTAACTTCCTACTTCCCCCTTCTTCTCACTCTCATCTCTGGACAGAATACATCTTCATTTTATCTCTCTCTCCTGCAGAGATCAAAGATCAAGCATAGCTCTTTGCATCTCCAACTTCATTAATGGACAACTAGGAACATGTATTACCTATAATAAACTTGGTTTAAGTAATGTAGCCTCCATTCTTTAATACTAATTGGTGTGTGTGACTTCTGTCTTTAACATAATCAGGCAGTCATATATTCTACCACATATACCTTTGTATAAATTCTGCTTCCTCCCATTTTTCCAATTTAAAACAGCAAAATTGCTGGTTTGAAGTTATTGGTTTTAATATCATTCCTATTTCTACCTGCACCCTCCAAATGAGCACACACTTAAACAGTTAATAGTTAAAGCAGTTGTCTTTAAAGTGATTCCTGAATGGAGAGGCAGGCTGAATTTATGCAGAATGGAAAACAGCCAATTGCAACTGAACCTATTCCCTCAAGTCTCCTCTGCTAGAATGCAGAATGATTTGGCTTTTAGCTGGCATCTCTCTGTAAAGAATGGCAAAATGCTGCAGTAGTACTGCTGGTATTTATGTCTCAACTTTGCCAGTAGCATCACAAAACAGATTATATTTTCCCAATATTTATATACTCTATAGAAGGGAAAGACTGTTTCTAATTGGAGTTACTCCTACTAAGAATTACACTATCCATTGAAATTTAATGCTTGATTTTTTGGGGGGGAATACTGGATCCAAAGGGGCGCTCCCCCACGTGAAAAGGGTCTTCCACTCACATAAAAAGTTTTACATCTCATGCTAGAACACTGCACAAAAAGGTGAAACTGAATCCAAACATATTCTTACATGTTTATTTACTTATTTACTACATGAATGTATTATCTTTCTTTCTTTTTCCCCAAAACAGTTTACAGAGCTAAAAAATGGCAAATTAAATCTGAATTTATAGAAATTAATAAAACCCACAGGGCAGTCAGTCACAGCAACAAAATCGGCAGATTGAAATTATATCTAAGAGGTAAGAGATTGTAAAAATTATTGGGCAAATAAAAAAGGCTCTCCATCAGGAGACAGAGAGGTATCAAGTTCAATGCATTCATACCTCCTTGGGGAGTTTGCTCCAGAACTGGGGTATTGGTACTGAGAAGGCCATCTCCCTGGATGTTATTGGACTCACCTTAGAATACAGGAAAACTGGAAGATTTGGGAACATTTATGTGAGGTCCTTAAAGTATACTGGCTCTTAAGCTGTTTTGATCTTGAAAGGGAAGAAAATGCACTTTGAATCGTGCTACAAAGTGGACTGGTAAACTAGTGCAATTTGCTAAAGACTGGAAATATATGCTTCAAATAACCAGTCCAAATTAGTAGCCTATACAGTCGTACATTGGATCCCAAACACATTGCAAGTTGAACATCTTGGCTCCTGACCACCACAAACCTGGGAGTGAATGTTCTGGTTTGCGAACATTCTTTGGAACCCAAATGTCCGACGGGCTTCCAATTGGCTGCAGGAAGCTCCTGAAGCTTCCTGCAGCCAATCAGAAGCCACACTTTGTCTGAACATTTTGGAAGCTGAACAGACTTCTGGAACAGATTCCGTTTGACTTCCAAGGTAAGACTGTATATCGGTTAATCTACTTCAAGCACATCTACCCCATGAAGAAGAACTGACTGAAGTGGCTGTCAAAAATTTATCTGAAATAGGTAAGTATAATTTTTCATTTTGCTATGTGCTTTACACTAAACATATTTTTCTTGATTTCTTTGGCAAAGCTAGTGATTCTTCTTTTATTGGAAATGAACAAGATATGAAACATAAACTGTTGAATGACCAAACTTGAGTTCCACTGACCGTTTTCCCTTCCAGGAACGAGATATTTTAAGGCCAAAATCCATGGTTAGTCCCCCATCCCTTTTGTTGATTCGCAGCAGCAAAACAGAACTTGAGCCATATTAGCATTATATAAGAGGGGTGATTAATTTGATCATTACTAGTACCTATGGTCTGTGTCACAGAAGCATGCTTCCATTGGCATTTTTTATTTTGTTCCACTTCCATGCTATTTCCCCCCAAGAGGCAGATTTGTAGTCTATGTATGTTAGATAATTTTGTTTTCACTTTCTCTTCTCATCACTGTACCTTATTTTAATGCACAAACATTTGGGAGAAGGTTTAATTTTATAAATAAAGGAAAACCTTGCAGTTATGTGTGGCTGCCAAGAAGTTCTGGAAATCCTGCAATAAATTTAAGAAGGGCAGTGGGGTTTAAATCCGGTTTTGCTATATAAAGAATTCATTTTGGGAAATAAGTCTATGACATAGGATATTGATATATAAGACAGGAAACATTAGGATGAACAAAAAGAGCCTGCTTGCGTGTCGCTAAGATTTCATACTGTATTGGGATCAAAGAACAAACAACAC
This sequence comes from Podarcis melisellensis, assembly GCF_964234715.1. Taxonomy (NCBI): domain Eukaryota; kingdom Metazoa; phylum Chordata; class Lepidosauria; order Squamata; family Lacertidae; genus Podarcis; species Podarcis melisellensis. The sequence continues at coordinate 35,676,637 of NC_138541.1, forward strand.
TTCTGCCCTCTCCTATCCCAGTTAAACTACCTGTTCAATCTGTAACTTTAACACAGGTTAAACTATGTTTGAAACCAAATGTAGTTAAACAAGTGTTAAAGCTTCATTCAGTGGTACCTTGGTTTTAGAACAGCTTAGTTTATGAACAACTTGGAAATAGAACGCTGCAAACCCGGAAGTAGGTGTTTGTGAACTTTGCCTTGAGTGTATTCCGTTTGTAAATTAAGTCCCCCGCTACTAATCAGAGGCTTCCTGTTGAGTCTGTCAGCTGTTGAGTCCTGAGCACCCACACAACACAGAGGTGATATTTGGAGCTTTTGTTTTTGCTATTTTTTGCATTTTTGTTTGTGTGGCTTTTTCGGTTTTTTGACTGTGACTTGTTCTTTGTTTTATGGGACTGACTTGCGACTGTGGCTTGGGACTTCATTTTTGTGACTTGTTTTTGTGACTGTGTGGAACTCTGTTCAGCTACTGATTGATTGATTGATTGTGTGACTGCAGAAATGTATAAAAGCTCCCCTTCCCCCCATCCAAACAATGGCTATCATCAGTGCACGTAAGAAAAAATAATAATTTTAATTTTTATCATCTACACTACTGTCTTATTTATTTTATAGTACAGTGCATTGATTATTGTTTTCATTTTATGGATCAATGGTCTCACTAGTAAAATTCATGTTAAATTGCTGTTTTAGGGTTGTTTTTAAAAGTCTGGAACGGATTAATCCATTTTGCATTACTTTCTATGGGAAAGCATGCTTTAGTTTTGAAAAAGACTTCCGGAATGGATTAAGTTTGGGAACCAAGGTACCACTGTATTAAGTTTTTAATATTGATTCAATTCAGGTATGGTCAAATCAGGCCATTTACAAAATCAGCCACACCTATTAAAAATACAATGGGTATCTCATCTGACGCAACATGGACATACACCATCTAACTCAAGCTATTGTTTTAACCAAAAAAAAAATGTACATATATACAGGTTTGATTAAAATTAAAATTGGTATTAAATCAACTGGAATTTCTTTAATCAGTTTAAGGCTCTCTTCAAAAGACAATTGATGTATCAGAGTAAATGGTATGGAAATTATTTTTGCCGAAATGCAACTGAACAAATTAATATGTATATTAAGTTAAACTAGAGAAAAGGCCTATGCCACAATTCCCTGAACTCTTTCTGGAAAAAAAATTCTGGTGTTAAAAAACATGCAAAAGTGAAATAAAATTGTTAGGAAACATTGGCATTTAACATCATTTAGTGAATCTTCATGTGTCTGACTAAGTGCCAGCCATCTAGAACCATCTGCTATTATTTAGTATGTGTAAAACTGATGAGTGCTAAACTATTACATAATTATAGTTGGTAATATGATGTGAATCAGAGTGGATTACAACAGAAGGTACATACAGAATATATGTATGCTCCACATTTCAGACTCATTTATTTTTAACAAAGCTATCAGAGGAATGGAAAAAAGGTTCAGCTTACATTGAAATGTAAAAGTTGAGTGGCCGGAATAGAGCTTGAGAGGAAATAAAAAACACAATATAAATTCGGGATTTCCTTTTTCTGAACCCTATCCCCAACCCAAAATAATCCAAAACTTCTGATGGAGTTTCTTGTTGTTCTCTAGTTGTTCTTGTTGCTCTCTCTCTTTCCCACACCCTCCCCAACACTTCTGCTTTCTCCTATCACAGTTAAGCTACGCCACATGGCCTCCTTCTTTCCATACCCTCCAGCATTTAACAGATGGAAACAGGGGCACTTCTGTGGGCACACAGAAGGTATGGCCTAGCAGCCCAATTCCAAATACAAGCATGTTCAAGTAAACAAACTACCACATGAAAGCAAGTTCCTAAATAAATAAAACAATTAATAAAAGCAGATCAAGTCAAAGAGTTGGGGGCTGGAAGGAATAAGATTCTTTTCTAACCTGAGTGAAAATGCCTTCCTCACCTCACCTGTAGCACCTTGGTATGCCTCAACAGTGAAGCAAAATTTGGCCACCAAGATTATCTCGTAAAGCAGTTTCAAATCCTTCTATTACAATTCTGCAAGCAGTTACTAGATTTTGTTTAAAGCTTGAAGGAAAGTTTATGCTCAGAATGCCCTCCTAAGGGACGTTTGCCGGAAACCAAATCCCAAGTCCTTTAGGTGACAAGCAAAGAGCTTTTTCGTATTTGTCCATGCCTTAAAAATCCTCTTTCAATATATGTTTTAATCTTGCCTAACCCTCAGTCTTTTCCCATCTATTTTGCTGTTGAACTTCTTAAAGGTAACTTGTTTCTGATCTTACTTGGCTGCTTTATTGATTGATTACTTATGAGCTAACCTAGGAAACCTCTGGGACTGAAGAGCAGGAAAGAAATGTATACAATAAAATAAAAACTGTTACATGTACAATAAAACTCCATATAAGATATTAAAACCACAGAAGCAGCAGTCATGAAATCCAGCAGAGCCGTAAAAACAAAACCAGTTATAAAACATGCTGATACGCCTGGGCAAATTTTTAGAAAGTCTTCACCTCATGCCAAAAAGATATGCAGTTATTAGAGCATTTATATCCCACCCTTTAGAAATAAAGACAGGCAAGGTTGTCTGGGGAGAGCATTTCATATAGCAAGAAAGTCTTCTTTCCTGACACCTTCAGACTTAACTTCAAATATCAGTAGGGTGTGGATGTGGGCCTCTTTATGGGTTCAGCCCTGCTCAGATCTAGAACTTGGGTTCTCCTCCTTCTCAGAGGAGCAGAAGCATACTCCAGCATCACAGATGACCTTGAAGAATCTGCTGTTCCTACAAACCCCAATATTTCAGTCACAGGACAAGAGATCTCCACACCAGTAGCTTGGGCTTCCAGGTGACTCTCACATCACCCACCCCAAGTCATAGAAGCAAAGAAGGAAGAGCTTTCAGGTCTGCCTCGAAAGTGCAAAAAATCAGGAGCTGTGTATTTTAAAAAGCCCTACACCTCTTTGTATTATGAGGGAAAGTGAACTATTATGAGGGAAAGTGAACTATAAACTGTATGACAAACTGTGAATTTTTACACTTGAAGCTACATGGAACATTTATTTTGGCTGTGAAAATACATTAATTAATGTGCAGTCACAACATTACTCATTCCATACAGAAGCTCATTAGGGATGCGCTCAGCAACTCTAGCCAGGAAACACTCAACGATGCATAACACACCAACCTTAATTATAGATCATGTAACTTTTCTTTTTAAAAACAAAAACAAAAAAAAACTAAATATTTGCTAATGGATGTCTTCTCCATATTAATAATGTTAGCAGAAATAGTAGTTCTTTTTCAATATAATGAAGCTGTGTTTTTTTATTAATCAAATAATGCAATATTTAACTGCATAGACATACAACTTAATTGAGGAAGGTGATTAAAATTGAAAAATTAATTAATCTAGTAAAATGTTACGGGCATCTTTCCTAAGTTTAAATAATACATGAATTAGAAACACTCTCCACAACCACCATTTTCCAGCCATCATTAAGCAGCAGCAGCAACAACAACAACAACAAAAGACATAACTATTTGAAGTTATCACTTTGTCAAAATGTCCTGTCGATATTATTATTCAGTGTCACAACAATACTGAAGAAATGTTAACTAAGGATCACACTTGAGGTTGCCATTAGAACATTTAGAATAATTATCAAACACTATTTCTGTTGCTGATAACTGCAGGTGGTCTTTCTGTATGAGCTCCAGACATCATTTGGATCTGCCTTCTCCACCCCTTAACATTATGCTGATTGGGCCTTTGCCTAATCCTGCTACTCTGAACAATCACACCTCCATAGGGAGTTGGAGAGAAGATGCAACAGATGGAAGACAGGGAACAGTTTTGCTGGTGACAGCAGTGTTATGCAGGATGGTGAGCAACTGAGGATTCCCCATGTTCTTCTAAATGTGGTGTTTTATGAGCTCTCAATAAAAGAGGAACAAATGCAATGAATATGAAGGAGCAAGGTTTTCCATTGCACCCGCAAGACTAATCTAGGAACAATAAAACAAAAATGCAAAAAACCCCCAACCCTACAGACTTAATGTGATCAGTATTGTTAAATCACAGCCACAATCTTATACCACCTATTCTTATTTGAAAGTAAGTTCCGATGAATACATACAGTGCTTTTTTTCTAAAAAAATGTTTAGGGGTACTCTCATTTTCCTACTCATATTGAAATTGTTGTTGTTTAGTCATTTAGTTGTGTCCGACTCTTTGTGACCCCATGGACCAGAGAACGCCAGGCACTCCTGTCTTCCACTGCCTCCCGCTTGGTCAAACTCACGTTCATAGCTTCGAGAAACTGTCCAACCATCTCGTCCTCTGTCGTCCCCTTCTCCTTTGCCCTCAATCTTTCCCAACATCAGGGTCTTTTCCAGGGAGTCTTCTCTTCTCATGAGGTGGCCAAAGTATTGGAGCTTCAGCTTCATGATCTGTCCTTCCAGTGAGCACTCAGGGCTGATTTCCTTAAGAATGGAAACGTTTGATCTTCTTACAGTCCATGGGACTCTCAAGAGTCTCCTCCAGCACCATAATTCAACGTAGATTCACAAAATGTTTAGGGGTATGCATACCCCTGCACCCCCCCCCCCCAGAAAAAAGCATTGAATACATAGCTTTTGAGTGATTCATGGAATCTGGCTTTCAACTTGTTTAGCAGCTGCTGCTAAAGCATAATCCATGTATACAGGTGCCATGCCTTTTCTGTATTCTACCCACTTTACAGTGGTAATAGCCATATGAACCTCACCAAGTGCCTCTTGAAAACACTAAGTCCTATGGTTGGCTTTCTATCTTATGCATTAGACAGATGGCAAATAGCAGAAGAAGAAAAATGGCAACTCATAATATGCTTGAGCTGTATAAAGTGTAGCTACCTGTGGAGTGCATACCACCACAAGGCAAATAATCTTTGAAATGGTTCTTGTTGTGTGGTGAATAGTACATTAAGGCCACTGGGCATTTAACAAAGAAAGACATATGCAACCAATTATACACAGCAGTAAAAATTACATTAAGTGTTTCAAGTTCCTTCTGCAGCTGAGAGAGAGGAATGTAGCCAATTCAGTGATGAACAGAACAAAACGTAAACCAAGCCACTTTCTGGAATGAATCAAATAACCAAGCTAGCGGTTAGCCACTCCATACTGAGTGGTACATCTCTTTCAAACTCAGATAAAATCTCTTGCTCCCCTAGCTTGGTAGAGCTGAAGTAAGGAAATCCCTTTTCTCCCCATTAGAAGGAGTAAACAATTTAAACAAGCATTGAAGAAGTGTTATGCTCAGAGGCTCTTGTGAGGTATCCATAACATATGCAAATAAAACAACAATGCAATAGGTCTCCTAAAGGGTTGGAAATAATCAAGGAAGAAAAGTCCATTATGCATTCAGTCACAGTGGCTATATGCAACCTCCAAGTTGAGAGGCAGTACACCACAAAGTACTTGCTTCTGGGTTTCTCAGGAAGTATCTGGTTTACTGCTATGGGAAATGGGATGCTGGACTAGTAATTCTTCTACATTCGTACCTTGGTTTTCGATCAGAATGCATTCCAGGAGTCCATTCAACTCCCCGGAACCGTTCAAAAACTAAGGCGCGGCTTCCAATTGGCTGCAGGGGTGTCCTTCAGCCAATCAGAAGCCGCAACAGACGTTTGGCTTCCGAAAATTGTTCAAAATTTCTGGGTTTCACTTCCAGGTTTTGATTGTTCGGGAGACGATTTGTTTGAGAGCCAAGGCGTTTGAGATCCAAGGTACGACTGTATTTCATTTGTACATTTATCTAGCTGCTCCAGATCTGGTTGCCACAGGAAAGCAGGAGACAAAGGCAGAGACAGAGACAGAGAGATGAGGGCTCCAACCTGCACTAAACATTTATAGCAGTATCATATCACTTTAAACAATCATGGCTTCTCTCAAAGAATCCTGGGAACTGTACTATGTTAAGGGTGCTGAGAGTTGTTACACACACCCCATTTCCCACAGAAAGCTACAGTTCTCAATTCCTCCTCCTAGGTAACTCTGGGAAATATAGCTCTGTGAGGGGTATAAAGGTCCCCTAGAAGCACTCAGGACTCTTTACAAACCATAGCACTCATGTTTCTTTGGGAGCAGCTATGACTGCCTAAAAAGCTGGTCATATTCAACTAACTTTTATTCAGAGTAGATCCACTGAAATTAATAATGACCGTAATAACTTAGGTACATTAATTTCCATGGGTTTCCTTTGAGTAAAAGTCAAATGCAACACCTGAAAACAAATTATACAGCTTGACAAATATTTGCTGTCATCTCTCTCTCTCATATTTTTCAAGTTCAATTCAAGGGGAGCAGGCTTTCTAGAGCAAAGTTTGAAAATTTGAGTTCTAGTGCTTGTTGGTATGGTGCTAAGATAAAATGAATATGCTTTACTGATAACAATTAAAAAATGCCCCCTTCTATTGGACATAAGTTCATTTATCCTACTCAACTGATATGCAGATTTATATGCACATCTGTCTCTAAAAATATACATTTATATATTGCCAGGTGTCATGCATAAAAATATCTTATATAGTTTCCAAAATTAATATACCTAACATTTGGAAGGAACTAATCTCTCCCTCCAAATCAGTCATAAGCTCCCTCATTTGAAAAGCCTTATTTGTACATCATTTGGATATATTCCCAAAGAAGGTAACTGACTAAAAGGAGTAAGGAAATGCTCTGCAAACTTTCAGGGAGAAGAGATAGAAATGTAGTGATCCATTTTCCTTCTTAATCCTGTCGAATTAAAACACAAACCAATAGTGCCTCGTGGAGCAGGAGTGTACACAACTTGTGATGCATAATGTAGTTTTCATTCTGCTTCACACTACATCCTCCAATTCACCCCCAAATTCATAGGCAGGAAGCAAAACAAGTAGGCTTACTCAGTCCCTGATTAGGAAGACACAATTCTCTTCACTTCTAATGATCAGGTTGCGAGTTCCACTGCCTATGTAGTCAAAATGGCACCAACCACACTCAACAGGGAATATCAGCAAGCTTGGAAGAACCACAAGGTTTACAGATGTACCAAACAATCATTGGGGGAACAGAAGGGGGAAAACATCCCAAAGTACTTAGTGGGCATGCTCAGTAGACAAGCAATACTGGCAGACTGCTAGGGAGAGAAAGAAGAAAAGGGCACAGGGTGGGGGAGAATGGAATACAGTGGGCTCGAATTCTGATCAGGGATCACTCCTATAAATCCCACTTGAAGGATCTCACTCGTGGGCTTCCATTCATTTGCCTTGCTGGGTCTCCTGAGGCTTGGTGCCTAGCAGGACTAGAGCAGTTTGTAGCTGTGTGGGTCGCACGTTAGCCACATTTCTTCCTCATCTTTCCCAATACCTTGGCTGCCCATAGAATACTTCTCCATTAGTGAGGAGTTATAACCACCCAGGGAGAGGGTGCTCTTGCCTGTGGCTTCCCATCTCTGTCAGCTCTTCAAGGAAGCCCACCAAGCACCTACTCTATTATCCTTTTGTGTCAAACACTGAAGTGGATCAGGATTTTAAAATTCTCTTACACTCTGCTGTTTTGATATTGTTTTAATGTTTTGTGGTATTTGTTATATTATTATTGTGTTTTATTGTTTCAATGCAATGTAGATAGGCCTTGGGGTCAGCTGATATAAGGAAAGCCTCAAAACAAATGACACAAATCTCCCATTGCACACAGATACGCGTTGTTCTAACTGTGTAGCAGTCTATACAATGAGTGACTCAATGCACCACTCAGAAACTGGCTGCTACCCCCTCAAAAGTGTTCAGACCAAGATAGCTTATTTATATCTTACTTTATTGTTCCAGTTGTTCAGCTGAAGGACTGTGCCCAGCACATGTCATTTTTTCCCTATAGTGCAAAGTCCTTTCATAACACTGCAAGATGAACAGAGCAAAAATGTATGACCTTTCAATAGATGGCAAAGAACGGAGACGGTAACTTTCAGAAGGAAGAGGGAATGGATTTTTCTAGTCAAATTGTCAGAATAATTATATTTTGTTTACCAACACCTGGTATTTGAAAACAAATAATCCTGAAGTGCTAAGAAGAAATCAGAATACAATACAGTGGTACCTCGGGTTAAGTACTTAATTCGTCCAGGAGGCCCGTTCTTAACCTGAAACTGTTCTTAACCTGAAGCACCACTTTAGCTAATGGGGCCTCTTGCTGCTGCCGCACCGCCAGAGCCCGATTTCTGTTCTTATCCTGAAGCAAAGTTCTTAACCTGAAGCACTATTTCTGGGTTAGCGGAGTGTGTAACCTGAAGCGTCTGTAACCTGAAGTGTCTGTAATCCGAGGTACCACTGTACATTCCAAGAATCATAGAAGGGATTGTTAAATTCCACTCTGATCATTTTTATCGTTTTTGTAAAGAACTATGTAGAAATTCTGGTTTTAGTATGCTGGCTGTTTGGCCATAATAATACACATTCATTCATTCAGCAGTGAAGGCCAATACTTTGAGCCTCGATTATTTGAGGGAAGATAAAAGAAAAAAGGAGCAGGGAATGCCAAGCAGGCATAGAACTAGGGGAAGAAGAAGAAGAAAAATTAAATTTTGATAGGTTTCATCAGTGAAGTTGCTTTTCGCCTGTCATTGTTTTGCAGGTGGAATATAATCACATACTTGCACATTTAGGTTGAGCAAAATTGCAAGTATTTGTCACTCTCCTGCATCAAATCTGCCGCCTCCTCTCTGAAAGAAACCCAGGCTTTCTGCAGAACAGAAAAGTGAACAGATAAGTATGGGCCAGCAATTGCTTGGTGCAATCTGATATAACCTCCATACAAAGAAATGAATTCTCAATAAACAGTGAGTGTCACAAACTGATTTGTGGAAACAAATCAAAGTGAGCACTCAATAAACAGATAAATTTGAAAAGAACAAGTTTCACATTCTTCTGAAAATGAACTATTAATATGAGATTAAGTATTCCACTTCACAACAGCAAAACAAAAATTAGCTTTGGAACTTCTGAAGCTTTCACAAGCTTTCTGTTGTGTTCCATTGTGAAGCAAGGGGCCAATCATAGGCAGACATGGAACACCTAGGTGATGTGAAGAACTATAACTTAGATTCTAGCAAAAATGTAGATTCTTCAAACCACAAATCTTCTCAGTCAACAGGCCAAAGACAGATCCAGTAACATGGTTCCAAACCTTGTCTACAACACTGCTTTCAAGCCTAGGGGTGGTTTAGTAGACAAGGCAACTTGTGCCAAATGGTGTTGTGGTTTTCTGATATACTATATAGTCCAATGCCCACTGGGGAATGCAGTTGAACAACCTGGATTGGTTTCAAAACTCAGTTTAAATGTTTCCTTACCAAAGTTATTCACTTCCATATTTCCCAATGCACTTTTTGTTTCCACAATTTAAAAAGGGCTTCAGTGCTATAATTGGAAGTTTTTTTAAAAGATGCAAACCAGTTAGAAGGGGAGAGCTTGTTGATAGGAATTCAATATTGAAAGGATGTAACATTTATAAAGTAGAGCAAATGATTTTTTAAAATTTTTATTTTTAGCTTCATAGAACTCTTTGCAAACTACTTGCTATGCTGTTTTTTATCCTTCCTCCTTATTTTACCCTTCAGGGAGAGGGCAGGGACAAGCAAAGCTAGCAAGAGACCAAAAGTCAGAGAGTTGCACTTTGCCTCAGTCACTTTTCCTGGTGTCTACTCCTTGATTGCTCTGGAACGGCAGTAACAGAATGGCAGTTCAGAGTTCACAAGGTCTGAATGAATTCCAGTGGCCAAGTACATCCAAGCAGACATTATTTTTCTGACACCTCTAATCTCAGCACTTGAACTGGCAGTCTATGGAATTCTACCTTTCTGCTCCACCATGCAGATTAGGAGGTATCAACTACTTAATCAATAGTTAGTAATAAGCAGTGCTTTTTTTCTTTTAAAAAATGTTTAGGGGTACTCTCATTTTCCTACTCATATTGAAATACTGCCCCTCGATATGGCCAAACTTAGATTCACAAAATTTTTAGGGGTATGCGTACCCCTGCGTTCCCACAGAAAAAACCCCCACTGGTAATAAGAATAATATTACAGCTAGTACAGTGGTACCTCGGGTTACATATGCTTTAGGTTACATACGCTTCAGGTTACACACTCCGCTAACCCAGAAATAGTGCTTCAGGTTAAGAACTTTGCTTCAGGATAAGAACAAAAATCGGGCTCCGGCGGAGCGGCAGCAGCAGGAGGCCCCATTAGCTAAAGTGGTGCTTCAGGTTAAGAACAGTTTCAGGTTAAGAACGGACCTCCGGAACAAATTAAGTACTTAATCCGAGGTACCACTGTATAGCTGTAAGCTCCACAAAATCAAGTGTGAATGAAGTTAGTTTGCTTGTGTGTGAGAGACAGTAAATTGCACCATCAAATGTTCAAAAGTGGTAAATACTGATGAATAGTACTGAGTTGGGAAGCACCCTGGAATTTGGAGGCTAAAGGACTCTCAGCTGGAGAAATCCTCTTTGGAGGAACCAACAGTTTTCAGAACAAAACATCACAGAGGAGAAACCTGTGTCAAGGGTCCACGAGTCAGGTCAAGAGGATTCAGAACTCTCAGGGGAGACAGGAACACAACCCTCCCCCTCATAAGCCAGGTAGCCCCTTCTGTGTTTCAAGGGCAGATGTCAAGTGGCTACCAAGTACTAGGAGAACAAATAATATTTCAATTAACTAGCAAATAATAGACTTGCTCCTAACTACCACCAGGAAGGCCCAGAAAATGGTACGAAATAATAAGGTATTAAAAGGAGATTTCCAAAATGTCAAATTAACACTGTATTTCCTAGTTTTGAAGATCTGAGTTCTCATTCACAACCTTCCCACTCCAAGGGACTTTTTATGGCATTATTTTTTAATATTAATTTTGTAACAATTCCTTTAAAAATATTTGCAAAAAACATAGCTGCACTTCTGTAAATCAAGACCTTTATTCTAATTATTCAAAGTACTGGAAATAATACACCATTAAAATGAATAGATTTCCCAGGATGTAGTTTTTATTCCAATCAATCCCACTTGTAAATAATTAAAGCTGCTTCAAAGAATGGAAAAAAGATATCTCTAAATTCATCTGGCGGGGGGAAAGCCAAGAATTAAACATAAAATAATGATAGATACAAAAGAAAGAGGAGGCTTTGCTCTGCCAGATGTGCAATTGTATTATGAGGCAGCTTGTATGTGTGGGTTAAAAGAATGGATTGTATTGGGCAATGCAGACATTTTAGATTTAGAAGGTCATGATTTAAAATCTGGCTGGTATGCATGTCTTTGGTATGGGAAGGCTAAAATCTGTAAGAGTTTTATGAACCACATTCTTAGGAAGAATCTGTATAGGGTCTGGGAGAAATATAAAAAATCTGAAAATGGCTATTTCCCATTGAAGCAATTATAATTAAGAGAGTTAATATGGACAGACAATGGGCAACTTACAGGGAACGTCTGGATTTTACAGGGTGGGACCCAAACTAAAATCAATAGAAAACTTAAGGAGCCACATTATGGATTGGTTGCAATATTACCAGGTATACAACATGTTTAAATTAGATAGAAAGAATGGATTTCTGGACCAAAGCTCACAATTTGAAAAAGAACTCTTACAAAATAAGGATAAACCTCTGCCTAAAATGAGTAATTTTTCATTAGAATAGGAAACAAAAGGCGAGCTAGTTAAAGCTTCAGTGACACTCTGTGCAATAGATATAGGACACAATATAGATCTTAACCTCTGGGAGAAACTTTGGAAAAGCGACCTGAAATTTACTGCATGTTATTCATTGAAAGAGAATTATTTGAAAATGATTCATAGATGGTATCTAACTCCAAGTAGGTTGGCTAAGATTTATAAAACAGAATCAGATATGTGTTGGAAGTGTAAAGTAGTGGAGGGAACCTTTTTGTACATGTGGTGGACATGTAAATAGGTTAAAGTATATTGGGTAATGATTTATAATGAATTGAAAAAATTGTTCAAAACTACTTTCCCCAAAAAACCAGAGTTCAATTTGGTGGGAATAACCCAGACAGAAATTCCTAGGTGTCAGAAAAGGTTATTTATGTATACAACAACTGTGGCCTGTGTTTTGTTAGCCCCCAAATGGAAAGTGAGCGAGGTCCAGATAAAGAGGATTAGCAACTTAAGTTGACGGAATACGCAGAACTTGCAGATTTAACACATAGAATAAGAGCAAAAAAACCGTACCGTATTTTCCCCTCTATAAGACGCCCCCATGACACCTCAAAATTTAGAAAATAGGGTGGATTAAGCTTTGGAGGAGGATTATTTGGGGGGAATGCCGAAAATCACTCACCCGCCAGAACACACCACACAACTGCTTGCGTCGCTTACAATTGCCACTTTCAATCTCGCGCTTGCGCTTTGTTCTGGCGGGTGAGTGATTTTCGGCATTCTCCCCCAACAATCAAGTGGCCAATCGCTGCTTACAATTTCGGGCTCGCACCCAAAAACCGTTCGCCCGCCCCCCCTCAGAACTACCTGTGTATAAGACGAAAAAAAGCTCATCTTATACATGGAAAAAATACGGTATATTAAAAGAAGAGTGGAAAACGTTTATTGAATATATGGAAATTAACTAAATACATCTGAAAATGCTGGCAGCACTAAGATAAATTCAACAGAGTAAATAATTTTTGATGAATGTAAAAGTGGAAAACTGATTTGAATGGTTATAGTAAAATATGCAGGAATGTATGACAAATAAAATGAACCACGGAAGGGTAAGAAGGGAAGTCATTGGATATTTTTAAAATTATCTAAAAACAGTAACAAAGCGCTGAAAATAATGCAACTTCAAAGTTTAAACATGTCGCACCTCTGAAAAGTTATCAAGTGAACAAAATATCTTCTTGGCTATTATTAATGCAATATGTAATATTGTGTTAACCATTCATAATCCATAGCAGGTAAACTAAATACAAATGCAAAGCATTTTGTTTTTAAGGGGGGGGGGAGCAGAAAATGTAACACAGGAATGTTTTTTTTTTAAATTAAGCACTGTCAAACCTTTGGGGTGGAAAACTCTGCATGAGAATATATAGACAAACTGTAACTGGGTTGCTGGATATATGTTGGTAAACAATTCCTGTTCCATTTCCTCTTACTAATGTGTGTGTGTAGATGATACAAAATCCAGTCTTATAAAGTATACATTCTTTAGTAAGTAATACATAAACATTTTAAAAACTGATGGCAGATGGGCTGCAACAATACAAGTCTCAATATGAGAATAATTAAAGCCCAGTTTGATTATTGTTTCTTTCGGAACTCAGGTCTTACATGACTAGAACTCTATGATCGGTAACATATTTTGAGAAAAGTTATTTTCTTTCTACCCTTCTTATCTCAATCCATTCCATATGCTGCCAGACACAGTTAAGAGGAAAGCCACACACAACCTTAACTCTTTCTTTCCTGGCAACTTGAACAACAATTCAATACAATCAGCAACAGTTGAAACACCTAAGGATCAAATGGATGGCAAAATAAACTCATGGAAAGATCAGTCATATTGCTGTGCATATTTTAGCAAAAGAGGCAGCAAGGTACCTACCGTGTCTTGAGATTTATCCTTGACATCATAGACTGTTAGTTTTATTTTAGTCTCCTCATAGATAGGGTAATCCGGCGGGAACGTCACACCAGTCAGAAACAGTGGGTCTCTTGTTCCCTGCATAGCACAAGCACATAACTCAGATTTAGCAAGGTAGCAGCTGTGTGCCATGCTACAGTCAGCTATGGTCAATGAAACAATAGCCATCGGATCTCCAAAGGCAAGAGTTTTTGATGCAGCAAAGGCAGATTTGGATTGCCAACTGCAAGAGCCAGAGATACAAAGTGTAATAGCACGAACATTTAACTCAGTATAAAGAGAGACGTTTTGAGATACAGAAGTTGAGTTCATGACCACAAACCACCCCAGGCAACTGCGTCACCGTATACTACGAAGCAGTACTCCTCTAATTAGGAACAGCCATTCAGCCATTCATTCATAATCCAAGACATATAAATTCACATGCACTTCATTTAAGTAGTCACATGTTACAATTCATGCAAAAGAACTGAAAATATGGGAAGCACTAGGCAAGGCCATAAATAGCTGTGTGGGAACCGTAAGCTGGAGTCACCAAGTTTCCCAGCTTCATATACAGAGCTTCATGTCTCCCTCCAAGTTCATGCCTTTTATCTTCATGTATGGTTAATCATAGAATTGCAGGGTTGGAAAGGAAGATGAGGGTTATCCAGTGTAACCCCCTGCAAGGGACTAGCAGAGAGAAAGCGCTGTACAACTTGACTGCCTTTCCACAAGAGCAGCAAAAATCCTTAAGTCAGGAAAATAAATCAAGACCACATGTTTGGCTATGAAGCAGGGCAGAAACAGGCTGTGAACAATGACCAGATGACATTTTGACCTTCAAGGCTAGTATCTTGGCAAAGGCATAGGCATAGCTTGAACAATGTTTGATTTATCTATTTTATAAAAAAAATAAAATCAATAACCTTTTCATTTTAAGAAGTATTTTCTCAACAATGCAAGCTAAACTAAAAACTGATTCATAGTTGAAATGCATAGGCTTGTAGTATGATGGAAATAATTCCAGCTAGGCTTATCAGGGTTTAGTACTAGAACCTATTTCTAGCACCCAAGTCTTAGCCATGGAACAAGCGATGTAAAAGAGAGTGCCTTTGAGTATGCAATGAATGCCTTTGCCTCACCACTGAGTAAAGTAAGTGTAGAAAGCCACAGCTTGGCTGGAACTAGAGTTTTCAAGGGCAGGAAGTATGACTTTAAAAGAGATTTTAGACCCAGCACCAAAGGCTACACCTTGGATGGTGCTCAGTAAGTTTTGCAGAATCAGCTTTAAAAATATTATTTTAAATGATACTTTATGTTTAATATAGCAGGGCCGGTGTGGCGTAGCAACTGGAGTGTTGGGCTTCAGTGAGGGAGAATTTCCTCAGCCCAAAAGGAATATGTGGCCATGGGTCAGTGAATACATTTCAGCATAACCAACCTCACAGGGCTGTTGTAAACATAAGAAGAGAAGAAGAGGAGTTTGGATTTGATATCCCGCTTTATCACTACCCAAAGGAGTCTCAAAGCCGCTAACATTCTCTGTTCCCTTCCTTCCCCACAACAAACACTCTGTGAGGTGAGTGGGGCTGAGACACTTCAAAGAAGTGTGACTAGCCCAAGGTCACCCAGCAGCTGCATGTGGAGGAGCAGGGACGTGAACCTGGTTCCCCAGATTACGAGTCCACTGCTCTTAACCACTACACCACACTGGGGCAGGGAATTTATGTTGTTCTTAAGAACTTGGAGGAAGGGCAGGATAAATTTTGAATGAAGAACTTAGCTTGTTGGTGCCAAATACCACATTTCCTTCAAGTTAATTGTTGTTCTTCCACTCATAAGATACTTAGGGTATGTAAAAGCAGAAGTACTCCATTCTTTAGCCTACTGACTGTTCAGCTACTCAATATTGACCTTGGAAATAACACTGGAAAGCAAACAACCTAATATTTGCTTCTGTTGTGTAAGGTGGTGTTACTTCTTATCCTTAATCACTAAAATGCATGTGTGTGTATATGCATGTCCACATGTATATATGTGGGGGGTGACCTTGCCCATTTTGGCCATGTCCCAGAGGGTGGGATTTCAGTCCTCTGGCTGAAAAAGGTTCCCCACACTCCCTCCCTCTCTCTTTCTTTTTAAAAGAAATTGCAGTAACACTACCATCATGGAAGAAGTTTGAAAAAAACTTTTTGTATTTAAGTATTTTCAAATATATGTTTTTGAACCACATTTTTCATCTTAAAGCTCTATGCAGAGAGGTCAGATATAAATGTAACAGCTGCTTCGCTCTTAATGAAAGTGATAAAAAAGAATACCAATACTGTAAATTTATTTATAACTTGCCACAGACTTTTGCAATAAACCAATACCATACAATAACAGAAGAACTCTTGTTTAGGGTTCCAGCCAGCCAGCCAGCCATGCATTTCCTGCAAGATACTATAAGCTAGCAGGAGCTCAAGCAAGCCATTCTACTCTCCTTCTCCCACCTACATTACATTCTTCTTTTACAAGCAATTTTCCTAGGCAAAGAAACCGTTTTCACCAAATCTTTTGAGAGTTGTAATTGTCAGGGTTTTATCATTGCCGTCTTCCCCTGCTGTGTATTTTTCTTACTGAAGGTGTTTACTTCATGCTGTGATTAAAAGAAGCACGAAACTACTTGTCCACAAGCACAGGGGCTTTGTATGTCTTAAGAAGCAGTACCCTCTTGCGCGAAGATGGGATTTTGCAAAGTAGTCTTGTGATATTGCATAGTGGTCTTGCAGATCAATAAAGTTTTTTTAAAAAAAAAATCCCACTCAGCTGTATTGTTTTTAATTTGCTTTTAGCCTCCTTTGAGGGATACTGGTGGCATACAAATGGAAGAATACACGAAAATAAAATACAGAATTTGAACATATATAGGGTTCTGTGCAGAATGTCAGCCAACTCTAAACTGTAATAGGAAAGGGTTCGACTGATGCCTGAACAGTCTGCTACAACAAATGCAGTGCAACACGCCAAAACAGTCTGCACAAGGCCCACCCTGCTGTGTTGCAGGCTGTTTGAGTTACAGCTTTAGTACTGCTAGCAGTTCAAGTCACGACAGCTAAATTTGCAGCCGGAAGACTGCTCAAAAAGCATTCCTTTGATGCATCAGGAAACTTTCTTTAATACTGAGAAGCTAATTCGGATGTAGTTTCACAGAATTAAAACCTGCTTCCTTCCACAACGTATCCTAAAAACTCCTTAACACGAATATTTGGTAACAAAAAGTAAACTCTTGTTTCAAGAAGCAGACAAAGCCAAAAGTCACCAGGGCAAAGCCACACCAGGCAATGTTTGCTGCAGAAAGTTATGCCTACAAATATTATCAGTATAAACCGTAGAACGCATTCTTCATGAAGCACAAAGCCTTGTGTTTCGGATGACATAGTTCATTGCAAACATACAGCATGCTAACATTTTCTTCGCAGAAACTCCATATTTTAAAATACTTCTACATTTGGGGGGGGGGGGGGGTTGTGTCTTAACATCAAAGGAGAAGCAATAGTTCCCCAGAGCATTTTGCAGCGTGTCTGAAAAGCCAAACAACTTTTTATGTTTCCTTCTGCAGAAGCAGAAGTTTCACAAATAAGCAAATGCCAGCAACTCCCCTCCCCTCCCCTGCTTTATACTGGCTTAAGAGAGAAAAGAAAACTTAGCATTTGATGACTAATGTTGATCGAACAAAGAAAGGAGCTCACCTCCACAATTTCTGTGCTTGTATATCGTGTTGAAGACTGTTCTCCAGGTTGAACCACGGTGATCTGCACAAATGTATTCAGTTTTCGATCACGAGTTGGAGCCACTAGATCTTTACATGCTGGAAATGGCACAGGAGGGAAGGGGAGGGAAAGTGGGGGGAAATCTCTGTAAAAACAAATCAAAGTGAACACACCGCTCTGTGGCAAGGCAGACTGAGCTATGTTTCAGAGTTAAATTGCAGAAAAGCTTCAGCTGATTTAGCAGAGGAAGTCCCTTGGAAGTACCTTACAGAAATAGGAAGTCACATGTTGAAAGCTAAATTGAGTTTTCATTTCCACTAACCATCTATGCAATTCCTGCAAGGCTTTCCTGTGGAACTGGTTCAGCTCTTACATATGAATGTACTAAGCTCCCACTTCATGTATGTGCATATGTTCACACGCACACAGATACACACACTTCATATATGCAAATTTACACACACAGTAATTCAAATTTCAGCCCCCACACCCAAGTATCCTGATGGGTAAGCTTTCAAATAATTTGCCATGAAATCATTCTCAGACACCCCAACTTAGTCACCTTTTATTTAAACAAACTGCATCGTGCTTGACTGTTTCAGGGAAGTCAAATTAAATACTGCCACCGGCTATGTTGATTTATATGCTCCAGTAAGACATTATAAAATTTCTTGGCAGGGCTAATCACAGGGTGAAGATTCCATTTTTAAAGCAGTAGAGAACACAAATGGCAGGAATTGACAGAGTGTGTTGCCAATTTTATTACATGCAGTAGCACTGCAGCTGTAACTCTATTTTTGAACAGGTTACAGGTAAACTGTCTTAAGGTGATGCTTCTGTTTAAGGGGAAATTGCAATTTCTCAGCATATAAGTTACTGGAGGAAACCTGCTGAACTTACCCTATAGAAGGAGTTTTATTCAACAGCTCAGAGAACAAACCCTTCCCATGAACAACTAAGCAATTCATTTATTTTTTTTAAGTGGGTAACGCCACAGGTCTACTCTCCATTCCACCCCTCTTGACGCAGTAGGGGGAAAATCCTGTACTGTTAATAACTCACCTACTGATGTGAATGGGACAGCTAACAGTCCAGCAGATGTATCACACACATAGTTACAAGCTTTACAGAGAGCCACCCCATCCCCTCAAAAAAACTGAAAAGGGTCAAACTAAGCCAACCATGGGGCAACCCTTACAACTATATCCTTGGGTGGCCAAACAATCTATTGATTCTCATAATGTCCACAGAAGGTATCCCCAAAGATTCTGATTTCTTAGGAGTTAATTGTTTGTTTTTGCATATAGATTTAACATTACAAAAAGTTAATATAAAGGGGGCGAATCTCCCTGCTACACCTCATAACTTTAAACCTAAAGTTACATGGGTACAATATCTGACCAGCCTGGTGAGGTTACTGTGTAAAGTGCAAGACACAGGAAGTGCAAGAGGAACTGTGACCAGCTTTCCAGGAACAGCCAAGAAGCACTCAGTAGACAATCATTCAACGCAAGCTGTGAGTCCAGAAAACTAAGCAAATTAAGATTGCTTAGTGTATTTGAATTCTAGAAAACCATACAATAAGTCCCATGATTGTGCAAACTGAGGATGGATTCAGATACTCAGCTTAGTCACAATATGGAAAGAGGACACTGTATGGGCACATTGCTTGAATGCTTTATCACATCCAAAATAAGAGGAGATACTATGCATTTTCAACTGGACTTGCCTGAAACTGTTTCCTGTTGTGATCTCGCCACTTATCTGTGATATGTCAAAGCACATTTAAGTGAATGGTTCCAAAACAAGACAAATAAAATAAAAGAAAGGAAGACTGGTGAAGTCAGTGGTTTTGGTAGCTGTCTTTTCCTATCTATATTCATAACATTTTACTAATAGCGCAGGGAGCTGGTCCACTATTCCTCAGACCTTGTGGGGGACCGGACTATATTTTTAAAAATATACCCTGCAAGCTGGTCCCGCAGCTACCTCTGGACCTGGAGGAGGAACGCACTCTGCACACGCTCAAGAGCACGTCTCAGTGTCACCCACTCACCAGTGTTGTTGACAAGCAGCGCCCGCTTCATTGGCCCGTCCCCGTGGAGCTCCCAGGCAGCGTGCACCACATGCTACGGTCTGTCATTCGAGGCCGAGTTGGGGGGCAGGCCGCGCACGCAGAGCGCTGGGCAGGTGGCGCACAGCTCACCCTACAGCTGCTCCAACGCAGCCGCTGAGCGTGCCACCAGCAGCAGTGCTGAGCCAAGCACCAGATGCAGGGTCAGCAGGTGTGCCAAGCTCCAGCTGAAGCCCCGCAACATGCCCATCACGATGCCCATGGTGCGGCCCAGACCCACCACCGGCCTCTGTGTCCATGGCCGTGCTGGGTTTACCTCAGCAAGCGGGCGGCAAGACTTCCTGCAGCCAATCCGAAGCCATGCCAGCATCACAGAAGTCAGTCTCCGTGCGGTGAGGCATCTGTGGGTTCTTTTCAAGGAAACGCCGTGCCGCGCCAGTTTAGCTCAGCACGTGGGCTGACCAAGTGGGTGGCAGGGTCCATGGGCTGGATTTACGAGCCTGGTGGGCCGCATCTGGCCCCCGGGCCATAGTTTGCCGGCCCCTGTCCTAGGGCCTATAGGAAATGTCTTTCCAGAGAAAAGAAAATTATGTCCCAGGACATAATTGAGAAGACACCCACCTGCTTTTCTCAAGAACGATGAGCCCATAAACAATCATCAGTGCTTCCAAAAATGCTCTTTGGAATCCATGGAACAGAATTTGCTCAAACCACCATATGATGCTATGATTCTAAGATTAACTGCAATTTTATTTAAATCACTAATATTTTAACATTTTCATTTCTTTGAAGCTCCAATAATTTGCTCACAGGCTGGAAGGTAATAAAGATAGCCCAAAGCTGCCATCTCATTAATTGGCCTAGAATGTCAGATAAAAAACTCATCCCAAGGCCAATAAAAACTGCCAAGCCACTAATCATCTTCCACAAATCAATGGCCTATGTGAATGCTGAATGTCACACTCAAAAAAAGGTTTCTGATCCCAGCAACCTGTGTAGAATGTCATAGTCTGTTTCAGTTTGTTTAAAGGTCAAGCAACACTTATTTGCTCATAGCAAAATACTGACCATGCTTAAAATGTTTTATTTCTATGTTGGCTCACAAGTCAGTTTTATCCCAATGTAATAAAAAATATTAAATATACTTCTAGGCAAGTTATTGTCAGTAAACTTACTTTCTCAAATACACTTAAGGCACTGCTCAATCAACAGCCACTTATATGGCCAGGGTAGGGAACCTGTAGACTGCCAGGTGTTGTTGAATTATAGCTCATGACAACCCTGACCATCGAGCATGCTGGCTGGGCTGATGGGAGTTGAACAATACCTGGGAAAGACACAGGTTCTCCACCTTGGCTTGGATTCTGACTGCCTTGTGTATAAGCTGAAAATGCTTTTGCTTTTGTGCAGAAGGGTCACCAGCCTCTACCACAGGAAGGAAAAGAGGGAGTGGTTTTCTTCCTCCTTCATCTTTGTGGTTTAGTAAACTTCATACACAGCACAGCAGTATGTTGAGTTACCTATGGGAGATGGAACTCTCGCAAGCAATAAAACACTGCTCTTTTTCCTGGCTAGCTCAGTCCTAGTTGCAGTGGGTTGTTGCAGGCAGTTGTCAGGGAGCTGGGAATTCTTCCATGGGAAACATTCCTAGCACCCCAAATTTTAACTCAGATGTGCTCCTTCATGTGAAAACGGAGGGATTTTAAGGAGTGCTAGCAACACACATAAGGGTTCTGGGAAGGATTCTGGAACAATTTTATATACATGTTTTCCAAACATAACATCCCAATTTAAACAACATAACAGACCTTTGGCTATCACAGTCTAGGACTTCCATCATCCTCAACTGATGACTTTCTAACTTCCTTTCTAATTTTGCATTTTATTATTATACTTATTGCTATAAAATCCAAATCCTAAACAAACTCCTTCTTAGTCCTCCCTTGCAGTAATTCATATAGTTCTCCTTACAAAACTTCTTGTAACCCTACAAGCAATGTCAATTGACTACAAATGTCTTTCAAATATATCATGAATTTCTTCCAGTCCTTCAGGGCAGTCTGGTCTTGCTGGTTCTGAATTTTCCCAGTTGGATTCTTAGAGGTATTTCCAACCTTATAGGGCAGCGAAAGAGAAAGTGTTCCTATTGTACCCATAGCCAATACCCACTGTCAGGCCAGGGGTAATGCACTATGATAGCAAAGGAGCACATGGAGAGACTTTTGTGAGAGTTTTACTCATAAAACCCATAAAATTCCTTAAACATACCTCAATTGTTAATAAATGTAGCTAAGACAATTGAATACAGACTCTATGGTCTCAGGGGGAAAACCTTCAGAATTTGGCTTAGACAATCAACCTGTGAGCTATATTGTTTAATTTTCTAAAATGAAAGGAACATGCCAAAAGGATGTAACTGTTGGCCAAACCTACCAAAGCCCTCACCATTGGCTTCATTGAGAGATCAGCTGCCATTTGACTCCTTCCCTCCGAAACTGTTTCTGTCCCAGAACTGCTTTGTAACCTGAGTTTGCTCATTTCCTCTTCCCTTCCCTTCCTTTTTTCCATATGAGCCACACCTTTTAGAGTAAAAGCCAAAGGACCCTTGGACGGTTAGGTCCAGTCAAAGGCAACTATAGGGTGCGGCGCTCATCTCAATTCAGACCAAGAGAGTTGGTGTTTGTCCACGACAGATTTCTAAATCATGTGGCGCAATGGGACATCATGATGAGTGCCAGAATGCATGGAAATGCTGTTTACCTTCGTGCCGCAGCAGTACCTATTTATCTACTTGCACTGGTATGCTTTTGAACTGCTAGGTTGGCTGAAGCTGGGACACAGCAACGAGAGCTCACCCCATTGCACGAATTCGAACTACCAACCTTCTGTTCAGCAAGCCAAAGAGGCTTAGTGGCTTAGACCACAGCGCCACCTACGTCCCTACACCTTTTAGAGTGTAAGGCTGCAGGCAGCGACTATGTACAGAACAAAGTAAATGTTAGGTACTTAAAAATTATTTTAAGAAGTAACACCAACAACCCCACCCCCCAGCAATCATGAAAATATTTTCACCAGTAGAACTCCCTGATGAAGCCAAGGGCGTCTTTGCAAAATAATGGATGTAATCTGAGGAACAGAACCCCATTAGAACACAAACCATCAAAATAAACAAAATTTGCATTAATGGTGCAAGTTAGTGGAGTGATACATTTGTCCAACTGAATGTAAATGTTGTAAAGCTTAGCCAAAAACAAATTTAGGCCAGCTTTTGAAAAATATGTGAAATAAGTAATACAGTGCATAGAACAAATCAGAATGCTTTTTTTTATTAAAAAAGACCCCAACCCTGTGCTTAAATAATTTAATGCATAATAAATAACTGAAACCATAAACCTATCCAAGCCCCCACTCTCAAAACACTGAATCCCTTTCTCTTTGTTATTATATCTTCACTTCATCTCCTTTAGTCTGAAATGTTTGTCAAAATCCCATCCCATTATCTGCTGCATCACTCCGGAACATCAGTGATAAAACTGTGTCTCTTAAAAATGGTTAAATCCCAGCAGGACCCTTCCAGCTGTTAAATAGCTTTTCAAGCTCAGATATCCACTAACGTTTCACTGAACAGCGGTTACTCAAAATACTTCCCTCAAAATATGCTTTTTAATCCAAAACAAACAAGTAAAACTTATGACTGAAAAGTCTTCTTTCGCCTACTGGCTTTAGAAGAAAAACATCATAGGTCCACTATCCATATATCCTTGCCTCTTTAAAATCTGAGCTTCTCTAATGGGCTGGGCTTCTCTAATGAGCTCAAGTTAGAATCATTCTGCAGAAAAGCAAAATCTAAAAATAAATGCTGGTATGAAAAGCATAGGATAGAAGGGATCCTTTCCTTCTGTTGGTCCAGACAAAAGGATAGATCTGAAACCAATGGGTTCAAATTACAAGAAAAAATCATTCCCTCAGATGACTGTGTACTCTCCATCATTTGAGGCTTTTAAGAAGAAGTTGGATAGCCATCTATCAGGGATACTGTAAGAGTGGGTTTCTGTATTGGCTGGGCTTGGGCTAGGTGACCTTTGAGGAACTATTAAAATAATTGGGCTTTTGGAAGGGAAAATACACTACCAAAGAATATTGCTATGTATCATACAGTATAGAAACAGGCTTAATGTAATTTTAATGGTATATTTTATTATTTTATGCATGCTGCACCCCCACTTCTGGATTAAAAAGAGGGAAAGAACGCAATCTATCAAATATAAGGCTAAGGCTTAGGATAAGGTTAAGAAATTGTATTACCTGAAATGCAGTATACGTCATGAAGAAATAAGATGACTTCTGGCCTTTACAGTAAAAGACAATGACTACCCAGCTACTAAAATAATTATGGAAGTAAAGCTGCAAGCCCAACCCTACTAACCTAGGAGTGAGGCCCACTGCATTCAATGGGACTTAATTCTGAGTACACTTTTTGTGGCTTGGATTGCTGCCGAAGTTATGAAAATGTAATAGCCAGCCAATCACTAAGCAGTTAGTAGGTTGTAGAATAAATCTGGGCACAAGTAATCCACACGTTCCTTCTATCTAAACAAAGCTAACATTATTATTCATCCTAATTCTGGTCTTAATTCCTGCCATTAAATTCACATTGCATCATACTGAAGTATCTGTTATAATTGTATAACCTAATACCGAAAGAAACTAATGATAAAGCTTGCAAAGTTTGTAGGTTTTGAAGAAATGACTCAATGTTTCTGGAAGCACTGGAATTCAATTCAACAAAGCAAGGGAAGCTGCACTTTTTACAGGAAAAAAAGTGCTTATCTAATGCTATGAAGACATGTTCAGTTAATTAGTATGCTTGACTGATTGAACATTTTAGCTATGCTACATGTACTTTAACAAAAAGAATGGCATGTACCAATTAATAAGATACATTTTGCCAAAGAGACATTCTGTTTCAAAAGGTAACACTCAAGAAGCTGCTGTACCTTGAAATTAAAACCCTTCCTATAAATAATTTTTACATGAACATATTAATTAGTTCAACATTAAAAATCCTATCTTTTATAGACCTGCATATATTATAAAGGTTAGAATGCGTAAGTGTTCCAGCCCCAAGTTTGCAGCGTTTAATAATAAAAACGTCTGAGCCAGATCATCAGTAGATTAAACAAACCAAACTGCTTCCATTCAAGGTTTTAGAGATTCATTTACAAGGCCACTTGATAAAATGGCTGTTATATGCCTCTCTTCTTTTCAGGGCTTTCTAAAGTGGAAAGTCGTGCTCTTTATATATTATATAATTGTATCCAACTAAGTTCTACTCAGAGTAGACACAATGGATGTTAAGGTTGTCATGCCCATTGTTTCTGTGGATCTACTCTGAGTATGACTTGGCTGGATGTGACCTATCAACTTTAGTTTTATGCAACATTTAAAGTTGTGTCTTACCAAGACTGAATTCAAGTTTTGGTTCACTGACAGTCCTCTGAAGATCTGTTGGTAAAAGAGTATCTAGTTAAAATATATACAGTAATAATTCATACACTAGAATTTTATATGACAAAGTATACTTAGCATTGTACCAACGGTATCTACAGTGAGCTGCAAATCAAGACGCAATGTTCCACCACATCTATTTTTTTTAGAGCCCACTGCAGTCGATCAATAAACAACATTTTTTGTGTCCTAATGAATCACAATCATAGTGGGAAAGCTATCCTGACAAAGTAATTGTTATCCTATGCACCAGTCAAAGAAAATTGGCTATGTCATTTACATCAAAATTTCTTAGAATGCAAAGCTCACTGCTGCTTTTTTCAACAAATTATTACTTCAGAATTGCTGGACATGTATTTAGAAGGGTCAGGTGACTAAACTCAGTGGAAACTTGGTAAACATCATAATATTTCCATAAGACTATCAGTGCAGTGATATGAATGTCTACTAGAAATACACCCCATTTAATTTAATCAGACTTATTCATTGCCTAAACTTAAACCGTTCCATAGGGTGGGTGCCACTACCGAGAAGGCCCTCTGCCTGGTTCCCTGTAACTTGGCTTCTCGCAGCGAGGGAACCACCAGAAGGCCCTTGGCGCCGGACCTCAGTGTCCGGGCAGAATGATGGAGGTGGAGACGCTCCTTCAGTTATACTGGTCTGAGGCCGTTTAGGGCTTTAAAGGTTATGCTATAGTGTTAAGGTTTAGTCTTATTATAAGTTCTTGTTAGTTTAAAGGTAAGTCTGCTGCAAATGGATTTCTTATGGACTGTGCCAATCCTGAATGTTACTGGATTTGTGACCGTTATGCTCATTTGCCTTCAGTAGCACTAAAGCTCTGCTGGATGAAGTACAATTGTGTCTGGTCTATTTTTTGGAAACTCTGCAACGTGTTTAGGTTTTTTCCTCCATGCATAGCGACACTACCATGGATCACAATCCATGGCATGTTTATTGGGGTTCCCCACAATTTTCCTTGGAATAACAGAACCTAACTCACCACCACAAGGTTTTTGAAACTCCCTATAATTGCAAAATAGGCTTCTTATGTGGTATGGAGGGCTGTCTTAAATACAAGCCCTGCTGAACACATGGGAGTTTTGCTTTAGCCTTAGCTGCCCATGGTTAGCCAGTGATGCCAATTCATTCAGCTCCTTTCTTCTTTGACAAATTTATATGATGTTGCCTTATGATTCAGAAGCATGATCAAAATTCTGACAGGCGGAGTAGTATTGCTTGGAGTTAGGAAACCTTAAACAAGCCTGTCTCTCAGTCCTGATTCCCATTTCTATAATGAAAGTGTTAAACTAATGATCTGTCTCTAATTACTTGTTATAAGGGTAAGTACAGTATCATACTTTGAACATTAAACGTCTTGTAGAAATACATGCAAAACAACATTTGTACACAGCATCTTTTAAAAAAAACAACTACAAAGAATAGATTAACTGACAGCTATATATCTGTTATGCAAGCCAGAAGCAAAATACATTATCAGTATTATATTAACATGTCTGTCTACAACAAAGAGAGGGGTAACCTGTGCTCATCCAGATAATGTTTCACTCGAATCCCATCAGCCCGAGGCAACACCGCCAAATGGTTAGTGATTATGAGCACTGGAGTGCAATAACACTTGGCAACAAAGATTTATAATCTGTTTAAAACTGGCCATTCACAGAAGAGAGGATTTCCACCAAAAAAAAGTATTAACAGGATTAAGGTCCAATAAACAACATGCTTACTTGTAAGCTTGGACTCTGCAAGATTGTCTGCCTGTGCTGATGGAATGAACTGATGTACTTCATCTGCTGCTCTTTCTTCCTTGATTTCCATGATCAGTCTCTGGAGCTGCTCGATTTTATTGCGCAGACCTTCAGAACTTGCCTCTCCGAGAGCCACAGCCCAAGATTCACAGTCAGACCTTGATGCAGCTTCAAGGTAAAGATCTGGTTCTCCACTCTGAAACTCTGCACTCAGAAAACATTGCCACACTTTCATTAAGACAGACATTAACAGATGTGTTTTTGAAGATTAGGGCAAGACTGATGCTTGCAGCGACACAGAATATCATACAGCTTCTCCTCTTGTGTCACAGAAGCAAATGAAATCAAGCTGCTGCTCTTCACATTCAGCACAACACAAAGTCCTCACTGCACAGCTGGATCTTAAAGCAATTAATGTGTCCCAAAACTAGGTGGCAGTATCATTAAGCTGAAGTTTAGAATCCCTATCTGATGGCTATCTGGCAGCTTAGCCGGTAGCTTTCAGGGAAACCAGCTTAAGTATGAATTTGATTTAGCAGGGTCAACAGGCAGAATTCTGTCAAATGGACTGGTGGGATTCATTAAAGCAAAAAGTGTTCATTATTCTTTTTATTAGAACTGCCCTTTACACTCAGCCGCCCATTCACTCTTGTCAGATTACTGTTCATCAATACCTGGCAACAATTTAGAACAATCAACCAACAGGTTATATGGAAAGGATTCTGGCCTCATAGCTACCCATAAGTAGCTGCTGCAGAGCCTGATAGAAGTCTACTTGTCTCTTGGGTTCACAAGGAAATTCAAGTAGCAACTAGGATCATTCATTTGATTGGAATTCACAAAGGAAACAGTCTCTAGGCATTTAAGATTCTGCCATGGAGACAGTTTCATTTAGTTGCAAATTCAGCATGACATTTAGTGCGGTACAAATGATCAGGCACGGACTAAGGGGAGGGGAGCAAATCAATGCTACTTTAACAGAAGACACCAACTGATTTAGCTATATATCTGAAGGAATAAAACTGGTAGCTGTTGGGTTTTGAAGCTGAACACCGAAAGCTAGCTAAATAAAAGTCGGTTCCCAATATTGTATCCCATTCTTCCAACATTCCACTGTACTTGCAGGGTCCAACAAGATGTGATGAGGCATGTGTGGTTTTGATCCATGAATCTCTCCAATTCACAAATAAAGTGTGAATGAATGAATGACGCCTATCAGGGATGTGGAACCTGAGGCCCTTCAGATGATGTTGGAATCCAGCTCTCATCAGCCTCCGCATGCATGACCAATGGTCAGGGATGATGGGAGCTGAAGTCCAACAAAATATGGAGGGCCCTAAGATCCCTATCCCTGCTTTACACGAAAAGGAGTATTATGGGGTGGATAGGGAACAAAAACCCAACCATCCACCTTGCTGTGCTCCATTCCTTTAAGCCAGGGATTGAGAACATCTAGTCCACAAGCTTAATTAGGCCCAGCGTAAGGTCCTACCAGCTCATTTTCCCCAAACCACAGAGCTGCTGCACACCCAGCATCATACATGCAGTGGAGATGCAGCTGCCAATGCCTTAAAGTACACTCAATTGTTGGGACTTCAGAGCATGTCATCTTGATGTCACATGGCTTCCCTTGAGTTCCATAGGGTGAAATAAACAGGCTGCAATATTAAAATATTATTTTAATACTTTTAATTATTTTAATTTAATAGTTTTATAATTATTAATTATTAATTTTAATATTTTAATATTTTAATATTTAATAATAAAATACTAACAGGCTGCACTGTTAAAAGAAGGCAAAACCTGCTACTGACTCCTGACATCTGGGTAATGGTGTTTCAATACATGCTTTCATTTCCAACCATATAACTGCCTACATTCCCAGTGACTGACAATATTCTTTAAAACCATACACATTTTTGTCTTTGCATTTGTATCCTTCAAATGTCCAATAAAGCTTGATATTGCCATTATATGATATTGCTATTTTAACCGTATTTCATCATTTTATGTCCGTAAGCAGCTCAAAGAAAGATGTTACTGAGCAGAATAATAAAAATGATACCACCACTTGGGGTTGAGTTTATGACCCTACATTTACTCATGCTTTCATTTACTGCTGTTATTTTAATGTTGCTAAATGTTGTTTGTTATTTATTATAACAGACTGCAATTTTATAATATTGTTGTTCTACTGGTTGTTTTGTAAGCAGGGGGAGCCGGAGAAGTATGGTGCAGTGGGCTGCAACAGAAAGGGGAATGACAGAAATTGCAGGGGGGGTCCACATGTAGAATAGGCTTCCATTTGAACAAGGGAGGCTTTGGATGCCTGCCAAAATTTAGCTGAATTGAAACCTCTTTTAAAAAGAAGTTATACTGTGAAATTTTCATGCAGGTATTAAGAGAGTGAACTTGCTTATTCTGCATGAAATATATACTGCACATACATTACCCACTCCTGACAAGCTTCTTCTAAGGGCCAGAGTAGCCATGATGTTAAATATCCCTTTGCATTTAATGTGCACATTTTTTTAAAATGCAAATAGCAACCCCTGGAGATAAGCAGCTGATCATTATTAGGTTCAATGTTCTTCAACAACTCTAAAGAATGGAAGCTTCCTTCAAGTAAATGTTTGCTGTATAGTCGTACCTTGTTTGCCAAACGCCTTGGAACTTGTATGTTTTGTCTCCTGAACGATAAAAAACCAGAAGTGAGTGTTCCTGTTTTTGAACAATTTTTGTAAGCTGAATGTCCGGCGCGGCTTCCATAGCTTCGAATTGGCTGCAGGACACTCCTGCAGCCAATTGGAAGCTGTGCCTTAGTTTTCAAACTGTTCCAGGAGTTGAACGGGCTCCTGGAATGCATTCTGTTCGAGAACCAAGGTACAAGTGTAGTTACTCACTTGCATGTACATACTGCTTCTGATGAGCTCTAACTCCACTTGCATTATTCTGATAACTGGAACTAATGTCTACAGCAAGAGAACATTGATTCCCCCCCCCCCTTTTACATTAAGTTGCAACATATGGAAGCAAATTGACTTTACTGTATTCTTCCATGTTGGGTGCATGCTAAATGAATCATCCCATTGCCTACAAGAAGAAAATATTTGGGTTCCAAATCTAGTTTGGTAAAACTGAAATCAGAATATAAGACTTTATGGTCCGAGTGTTGTTTTATTTCATAAAAGTCCACAATACCTTCTATTATAGGCACACAGCAGGATATAAAGGGAGTTTATTTCTGCTTACACCACATAGCTAATAAGAGTGTTTGCCAGGACTCTTTTCACTGCCAACAACAAGCCAATGGAGAAGACACTGTACACAAATTAGTTCAGATGTTCAACTGTCATTTGTTACAAAACATCACCCACAATATGGGGCTTCATGGACTGTCAAGTTTAAAGAAAATAGTTGGCTAATTAAAAACATAATAATTAGTAGGCCTGTATAAGGAGATGATCCATTCAATCACACATACAATCACTTCCTTCATGTTAGAGTCAAGGCACACTGACCATGCAGGGGAAAGAAAGCAAAACCCGAGGCACATTCATCATAAATTATGAGAAAGTGCTTATTTAAAAATGCATTTTCATTTATGATTATTCTAGAAGTAGAAAAATATGTAAATTAATATGGGGAGGGAACATTGAGAGAAATAATTACAAATAGCAAGCAAATACTTAGTCACATGATTGCTCCAAAGATCAAGAATGTGAGGATCTGCCTGATCTGCATCTTGTTTAACCAGTATGAGTGGATTACTAATGTCATGCTGTCATGCCTATATTCTTACTTAAGAGCCAACTTCTCCTACATCAGCACCTATTCATCAGGCTGTTTCCTAAACAAGGCAAATGCACTTAAACAATGCAGAGTTCAATTATCTCCCCAAAAAGGAGGACACAAGCTATCCAACCTCTACATGCTCCACAGGGCTTCTGCAGTGATGTCCCTGCACAAACTGTGCTCAGGAGATTAACTCAATTACTATAATATACATGCCCACACAAAGTCAGTGGAAAGCTGCTATTCTCCTATTTTTGTGCATATTTTTGCACTTCTATTATTTGTGTTCATACTGAGCTTTGTTTCCATTGTTCCCACTCTGGGTTCAGTTGGCTATAAAGAGTAGGCTAGAAATATTTTTAATAATAATATTTTTAATAATAATAATAATAATAATAATAATAATAATAATAATAATAATAAGAAGAAGAAGAAGAAGAAGAAGAAGAAGATGATGATTTTGGCCCATTTGTGTTGTCATGTTCCCTACTGGGCCATAAAAAGGTCACAACGACAAGTGGAGTGAGAAGATCCCAGTCACAACTAGCACAAATTTATCCTAAAGGAGACAGTAAAGGTAAAGGGACCCCTGACCGTTAAGTCCAGTCGCGGACGACTCTGGGGTTGCGGCGCTCATCTCGCTTTACTGGCCGATGAGGAGACAAGGCAATTCCTGAGAAGGCTGACTTAGCGCCAGTAACTGTCTATGCCCTTGATAGTGAAGCCAATTGCCCAAATATTCCAGAAATGGTCTGCTTAACTGCTGGAGCTTTCTGCCTCGGCTGCTGTTGCTGCTTCTTTTCTGAAACACCAGTGCTCATGCCCATAGTATGCTTGGCGATGAAAACTATCAAGAAGGATGGTAACTAGTTTATCCTAGAACAGCATGGGGTATTGAGAGCACTGACTGCTTCCTTTTTAAAAATAAATAAATAAAAAGGATGACTTTTTGTAAAAAGAATGGCTTCAGCTGGTGAGCTGAATGATTGAGCTCCCTTTGACATTTTATTTTCTTTTAAATAGCCACTTAATTATCACCTCATTGTGGTACATTTTGGAGTACCTTTTGCATCTGATTCATAGGTCAACAAAAATGCCTCTCTCTTCCCTGATCCAATATTTGTCTCTTTGTCTCATATATACCAGCTACTGAGAGCCTGGGGTATCCAAAGCAGCAACAGGGGAAGTCTGCAAGAGTGAAGTCCTGATACTATAACCAAGATGTTGTTAATGCAGATGTGTACAGAAACTGACCTCTGTGTGCTTTGACTTTCCCAAAAACTTTGTGCTCTCTCCAATGAAACATGAAAAAGTATATGTGATTTATTTTCCCCACCCTCTCTAAAACCATTACTTGCCATGGGCAGTTTCCAATCTTTACACCTGGGTTCTGCCATCACTACCCTGAAGGAGCAATCATATTTTAATTATCTGGCTCCATGAAGACAGTTCTCTGGGGACCACTCTAGGATCAGCTGAGAAGTCACAAGTACAGTGGTACCTCAGGTTAAGTACTTAATTCGTTCCAGAGGTCCGTTCTTAACCTGAAACTGTTCTTAACCTGAAGCACCACTTTAGCTAATGGGGCCTCCTGCTACTGCCACGCCGCCAGAGCACGATTTCTGTTCTCATCCTGAAGCAAAGTTCTTAACCCGTGGTACTATTTCTGGGTTAGCGGAGTCTGTAACCTGAAGCGTATGTAACCTGAAGCGTATGTAACCTGAAGTGTATGTAACCCGAGGTACCACTGCATTACTCTTCCATGACCAATGTGGAGGAACAGAGGTCACTATTGTATGCTTGCATTCAATGGTTTTTTTTTGGTGAAATGATGTCACTTTAAAAAATTGGGATAGGTTGCTAAGAGCAAAGTTGTGCTTTTGACATGCATTTCTAGAGAGAATTTGGTAAAATGGTTTGTGATCCCCTTAGATGTTTTTCTACTTGCAAGGCTTACAGAGCTAAGTGGACAGGCTGCAGAGGGAGGACTTCTCTTTGAGCAAGTGAATGGAATAGGAAGCCTCTTGCCAGGCAAAATGAGGGGCGGTGGGAGGTCCAGAAGAGTGCAAGCAAGACTTGCTCAGCTATGTGAGTGTCTACAGATCTGAGGTAGAGCACCAAAACCATCTAGGATTAAACCAGGTTACCAGGTTTGGATATTAAGAGCAAGCCATGTTTAATGCAAGTTGAGATTCATAAGCCAGCTTCAAACCATGATTTCTGATTGTTGTTTGTTGGCCACAAACAAATGTCAGTTAGTTGGCCAGGGAGGATTTGAACATATTAGCAAACCACAGTTTACTGTCACATCAAAAGGCTGCCATGGTCAGCTGAGTCAACAAGCATAATCTGGTACATATAGTCATGGTAACTAAGCCTTTTTCTTGCCATGTATTAGTTTCCAATCATATTTTACAGGGGTCACTGTACTTTTCTCAGAATTTTTTTAATAATTGTTTTTTAAATGACAAATGTTGCCTTTCCAAATAGCTAAAATTGTTTGGGGAACTTTGGTAAAATAGTAATTCTGAATTATCACAGTAGTGGAAAATGCTTGAGAATATTAATAATGAAACTCTGAAAAATAAAGCACTATCACAACCATACATTCTAACAAAAGGAGAACTGAACTTTGATATATAAATTGTATCTGCAAGATAAGTGAGCTACAGACATCAGAAGCTCTTGATTCACAAAGCTAACTAAATCCTGAATTCATGTTAAAATTAGTAGTGATGAAATCATCTCTTGCTTACTGATTACGCAAACGCTAACGATCACTTGAAAGTCAAACTTTCAGCCACCGATAAAGATTTAATTGTTTTTGTTATCTTTGGTTATCCTGTTTTTTAAAATAATAGCATTCATATTCCACTTTTGTCATTGCAACTTTTATGTTGATATTTCAGATTAAAATTGTCATTGCCATTATATATACAAAGTATCTTTGGGATAGGATAGTAATATAATCACATCACATATTTCTAAAAATTATGTCAGAGAATGTTTGCTTTCACTAGCCATCCCAGAGACTAAGATCCTCAGAGATCCTGCTCTACATCTCTTATTTATTACAAGGGCAATGGAACAGAGGGAGATGAGTGTTTTGAGTATGGATCACTGTATTCAAGAAATTCAACACACAGGCATATTTGTGTCTTCAGGAAAGATGAAAACACCGTCCACTTGGATTCCCAATATTTTTAAAAGTTATTTATATTTATATTAATAAAATGGTAATGATTGACATTTAAGTTTAATGTACCACACCACTATAAAGCAAATGAATTGCTGTTTTTAAGCCTCTTATATTTCAAGAGAATCTGCTGTCTCTTCTTGGTTGGAGACAGAGCTGCCTTTATATACGAAAGTCCTCTGATGACAGGTTGATCTGCTTATAATATGTTTAGAGCAGCTTCTTCATTAAACATGTTCATCTCTGTACCCTGTTACGCATTATTTTTGCTTCTACAATTATATTTAATAAACTAGATTGGACGTGTCCTATACTGCTGGAACAGTGAATCAGAGTCACTGCAATTCCATTTTTTTATAATTCATTAAATTTGTGTACTGCACTTCATCCGAACATCTCAGGGCAGTCCACAGAATAAATTACGGAAGAAAACCACAAAGTACATAATAAAAACAAGAACAAGAACAAAGCAAACCAATAACCCCCTCCCATAAACACATTTAAAAGAACATACTGTTAATCAGCCCAAGGCCTAGTTGAAGAGGAACATTTTCACCTGGCCCCTAAAGATGTATAATGAAAGTGCCAAATGAAACTCGCTGGGGAAACCATTCCACAAAGAGGGAACCACTGCAGAAAAGGCCTGTTCTGGGTCGGTTTATATGGGCCTTAGGGTATTGTGGTTCTGAGCCATTTAAGGCTTCATAGGTCAGAACTAGCACTTTAAATTGGGCCTGGAAAATAATTGGCAGCCAGTGCAGTTGGGCTAGGATTGGTGGAATATGCTCAAACCATCTTAACTCGGTGAACAACCTGGCTGCTGAATTCTGCACCAGCTGAAGTTCCCAAACTGTCTTTAGAGGTAGCCCTATGTAAAACATATTGAAGTAATCAAACCTAGAGGTGACCAGAGCATAGACAACGGAAGATGGGCTATCTCTGTCCAGATAGGGGCACAGCTGGGCCAACCAGTCCAAGCTGATGGAAGGCACTCCGCACCACTAAGGCCAACTGACAGCAAAGGATACAGGAGTTACCCCCAAGCTATGTATCCACTATTTCAGAGTGAGTGTAACCCCATCAAGTGCAGGCAACCTCCCATCCATCCAGTCTAGGGAACCTCCCACTAACAGAGCCTCAGTCTTAGGTGGAGTGAGCTTCAGTTTGTTGGCTTTCACCATTATTACAGAGGCAATTCAACAATTCGGCACATCCACTGAAGATGTAAAGGAGAAGTAGAGCTGT
The DNA here is from genome assembly GCF_964234715.1 of Podarcis melisellensis. Lineage (NCBI taxonomy): Eukaryota > Metazoa > Chordata > Lepidosauria > Squamata > Lacertidae > Podarcis > Podarcis melisellensis. The sequence goes on from NC_138541.1 coordinate 35,711,648, forward strand.
GTGTCTTCAACATACTGCTCACAATGTACTCCAAAACTCTGGATGACCCCACTCAGTGGTTGCATGTAGATGTTAAACAGTGTAGGGGCTAAAATTGTGTCCTGAAGGCTCCATGGGGCCCAAATAGGACCAGAACCACCACAAAGTGGTGCAACCACCCTGCCGCAACTCAGACAGCCCCTCCAGGAGGATACCATGGTCAATGGTATTGAAAGCTGCTAAAAAGCCAAGGAAAATTAACAAGGACACATTTCCCATGTCTCTCTCCCATCAGAAGTCATCATACAGGGTGATTAAAGCAGTTTCTGTGCCCAAACCAGGCTAAAATCCTGATTCAAATGGATCTAGAAAATCAGTTTCCTTTTTTAGCTGTTCCTTTTGCTGAGCAGTAGGGCTCTTTGAGGGCTTTTTCTACAACCAAGCAGGACATAAATTATATTACATACGTACATACATACATGCATGCATATTGTGTAACATATTTAAAGAAAAATATTAACGGCCTGGAAATACCCCCAAAAGGAGAGAAATTATTAGGAATCATACTTACTGAGCACTACTGAAACATCTGCTTTATTCCTGAATTCCACAACACAGCACCGCTCCAGGATTACTAACTCAGCAGCTTCACAACACTGTAAAGGGAACAAAAGAAAAGCAAGAGTTTTACTCAGATTCATCCAATAATATGGCAATTCAGGCTACAAGAAAGGGAAGAAGAAAGTATTACAGACACCACCAGTTCTGCAAAGAAGCCAGGGCCCTCTCTCCATCAACCGGGGGTGGGGATGGGGCGATACTACGCCACTTCACTGGCACTAGTGACTTTTGGTTCCTCCTCTTCTCAAACTGTTTCCTCCAGCCAAACACTTGTAACAAAGAACTGCAACCTGAGTTTGCTTATTTCCTTCTCCCTACCAACCACTTCCTTTTTGGCGTTATCTTTTTAAAATTGTAAGCTTGAGGGAAAATACTGTCCTGTTCTTATTGATGTGAAAGGCACTCCAGGGCCTTTTTTGGCTGAAGAGCTATGTAAAAATTCTTCAAACATTTACTCACTGATAACAGAGTTTGCTAGGGACGCGGGTGGCACTGTGGGTAAAACCTCAGCGCCTAGGGCTTGCCGATAGCATGGTCAGCGGTTTGAATCCCCATGGTGAGGTGAGCTCCCGTCCTTCGGTCCCAGCTCCTGCCCACCTAGCAGTTCGAAAGCACCCCTAAGTGCAATTAGATAAATAGGTACCGCTTTATAGCGGGAAGGTAAATGGCGTTTCCATGTGCTGCGCTGGTGCCAGCTCGCCAGAGCAGCTTCGTCACGCTGGCCACGTAACCCGGAAGTGTCTCCGGACAGCGCTGGCCCCCGGCTTCTTAAGTGAGATGAGTGCACAACCCTATAGTCGGACATGACTGGCCCGTATGGGCAGGGGTACCTTCACCTTTAATAGAGTTTGCTATCTAATAATAAGCAGCTTTTAATTTTTTATAGCCAGTGTTGTACATTCCTTTGTATTGCTTCAAACAACTCACTCCTAGACATACCTGTACTATGCATGTAAAAAAGCTTGTAAAGCCTCAGTTTTTATCATCTCCTATATGAAGCGGCTGGATCCAAACTAAATCAGCTGAAATCCATGTGAAAATTTAGACTTGGCTTAAGTGCCATTGAAATTGAAGGGAGCTAAGTGCAACTGTCTTACAGCACAATCCAATGCATGCTTATTAAAAGCATGCCCCAATGGGTTTGTTAGGACCCACCATTCAATTAGGATAAATAATTTTACTGTAATGCCTGGATACAACCCAGGATCTTTTTTCTGGTAGGACTGTTGTAGTGTTTTACCTTTGTGGATGCAATGGTAAGACTGTGAAAGTCTTTCTTGTTTCAGTGTGTTATGTAAGACAAAAAATACCCTTTATAATCATGATTCCATACATGCAATCTATACCAATGAGAGAATTCACAGGCACCAGACTGTTTTGTACTTCTGTATCATTAACTTTCTGTCTCAATTAGGCTCTGTTGGATAACTTGAGGGAGTTAAAATGATGTATTTGAAAATCATGAGACTTTGTACAATGCAGTGAAAAAATACTGTGGAAAAATAGCTTGAAAGAAGTTCTGAACAGAAGAGCAGGGGTGACCTTTCTTTGCTCATGGACTGCAGCTTGAGCAGAATGGAGACAACTTCCAAAAGAGACATAAAAATTGCCCTTTCTTAGCAGAAAGGCAAGAATCTTGGCTGACATGTCAAGGAGCATCTTCAAAATGAATTTATAACTATTTAGAGTTCTAAGATGCATGTTTATCTTCACAAATAAGTTTCAAAACGTAGCTGAAGTCAGGCTAAGTCAGTCTGTGTCATCCTGTGCTCCCAGTGTACGCTGGCTGGGGCTGATGGGAATTGTAGTCCAAAACATCTGGAGGGTGCAAGGTTGGCAAAGGCTGGGCTAAGTCATAAGATTCTTCAGGCCAGAGCAATCAACTAACTAACTAACTAACTAACTAACTAACTAACTAACTAGTAAAAGCTCAACTATTAATACATTGTTCTTAGTACAACTTGACTAGCTTTTATCCTTTTATCGTATTTCTTAGAACCTCAACATTAAAGTGAATGAAGCATAAAACATTCTCAAGCAATGAGAAATCAATGTGCCTTGGAAATTTAGAAACTAAACCCCCCCCCCACAATTATAATTTATTGCAATCTATATTCCACAGAAGGGTTTATCATATCAGCACATGAAATGGTGAAACAAAACACACAGCAAGACCTCAAAAGAATGACTTAATTTCTCTCTCTCTCTTTATTCTGTGCAACATGAGGATATTAATAGTTACAGATGCCCTATATATCTTGGAACTGAAAAATATATTACTAATCAATAAGTGTGCTGCAACTGAACACCTCCTGCAGAGATATTTTGGCCCCTGAGGCGAACCACAAAATGCACCCTGCCCACCCCCGCCCCGGGCCAAGGATGAAGATCTACATCCGGAACAAGTAGAGGGATTAAAGTTCTACATCAGAATCCATTGTCCCTGTGGACCCTGCTGCCTGAGTCGTTCGCTTCACCTTGCCTCATGGATGGGCCAGTCCTGCTGACTGCCACAAAGGACCCCACTTCCCAGTCCTGCCATTTTCCTTAAGCTAGAGTTCTAGTTTTCAGTTTACATAGCTGCTTCCTCTTCCTCCTCCTTTCACACCCTGGCATTAATGGTTAAGCTTATAAACACAATTTTACTTTTCAAAGATACTCATTTGCAGCTTAAAAAACAAAAACAAATCTCTGCATTGCTGAGGCACACAAAGCACTTCATGGATCTCTGCTTCCATTCATGCCTGCCTTGGTAAGATCTTGCCCTGCTGTGTAGAAGACCAAAATCCCTCTGGGGCAGCCTCCCTCCACTTCAGCTCATTATTTGGGATTCATACAAAGCTTTTGCGCACCTCTATTATATGACCTTATCTGCACCGGCATTTGGAAGTCAGATTTAAGCTTCCACTGGGAAAATGCTTAGGTTTTAGTTTATTTGCTCGGTTCTTAAAAAATATGTGTTTATACTTGTTTCCCACCCCAGGCTTCTGGAAGGAGCAAACCACAAATCCAAAAGTATAAAAAAGACATATTGATTCAGAAAGCACATCTTTCCACCAAGCAATCCTAAAACTCTTCCCAAGACATTTTGTACTGGCCAGTTAGTTTATGATTAATATCACCTTAGCTTTTGGGCAACCTCAGGTTCTCTTCTTGCAATACAAATATCCTCTCTCCAACAGAAATAAGGGGAAGCTAGCAAGGGCATTAAATATGGCCAAAGAGAACTGAAATGTCAGAATTCTTTCCTTATTCCTGTTCATCTGCCTTGATGTGCCACAGGAAAAAAAAATGTTCTGAAGTGAAAAGGTAGCATTGTCTCCAGAGGCTTTGATAGATGGTTTTGATGTCATTATGGGAAAACTCTACCCAGAGCTGCTTCAGATGCCTATACAGCTTACATCCAAAGCGAGATTCTTTAATATTTTTTTCTCATAATAGATGAACAGCTCCTTCTATACAGTACAGAATGTGTTTTTTGAAGAAAAACAACCTAAATGTACATCCACATTTCTACATATCTTACAAATAACAATTTTCAGGAAGAGCTGTACACATCTGAACGAGATCCGCGGAGAAATGGCACTAATTGATACACCAGGGAAACAAACTTACACAGCAGGCAGAGCCGAAGAACATTAGTTAAATTAATCACACCAGAAGCATAAGCACATCTCTTTCCCGTCCACATGGGCATCTTAAAATGTTATCCCATTTAGAACAGTATTAGAAAGATGCAGGGCACCTTACTGAAGGAAATAAGAGCCAATTCTTCAGTTTGTGAATTTTTAAACATGCAAGCAACTCCTTTATTCCACAAGGTGTGCTGAATGCTCAGTATAAATCTGATCGCATACATGTGGCTGCAGCAGGGTGAAATGCAGATGTGCTTTTGTCTGGATCCCTCTTCAGACAGCGCCACTCATAGCTTCACTGAATGCCAGAGCAAGAAGGAGGAAATGCACTAGCCACAGATACAGCCCTGAAACTTGTGCACCTTTTTGGCCACGGACCTGACGTCTGCTTATTCAACTGAACTCCTGGGCAGAACACTCATATGTGATCAGGATCCGTGCATTAGATGTGGCCAAAAGGTTCCACAGGGAAATGTCAGGGGAATGGTTAACTAGCACATCCCTACATCCCTATCACAGTCACATGTTCAATGAATGCATGAGTGCTCTTGCAAGAACAGTGTTATTATGGGTGGTATCAGAGCAGGTCCATTATGTCCATTACAGCACAATCCTAAACAGGCCTATTTCGAAGTAACTCCTACAGTATTCAACAAGTGAAGCTGAATGCTGGAAGATACAAGACAAAAGCAAATACCGGTACTTCTTCATACAGTGCATAAACTATATAATTTGCTCCTCAAAGCAGCAGTGATGACCACAAACCTGTATGGTTTTAAAAGAGGATTAGTCAAATTCTTGGAGGATAAAGCTTTCCATGGCTACTATCCCTAATGGGATAATTGGGACACATGTGGCGCTGTGGGTTAAACCACAGAGCCTAGGACTTGCCGATCCGAAGGTCAGTGGTTTGAATCCCTGCGACAGGGTGAGCTCCTGTTGCTTGGTCCCTGCTCCTGCCAACCTAGCAGTTCAAAAGCACATCAAAGTGCAAGTAGATAAATAGATACCGCTCCAGTGGTAAGGTAAACAGCATTTCTGTGCACTGCTCTGGTTCGCCAGAAGCGGCTTAGTCATGCTGGCCACATGACCCGGAAGCTGTACGCCGGCTCCCTTGGCCAATAAAGCAAGATGTGCGCCCCAACCCCTGAGTCGGCCACGACTGGACCTAATGGTCAGGGGTGCCTTTGCCTTTACCTTTATCCCTAATGGTGATGTTCAACTCCCATTTGTCAGAGGCAGCAATGCTACTGAATGCCAGTTGCTAGAAACCACAGGAGGGGAGGGGGCTGTTGTGCCCAGGTCCTGCTTGCAGGACTTCCCACGGGCATCTGGTTGAGAACAAAGAACAGGATGCTGGACTAGATTTGCCACTGCCCTGATCCAGCACACTTTTACATTCTTATGTTATGTTTAAGTCAGCTTACAACTTAATCAGATATCACTCTAATTTCAATGGCGAACAACCGAGTGGCTAACTTGCAGGTGTTGTTTCCATCAGCCCCAAGTAGCATAGCCAATAATCAGAGATTATGGGAGTTGTGGTTCAACAATAGCTAGAGGGGTTAACTCAAATACCAAGTGGTGTAATAGGAAAGACAAATACTCACATGAATATATCACAGGTTATATCAGCAAATAGGTTTTAATAATGACCTATTTCAAGAAGTAGATGCTGGGTTTTGCGTTATGGGAGTGGGGTAGTAGACTGAAAGTACAGTGAGTTTTCAGCTCCCAGTGCTCTGTTGAAATCAATTTTTACATTAGTTTTGGCAATCTGAAGATTCTCTACTATCTGATCACTTTTCAATTACCTTGCTGAAATGAGATAATCTTCTCCCTCCAGGAGCCTGGACAAATGTCCACATTTTGCAACAGACAGCAGATAACTGACACCTTATTGGCAATCTCAGTGTGGAAAGTCAAAAATTAAATAAGATCCAACAATGCACTTGTAGTTGCAAGACATAGGAAGAACTTTGTTCAAGTCAAGGCCTTGGGCAGCTTCTGCATGGGAATTTCTTGGTAGGAAAAGGCTGGTAAAGTTTCAAAGGCTATCACTCCCAGTAGTTAAAAATGCACCTCCTTGTTTTTCATTGATAGTGCCAAGCCCCATAAGCTCTTTTACCTGAGCTCTCTCAGTTTCTATGGTTTTCCCCCACTGGGATGCAGACTGAAAGTAGAAAATATGGAATTCAGAAGATGTAGCATAAGTTCTCATGTGCTTGCTTCACTATGACCACAACTTGAAACTACATCTCTAGGCTTCTGCAAAACAGCTACGCAGCTACACAGCTGATGTGGGTTGAGTTGTCATGAGTGCTCACTGTGCAGCAAGCAAGAAAAAAAGCAGATGGCATGAGTACAGCACTCATTGCCACTACTAGCAGTGTGGTCATGTGAGCCAAATCTAATTTTCCATACACTCAGTTCAATGCCTTATCCCTGTGGTATGGGACACCACCCACCAGGTCATACCACTTGTTACCTGGTGTACTGCTTTTCACAGTCCATCCTGCTGATTCCTCTGAAGTTCTTTCCCTGATTTTTCTTCATTTCCCTTTTCTCTTTCTAGATTGCAATTCCCACATCTTTCTCTCCCCAAATACAAGTGCATCAACCATTCCTGATATTAGGGATATTCCACATGCAGCTACTACTAAAATATTTGGGGGATTTAAATTATAACATTGATGACACAGGAGTTTGATGTAGCTCTGATTACACAATCCCAATGAGAAAAGAGATGCCATGGGTGACCATCATCATTTAATAGTCTGGGAAGTGGAGAAGGAAACCTGTGGCAAATTTCCAGCTGAGGAAGAGCTGAACAGTTCAGAGAGGAATATGGGAAGAGTGAAGGGGAAAGGTAAAAGTGATAGAATATGAGTTAGACAGAATATGAAAATTATGTCCCAGATTATTGACTGAAGGTATTTGAGGCCAACACTGGTCTAGATGTGTTCAATGCCTGGATAACTGACCACATGGGAATGGCATGTACCCCACTCTGGATTCCATGGTAGGGCAGGAGGGGGGAAGCAAGGCAAAAATGAAAGAAAATAAATAAAGAGGGTTAAATTGGTCTCATTGCCCAAAGTTCTATTTAGCTAGAGTGGAATGCAGTTTCCACATCTTGGCCAACCAAACAGATAAAAGTTTTTGCAACTTTTGCATAAGTCAAAAGATATGAAAAGTTTCTCTATTACTTTACAGAGATGCATGTATGATGACTTAAGCTCATTTGCCTTTGGTCACCCCAGTGCAAAAGTTTTCAAATGGTATTAAACAGTATTTTCAGAATACATGTATGCCAAGAAAATTTAGCAAAAATGCCTCTATGTATTTGAAAGATTCTGTTGAATTCATGTGGGCACTGTAAACCTTCACCCCATAAGTACTGTAAATGCACCCTAGAAAACATCCATCAATTCCTATGTCTGCTTTCAGGGCAGTTCCTCATTAGTAAACTCATCCCTCAGCTTCCTGAATTTCACAAATGTAAGCTGACAGCAAGCACCATTCTAATTTCAGATCAGATAAAATAATTTAATTAATTCAGAGATACAACAAACCACAGCAATACCACTATCTCCAGAACAAACACTTATTCTCTGAATGATACATTGTTTCATAGATAAGAGCCTTTGTAATTAATACACTATTCCACTAGTACACTGACAGCAATATGTTAGTAGCTTGCATTTACTCTGTAAACTACAGTATAGCACGCAATACAACTTAAGAAAGCTGGTTTAATGTACTTGCACTTACTTATATAGACCATTGTCAGTAGAGATCAATCATGTCAACGTGCAAACATTATATTAATTCATGGACTATATCATCTTAATGCATCATGCATATGCATAGCTAAAAAGGGAAAATTAAACTAATCAATCTGGGGCTTGTAAATCAATAGATTTATTTACAAGGTTATATACATTTTTCTGACAGAGCTCCTAACAATGGCCTGCACAGGGTTCTCTTTGTCTAAGGCCTTTGTCTAAGGCAACTTTATCCAATCTGATGCCTTCTGTATGTTTCAGACCACAACTCCTATAATCATCAGCCAGTATGTCAATGTTTAGGAATGCTGAGGTTTGTAGTCTGGGGAAGACTAGTCTAAGAGAATAAATATGAAAGCGGGGGGGGGGGGAGCTGTGCTGCACTTACGAGGAAAGTGCATAGTTAATTCAACTGTGCCAGAAAACAACATACACAGATTGTACAGAACGCAAAGCTGTCACTCAGATTCAGTGGCTTATCTGAAGACAATTACTTGCATCTCAAATGCAAATTGACGTTATCCTGAAGTTTGTGTAATGTGTTAGTGCCTTTCTCTCTCTCTCTCTCTCTCTCTCTCTCTCTCTCTCTCTCACACACACACACACACACACACACACACACTTAATAGTTTAATTAATAATTCCCCTTAAAATGCTGTTTTCCATACCTTTTGCACTGTTCAACTTAGCAGCTTTTCCATTTAATTATAAATGGCTGCTGTATTTGACTTATGCGACTCATCAGTTTGAAAAATGATGTGGAAGAGAGGAAACTAACTGTAGTAAGAAGGACAGTCTGTGGCTACATCAGGTCCAGGGGAGATGTGTGATCAGGCTGCTTCACATTATTCAGAACGGATGTGGGTTGCCTGCAGTTTTAATGTTCAGGAACAGCTGTCCTAAATATTGGTACACAGAAGAACAGTATTTTAGTAACACCCAGTAGGGAATTCCACCCTGCTGATTTCAATTAGCTCTCTTTCAAATCTGGAGATACTTACTTTCCATGGGTAAAGTTCCCCAGTCGGGGCAGTGATAATTGCAGTTATTTCAAGAGGTCTGCCAACCAGCTACAAAGAATGAATTTCTTATTCAAACTTAGTAAGAGAAGGATACTATATTTTTGCTGGTGCCAATTTTGGATTTGTCAAGTCTTCTAAATTCCACTAATGAAACTAGCTTTTTTGCCCTTACCTCCATTTTCAACAATCCAGCCAAAGTTTGCTTCCTTTGATTTCATTATGGGTTTTACATTTTGGGTGGTGATGGCACAAAAAACCCGCACAATAAGGGCTTGTTTTCATTTCTTTGCACTGCTAATATCAAGAGGGAGAGTTTGAGACTAAGAATGGAAGTTCCCCAAGAGTTCTCCTCCCCCAGTCAGTCACTTGCCACAGACATCATCCTAATACCTCAGACAAAAATAAACTAGTTAGAACTTTTATGAGTACATAACATTAGAAGTGGCTCCAGCTGTCAGTGCTTGTTCAGATGAATGGTTTAGTTCTTTCCTATAATGGGTCACAAGCACACAAAGATAAACAAGCATCCCTCTTACAAATGAATCACTTGGTGCCAACCCTGATTTACTTTCATTAGCAGGCATAAAAAGGTAGCACAACTGACTTGACAGATGTGTTTTAAATTACCATTGTTGACTTTATTGTTGCAACTATTTAACAGACCCAAACAGAAGCATAAATTATCAAACTGACCACAGATAAGATGTAGGCATAAACATTACAACTGGCTCCATGATTCTAAACACTTGTAATATAATATCATGGTTTGGATAACTTTATAGCCCCATAAGAGTGTTATGATCTCATGCAGCCACCAACTGAAAATATTGTAAGAGACTCGTGAGCCAACAGCTGTTCTGCATGCATCCGACATCTTTGCTACATTTTAGTACAAAATGTTTTTTATATATACTACAATGCCAACTTCTTTTTAATATTCAATATTAAAAAACAGAAAGGACAATACATAAATTAAGTATCTTTCAACAAAAGAGGCCATTGTATTATTAATTAAGTAGTTATTTTATAACAATGAGAAATAAATATATTGTTGAATTTTATATTGGTAATTGGTATTCCAAATACAGATTGATAGTTCATTTTTCTATAAATTTACTGGCTTAAAGATTAGAAGAACATCTAGTAAAATATGCAAATTTAATGGAGAGAGAATGCCCCCAGTTTTTTTTATTCCCAGTCTATGGTTTTTTGGAGCTCATTTGGGCTTCAAGTGACATGCAGTGCAAATCCTTGTCACCATTAATAATTAATTAATTTTAACCATTGATGGTTTCTTGCTTCAACCATAGATGTCATTGTTCCATTCAGTTTGCAAGCAAGACTGCAACCTTCATTGCTTTGCTGCTATCAGAAAGAACGAAGAGTTACAGAAAGAGAACCTAATTTATGGCCAGTTTGCTTTAAGACCGTATTTATTTTGCTGAGCTCATCATTTCATGTGATACTCAATACAGAATAATCTTGTAGTTCTTTTAGATATTGAAACAGCCATTTAATAATATACAAAAGTTTTGCTTTTCTACTTCTTCTCCCGAGCAAGAGAAAATAAAGCTTGCTCCATTTTCCATGTAACAGCCCTTTAGATATTTGAAGATCACTATATTTCATCTCAGTCTTCTCTTTTCCAAGCTAAACATACCCAACTCCCTCAACTTTTCCTCAGAAGGCTTGGTTTCCAAACCCTTGACCATCTTGGTCGCCCTCTTCTGCACACATTCCAGCTTGTCAATATCCTTTTTAAATGGTAGTGCCCAGAACTGGACACAGTACTCCAGATGCAGTCTGACCAAGGCAGAATAGAACAGTACTATGACTCCCATTGATCTGGAAACTAGACCTCTGTTGATGCATTAGCTTTTTTTTAATTTTAGCTTTTTTCCCTTTTTTATTTTATTTTTTGCTGCTGCTGTTGCATCACACTGTTGACTCATGTTAAGCTTGTGGTCTACTAAGACCCCAAGATCCTTTTCACATGTGCTACTGGCAAGCCAGGTGCCCCTCATATTATATTTGTGCCACTGGTTCTTCCTGTCTAAGTGTAGAACCTTACATTTATCCCTATTGAAATTCATACACTACATTCACAACATTTCCCCGATCCGTCAAGCATGTAACTCTATCAAAGAAAGAAATGAGATTCGTCTGGCATGACTTGTTTTTGAGAAATCCATATTGGGTCTTGGTAATCACAGTATCTTTTTCAAAGTGCTCACAGACTGACTGCTTAATTATCTGTTCTAGAACCTTTCTGGTATGGATGTCAATCTCACCAGTTGTAAGTTACCTGGTCTATTCTTTTCTTTTTGAAGTTAGGAAGAACATTTCCATGCCTCCAGTCCTCAGGGATCTCACCTGTTCTCCAGGAATTCTCAAAGACTAGTATAGACAGAGGCTTTGCAAGCTCTTTTAGTACTCTTGGGTGCAGCAAATCAGGCTCTGATTTGTAGCTAGCTCTGATAAAGTAGCTAGATGTTCCCTCACCACTTCTTTTTCCATCTTGGACTACAGCTCCCTCCTTTCATTGATTACTCTGTTATCACCAGGTTAGGCACTGGTTTTCTTTGGAGTGAAAACAGAGGAGCAAAGTAGGCGCTGAACATATATTATATAGAGCAGGGGTGGCCAACTCCCAAGAGACTGCGATCTACTCACAGAGTTAAAACGGCCAGTGATCTACCCCCCCTTTTGGGGTTCAGGTCAAAGTTGTTGAGTTTTTTTCAGGGAGGAGGTAAAATGTTGAGGGGAGTCACAGTTGTTCTTTGGGGGGAGCCAATGATCTACCAGTGATCTACCACAGATGTCCAGTGATCTACCGCAGTGTTTCCCAACCTTTTTTGGGCAAAGGCACACTTGTTTCATGAAAAAAATCTCGAGGCACACCACCATTAGAAAATGTTTTAAAAATTAACTCTGTGCCTATATTGACTATATATAAAGTAACTCTCTTTAATAGGCATCAAATAAACACAAAGAAAGTATTTTATAATTACTTTATTATGAAATAGTAAGTACCGTATTTTTCGTCCCATAGGACGCTCCGTCCCATAGGACGCACCTACTTTTTTGGGGTGGCGAAATAAAGGAAAAAAAATTTCCTTTATTTCCCCCCCCCCAAACCAGGTCGGGGAACAGTGGGATGGCGGTGCTGCACCTCCCCGCTGTCCCCCAAGCTTGTGGGGCTGGCCCGTGTCTGCCTGGCGCAAGGGGCGCTCTGCTTCAGGGTGCCCCAGCGTCGGGCGGCAGGCTACAGTCCGCAGCATGGGGAACCCTCTGTTTCAGGGCGCCCCACGCGCCCCCCGGGTGCGCAAGGCTTGCAACACGAGCGCGGAGCACGGGGCGTCCTCCGAAGGGCGCCCCGTGCTCCGCGCTGCCAGCTCCCGCCCGCAAGCCTTGCGCTCCTGGGGGGAGATCCCCCGAGTGCGCAAGGCTTGCCGACACCAGCGCGGAGCACGGGGCGTCCTCCGAAGGGCGCCCCATGCTCCGCGCTGCCAGCTGCCGCCCGCAAGCCTTGCGCTCCTGGGGGGAGATCCCTCGGGTGCGCAAGGCTTGCCGACACCAGCGCGGAGCACGGGGCGTCCTCCGAAGGGCGCCCCGTGCTCCGCGCTGCCAGCTCCCGCCCGCAAGCCTTGCGCTCCTGGGGGGAGATCCCCCGAGTGCGCAAGGCTTGCCGACACCAGCGCGGAGCACGGGGCGTCCTCCGAAGGGCGCCCCGTGCTCCGCGCTGCCAGCTGCCGCCCGCAAGCCTTGCGCTCCTGGGGGGAGATCCCCCGAGTGCGCAAGGCTTGCCGACACCAGCGCGGAGCACGGGGCGTCCTCCGAAGGGCACCCCATGCTCCGCGCTGCCAGCTGCCGCCCGCAAGCCTTGCGCTCCTGGGGGGAGATCCCCCGGGTGCGCAAGGCTTGCCGACACCAGCGCGGAGCACGGGGCGTCCTCCGAAGGGCGCCCCATGCTCCGCGCTGCCAGCTGCCGCCCGCAAGCCTTGCGCTCCTGGGGGGAGATCCCCCGGGTGCGCAAGGCATGCCGACACCAGCGCGGAGCACGGGGCGTCCTCCGAAGGGCGCCCCGTGCTCCGCGCTGCCAGCTGCCGCCCGCAAGCCTTGCGCTCTCGGGGGGAGATCCGACTCGCCCGCCTCCCTCCCACGGCACACCAGGCAACGTCTCACAGCACACTAGTGTGCCGCGAAACACCGGTTGGGAAACACTGATCTACCGGTAGATCATGATCTACCTGCTGGACATACCTGATATAGAGGAACAGAGTATAACTGCAGGAACAAGCTAGAAAGCAGTTTATGGGAGTAGAAGGTGCAATATGGCACAGAATTGAGCATCAACACCTTCCTCAATGTGTATTGCACTGTCCAAGTCCCCTGCTGTGTCAAGAGACACAGAATCATTGGAGACTGGTTTATTAGAGCAAATGGGGCCATTCCCGGCATTCCGGCAACATGAGCCTGGCCTCTTACAACCAGTCAGGGGCTGGCTCTGCCTGGTCCTTGGCACTGGCTTTACCTAATGTTGGTCTCACAGGTTTAGGTTTAGGTCAACAGAAGGAATGATCTCTTACTGAGATGTTCCGCACCATTCAATAGTAGCTTGTAAATATGAACTACTATGGTTTTTTGGTGGCCTAATATAAATTACCATCCAATTTGCAAGTCTTAGATAACGTTAATGAGAACATAAACTAGGACTCTCATTAAATGAGAACCATAGATTTTAGTGCCTCTTCACAAGAAAAAAAGGACTCAAAGGGATGGATCTACTGGGAAATTCATCACAGCCACCATTTCTGCTACTTGTAGATGTCCTTGGTCTATAGCCAGGAGAACAATTAATCTTATTTGTAGGCTGATGTTCTGAAGTAAGAATTTCAAAAGGTATTGGGCATGTTTCCCAAAAGATTACATATATATTGTTTTAAAAATGTCACCATGTTGCTGCTTGTGCACATTTATGAAACTTATGCTGGGCAATATCTTTTCTATAACTGCTAAGTTGACCGTTTTGCTTTGAACATTATTACAGTATGATTTAGAGCCTTTTTATTCTGAACGTGGGTAAAAATGTGCCATCATTCTTTAAAGAAGATTTTTCTAAAGACTGTGTTCTCTATAAGTGTGCATGAAGGTCACTTTTTGTGGCAATTCCTAAATCTCTGCTAAAAGCACGCGCACGCGCGCACGCACACACACACACACACACACACACACTTGAAACAGTTCATTATTCAGAGTCTTGAAGATTTAAGGAAAGAACACAGAAGACAAATAATGATTATACCATACCTGCCAATTGCTCCTTTAAAAATGGGACATCCTGTTTTTCCGTGTGAGACTGTGGTGGCTATTTGGGGTGCTACAGTTTCGTGCTATGCTCTTGCATTTTTCAGGGCAAGAGCAAGGCAAGGGTCATGGGATTCACCTGGAAATGCATCCTAGAAGACACATCAAACTTTAGATGGAAGGTAGGCCTACTCAAGTTTAACATAAAAAGCAACAAGAAGTTTCAAATTACTGGACTGATTTTGCTGCTTTTGCATTTGAGTACTGAATAGCAAGCTCCCCAGCACGGTTCAAAATTGGTTCAGCTTATCAGAATTCTTCACTTTGTGTACCATAAAAACTCAGGATTTTGCTTATTTTTGCTTGAGAAAGCTCAGGAAGACCAAGACCAGGAGATGACACCCCAGCAGTCCCTGTTCATCCTCCCTCCTAAAACTCATTCAATCAAGAGGGACAGTAGCACAGAATGGTTATGGAAGTGCTGTGGGGAGGGCTACTGCTTTCAGCCACTTGAAGATCTCTCCTTTAAAGCTTAGACTCTGCTGCCTTCTGAGCATGTACAGGTTATTGTCCAGGAATCTGCAAAAGGCATGGGAGTGCCAACATTGAAACACTGACTCAGTGTATTATCCAAACCGAGACTCCTGGTTTAGCTTTCTTGGAAAAACCATGAGTTATAACCAAGTTTTGTCCTATGGGGTCAACCCATTTTTACTACTTTTCCAGAGACTTTGTGTATGGGTGGAATTCTCCATACAACACTTAAGAGGCAAGATAAACCAAGTAAGTCAGTAATGTGGATATCAACAATTTTTTTGACACACATTTTAAGTGGAAACAAGAACTATGTATGGATTATTAATGAATTAGACTATTAATTTAATGTAAGTATAAAACTTTTAAAGTGATTCCATTTTAATTATCAACCAATAATCATTCTTTAGGAACAGTTTTACTATGCACATTTCTACCTTGCTTCACACTGATCTTATGCAGAAGTGAGCTTTAAGATTCATATTCTACTGAACATTTTGTTCAGGATGAGTTTGGTGGTGTTGTTTGTTTGGTTTAAAAAGAGTAAAGAACAGATTATTTTTTTAAAATCTCTTATCAGATGAAATTGCTGTATAAGAAATGGTAGCACAAAAGCCAAACAAGTTTGCCATGATGCTACTAGGTAATTGCATTGTGAAGGACATATCCTTATTTATGATTTTCTTGCATAACCTTTTTCATGATCTGTGTAAGCATTAGAAAACCATACCATAGGGCATGAAGTCTAAGTATTTTCTCATACAGATCACAGTTTTTGTAAATACAGTGGTCTTCCATGATTATACCTATTCCTAGAGAAGGAAAACCTGACTTTCATAGAGGAGATAGTAAATTAGCAGATTCACAACAGCTCATGACTGATTCATGACAGTATCCACATTCTGATCATGAAAACCTGAAACTTTCAAAGCAAACTATGAAATAAGGTGGTTTTCATATAACACTTGAGTGTTAAAACTTCTAGTTTACAATCCAAGGCTTAACCCAGAGGTAGGCAGCTCAGTGTCTCTAGGAGTTGTTGGATTCTAGCTCTCTCCAGCTAGAAACCAGCATGGCTAATGATCAATTATGATGGGGGTTGTAGTCCAACACTATCTGGAGGGCTTAGCCATTCTATTCCTAGCCCATTGTGAGATCAGTCTTGCCAGTGACTGTAGTCATTGGCTATTACTACCCCATCTGTGAAGTGGCTAAGAAAATCTTAACCTACAACACATATTTGCATTCTTTTTGCATGAGACTCTTGTAGCAAAATAATTCAATACACCCTTGTATCATTCTTGTTTTGTTGCCACATAAACTTGGAAGAACCAACCTGTCTTGAACCAGAGACTGTGCTCTTCTCCATACAGATGCCTATACTACATTAAGAAAGCAAATTTGTCTCCCTGGATATACCAGCAGAGGAACTTTTGCTGTTTTATTCATTCTCTGTCGCTGTTTGTTTGTTTGTTTGCTTTCATTCTTGTTATTTACACTTGACTGGTATTGTTTTTTATAAAATGTTGGGTTACCAATTGGGATCCCTGTTTTACCTAAAGAAGCACACTTGTGCCTAAACAACAGGCGCCCTTGGGCTTTCAAACCTTCCTTCACCACTTGTTCATACCTTGCCTATTCAAGCCCAGCTCATATCTGCATTTGCTATTTCCTCCAGCTCTGGTTGGGTGCTACAGATCACATTGATAGTGTCAAGACATTCCTGCTATGCCTTTAGTCAACTCCTCTCAACTGTTGCAGCCCAGTTCCATTCAAAAGCCTATTTTACTAATACCCAATGCTGTTTAATACAGATGAAGTCACTGGGCATGGTAACTCGGAGATTTGGGGCCCAGCTTTTATGTAGGGATCAGAAGAAGCTTGGACTATTTTGAACTGGTGCCTAGATGCAGTGGTGGGCTGGATAGGGGGCTGCAAACCAAGACTGAACCCTGCTAATATGGAGACTTTGTGGATGGGCAGTTGCCAGGTGGGGGAGTTGGGGCGTTCACCAGTTCTGGACAGGGCTGTACTCCCTTGGGAGTGCTCCTACATCCCTCTTTGTCACTAGAGGCTCAGGAACCTCCATAGCAAGGATGGCTTATTATCAGCTTAAACTAACTCTGTTGTTTCCTGGACAACGTAGCTTGGACACTGTGATTCATGCATTGGCAACCTCACAATTAGACTACTGTAATGAGCTCCAGGTGAGGCTTCCCTTGAGATTGGTCTGGAAGTGGCAGCTTTTGCAGAATGCTATAGCCAGGTTGTTAAGTGGAGCACCTTGAGGGGTACAAATTAAAATTGTCCTGAGGGAACTGCACTGACTGTTGATCAGCTACTGAGCCACATTCATGTTCTTGTAACATACAAAGCCCTGAACAGCTTGGGACCAGGTTACATGAAAGCCCTTCTATCCCACTATAGACCTGCAAGGTCACTTGGATCGTATGAGGAAAATTTACTCATGGCATTGCACTCTACAGAATGTCATAGGCCAGAAGTCCCAAATAGACGTTTCCTACTACTACCCCTCAAGTATGGAATGCCCTCCCTCTGCCATATATGAAGTAGCAACCATCAGTTGCTTCATCTGCCTTGTAAAGGCATATATATATATATATATATATATATATATATATATATATATGTCCAGCCTTTTTAGAGTGTTGGGACTAGGGCCTGGGAGACCAGGGTTCAAATCCCCACTCAGCCATGAAACTCACTGGGTGACCTTGGGCCAATCACCTCCTCTTAGCCTAACCTTCCTCACAGGATTACTGTGAGGATGAAATGGGGAGGAGCAGAACCATGTACACAACCTTGAGCTCCTTGGGGGAAAGGTGGTATATAAATGTAATAAATAAATTTTAAAAGGCCCTGTTTTTATCTGTATTAATTCCTGCTTTTTCTATGTTTTACATGCTTTTACATTAATGGTTTTAAGTTATATTTTTATTTTAATGATTTTCTACTGTTTTTATGTTGTTGATTGCTTACAGGTTTTTTCAAATGTTATTTATAATTAAAAATAAAATAAAATACGAGGCAGCATTTCTCCCTAACACCAGCTGCTTAATGCAGACAGGAGCAAGGCGTTCACCTTTCTGCCCTGCTTGGGAACTTCCAAAGGCATTTGGCTTGAAGATGATGCTGGGCTAGATTCTAATGAACTACAAAACAGAAATGCGGTCTGAGCCCTAAGCAGCAAGTTACTCCTTTGACCCAGCAGCTGGAGCTGTAACATCCACTTTGCAAAAAAGGAAACTGTTTTATTTGTTTAACAAAATTTATACACCATTGGACTGTAGTAAAACCTCTCAGCAATTTTAAGAAATGCTAAAACTATCAACGTATCAGAAGATCAAACCTGTCCCTTCTTAAGGAAATCAGCCCTGAGTGCTCACTGGAAGGACAGATCCTGAAGCTGAAAAATACTTTGGCTCCAATACTTTGGCTACCTCATGAGAAGAGAAGACTCCCTGGAAAAGACCCTGATGTTGGGAAACATTGAGGGCACAAGGAGAAGGGGATGACAGAGGACGAGATGGGTGGACAGTGTGCTCGAAGCTACCAGCATGAGTTTGACCAAACTGCAGGAGGCAGTGGAAGACAGGAGTGCCTGGCATGCTCTGGTCCATGGGGTCACGAAGAGTCGGACATGACTAAACAACAACAACATCAACGTATCATTTATCACTTATAAATTAGCAAGAAACACAGATGACTAGATAAGACTATTGGTCGATTCTAGTCTCAAAGCATCAATCCCCTTCAATTACTATTCCAAGAATCATTCATTTCCTTCACATATGCCCCTCCTTCAGTTCTCTCCCAGTTTCTCCAAATTCCTTTCCAGCTCAATTATTCTCCCTTCCCTTGCCATCATTTAAAAAACCCATCTTTTTATCTCACCTAAGCCAGCTTGGTTTTTCTTCAGCACAGCCTGGGCCTCCCACTCCACCACCCACTGCCTAGAGACGTTAAAGAGGAGGGGCTCAAGAAAGCAAATAAGCTATGAAACTTAAAATGGGGAGCTCATCTAATCAGCAGCAACCTGATCCACATCTTAACAGCTATACTGGCATCACTGTGGCACTCCAGCTTCTTCCACAGAGGCGTATTGTGAGTAAACCCAGTGTAGTCTTCTTCACAGACTTTGCATACACTCCAACATTTTCCCAATGAAAAGAGGGACGTCCTAGTGCTTGGTTAGTTTTCTTTCAACTGAGATTAGCAACCACGAAATACAATCAATTAAATCTCAAGTCACTGTAGTAAGGTGCAGTCTCATAAGGGAAGTGAAAGAATGGAAGTAATAAGCATGGATATGTTTTGAGTGGGGTAATATATAAGAAGCTGCCTTATACCAAGTCAGACATATTGTTCACAACCCAGTATTGTCTAGCCATGGCTCTCTAAGATTTATCCTGGAACCCTATCCTTTTTTCACTGAACTTGTGAGCCACATACCCTGAGTGAGGTGCCCTACACTGCCCCAGAAAAAGAAAAGTAGGTCCCATTTAGCATGTTGAAGATAAAAGGGAGCCCAATGACTAAAACCTGAAGGCTATTCTGATACAGAACACAAAATTATACACAGAGGCGTCATGGCAGGAAAAAGTACCGCTCTTGAGCACTTTCAGTTGTTTAATTTCTATTGATAAAGTGTCTGACATGTAGTGCAGAGTGTCATTTTAATTTCAGAGATGATTCAGTAGTAATTAAATTTAACAATGGAAAGGGACTATGTTCCAAGACGACGGGTACAGTTCTGCTAAATCTCCATCAGGCATAATCTCATCTACTTAAGTATAATAACACGGAGGCTTGCAAAAATAGTATTGTATTTCCAGTAGTTCAGAACATTTCTCTGCATGTTTCTCTTCAATAGCATAAAGGAGAGTCTGTTTTAAAACAGCAGTTGTTAGGTAACTCATTTAAAACGGGCCTTTGCTGGTTTAATATAGGTTTAAGCAAACTTTATGCTGAGCTGCAAATTGTTCTGTTGTGCCTCCTTTAACAGGAATATTTTTTGTTGTTATTTCTATTGGGTAGGCTCCAACTAAGGTTCTCAGTCACACTTCCGCTTGTCCCATGCCTAGAATACAAAGGTCAGAGCAGTTTTCCGCTTCTCCTTTGTTTTCTAGGCACAGATCTGAGTGGTTTTGCATTTGCTTTGCAGCTTTCTCCTGGAAAACACGCTCTTTCCTGCTCAAAACCCATTTGCTGTTTGGTCCAATTCAGGGGTAAAACATGGTTCTCCTGGGGAAAAGTAGTGCAACAAACGGAGGTTTGGATGAGCCCTGAGTCATATTCAGAGTAGACCCACTGAAGGCAATGGACTTTAGCCTGTCCATCCATTGATTTCATCGAAACTACTCTGAGCATGACTTAGTTGAATGTCATCTATTGATTTTTGTTGTTTTAACTATTGCACTCTGCATTTTTAAAAATATTGTATGATGCTTGTTAGCCTGTCTAAGCTACCTAGATAATTTTATCCGTGATTGGCTATATAAATTTAAAGTTGATAGCTTACCTCTTCACAGCAGTGAGTTAAAACTCAATTTCCTTATATTTTGGATTGTGGTTCTACCCCCTACTCCAGCCGTCTTGCTTAGCCACCTTTCCATACGACCACTTTTAAAAATATTTAGAGCTTATCTATTTTTAGATCATTCTATGTGGTTATATTTCAGGGAGGATGTAAATAAGGAACTTCTAAACTTTGGTAAGCTACAAAAATTGGACAGCAACATAGGCACCTATTGTCAAAACAATATTTTCCTGAAATAAACACAAACAGAATCCTATTCTGTTCACAGATACAGCTCTTTGAAAAGTTGTGTGCTGATTATCTGAAACTATACAGATTAGATTTGCTTTACTGTATTTGTTTGATGGGTCTAATCATTTAATAGAAGCACTAAGCTTATAAATAAGCTTGTAAGCCACTCAGATTTTTTTTTTAAAAAAATGTAGCGCAGCTTAAAAATTCAGAAATAAAACCAATAAAACTCAAAAACTCTATATAAGTTGCCTTATAAAGAGTCAGACTCATGGCCATCTGTCTCAGTGTTATCTAAACTTCCCCTAGAATCTCTCAGGGGTTCAGACAAGAGTCTTAGCCAGCATTACATGGAGATAATGGGTGTTGTACCTGGGATCATCTGCCTGAGCTCTACTACTGAGCTATGGTCCCCCCTAAAACAGCAGGTTCAACTATTTCCCCATATACATGCTCATATTTACAGTGAAGACACTTATGCAAGAGCTCAGTATGTTAACCTGGAAGCAGCCTTCAGCAGAGCATCAGAGATGAACTGAAAGAGAAAAGGGTCTATTAAAGAAGTTTTCAAAGGGTTCAGAGTGGGTTCATATTTGAGCAGTGAGGCAATGGGGCACACTCCCACGAGGAATGTTTGGGTTAGGACAAACATATTTTATTGTGTAGGTTTGGCTTGTAGATTCAAATTGTAAAACAGGTGTGGGGAGGCGTGTGCCTTCCATCCATTGCTGAATTACAATTGGACTACAACTCCCATCATCCCTGACCTAGAACACTTATTAAAAACACAACTGGAATATTGACCACATCACTGCTCTATCAGATCTTTCAGCAGTTACAGAAGTCCTATATATCCAATGCAGTCAATTGCTTCTTTCAGTTTCTGCAAAAGTACTTCTTAGTCTTGATTGCTTTGAGACGTCATAAAGCCAAACACCATCTGTTACACAACTAACTGCTCAGATATAAGTCTTCATTTAGCTCACACTAAAGGAAGCTTGCAATCTACTTTCAGTTGCATCTGTTTTTCCAAAGAAATTTGTGTTATGTTTATGTTATAAATTGAAGAAACATTCAGATAAAATTACAATTAGCTCTGACTAACTTGTTAACTCCAGTACAGTAATTATCTGACTTGGTTATATTGCAATGAAAAAGATTCAAGTTGAAATGTCAAAAAATGTGTGTCTTTCATGTTCCACTGCATCCTTGTTTTCGCAGCTCTGAATTAAAAGAAAATGAAATTCCAGACATGAAGTGCAGGCACTTCGGAATAATGCCTTGCCACATGGAGCTATTTCTGTGCTACTGTTTGAACATAATAACTGAGTCTAACTATGCATCCACATGCAAGCTTGAAAATTAAATGGTTAGGTTAAAGTTAGATTACTGAAATGCACTGTGTTCTGGTCTGCCTCTGAAGGCAGTTTGGAAAATGCAGCTACTGCAGAAGTCAGTGGACAGACCACTGAAAGGGACTCAGAGATAGTAACCTATAACTCCGGCTCTACTACACATGCACCGGCTGTCAATTTGTTCCCAAGACCAGTTCAAAGTGCTGTAGAGCTTTGCCAGGCTTAAGACCCCAAAACCTCATAACCACCTGAGATCAACACCTGAGGTCCTTCTTTGTGAACTCTCTCTGAGCCATGTTCAGAGGATGGTAACAAGAAAACTGGTCTTTTCCGTGGTAGCCCCCCCCCCCCAATTGTGGCATGCTTTCCCTAGGGAAGCTCATCTGCCACAGATTTTGACAATTTTTCTAGCACCAGGTCAATATGCTTTTTTTATATTATCCTAGACATTTGGACAGCACTGGTGGGCAGTCTTTAGGTGGTAGTTGGTGTTCAGCCTGTGTACAGGTGGACAGCTTGTGTTGCTTAGGTGATTCCCCCACTCCCTTTGGACAAACACTTTTAGTATTTTATATTTCCTTCATTTATTTTTTATTAGTGTAAATAACTTCGGGGTGCTTTATGGAGCTGCGAAGTAATATATAAATACAATGAGCCATATGAATTAGTTTCTTCTTCAACTAGCATGATCTTCTAATGGCTATATATGCATTACTCACTAAAGAAAATGTAGCCTCCAGGATGTGCTTGGAACAATGCACAATTAAACAAGAAACCTTTGCTAAAAGGAAGCTGTGAAACATAACAGTATTACTGGGCTTTTAAAAAATAAAAAAGAAGAAGAAGAAAAGAAGAAGAAGAAACCTTTGCAAGCAAGCTAAAATGTATTCAGCAAAAGTGGTTGAAAACCAGCTCTCACTGGTGCAAAGTCTTTTTACATTTTTCAGTCATGTATTATTTCCTTAAGCAACAAAAGGATAGGAGTTGTTCATTTGTTAGGTGGGATCAAGGGAACCTTTCGGTTTAAGAAATACTGCATTTTAACACCGCAAAAAGCCCAATATATTATCCCTGAGAAAATGAAGTACTTTACCCAGCACTGCTGGCTGTTATTCTATAGAAAGTGGTTGTCCAAGTGTCATGGAGTTCATATTTGACGGTGCCCTGTGATTTCAGCCTTCCCTCTATCTATGCACTTCTGTGAACTTTAAAAATGTTATTTACTACTACTACTACTACTAATAATAATAATAATTTATTATTTATACCCCACCCATCTGGCTGGGTTTCCCCAGCCACTCTGGGCAGCTTCCAACAAAGTATTAAAATACAGTGGTCTGTTAAACATTAAAAGCTTCCCTAAACAGGGCTGCCTTCAGATGTCTTCTAAAAGTCTGGTAGTTGTTTTTCTCTTTGACATCTGGTGGGAAGTGTTCCACAGGGCAAGTGCCACTACCAAGACGGCCCTCTACCTGGTTCCCTGTAACTTGGCTTCTCGCAGTGAGGGAACCACCAGAAGGCCCTCGGCACTGGACCTCAGTGTCTGGACAGAACGATGGCTGTGGAGATGCTCCTTCAGGTATACAGTCGTACCTCGGGTTACATATGCTTCAGGTTACATACGCTTCAAGTTACAGACTCCGCTAACCCAGGAATATTACCTAGGGTTAAGAACTTTGCTTCAGGATGAGAACAGAAATCGTGCCGTGGCAGCGGGAGGCCCTGTTAGCTAAAGTGGTGCTTCAGGTTAAGAAAAGTTTTAGGTTAAGAACAGACCTCCAGAACAAATTAAGTTCTTAACCCGGGGTACCACTGTACTATATAGCTTGTTAGAAACAAAACCAAAAAACTTTGGTTTGGCAAAGAGGAAATCTCCTAACTACAGCTGTTCCTCAAAGTTCAGGCATTTTCATTTGGTCAGTGACAGTAGACTGATGGAGGTTCCCAAAATCCCTTCTGAAGCTAAAGTGTACATTTGGAAGATAGGTTTGGATTAAAAAGTCCTGCTTAGCAATATATTTCCAGAATTAGAATTGCAAAATATATTTTCCCTGCACTTGTTTATTTTTATACGGAAATATGCAATAAATCAAAAGCAACTGTCTCATGCTCATATGTCAAAATAACACTGCAGTCAGAGAGGCATGATTTAATCTCCCTTCACTTTACCTGACTGCAAAGTAAAATGATGGAAAAACTGTGGTCAATCTTCTGTATTTAAAGACCCATAGCAGCAACCTTTCTGTTAGCTGTACCTGCATAATTCCAAATTAAGGCTGTGGAATCATTAAGCACAATTTAATATGAATGATGGAAGTAACTATAATTACATCTCTCCCTCTTCCCCTCTGTCTGTCAGGGGAGCCACAAATCCCGATAGCATTTTAGCACAAATAATCACTTCCACTTCCTCTGCTTTCAGGTAGGATTTATGCCACTCTGGAAAATCAACTATAAATTACAGGTGGAATTCTAATATGAAATATTCTATCACTATCAGTGGAATACGCTTAATTAGTGCCACCTACCTACCACACATTACTATTGTATTCCAAGCTCAGATCTTCCCAGTGTTGACCCAACTGAGGCTCTGCAAAGGCTCATGGTTCTGATGTGTTTCTATCAGCTGATATCTCAGCTCAATTTGCTTTACAGCTGACACCAACATTAGCATCCATAATGTTCTGATTATTGCAACAACAACAAAAAAAGCATTTTGGGGCATTTCTTATTTATATTAAGAAGAGAGTGATTCAGTGGCACTTTTTATTTGTCACTAATTGCTTTCCTGGCAAATAGAAGGGGAAGAAATGGAGGCAGTGAAAGATTTTACTTTCTTGGGCTCCATGATCACTGCAGATGGTGACAGCAGCCACAAAATTAAAAGACATCTGCTTCTTGGGAGAAAAGCAATGACAAACCTAGACATCATCTTAAAAAGCAGAGACATCACCTTGCCAACAAAGGTCCGTATAGTTAAAGCTATGGTTTTCCCAGTAGTGATGTATGGAAGTGAGAGCTGGACCATAAATAAGGCTGGTCGCTGAAGAATTGATGCTTTTGTTTTATGGTGCTGGAGGAGACTCTTGAGAGTCCCATGGACTGCAAGAAGATCAAACCTATCCATTTTTTAAGAAATCAGCCCTGAGTGCTCACTGGAAGGACAGATCCTGAAGCTGAGGCTCCAATACTTTGGCCACCTCATGAGAAGAGAAGACTCCCTGGGAAAGACCCTGATGTTGGGAAAGATGGCAGGCACAAGGAGAAGGGGACGACAGAGGACGAGATAGTAGGACAGTGTTCTCGAAGCTACCAGCATGAGTTTGACCAAACTGCGAGAGGCAGTGGAAGACAGGAGTGCCTGGCGTGCTCTGGTCATGGGGTCATGAAGAGTCAGAAATAACTAAACAACAACAACAAATTGCTCTGAATTCTCAGGAAAGGTTGCTCATCCAGTTTTGCAGCTTTTCCATTATATCTGCAATCCTGGAAGTAATATACCTGTCTTTGGAGTTTCTTTATACTAGAAGAGTATATTTGCATTACCTGCCATGATTCAGTAGGGCTGATCTCCGTCCATTTTGGGGATTCATCCCATACTGGGGGGAGGGAGGGATTTCAACTCCCAAAAATAACAAAAGGAGAGAAGAGGAGGCTACATAAAATTATTCACGAGACAGGGCAGAATTTAGTCACTGAGAGCGGGGAAGGTCTGTTTCCCTTTTGTTTCTTTTTATTTTTCTATTTAAAAAAACACCTTTGGTGGCACAGCAGCAGAGCTCTGGGGGGAAAATGAGACTTTAAATAGAATTTTGAAAATTAAAAATAAGAAAGAATGAGAATATGCAATTGTAAGCCCTCTCCTCTCTCTGAACCATTTTCAGGAGTCACATTGTGACCTCCAAAATAGCTGCCTCCACTTCCAAATGGCTTGGCATGTTAGGAACAGTTGTTCTGGTCCACTCCTTTAGTACTCAGGCAACCGAGCACCTGAGAAAGAATATAAAGTTCTCAAAACAAACAATTAACCAACAACTTAAAAGAGAGGATATATATCCCTATTAGGACTCCAAGGATTAGGAAACAGAAAGTCCTCTGAACAAAGTCTATATTCCAAAAGATGATAATTTCTAGATTAAAAATTCATCTTGAGTGCAATGAAGAAAGAGAACTTGCCTGTTCAGACTGACAGATGAAATCTATGTTTAATAAAAGAGGTTATCCTTAAACAATAGTAATCATTTTAGTCGAGATTATCCAGCATACCAGCCATGAATACTGCAGTGTGAAGCGTCTCAGTCTTAAATTTTAACAGAGAGAAAGAGAAGAGGGGTAGTTAGCCTCCAGCCTGTGGGTCTAATTAGGCCTGGCAAGGTTCATATGTGATGTCAGGTGTGAGGCAGGTAAAGGCATGGCTGCCTTCATTTTGAAGTCCATTTGCAAGTGGTCTTCAGTGGTGAGCCCCTTTCAAGTTGTCACCTGTTGCCATAACTATGGAAGGTGATTGACAGGTGGGTGGCACCACACAGTCACCACCAACCTATCAAAGTTGGCCTGTGCAGGGAGGGAGCTGAATGAAGGAAAGATCTTACCCACAGGCTAGATCCAGTTCCCCACCCTGAGCTAAATAATTGACAAAACTGGCATGTAACAAAACTGACATGGATCACGCTTAAATACGATATAATTCATAGCAGGGTGGAATCAGAACTGTAACTTGGCACTCTGAGCCTATGCAGCAAGTCTTCAGACTCAACAGTTTTAAGAAATGTTCCTTAGAACATAATTTATCCAATAAGCATCAGTAGAAACTGATAGCTGACGTGCATACTGCAAAATTACTGGTAGATTAATAGGTTATGGGCTGTTAAAGTGTTGCTTGAATCAGCAAGGTCAATAAAGTAACATAATTTTGCCATGAACTTCAAGTTACACTGAAATAGAAGATATTCATTCCTGTCACAACTTGTGCTATTGCTTCTAATGATTTAATCTTGTACTTGACTTGATGTGAAATCAGACCTTAACAGCAGTCTTCAAACAGCCGATTGTGAAAACAGGCTTGCTCTAGGGAAACTGCAATGGAGTTTCCCAACAACAGTGTTTATTATTGTAAGCAGAATCCAATCATGAACCAATCAATCACATCCCTAGGACAATTCTGGATTTGATAGTGCTTTCTGGATGCTGCGTGGAATACTCCTTTTTAAAATGGAACACGTGTTAAGATTTAATCTAGCACAAGCTCCCTATTTTGACAATTGCAGTGGATCATAAAACTGAGATAACCTTTACAAAATAATAAAATACTTTACTCAGAGTTACATAAAGGCACGGGGATTATCTCCTTCCCAACCCACAATTTACTGAATATAACAAAATGAGTGGGGCTAACAATTAACAAATAACAAAATAACAAATAACAAAATAAAGGACGTGGGTGGCGATGTGGGTTAAACCCTAGGGCTTGCCAATCAGAAGGTTGGTGGTTCAAATCCCTGCAACGGGGTAAGCTCCCATTGCTCGGTCCCTGCTCCTGCCAACCTAGCAGTTCGAAAGCGTATCAAGTGCAAGTAGATAAATAGGTACCGCTCCAGCGGGAAGCTAAACAGCGTTTCCGTGCGTTGCTCTGGTTCGCCAGAAGTGACTCAGTCATGCTGGCCACATGACCCAGAAGCTGTACGCCGGCTCCCTTGGCCAATAAAGCGAGATGAGAGCTGCAACCTCAGAGTCGTCCACGACTGGACCTTTACCTTTACCTTTAACAATTACTAATAGATTACTGTTTGGTCTTTAGAAACATTTTTTTTTATTTCTCTTTCTATACCACCAAACATTTAAAAAATGTTTTTAAAAATCAATAAACTCAATTAAATTGCATCAATAAAAAAATAACAAATCAGTGACTCATATTAGACATTCCACTTAACTGCATCACTCCTCAGAAAAAACCTGGCTGAACAAATGTGTCTCAAGCCAGTGCATAAACACCCAATACTGTACACACCTGCCTAATATTTATTGGGAGCAAACAAGAGGAGGAAATGCTTTACACAAATAATATCAAGTCTGGCGTACTTTTATAAAACAAATAAGTAATGATGTCATCCTTAGTTAAAATAAGAATCTTAGCATGTTGTAATGACCACTTTTAATTCAATTAAATTATTATGGTCCCAAGTTCTTTTCCAGCTCAGATTTCAATCGAAGTAGAGAAGAGTTCTTCCATCCTATATCCAACAGACATACCTCTCTGGGTTGCAGCTCTTAAGAATCCTGGTGCCTGGGATAGTATGTGTTTCAGGCACCAGGGAAAAAAGAGAACTTTCCCTCTTTGCTACTGGTACCAGATAAGAGAGGGTTGGAGGCTCAGAAGCAAATTTAAAACTCTTAGGGAAGAGAACATCGTCCTCCAAGAGTTCTCCAATGCTACTTAACGTGTTTGCTGTGGTCCCTATTAAGCACAGATGAGTTAACCCAACAGTATAAGAAAAAAATTCCAATTCTTATCAGCCCCAGCACACCTGGCTACTAGCCAGGGAGGATGGGAATTGCAGTCCAGCAATGTCTGCAGGGCCACAGATTCCCCATCCTTGATGTATACCATTCACCAATGCAGAAATGGTTTAAGTAGGAAATAAAATTCCAGACAAGAGTTAATTTTAATCTGAATTGTAGTTGGAAACATTGGGTACTGCAGTAACAGATGATATAGTTTACTCCAATAACTCCAATCATCCCTGCCCAATGCACTATGCTGTGCAAGGCTGAAGGAAACTTAAGTGTAAGAAAATCTAGAGAGCATGACATTGGCTACCGCTGGTTTAGCCACAAGGTGGAACTGGACTCGGTACTATTCTACTGCTGTTCTACTCATATCTGTGAAATTGGTCTTCCACTGTAAGTTTACATTCAGTATCCTGCAAGCAGTCATTTCTCTATAGATCCCTGATAAAGGTAGCACAACTATATGCATTGGATTTGATATGAAAATGCATAGGAACCAACCAACAGAACACCACTACCAGATTGCTTTTATATGCAGTGCATTTTATGATATTACCTAGACACCTCTTGACATATTTTATTTTATTCTTTGCTGCTTTGTAGTCATTCTTTCACCTCCAGAAAGTACTGCCATTAGTGGCCTGCTCTTTATATTTGTGTAACAATGTTCATTCAACAAACAGCTCCATTTACAGCGAGGCTCCTACAGCCATTTAATGAGAATCTGCTCTTGGGTCTCCAGACATTTGTGCTCTAGTTTCAAACAAAACCACCTCAACTGAAAGCGAATCAACTTTTTTTCCTGCCTTGTATTATTCAACATCATTTGCCCCCTCCTATAGGAGCATAAGGTGGGCATAAAGTGTTTCAAACAGATATTCAGGACTGTGCCACAAAATATCCAGCATATGTACTTCAACATAATGAAAGCAGCCTTAGTGGCTAAGAGAATCTTTTTGTCAACTTCAACTGGTACAGCTGTGGACACTTCAGGAACTGGATAGCATGACCAAAGTAGTCAATGCATTGGTAACAGCAATTACTGCCATTCACTGTTTGTGAAGCAGCTTCCCTTGAGCTTGGCCCAGAAACTGCAGTTAGTTCAAAATACTGAGGCACAATTGATGACAGAAGATATTTGCGCTGGGACACATCTTTTTAAAGGATCACCTACAAACACACACACCTAAATCTATGGTGAAAAATGTTAATCTGCAGTTGCAAAGAATCATCCTTCAGTGTGGCAGGACTATGGAACTCCCTGTCCACTGATATCAGATAGGCACTTTCACTGTATTGCTTTCAGCACCAGCTAAAGACTTAATTTTGTTTAGGCAAGCCCACTCAGGGCAGATACTTTGATCTTATCATGCACATTGTCAAAGGCTGATTATTTTACCAAGATTTCACTAAGTAATTAACTTTTGATTTTATCAGTATTTATGATGAACTTTTTTAGTCTATGTAAACAGCTTTTAGTTTATGAGTGATTCAACAACACAAAATACTCAAACAAAGAAACAAAGCAAAGTTTTGCATCAAATTTGCAGAGCAATCCAGCCCCCAATTTCTGCAGTTACACCAGTGTTGGAGGGCAGCTCTTCCCTGTTCCACTGCTGCTACAGATTAAAAGTATTAAATTTTTAGTCCAATGCATAGACCAGGAAATAAAGGACACGAATGAAACATTTAGATACATCTGAAGGAACCCAAAGTTGCACTATGGCTCTATAAATGTTTCTAAATTCCCTAGGCAATTTGTATTTGATCACTGTATAGAAGGAAAGTTTCCTGATAGAGAAGGCCTATGCATATTTACTCAGTGAACAACAAAATCTGCTCTAAACTGAAATTCATATTTATGACATCAATATATCGACTAGCATTGCAGATAAAGACTTTGCCCTATGATATATGCTGGTCATGCTCATGTGGTAAATGATCCCTAATGGAGAAACGGTACAGCAAACAGCTATACCAAGAAGATTTTCTCAATTATGCAAAGACAGGACACAGCTGAGTGATTACGATAGGAAATAATTACATTTATTTCTATCATCTTCCCCACCTCAGTGGTAGTGCTGACAATTTATGGGAAATATGGAAGAATATATCTATGTGGGAGCACTTTATTGCACCTGGTAAAAGAAAAGGGGGGGGAAGCACTGTCAGATCATATTAAAGAACATAGCAAAATTGGGGGGATAACATTGAAAAGATACATCACATATAAGCAAATTGGATAGACAACTGCAAGTGATACGTTGAAACTACTGTGTTGGATCCTGTTGGATCTACTCACTGAAAAGGGGACCTGGTGCCAACTAACAGGAGGTGGAGGTGATCTTCACCCATTCCCCTGAAATCCCTGAAAATCTTATGGAGGGGTTGTGGGAACCTTCCAGAACAGCATGGGAGAGAGGAACTAGTGAAACTCACCCCTCCTTCCATTATGGGCACCTTCACGGGATCAAAGTCCCTTCCTTTCATGGAAGGATTTCTTCTGTAATTGACCCAATACACACACAAGGTACAGCAAAGTATTTCAATGTGTGTGTATTCATATTCCACCTGTCTTACATAAGGTGGTGTACATAGTACAGCTCAAACGAACATAGTAATTTAAGTCAGAGTTTTCCAAACTGTGGTCCACTGACCACTAATTGTCTGCAAATTTCATTCATACATGGTGTGTCTGTAAGAATACAATTAAAAATCATACAGTATCTAGCATAGTGCATTGCCATTGCTAAAACAGCAGAAAAAGTGGTCCGCCAAGACCTTCAGTAATTTTCAAGTGGTCTGTGGAGAAAATTGTCAGGGGATCACAGGTCTAAGTTAAAATAAACAAAACAAAAAAGCTCTAAAATTATCATAAGGAGAGCCCTGCTGGATCTGGTCAACCAGATGCCTATGGGAACCATTCCAGCAGGATGTAATAAATATAGTAAATATTTGATTTCAGATAGAAACCATGGATATAACTGGGTAGTTTGATAGATGCAGACCATAATCCTTACTTCATAAACCAAGTTAGGAAGGAGTTGGGTAAATACGTTTCTACTTATCTGAATTTCCTCGCCTTGTACAAAATTAAATACAACAAATAATAGCTATTAATAAATTAGGAGTCTGCTTGAGGATTAGCTTTCTTTTCCTATCACATGGGTACCAGCTTTTATTAAAGAAACAAATTCAGGTTAATTAACTCTCTTAGGTTCTTTTTTGTGGTGGCTTATAGTTGCTATTTTACTTTGTTTTGATCCAAGTAGAAGTTCATGCATGTAATTTGACTGAAAGTGGGCACCATCAGCTTGTGGGGGGAAACTGTGTATCATGATGTTATTAGGCTTGTGGGAAGGCCCCAGACTACTTGCAGTTAAACAATTGTAATTGTTTCTGGCTACAATCGCTGACTTAGTAATTGTAGGGATACTGTTGCAATTTTTTAAAAATTCAATCCATTCTACATAGATAAAAACATGACATGTACTAAGTCATCGGGCCGAGGTGTATTCACAGTCATGCAGCCAAATGTTATCAAAGGTCTGTATTTTAATTTACCGTAACTGTTTTTATTTTAAAAAAAATTAGTTTAAAAGAATAATTAAATTTCTATACTGCCCTTCATCCAATGATCACAGGGTGGCATAAAAACACCAAAATACTTACCATAATAACAAGCTAAAACAATACCAGAGGGGGGGGGGGTTAAAAGGCCATAGATTGTTTAATTAGCCAAAGGTATGGGAGAAGAAGGGACGCAGGTGGCGCTGTGGGTTAAAGCCTCAGCGCCTAGGACTTGCCGATCGAAAGGTCGGCGGTTCGAATCCCTGCGGCGGGGTGCGCTCCCGCTGCTCGGTCCCAGCACCTGCCAACCTAGCAGTTCAAAAGCACCTCCGGGTGCAAGTAGATAAATAGGGACCGCTTACCAGCAGGAAAGTAAACGGTGTTTCCGTGTGCGGCTCTGGCTCGCCAGAGCAGCAATGTCACGCTGGCCACGTGACCCGGAAGTGTCTCCGGACAGCGCTGGCCCCTGGCCTCTTAAGTGAGATGGGCGCACAACCCCAGAGTCTGTCAAGACTGGCCCGTACGGGCAGGGGTACCTTTACCTTTACCTTATGGGAGAAGAGGAAAGTTTTTTCCTTGTGCCTAAAGATATGTAGTGAACGCACCAGGCGAGTCTCCCAATTCAGGATAAGAAAATACGATCAATATAGTCAGAACTGCTGTGACTTGTAAGTCAAATGAAGTCCATGAGATGATGGAATCCTGTAGAACTACACTATCTTTCAATGATTACATGATACAGACAGACCTTTTTGGCATAGAGGTTAAATTTGACTGTGTAGTGTTACATACATTAAGTCCCAACTGAGTTTCTAATAGAAACATAGAAGGATTATTAATATTTCCTTTGACCACGTAGAATGGGATTTTCTTCAGAAGGGCATCAAGTGTCTTTCATACAGGTGCAAAGTTGATGTCCTACATTAATGTGATACACAGTGTGCCACCAGCAAAATTAGCAATTAATGGCTGCAATGAATGTCAAACAGTAAGATAGCTCACTCACCGTCATTTTATTCTCATTTTACCACTACATCACCTAGCTCAGGGGCTGTGGGATTCCTACTGTCATGCTTTCAACTTGAGAGCAGGGGAACTCCCTGCCAAAGTTCAAGTCTCTTAGCTTGAAGCTTCAAACTGTTGCCCATCCAATCACCCGTCCACTTCAGTCAAATAGCATAGCTGAAATGGCCAAAGCAACATGGGGAGGAGACTAACAGGCTTTGAGTGTGTTCAGAAACTAGAAGATTCCAGAAGTCCAGTTCAGAAGTTAATTTTGGAGAAGTAAAAAGTAAAAAAAAAAGGGGGGGTGAGGGCAGAAGCAGTGAGTATATACAATCAAAATAAAAATAAAAACACTAAATCAAATATTCCACTAAGCAAACAAACAGCAAAATTTACTCTTATGGTCACCTTTGCCTATGATAGCTTCTGGAATTGGTTGAAGTGTATACTACAATGGGGTGATGCCACACATGAAAATGCTTGATTGAGCAGATCATGACTGACAACTAGAAGGCAATTGATAAATGAGGAGGGACCCACAGGCCATGCTGGAAGAAGAGGTGATTAATGCTGACATTCTCCAGCAGAAGTTGAGAAGAGGGATGGAGATGCCTGCCAAACAGAAATGTGGAGGTGGAGGGGTGCTGGTTTCGTATGTGGCTGATAGGGTATCATGGTACAGAGCCTGCAATTCGAGCCAACAGGAGAGAAGGTTTTTAAAATGTCCACCTAGATAGTTTCAGGAGTTTGTGACAGTGACCAAGTATCTCAGCAAATTGCTTTTCAGTAAGGCATAGCTTGTGTTACCTGGATAACTTTGCAATGCAGTGAAATATGTAGTGCTATAGACAGGATACAGAACAAGCATAGAAATATTCATGTATTATATAGAGGGAAGTTTTTAAACAGGAACGGACACAAGTAACTTGGAACATAGGGGGGAAAACAGGATATATTTAGGCTTACAAATTTTAATGGATATAGAAGGACTGCCCTCATCCTTGCAAATTAGAAGTCGTATACAGGATATTGAGAGGGACTCCAATATAGGTCCAGGATTTCCCAGTAATATCCAGGATTTGTCCACTGGAAATAGTGTCCAGGCACAATTTCTGAAAATCAGTAAAAATGTCTGGCAACCCTAATTTAGATCATTAATAAAAAAATTAAAAAATTATCAATGATCCAGAAAAGTAATTTGTGTAACATATACAGGGTTGGATTCCAAATGAACTTTCCATGAGTTCCAATGAGGCTTCCACTAGACTAGAGGAATGGAGGAGATGCAATATTCGCTTATTCCCTTGCAGTCCCCTGTGCCATCTCTTACAGTGTTATGGAAGGACCTCTAACTATCTGGGGCTGCTTTTCAGGGGCTCTGGGAAAAGAAGAAATCACAAGAATTGCTTCCTTTCCTACTGTTGGGAGAGGATAGGATTGAGGTTGGCAACTTAATTAATCTTAATGAATCTTGCTCGCAAACTAGTGAAAATCAGAGATAAACAGCAACAGCGGAATAATAGACTCTGCAATTACATTATACCTTGCTAATGAATAAATTTACACACTTCAAACAAAATATTAGATCTATTCTGCAGATTCTCTTTTGGAACAATGGTGTCCTTTCATTCTGTATACTGTATTGTAAAAGAATGAGGCTGGAAGAAAATTGACAGGAAATACTTGCTATGGTATGCAATATGTAAGTGTGGCTCTCTGAATTACAATTTTTTGTTGCCTTGTATCGTTTTATCAAAGGAGAAAATCTACTTCAAGAAAAGGATTGGAATTTGAAAACATGGGGTGATTTTTACTAGCTTACATTTTTCAATCTCTAGAGCAGACACAGAAGTTACTGTATTTTAAAACACCCAAAAGGTAATGACAGCTCAACACCCAGCTGGTTGCTAGGGCTTTATAACGGGATGCTAAATGACAGAATGGGTAGTCTCCTAAAGTTGCAGAGGATTCAGAAACTGTTTGCAGTTCTTCCCATCTTAATGGGACCAACATTTACAAGTTTACATTTGTTTTTGTTGGATTTCAAGTGTTTCACATTAACAATGCACAAGTGAAGGATTTAATCAATATCAAATTGACACAAGTCAACAAATATAATATTCTAGAACAAAAGGCCTGTGAAGACAATGCCAGTATATAGTTTAGTCTCAAAAGGTTGCACTGGACTTAGCTGTATTCGGATGGAGTCAGGAGTTTCCTGTTACTGATATGTTCTTGTTTCAGGGAGACAATTAAAATTCTTGTGCAGCTTCCTGAGTGGTGTGTCCTTGGAGCCTTCCATGGCAGGACAAATGTCATTTTAGGTTGTATTAACAATATAACACTCCCAAGGCTCAAGAAATAATAGCATCCCACTAGTTTGCACTATAAGACCTCTTCTAGAGTGCTTCATTGAATTATGAGCACCACAGTTCAAGGAGAATGTTGTATAACCTGGAAAGCACTCAGCAGAGAGCCATGAAAATGACAAAGGGTCTAGAAAAGGATGCATATAAAGGGAAGACTGAGGAAATTCATAGCATTATCCCAGAGAGAGGAAACAAGCTCAACTAGAAGATGTGAACCACTTTAAGATATTTCCAAAACAAGGTAAAAATAGTTGTTCATTTTATACACCCAAAGTGGGAAACAATGGCTTTAAACTACAGGTATTATTTATATTAATTTAAGGCTGTATAAATACAGAACATTTAAAGCACATTCCCATCCCCCAAAGAATCCAGAGTGACAATTCCCAGCAGCCTTAACAAACAACAGTTCCAGCATTCTTTAAGGCAGGAACATGCTTTAAATGTATGGTGTGAAAGTAGCCAAAAACAACAGTCAGCGATTAGATAGATAGATAGACAGACAGACAGACAGACAGACAGACAGATAGATATATGCCATGTGAAAACACATTTTTTCTGAATTTTTTAAACAGGGGTCTAGACCATATTTAAATACAAGATTTCGGTGTAAAGAATCCAGCATAAACTGGCTGTGTCGCTTCAGTTTTGCTGAATGCTTATAGTGTCTCCAACTGTTCAGGAAATGGAGCTGTCATAACGTTAATGTTTGCAGGCCACATTCTATGAAGAAAGGGAAAGCTGCCATTGTGGCTGGGAATAAATGCCTACAAAGGTGACCAGAACAGGAGATATGGCCAAAGCTGTCATGAAGGGCGACAAGGCCAATCTTTACTATTACTATTTATTTGTATATGATTTGGGTTTAATCGGTTTTTATTTGTATAACTTATGCTGTTGTACCTTCTGAAGGTACCATATTTTTTGCTCCCTCCTAAAAAGTAAGGGGAAATGTGTGTGCATCTTATGGAGCGAATGCAGGCTGCGCAGCTATCCCAGAAGCCAGAACAGCAAGAGGGATTGCTGCTTTCCCTGCGCAGCGATCCCTCTTGCTGTTCTGGCTTCTAAGATTCAGGATATATTTTTTTTCTTGTTTTCCTCCTCCAAAAACTAGGTGCGTCTTATGGTCTGGTGTGTCTTATAGAGCGACAAAATCATCTTACTATGTTGTGAAACGCCAAGTTATTTCTATCATACCAGAAAAACTATTTTGCTGAGATACGCATGTATAATGAAGGGACATTTCATTGTGTGGCATTCTGTTTGGAAATGGATATTCATATAGTGGTACCTTGGTTCTCAAATGCCTTAGTTCCCAAACGCCTTGGTTCCCAAATGCCGAAAACCCGTTTTTCAGAAGCCAAACGTCCAATGCAGCTGTCAGCTATTGTTTCCAGGGTGCCTGCACCAATCAGAAGCTGCGTCTTGGTTTTCCAACATTTCGGAAGTCAAATGGACTTCCAGAACAGATTAAGCTTGGCACTTTTGTTTTTGCTATTTATTTCGCATTTTTGTTTTTGAGACTTTTTCAGTTAATTTGTTTTTGTGACTGTGAAACCCAGTTCAGCTACTGGTTGGTTGGTTGACTGACTGAGTGATTGTGGAAATGGATAAAATTCCCCCATGCAAACAATGACTATCTGCAGGTAAGAAAAAAAATTAATTCTTTTTACCATCTACAATACTGTTTTATTTATTTTATGGTACAGTACTTGATTATTGCTTTTATTTTATGGATCAGTGGTCTCGTTATATAGTAAAATTCATGTTAAATTGCTGTTTTAGGGGTAGTTTTTAAAAGTCTGAAATAGATTAATCAGTTTTGCATTACTTTCTATGGGAAAGCGCGCCTTGGTTTTGGAACACTTTGGTTTTGGAACGGACTTCTGGAACGGATTAAGTTTGAGACCCAAGGTACCGTTGTATAATGTTCTAACCTATTTTTTTGTGTGGGTGGGGGAGAAGGAGAGAATGACATTATATTGGCATTATGTTTGGGAATGTTGTCGTATGGCAACAACTGAAAATCTGGCAAATGATCTCTCCATCAGTGTGTTTTACAAAAAAATAAAAATGCATGTGTTTTACCAAGTTTAAGATGCAGGCATGTCCACATAGACCATTTGCAGTATATTGCACCTCTGGCTTTCACCTCTGGGTGAATCGAGATGTTATGCTAATCATGTGATTAGCAACCACACCAGTGTTTCTTTGTTTTTAATATCAAGTAGAGAGATTTTCATGAGCATGTGAGAAGGCAAGGTTTATTTGTTTCTTCCCCACCCACTACCTTGATTAAAAATTCCCCATGTGGCAATTAGTTTTTTTGCAGCGGAGCTCCTATTGGCACAAATCAGAACTCAATTCCTAAATATTATTTCAGTGCAGGGGTGGATTTTTGTTGGAAGCATAGCTGTGGAGGGAAAGGGACAAATTTCTCCTCTTCACACACACTGCTTCTCCTAATGAAAATTCCCCCCTCCATACCAAATATAATTTAAAAAATAAATAAATACATAAAAATCCTGGCCATGGTTGCAATCCACTTAACTAATATAACTCCCACATCTCAATTTGTTGTTTGCTTGCTTGCTTTTGTTCTGTGTCGATCTTTGCATCTCTGGAAACAAATTTGAAAACACCAGTCCTAACAGATCAATGTACTACTACGATTCATCTATCTTAGCTGTGGAATGCTTATATTTTTAGCATAGTTATTCTTTTGACAAGTGTTTATGTGATGGATCACCACTGCTTCAAAAGGTGATGTGGTATACAGTAGCTACAAAGAATTCTATTATTTTACCTTGCTGCATTTACTATGCATGGCAAGTCTGCTTCTTTAGAGAGCTCTTAAAGAGAACCGATTAATAGCAGAATAGCCTTATACCTTGTTGCACTGTTGTCAGCTCTAGTAAGTAGCCCTGAAAACGATAATTCAAGGGAATTTGAAAAGTTCAATCCAAATTAGTATTCCACAGAATTTTATTGCTATGCATTTCCCAAAAGGCTTATGCAACAGTAGTCACATTTTGTACAGCCGTAAAACCATGAAAGCCTCCAGTTAGGCCTCCGCACATATACTTAAGAATATAAAAAAATATCATGCCAAAGCAAGCCAATAGTGCATCTAGTCGAGCAACCTGCCCTCACAGTGGTCAACCAATTGCTTATGGGAAGCCAACAAGCAACTGCAACAATGCTTTCCAGATCATATGCTTTCCAAGCAACTCATATTCAGAAGCATACTGCATCCAATACTTGGGTAATACATAGCCATCACATTCCCACCAAGCATTCTTGAAAAAAATGAGACATAATATTTTTCCATGCAAGATTTCAGTGGCCATTTTGGGTGCTGCACTCTCATCCCGAAAAAGCACTTTTTCTAGGGCAAGATCATAGAATGGGTCACATGACTCATCTGGGAGCACATCCTGGAAGATGCGTATCCCGGAGTTTTTTTATCTGAAAAGGCTAGACGCTATGCCATCATCATGGCTAGCAGCTATTGACAGCCTTATCCTTCATGCATTTGTTTAATTTTCCTTTAAAGCTGGTGCCCAGTGCTACATGCTGTGGTCTCAAATTCCATAGCTTAACCATAAGGAGATACCAGAATGAGGCTCTCTTATTTTTGGCCTCTTTGGTCTCAGCAGATTACTTGGGTCCCACAGATAAAGAGACATTGTCCTAAGGTGCTTTAGGGGGTGCCCAAGACCAGCATCATGGTGGCTAGGTATCACCTCCAATATCAGGGACAGCATGTCTTTGAATACCAGTTGTTCAGGAGCACAAGTGGTGAGAGTGCTGTTGTACTCAAGTCCCGCTTATGACCCTTCCATAGGCATGTGGCTGGACACTGAGAGAACAGAATGCTAGACTGGATGTGCCTTTTGTCTGATCCAGCCAGGCTATTCTTATCCTGTGTTCCTTTGGACAGTTTTAGTTTCAGTTTCAGATTTTCTCCTTGCAGAGAAAATCAGCCAGTATCTCTCTAAAGGGGAAGATAGGATACTAGCTGATTTTCTCTGCAAGGAGTCCTTCCTTGTCCTGAAAAAAGCAAATGAGGTTTGGGGGCAGGAGAACACAGGGCACGTAAAAGTAAGGATGGCATCTAGCTAAGCCTAAAGTGGAGGACCAAAGAAGCCAGTTCCAATGCTCTGTCACGAGGACAGAGAAGTCACATATTTTTCGCTCTATAAGACACACCAGACCATAAGATGCACCTAGTTTTTGGAGGAGGAAAATAAGAAAAAAAATATTCTGAATCTCAGAAGCCAGAACAGCAAGAGGGATCACTGCGCAGCGAAAGCAGCAATCCCTCTTGCTGTTCTGGCCTCTGGGATAGCTGCGCAGCCTGCAATCGCTCCATAAGACGCACACACATTTTCCCTTACTTTTTAGGAGGGAAAAAGTGAGTCTTATAGAGCAAAAAATACAATATGTGAAAAAGCCTCTTGGAAGCATACAGAAATGGTAAACCTTTGGAGCAGTTTCTTGGGCAAAAGATTGGACTACATTCTCTCTGCCCATCTGGTTGTTGTATTTTCTTTCATCCTTCCTTACTCAAGACTTCGCTCCAAGACTGCAAAAGGCATGGTATCACAACAGCCAAATGCTTTATCGCAGCATTTACAGAGCAATCCTCTGAATATTTATGCACAGGGAAGCCACACTGTGTTCAAAGGGGCGTAGGACTGTAGCCACTACCTTAGTGTTTCATAAGACTCACCCATACTGCAGTGACTGCAGAAAAAGTTATCACCAAATTAATGGAACTGTAAATCTTAGCATATTTTTGACATATTTGACATTGCTGAGCTGCAGTCAATCACTGTTCCCTGAATAATCAGTCACAAAGCAAAATATATGACAGGCTCTCTAAACAAAAGCCTTCACTTGACAAGAAATGATCCAGCAAGGGAATGATTTAAAATGTATTGATTTAACTAGGTCCCCCTCTGTCATTTGGAAAAAATCAAAGCCATCTTAGAGGCATTCTCACATTAATTGCTTTCACAAGTTGTGTCACTGGATAGCTCAGTTGGTTACAGCATGGTGCGGATAACACCAAGGCCGCAGTTTTGAACCCCATATGGGACAGATGCATATTTCTGCATTGCTGGGGGTTAGACTAGATGATAGGATCTCTTCCAACTCTACAATTCTATGGTTTACTCTATGATTTACTATTAAAGTGACAATAAGTCACCAACTGGAAATCAGTAGGAGAGCTCTACTATCACAAGAACTCATTGTTTCTAGTCTAATTCTGTCAGTATCGGAGACACTCACGCTATTACTCAGCTACTATGAGAAGTTAGTATACCTGCATCTAGACATAATCCCAAACATTTACCAGTACTTAATTATTATTACATTTTTATCTCATCCTTCTTCTCAAAGGAGCCCAGAGTGGCATGGATGCATTTTAAGAAGCATATTACATAAGGTTTTGATGCATTCTGTTTACACATGTAGAAACCTGAAACTTGTGCTTCTCAAAATGTGCACTACTGATTTGAGACAAAAGCCTGTAGGAATTGAAAGAGCCCACATTTGGTTAGGCATGCTAGAGGTCCAGATTCAAATACCCTTTTGAGGGGGAAGCTCGCTGTATGGTTTCGGGCAAGTAACTAATTTTCAGCCTAACCTGTTTCACAGGATTATTGCAAGGAAAAAAAGGAGAAAATCCAATGTATTAATTATACAAACATGAGAAATGAAAGCAAACAGAGGGTTTATTTTTTATGTTATTTTTGCTAATGTTAAATATAAAAAGGTTAATCTATTTGTTTCTTAAGTCAGCCCATTTGCAATGAAAACACTTCTGTTAAGAGCAGACCTCTGCACTAACCAGTATTTTTCTCTATCCATTACACAAACACAGGCAACACAATCTTTTGTATGACAAGATGTCATTATGGAATTGTACAAGGCTGAGTTTTATAAAAAAGCACCTTTTTCTTTGAGAAGATTCTATGACAAAAGGTGTACTGTCTGTTTATGCACTGAATAGTTTTTTGTTTTGTTTTTCTTTAGATCTCAAAATGCTTCAGTAAACAGTAAATAGCAGGACCATAATTATTTTGAAAATCTGTTGTATTAGGGCAGAAAGCCTCTTTTATTCAAAAAGCCAGTTATATACCAGATGCTTGATACATGTGGATATATGGGAATAAATTAAATAACTAGCCCTTGGACTTTAAACTTTAAATGTGTTTGAAATGCTGCCAACACCAGCCATGCCCTACGAACACATTTTCTGATATAAACATACATATTCCTTTTATAATTCTGAAAGTCATAAAAACCTGCATCAAGAAGAAAGTAGCAATTTCAAGTATTTTTGAAATTGTTATTTTATGATATGCTGAAACATAACTTATTAAACAAATGACTTCCTTCCATTTTCTTCAGAGAGAGGCACACACATAAGATGCATTCTGCCTTGACTGAACTAATCACTGGGAAAACTCTTGTTGCTTTTAAACAGACTTGGCCCAATAAAACCATCCAAATAGTTGCAGCAGTATTCAGTATTTAGACACAGTATTCAGGACCAGGCTTGGCATGGAGGCAAAACCCAAGAGTTGCAGTGGAGGGCAGCTTAGCCATTAGCAACCCAGGCAGATAGCCTGAGCATCTCAAACATCCTTGCCTTGCCACTTGGCCAAATAGCATCTCAAAGTTTGGGCAGTAGTGGGACATAGTGGACCGGCTTGAGATTTCTTCATTCAGATTCATCTCCAGCCAATTGCAGGAGGAGATGCCAAAGATGTGAGTGGCTCAGTGGAAATGACACTGGACCATCCTCATTTGAAACTAACAGTAAAGGACAAGGTAGGATTGTGCCCCATCATGTTCTACATGAATGACTTTCTACTCATCAGCTCCCTCTATTAATAGCTACTGCAAAATCTTTTGGTAAACCTTTCAATGTCCTCTGGGTAAACTATGTTTTGCTGACAATGTGCAAGGCTGAAGGTGCCACTAAGAGATTTACTTGCAGTCGGACAGTTCCAATCCGCCCCAGGAAAAACTAGCAAGCTTGAAAAATGTTCTCATGAGCACCCTGATTTTCAGCAACTGCACAGGTGCCACTCTGGCACTTATCCTTTCCTTGCTGGATGGTCACCTGAGGAAGGCTCCTTCCATGTGGCTGG
This sequence comes from Podarcis melisellensis, assembly GCF_964234715.1. NCBI lineage: Eukaryota > Metazoa > Chordata > Lepidosauria > Squamata > Lacertidae > Podarcis > Podarcis melisellensis. Next base: position 35,754,300 of record NC_138541.1, read on the forward strand.
TTATGGCTACAGGTGGCATACCTGACTCTCCATCATGATCTCAGGGCAACTAAAAGAACTCAATGGTGCCTTTGAAAAGGTGGCTGTCCTTTTTTGTTCAGCTTAAACCCGCTGGGATTTGGCAGGATGGGCTTTCCATCAAGAATAATTTACAGCTGCACTCAGGTACTTCTAGGCCAAAGATCTCTTAAGAATCTTAAGTGGGGCGGGATGTCACAATTGGAGATATGCAGAATTGGCAACAATCCAATAAATTTTTCATTGCTTTCCTATAGTGTTAGGGGTCAGGCTGTGACCGACAGTGTTTCCAAGGGCCTAAAGGATGGAACAAAATATCCATTTGTGTGGCAATCTGGCATTGCAGAAGGTTGTAAGAAGTCATCTCATTTAGGGTCATGTGCCTGACGCAGTAATCCATCCTGATTTGTGGTTTGCTAATCATGTCTTGGAGTGGATAGTGACATGGTCAGGGTTGTTCCCTCGGCCCTAAAGGTGTTCAAGGCAAAAGTGGTCGCCGTGCTAGCTTATGCTGCCCCGCTTTGGGCCGTGATGACAGATCTTGCTCCTCTTGAGACACTGCAAAATCAATTCCTGCGGCGGCTCCTAATGCTCCCCCTGTGCGTAAGCAACGCAGCCATGCGACTAGAACTGAAGATCGCATCCTTAGAAACTTGCCTGTGGAAGCAAGTCTTCAATTATTGGTTATCATTGTGGCATAGATTACCAAACCACTACCTTGTCCAGTGCTTATGGCGAGATGAATTCGCTAGCCTTTGGACTAGTAGAATTCATGCCAAACTCCTGAGCTATGGAATCTCTCCTTCAGATTCCCTAAAACTAGACCAAATTACTGCTCAAAGACTGATCCGCCAAAGACTGGATGACATCGATCTACAGCGAAATTATATGCTGGGGGGAGGTGTTTGTTCGCCCCAGAACATTGGTATCACTTTAACTTACTGCGTTCCATCATACCTCTCCTCCCTCTCGACTGTTGCCCATAGACTGGCCTTCACCAAAGCGAGGTTCAACGTTTTTCCCTCCAACGTCCTGAGACATAGATTCTCAAAGGGCCAAGCCCCCGCCACGTGTGAATGTGATAAGGAGACGCCGGAGTCGCTCCAGCACATCATGTTCACTTGCCCCCTGTTCAATGTGCCACGGGTAAATCTGTTGGGATCAATCATACAGAAACTAGAGGGTACCCCACCAAAATTCCACCTTGCTCAAATTTTGCAGGATAAGGATACCCATACGACCCTGAATGTGGCTAGGTTCCTGGTCGCTGTCCTTACCCAAAAGCGACGCCAAGGAGCACTACAAACTAACTAAGGCGTAGTATGCCATTCCATTTTATAGTATTTTATTGTTACTGTGGTGTTTTAGCGACTGTTTTTTTTCTTCCCCATGTGCACAAGCTGTTATTTATGTGTTGTTTTTACCTGTATGGGCCTATGGCCGTAATAAATATTGTTGTTGTTGTTGTTGACATGGTCAGGCGCTATAGTGAATTCAACAGAACAGATTCTTTTCACTGCCACTTGATGCCTGCTTGACAGCAAAGCTGCTTCCAAATGATCTTCTAGGCTCTGTGGAATTATATCATAGAGACTACTAAATCTGCAGATCTTTTGCACCTCCCAAGACATCGTCCCAGGACATTTCTCCTTTTTCCAAAATCAAACACTATATAGCAATCTGTGCAAGGGAACCTGGACAACTGGAGTCAGAAGGCACCAGAGAAGTCTTCCTCAAAGTGGTGCCAGAAGTTCTGGACTACAGTTCCCATCATATCAAATTATTGGTTATGCTGGCTGGGAATTGTAGTGAAAAATATCTGGAGGGTATCAGGCTGGGGCCGGGGATCACTGCTCCAGAGCAAGCGGATGACAGTGACTCATGTGACCTTTGTGCTGCTGTTACAGCAGAGCTCCTACAGGACTGCTCCTCTGTATCTGGCAAATCCTTGTTCACTACTGCTACAGTAGTCATCCTCTTTGGCACCCAGGAAGTTGGTATCAGCTTCCCAGGAAGGTAAGTCTAGATCTGTGTCTGAGTGGAAGGACATTGGTGTGCAAAGGAAGATGTTGATTCCCCAAATCAGGTTGTTTCAGATCAAAGGACAGAGAACTCTCACTCAGTTACAGGGATTCAAGTACAGTTGTCTTAAAATTTCACAGTGCCTTTATTTTTCTGTAATGTCAGAGTATGTATGCTACTGAGTTGTCTTCTTTACAAAATTTGTTTGAATAAAACATCCAGACCACCTTTATGCCAGGTGATAGGGGTGTTTTTTCTTGGATGGAGGTATCCCTCCGTCCAGCCCTGTTGCCTGCAGAATGATGCAACCACAGAGCTCCCTTACTGCCTGCTGAATGTCTAGATGGGCAAAAGGAAATAGAAGGTGAGCGATTTTCCTTGAGTTCCTGCTGCAGCCCCCAAGTTACCCTTTATACTGCTCCAGAGGGTCTCTTAAACCCTCCAGACCATATTTTCAGGGGATTGCTGGGGGGAGGGGGGCAGGAGAGATCCAAGAGCATCACATTTTATGTGCACAGCTTCACACAAGGAATTCTAGATTCAACCCATCATGAAGATGAATACTGCCACTTCACTTCATAATAAATTGGATTCAATACTTATTTTACAATACACCCTTGTGCACCAACTGGCACAGCAATATATTTTATTATTCACTTGGGTTGCTGCTGCCTTTTCAGCTTTTGTAGTTTTTGCAGGCCAGTTGTTTCTCAAGAGCACAGCAAGTAAATGGTCGTTTAATTGGGGAATTTGTGTTTCATAATGCCAGAAAGTTAAATGGGCAAAAATATATTTAGCCAAATGATCCTCTCTGTAAGCGGGGGGGGGGGGGGGGAGAGTGTGCAGTTTTTTCAAAGCTTGCGCAAAAACATACTTGATTTTGTCTATATTTGGAATTGATATTATCCTCAGGTACTTCCTTCACCTCTGGCTTTAATTACATGATTAATGGGTAAATAAGACTTCAATACTAGCAAAGAGATCCCATGGGGCTCATTGTCCCATCTCACTTGTCACCTGTGAGGAGCTGACCATGAGGAACAAATGTTCAGAGGTAATGAGAACAGGTGCATAAGTCCCAAGCTCCTAGTATTTAATGCACATTAAAACCAAAATTGGACTGCTGATCCACAATAGCAGTTCTCCATTGCCCAGCTTTAGAGTTTGTAAAGCAAGTCAACATTAGCATTCATTGCTTTAAAAAAAATTCTTTTATAGCTTGTACTTGCATTCCTACCAGCATACTTTCTTTTGATACAAATCACCTGTTTTCTATCTAGTATATATCTTTAGAAATTTGTTTAGAATTGACATTAAAAAAAATGAAAGATCTTCCTCTTCCAGCCAAATTTGTAAACACATCTATCCTCATCATGTCCACATACATTTCAATTATTTTATCAGCAGGAGGGAGGAAACTGAAGTGTATCCCAAATGCCTTGCCAGCTCCTAATCTATCGCAAAATTCACACGGGGTTGTCCAGCTGCAAAGCCAGTTAGATGTGAGATCAATTGAGAAATAGACAATCAGAGAATCAGAGAATTATACAGTTGGGAAGGACCTTGAGGGTCATGTAGTCCTACCCCTGCGAATGCAGGAATCTCAACTAAAGCATCCATGACAGATGGCCTCCAACCTCTGCCAAAAAACCTCCAATGAAGGAGAGTCCATGACACCCCGAGGGAGTCTGCTCCACTGTCGAATAGCTCTTACTGTTATTCCTGATGTTTAGTTGCAAGTTCCTTTCTTGTAACTTGAAGCCATTGGTTCAGATCCTAGCCTCTGGAGCAGGAGAAGACAGGTTTGCTCCATCTTCTATGTGACAGCCCTTAAGATATGGCTATAATTTAGTTTCTCAGCCTCCTCTTTACCAGGCTAAACATACCCAATTCCCTCAACCATTCCTCATAAGGCTTGGTTACCAGTCCCTTGATCATCTTAGTCACCTCCTCTGCAGACATTCCAGCCTGTCAGCATCCTTCTTAAACCGAGATGCCTAGAATTGTATGCAGAACTACAGGTGTTGTCTGACCAAGGCAGAATAGAGTAGTACTATCATTTCCCTTAGGGACACAGGTGGCGCTGTGGGTTAAAGCCTCAGCGCCTAGGACTTGCTGATCGAAAGGTCGGCGGTTCGAATCCCTGCTGCGGGGTGCGCTCCCGCTGCTCGGTCCCAGCGCCTGCCAACCTAGCAGTTCGAAAGCACCTCCAGGTGCAAGTAGATAAATAGGGACCGCTTACTAGCGGGAAGGTAAACGGTGTTTCCGTGTGCAGCTCTGGCTCACCAGATGCAGTGATGTCACACTGGCCACGTGACCCGGAAGTGTCTCCGGACAGCGCTGGCCCCTGGCCTCTTAAGTGAGATGGGCGCACAACCCCAGAGTCTGTCAAGACTGGCCCGTACGGGCAGGGGTACCTTTACCTTTACCTTTATCATTTCCCTTGATCTGGACAAGGGATGCAGCCTAGAATAGCATTCACTATTTTGATAAGAAGGAGCTAACAGGTGGGGAGAAGACAGAGTGGCCCAGTTATCTCAGTCCATGTGCACAGCATGTGTGATCTTGGTAGCAAAAACCAATATTTCTTTCTTCCTGTGGTGTCTTACTTCCATAACCACTTAAAGGCTCATTCACTCCTGTAAGATACCAGGCATTTGATAAATAAGTAGATAATGTCATACAGCAATGAGCAATCCACATGATGAAATGTACTTTTCAGAGCTTATGACACATTTTGCTCATAGACCAGAAGTGCTGTGGTTTAAAATTCCATAAAAGGTGATAATTTGTTAGCAGGAAAGCAGGAGGAATAATTAGTAGGCTAGCCACAATGTCATTTTTTTACTTGCAACAGCACAGGCATGTTAAAAGCAGGCAGCTATTCCAGATCAATTCTACAAATGGTGAAAAAGAAAATGTGGGTAGTAGTTTTCCCTACTCCCCAAAAAAGGTGCTGAACCTCATTTCCAAGGTGTTACACTATGCGGTGTAAGTTAGGCCAGTTTTGGGGAAACCACCGCAGCTCTGTAAGCAACGAACCAATTCAGCCATAATATACACCAAAATGAAGGTAAGGAGCTGGGCTACAATAGCTATATAGCTGTGGAAGTTGATCTTTGTAGTCTTAACTGCTATAAGGGATCAAGCTAAATACAATACAAAAAAAAATGCACAAAATATGGTTTAGAATATTGTTTAATTTTAAACATTCCATGCATCTTCTTCAAGATTATCACATATTTACTTGTCAACTAATGTTCTATAATTTGGTACCTGGATTCCAAGTAAATTCACAAATAATTCATTTAGGATAACACTTATGTGTTCCAAAGGTGTACAAAACTTTCAAACAGATCGCCATGGAATTATAACAATTCAGAAGCAAGAAGCAACCACAGTTTCCAAGTTTTATATCTGAGCCTGCAAATGTCTCCATTTCCAATTTGCAACTAACCCCAGATCCTGTGGCTTCAGATCCAGGTTGTTCTTGCTAACCCTAAAAAAACCCAGTTTCCAAAATTCAGACACCAAAATGAAATATGGTTAGTTTAAAAGCAAAAGTGGGAACTTTCAATTTCATATGGCATACAAAGAAATGAGAAAGGAAGGGGGAGTATGAGAGCCAAAGGATCAGGACAGGTTCATTTACATATCAGAAAACCATGATTTGGCTTCCAATCACACATGTACTGGACTGACATGGAACACTTGGCATGGAATGTTTGAAAAAAGTTTATTACCACAACCAATCTCTTACAATAAAACCTGGGCATGGTTGTACAGATACAAGTTCTCCGAATACTCCAAATACTATGAGTACTAAGGGGGGGGGCGGGAATCTGCCCGTATCAAGCTGTTGAAAGGACTAGCACATCTCCCCTTATCACCAACACTCATCTCTTCAGACTGCTACATCTCACTCAGTTATCAGAGCATTTGTAATTGTTCTACCTTTGTGTTTTTTAGCAACATGGGTTTCTTGGCAACAAATGACATCAATGTTTTTTTTCTTTATAATCTTTTCAAATTTATTTCTCTTGGGCTTATCGTTAAATCCGTTCACATTCCACGAAAAAAACTTAAGAGACATTTTGGGTTATTGCTAGGTTCACTTTATCCTTATTTCTGCTTTATAATTTGGTATTATTCCTTCTTTTAGATTCTCTGCCTTCTCCTTCTTCTTCTTCCTCCGACTTTGAATCCTCCGTTTCCTCCTCTGACCCCCCACCCCGGCTCCGTCCCCCCCTGCCCCCCCCACGACCAGGTCACCTCCTCGCTGTCTTGCCTCCTCTCTACCCAAATCTTTTTCGTATCTTCTCAGGAACTTTTCTGCTTCAAGTGTATCTGTCAACTTGAATTTTTTATTCTTGTAATAGAAGGAAACCCCTTCTGGGAATTCCCATTTATATTGGATTGCATTTCTTTTCAACACACTTGTCAGCTGAGTATATCCTTCCCTTTTGCGGAGAATCCTAACTGGAATTTCTTTGAAAATAATGATTGGGCGGTCTAATAAATAAAAGGTTGGGAATAGAATTCATCAATTCAGATTCTAAGAAAAAGAGAGGAGTAGTAATTTATGCGAAAGAGAAATTAGAACCCAAACAAATATGCAAGGATGAGGAAGGAAGAATCTTAGGAATCCAAATTAATTACCAGGGAGAGAGAATAAATGTGGTAACAGTCTATGCCCCAAACTCAAATAGAATGGAGTTTTTCAAAAAATTGGAACAACTTTTATTAGATTTAGATAACAACAAACTAGTCCTACTTGGAGATTTAAACGCAGTGCCGACACCAGAATTAGATAGAAACACAAGGAAAAAAAATTTAAACCAAGGGAAATTACCAAAATCGTTCAATGATTTGGAAGAAAATCTGGACTTAATAGATATATGGAGATATAGAAACCCCACAACGAAACAATTTACCCACTTCTCTGAACCACACCAGAGTTGGAGCAGACTGGATCAAATATGGATCTCGAGAGAATTAGTAATAAGAACGGAGAGATGTGAAATTTTACCCAGAACTTTATCGGATCACAGCCCAATAACATTACAATTAAAATGGAAGACCCAAGGTCTGTACAGATGGAGAATGAATGACTACCTATTTGAAAAAGAAGAAGTGATCGAAAAAGCAAAAACCACTATAAAAGATTATTTTGCTTTAAATATTAACAAAGAGACTGGAATAGATACAGTATGGGATGCCAGTAAGGCAGTGTTAAGAGGTCTCCTGATACAACAAAACTCCCAAAGAAAAAAGGCTAAGGAAAGAAAAAAAGAAGAATTAATCCTTCAACTGAAAGAATGTGAAAAAAATATGATAAAAAATCCAAAAGATGATTGCCATAAACAACAATATAAAATGCTCCAAATACAATATTCAACATTAATAAGCCAAGAGGTTGAATGGGGAATAAAGTTAATGAAACAAAAGTTCTTCGAATCGGCAAATAAAATTGGAAAATTTCTGGCGTGGCAGCTGAGGAAAAGAAGAAAATGTAGCATCATAAACAAAATAAAAGTAGATGAGCAAGTTTTGGAAGATCCTAAAGTAATAAAAAAGCACTTCCTTAAATTTTATATGAACTTATACAAAAGGGAAGAAGAAGATTTAACGAACATTATAAAATACCTAGAAGAAAATAGTCCAAAAAAAATAACAGAAGAAGAAAGAACCGCCTTAAACAGACCTATAAAAATAAAGGAAATTCGAGAAGCGATTAAGAGGATGAAATTAGGAAAAGCCCCAGGACCAGATGGTTTATCAGCTAAATATTACAAGGTCCTAGAGGAATATATAACACCAGTACTATGTGACGTTATGAATGAAATATTAAGAGGAGGAAAAATGCCAACATCCTGGAAAGAAGCCTACATTACTTTGATCCCGAAACCAGATTCAGATAAACTTAATATTAAGAATTACAGACCGATTTCACTACTGAACAATGATTATAAAATCTTTGCAGACATAATGGCACATAGACTTAAAAAATGTTTAATTAACCTTATACACAATGATCAGGCCGGCTTCCTTCCTAATAGACAAATAAAAGACAACATCAGACACACAATAGACATTATTGAATATCTAGAATGTCATAACGAAATCCCTGCCGCTTTAATGTTCGTTGACGCCGAGAAGGCTTTCGATAATGTCTCCTGGGGTTTTCTAATAAAATGTCTGGAAAAAACAGGGATAGAGGGCACATTCCTAGAAGGAGTTAGAGCAATATACACACAACAAAGAGCCAGATTAATTATAAATAACAACCTGACAGAACAGTTTGAAATAGCAAAAGGTACTCGACAGGGGTGCCCTCTATCACCGCTGCTGTTTATCATAGTCTTAGAGACAATTACAAATAAGATAAGGAAAACCCCAGAGATCCGTGGTATAAAAATCGGCGCGAATGAACATAAATTGAAAACATATGCAGATGACCTTATGTTGTCATTGGAAGAACCAAAGGAGAGCATCGGCAAAGTTATAAAATTACTAGAAGAATTTGGAAAACTATCGGGATTTAAATTGAACAAAGAAAAAACCAAAATAATGACTAAAAATATGAAAGAAGACATCATAAATGAGCTTGAAAGACAAACTGGAATTAAAATAACCAAAAAAGTAAAATACCTTGGAATGTGGATGACTATGAAAAATATAAATTTGATGGAAAATAATTATAAGAAAACATGGAAAGAGATAATGAAGGACTTGGACACATGGAGCAGATTACATCTCTCGTGGATGGGCAGAATGGCGGCAATTAAAATGAGTTTATTACCCAAATTACTCTTCTTATTCCAGAACATTCCAATAATTAGGGGAATTGCAATATTTAAAGAATGGCAAATACTACTTTCCAAATTTATTTGGCAGGGAAAAAGACCCAGAATTAAATTTAAACTACTTACAGACCAAAGAGATAGGGGGGGTCTTGCGGTCCCAAATCTGAGGTTATACTATGAGGCCGCATGTCTTTGTTGGGTAAAAGACTGGATCGTCATTAAAAATAGAGAGATGTTAGATCTAGAGGGGTTTAATTTAAGATTCAGTTGGCACGCTTATCTATGGCGAGATAAGGGAAGGGTTCATAAAGGTTTTTCTAACCATATTTTCAGAGGGCCACTACTGGAAGTCTGGGAAAGGAATAAAAAATTGCTGGAGCAGAAGACACCCTGGTGGCTATCACCAATTGATATTTTAACAATTAAAAAATTAAACATTGAGGGGGAACGATGGACGTATGAGGACTTACTAACTAAAACAGAATCCGGGTGGAGGATCAGACCATACGAAGAAATAAAAAATAAGTTGACTGGTTGGATTCAATATCATCAAATAAATTCAATGTGGACGGAAGACAAAAAGATTGGAATAAATGAGAAAAAATCTAGATTCCAGATTGAAATAATAGAAAGTAAAACAAAATTATTATCAAAAATGTATAACCAGTTGCTTGAGTGGGACACCAAGGATGAGGAAGTAAAGGAGGTGATGGTGAGGTGGGCGGTAGATCTAGGGTATAATATAGAGTTTGATAAATGGAAGGCTTTATGGTGTAAAGATATGAACTTTTCGGCATGCACGACACTTAAGGAAAATATGTACAAGATGATGTACAGATGGTACATAACGCCGATAAAATTGTATAAAATTTATAGAACAGGCGACAAACTGTGTTGGAAATGTAAGAGTAAAGAGGGCGAATTTATTCACATGTGGTGGACGTGCGAGATTCTCAAAAAATTCTGGGAATCTATCTATAATGAATTAAAAAAAATTCTCAAATATACATTTCTTAAAAAACCTGAAACCTTCCTGCTGGGGATAATTGGCAAAGATATTAAAGAAGAAGATAGAACCCTTCTTCAATACGCAACAGCGGCCGCTAGAACCCTCATAGCACAGTACTGGAAAACAGCAAAAACCCCAACATTAAAGGAGTGGCAATTTAAATTAATGGATTATTTAGAATTGGCAAAATTGACTCAGAAAATAAGAAATCAAAAACGTACAAAATTTAGTAATGAATGGGACAAATTTAGAATATATATGGAAATAGAGACAAAGGGAAAATCAAAATGTTAATCAGAAATATAGATGTATCTAAAAAAAAAAAATTCACAGTAGGCATGAGATAACGCTTACTATGTTATAAATTTTATTTTGGAATAGATACAGCAGAAAGATAATTAAGATAACATTATCCGAAATCGAGATAAAGGGAAGTCGATCAATGTTGTTGTAAAATTAATGTAAGTTGTGTTGTTCATGTTGTACGTATTTTATGTTCTTTTTCTTTTCTTTTTTCTTTTCTTTTTATGTTTATTTCATTTACTTTTGTCTGTTGTATGTCTGTGAAATATATTTATGCAAAACTTAATAAAAAAAATTAAAAAAATATATATAATTGTTCTACCTTTTCCTTCAGGAAACCAAAATGTGCTGTGCTGACACACAACATGTTCTTAACACATGACAAAATCAAGGCTTAAGACATGTTGTTAAGCGAATGATACCTTTACACAACTGCCTTTCAGAAAACACAAGAACTGCATTAAAAACCAAGTCTTTAAATCTTGCTCTGAAGAGGAAAAGTGGTTTGTTTAACCCTCAGTTGCTTTGGTCATCCCATAAACATGAACCCTTTAATGCAGCAGTCTCCAATCATCAGTAAAGAGAAGACAAGAGAGAGACAGAATAGAACAGCTGCAAATACTTCATAATCCTAATAAAATTTGCTTCACAGTACTGCATTCTGTTAATGCAAGAACCAATGAAATCAGAGTACCTAGAGGTTTTGGACGGGAGAACTTCAGTACTTTATGCAGCAGTTATATGCCATATATTTTGCAGGCGAATTTAGTTTTCTTCTCCAAAGAATTGATCCATTAGCTTTACTGAGTTAATCTACAGCACTGCTGACAACCTCTCCTTTTTTATCACATTTTCCCCTCAGAGGAACGCTTGGAACTGGTCATATGTTTATTCTACTAGAAAGTCTCTGACTGTCTGTCCATCTCTCTTCCTCCAGTCTCTCTCTCTCTCCCTCCCTCTCTCTCTCTCACGTACACCTCAGTTATATAAGCTTATTTATTGGGGGGGAAACAAAATGGGAGGTGATGAAAGGATGTTGAAGAAGGTCTTAGAATAAAATATTTGGGGGAGGGATATGTTATTGCTGAGAGCCAACAATAATAAAATCTCAGCAAGCTGTGAACCAATGTTAATGCTGGATGGCAATTTTGTTAGGAGGTTTCTTAGCAAGTACTGCACTGTTTTTAAGAGAAAAAACTTGTTAAGAATAATAGAAAAAACTAAGCTGGATAGCTACATTTAATGAAATTACCTTCCTTTTTTCTCCTCCCTGACCTACATTATAATGGCTGAGTTAGTACAGAACAAGCTGCTTTTAAGTATTTTAACTAAACACAGAAATCTTTCATGTGCATTAGCACATAAAGGCCTATAAGTAGGCTTTCCAAGGCCAGCATGCCAAGAGTGCTCTCTAGAGTGCCACAGGTGCCCTGGTAAAATGACAATTCACCATACTATGCTACACAAGTCACCATATATTGAAGCTGAGGGAGGGATAAAAGATGCAGTTTCTCTGGAAACATCGCAGTGGGACAGGCAATACATTACATCAAGAACCCAGAGTCAGCCAGCACCAGTACTTATTCTTAAGTTGCATGATGACTGAAGGGCCCATCTAAAATCTTTACTCCATGTACACATCTTATTCTATAAGCTCTGAACATATCCTACTACACAGCAGAGATTTCTCATCCCTGACTTGCCTTCATCTTCATAAATCAGATTGCCATAAAACATATTAATATTTCTAAAAGTCCACAAAACCAGGAGGGTCTTCAACAAAGGAGTTTACTGCTGCCACCTACTGTCAACACACATTATAAAGCAGATAAGAACATCAGCAAGGGGTACTTTCTATGTGGCTGCTATGAAGGACAACCACCATATCTAAAACATGCAAGTGTTTTGGGTGCAATTATATACTACTACATACAAACATACAACTAATAAAAAATAGATATTTGGGGGTTTTCCACACAACACTCCACAACAGAGATCATCTTGGTGTGGGGGAAAGCAGTTCATGTGAAAATCACGCAAAGAGTTCTACAGAGAAGAATAAATCTTAAGGTTCTAGGTCAGGAACCATTGTTCTACTGGAACACTGTGGTTGGTCATCTTTAATCGTGAAAGGGACTTCCAAGATGATCACATAAGGAGCTCTGATGCCTTTGATGACTGGTAAAGAAGTTAGGCAGAGGCTCGTTCTGTTGAATTGTAGCACTGACAGAAGGACATTTACTCAGTGTTTTTCAATACAGTGGCGTACACAGAGCAGATTTTCAAATCAAGGCTGATTACGTTAATTTGCTCTTGCATAGGAATTCAATTGGCATCAGCCTGAGAAACCCCAAGTACCCACATCTGCTCAGGTCAGCATGGACATTTGCACTTCAAAGTCCTGAAAAAAAGTATATGTGTAGCACCCTTTAATGCCACAACTTACGTAGCTTCTGCAGCAGGAATACAACTCCAACTGCAAGGGAGGGCTTCCATCTGGTGAAACATATTCTAAATTGGCACATTATAAGGCTGGCTTGCTTTGCTCAGAAATGTTTGCAGTGCTGTAAGAGAGAGGACAGGACGCGGCTGGTGCTGTGGGTTAAACCACAGAGGCTAGGATTTGCCGATCAGAAGGTTGGTGGTTCGAATCCCCGCGACAGGGTGAGCGCCCATTGCTCGGTCCCTGCTCCTGCCAACCTAGCAGTTCAAAAGCACGTCAAAGTGCAAGTAGATAAATAGGTACTGCTCCGGCGGGAAGGTAAACAGTGTTTCTGTGCGCTGCTCTGGTTCACCAGAAGCGGCTTAGTCATGCTGGCCACATGACCTGGAAGCTGTATGCCAGCTCCCTCGGCCACTAAAGTGAGATGAGCGCCGCAACCCCAGAGTTGGTCACGACTGGACCTAATGGTCAGGGGTCCCTTTACCTTTTTTAAGAAAGAGGGCAGCTAAGAATCAAGGTTCTAACACAGCAAGCCAGTGACTCGCTGATTATGTCTAAGAGCAGCATCTCTTAAAGTTTAGGGATTAAAACCTGTGATGCTGAAAGAATGGTCAAGAATTGAGCTGATTTAACGATGTACAATAAGTACAGTGGTACCTCGGGTTAAAAACTTAATTCATTCTGGAGGTCGATTCTTAACTTAAAACTGTTCTTAACCTGAGGTACCAGTTTAGCTAATGGGGCCTCCCACTGCCGCCGCGCGATTTCTGTTCTCATCCTGAAGCAAAGTTCTCAACCCGAGGTACTATTTCTGGGTTAGCGGAGTCTGTAACCTGAAGCATCTGTAACCCGAGGTACCACTGTACTCATAAATATTAGGGCAACTAGAATATTTTCGACAGAGGTGCTATCATCTGTGCCATCCCCACGGTGAATGCAATATTGTGCTGCAGGCCAAAGGCTGACACCAGGAGATGTTTAATGGCATCACATAAACACAGCAGTTCAATTAGACCAGCTTCACGGCTATCAAACTAATTATACACAACTGATATTTGCAAATGAGTTCTGGGTTTATACACATGTTCTGCAGTGGACAGATATTAGCTAAAACAACTGTCAAACAGGTTAGGATTATGTGTAAACCCACCCCCACCTTTTTTCAATTCAGATACAACTCAAACATGTAGAACATGTATTAGAACGCAGCAAGTAACACTGCAGTATATTCTTTGGCCAGAGACATTTTATACAACATTTTCTATGTTTATATTACATGTTGAAACTACTGCAACATTTCACACTTTGTGTAATTCTAGAAATTGCATAATCCATGCCATATTTTCCCCACCCTCCTCCCTAAACAGCTTGCACCCACTTCATCCTCTGTCAGTCCTCACCATCTCTTAGTTTTCTGTTATAGAGGTTGCAGGTTCTCACTTAGAGATTATGCATATTCTGGACTGCCTGGATATAAAATATAGAGAATTAGGTGTTATAAGAGTAGTTGCTTGTTGTCCTGGGTATCTGTGGCCAGGGTAAGTTTTAAAAAAGAAATGAACATTTCACAGAGCAACAATAGTAAATTGGTGCTTAAAGCAGAGGTTTGGTGCTAAGGAAGATAACTCATGAGGAAATGAGTTGATCCAAATTTCACAGGTCTCTTCAGTCCCTAACATTACCTGCCAATAAAGCCACTGTGCATTGGACAAACAGATCAGTCTCTACTCAAAATAACAAATAGGCACAAACCTGCCATAAAAAAATAGCACCATGCAGAAACCAATGTGAGGTCATTTGAATATCCAAAAACATTTGACTGCAGACCAGAAATTCAAAATTATCTAACAAAAAGAGGTCAATTGAACACTCTAGCATGAAATTGCTAAATTGGATATATCAGCAAGTTCAATTCTGTCCATTTAGGTCTTAATCAAGATCCCGTTAGTCCTCTCTCACTATTAAATTGACTTATAAAAGCTAAAAAAAAACCCTCTTATATCTGAACCAAAGTTTTAATATGACCACTGTTTGTCTGGGCTCACTCGCAGTGACAAATTGGTTGCTTTAAAATGGAAAAGAAAGCTTGTGATCTCCAAGCTGCCATGTACAAGACAAAGAAAGGGAGGCAGGATTTCATGAGCCCAATGATCATTCACATAAGCATCTGCACATAGACATTAACACAAAACAAGTTTAGCTAGACAAACCATGATTTCACATTACATCTACGCAGCCAGAGTCATCTTTAAGCATGGGAAATCAAAGAACACAAGCTATTAAAAAACCCACCATGGGGAGTTTTTTTGTCTATAAAATTTCATAGTCTACATTTTTCACTGGCATGCTTTGAAACCCTGCATAACCTTTTCACAGCTTTATAGGTGATTACTATGCATGCCACATCACAACACTTAAAACAAGCCATTATTCTCACATTTTTTCCCCTAACACATAAACTGCAATTATTGATTTATGAATCAATCAACAATTTTACTTTGATGCTTTTCTGTCAACTGGTAATAATACATTAAAACCTGTGATATAAGCTGTGAGAATGTGGTTTACATAAAGCTTTTACAAACATTGCAAGAAAGCTTAAAATTACTGGCAATGTGGATATTTCAATTTGCTCATTCATCTTGCCTACCAGCACTCCTGTGCCTAGGAATGCAACTGGTTTATGGAAACGCAATTCATTACGGAGCAAGTCACACAGCAGTATATTCCTCACTTTATTTAAATACACTTGATCATTAAGCATATGACTACATTCACCTTCATGCTTGCACAGCTAAGAGCCTTACATTACTTTCAGTCAGACCCCTCAATTCCAGATGGATTAAAAGGGTACCATAAAAATTCACAGCAGCCTTAATATGTCACACAAAACTTGCTTTCAGAGAGAACCATTTTTAATGGTAGTTAGGTTAAAGCAAATGTTTGGCAGCCTCACAATTGTACAAGGAACCCAACCTGAATACCAACCGAAGCAGTATTTAAAATGATCTAAACTTAAACTAAGAAATATGGCTGCCTATATTACCTAATATCTTGTGGAATTTGCGGGATTTAACAAGTTAATTTATATAAAGCATACAAATTAACTTTGAGCAGTCTTGAAATGCACTTTTCAAAATCCTACACAAAGAATCTGAAGTTTCTAAGCAATATAAATGTACCATTCATGCACAGGGGCAAATTGAGCTAATAGATGGGAACAGTCCTTACTACTGCATCATTAAGCTGCAAGCTAAGAAGGATATACTACAAATGATAGTAATGATTATTCTAAGGAAATTACTACAGCCTACTGATCACAAATCCACTTTTAAATAAAAATATTAAAGTAGGTTTTAAAACACGTACTTCTACACTCATATTTATTCAGGGCCCCATGGAACAATTATTGCACAGAAAAACCATAATTAGGTTTCATACTCCATTTGTACCTAAAACAGTTTGCATAAAGCAAATATATAAGCATTTAGAAGTTTGAGAAGCTAGAAAGGTCACATGGAAAGGTTCTCAATGAGATCAAATTGGGAAGCTCTGTCGGAGGAATAAGCCTGGGAGGACAGTGAATATCGTGGGAGAGACTCATCAAAGAGGAAACAAAAAAAATTCCTTCCAGTAGCACCTTAAAGACCAACTAAGTCAGTTCTTGGTATGAGCTTTCGTGTGCATGCACACTTCTTCAGATACGGTATCTGAAGAAGTGTGCATGCACACGAAAGCTCATACCAAGAACTGACTTAGTTGGTCTTTAAGGTGCTACTGGAAGGAATTTTTTTTGTTTTGACTATGGCAGACCAACACGGCTACCTATCTGTAACTGTCATCAAAGAGGCTTTAAGTACGACAGAGCTATGAATTTACGAGGGAAAAAGTGATCTTATCTCCGAAGGTGATGATTTATGGGAACCATCTGGATGGAGGTTCACGACGGGAAATCTACGCAGGAGCACTACCGGTGTATATCGGCTTTAGGAGACCATCAGGAGAGACCATAAAGGACAAAGAGAAAATATTTGATTAAGAAGTGATGTGGAAACAGCAAGACAAGATTGGAAAGAACTATGAATATGTGTTTGGACTGTTTGAACATCTATTTGGACTTATTTGGACTGATTTGGACATTAATGCAGAAGTAATGATTAGATCAGAATTCTTCCTTGGATCTGGAAGTATGGGACCCCCCAACAAAATTTAAAAATTCGGCACTGTAATTTGGAATTTATGTGATGTGGTTTGATTCGATGTGGTTGGCCGGTTAATAAAAAATTATTTTTTAAAAAATAATAATGTGGTAAGCTATACTTAGTGGTCACAGTAAATTTCCTACATCAAGTGTTCATTTGAATACGTGGAAAAAAACATTAAGATGGAAGCATCTCCTGACCTAAATCTAGTTCCATACCTTCATTACATTACTGAAATTCAATCTAACTAGGTTGGCAGGGAATATGGTTACATGCCCTAATCAAAATAGTTGCTCCACCAGTCACTTAACCATATTTCATGCATTTCTCAAATATGGCCCACTGCAATAAATAACTTCCGGCCAATGAAGCAAATAACTGGAAGTGTGTGTAGTGAACATGTTTAGGAGAATGAGTGCAATCATGGTGAGAAACCCCAACCCTCAAACCACTGTGAATCTAAACTTATGTTATGGTCTATCTCTGTAGATCATGGCATAAGTTAGAAGACTGACATGGCTAAATATGACAAGGGATACCCCACCGTGAATCTTCTGGTGGCCTTGTTATAAGTCTGATTCCAGTCTAGTCTCTTGAAAGACATCTAGGCATATCCTGAGTTCCTCACACCGTGTAAAAATTAACACATGGAAATTTAGTTTCCAAGTACAGTGGTACCTCGGGTTAAGTACTTAATTCATTCTGGAGGTCTGCTCTTAACCTGAAACTGTTCTTAACCTGAAGCACCACTTAAGCTAATGGGGCCTCCTGCTGCCGCCGCACCCCCAGAGCATGATTTCTGTTCTCATCCTGAAGCAAAGTTCTTAACCCGAGGTACTATTTCTGGGTTAGCGGAGTCTGTAACCTGAAGCATCTGTAACCCAAGGTACCACTGTACAGGATTCTCAACTCTTCATTGGGAGCCATCCACACCATGGCAGAATAATTTGAAGGCAGAGAACAAACTAAGAGGTGGCCAGGTTCAGTTAATGGCTCACTATCACAGCCTTTCATCCTTTTGTTATGCAAACAGCTTGGCCAGTTTTTAGTCATTTTCTCACTAGAATGGGCAAGATGAGAAAAGGGCAGGATGTGTTCATTTCAGGGCCCTTCCCTTTCTTACTAGGAAGCATTAGCTAAACATATTAAAAATCCCAGAATCCCAGTAGGCAGTTGGCTCTTCTAGCTTCAACAGAACTTATCCAACCCTCTCAAGGACCAGCATACACATGTTTAAGGCTGGTTATATCCTTCCCTTTCCATTTCTGCCTTGCAAAACCATAATTAGGTTTTATACTAATTCTAGGTTTCTGTGACAAAATTGCCAAGCTCACTTTTCTACAGGCTTTTTAAAAAAATAGTAAGCTATTTCTACCACTCTTTAGATCAAGGTGTGTATGTATTGTGTAAGTTGCTGCCTACTTAAATTGTAATTTTACTGTCTTAAGCAGCATTTATATATATTTCATCACTTCTATTTCATATAATAAACTAAGTTTTCTTTATTCCTTTGGTGTGTGGGAACTTCTTGTTGGTAAACACATATTCATAACAAGTGCAAGTCATAACTCCAGCAAAAGATCCTAAACCTCTCGTTGGTATATGGACACACATAAGTGCTTTAACACACATTCTGGTTCATGACCCATACTGTAACACTACACATATCCAGTTTTTGTGTGTGCGCGCAACCTGTACATATTTAGATTTGCAATGAACTACATGCTTTCATTTGTACAAGTGTATGATCTGGTCATACGGTTTCCTGAATATGCATAGGATGGAGGCAAGGCCACAATGTTCTCACCACAATATTCTTAGTCACTCACTTACATTGTCTGAAAACTTACTATCCCTATGTGATATACCGTGGTACCTTGGGTTACATACACTTCAGGTTACATACGCTTCAGGTTACACACTCCGTTAACCCATAAATAGTGCTTCAGGTTAAGAACTTTGCTTCAGGCTAATAACAGAAATCGGGCTCTAGCGGCGCAGCGGCAGCAGGAGGCCCCATGGTGCTTCAGGTTAAGAACAGTTTCAGGTTAAGAATGGACCTCCGGAACGAATTAAGTACTTAACCCGAGGTACCACTGTATTAGCATTTTGCCATATGTAGTCCCTATATGTATATCAGCTATGGTGTCCCAGGAGCTACCACACCAGGCCTTCTGGTTAACTAGTCCTAGACTTTGTAGATGTGTGTTGTTTCATATTAAGCAATATAGGTTCTATTTGATAATTAATGAGATGCGGAGTGGGAGGTGGAGAAGAGAACCATGTGTACTACTTGAGTTCCTTGGAGGACAGGGCAATACCAAGGAGGTAGGTAAACTTAATTCAGACATTATGTCAACTCATGGTTAAGGAAGGTAAGTAATCAGAAAGAAATTCAGAATTAAAAAACCTCCCACCATTGTCTTGATATGCAAGTCATGGTTTGTGCTTACTGTACTAAAATATGAACTGACAATCCACAGTTAGAGTCATAGTGTGACATGATGTCTGAACTGAGCCTCCAGAAGACAACTGACCTAGATTATCTGTTTTCATTTTCATTTTTCATATGTATAATTTTCAAAGAAGGAGAAAACCACCTGAAACTAGCCTTTACACTGCTGAAATCATGCTACAAGTTATACAATTTTATTTTCAGTAGAAATTAATCCCTCCAAATAAACATTTACTGAAGCTATTTGTGGCAGGAGATAGCGACAAAGACAGATTCCACCAATGTTTGCTACAGATAAAGTTATCTGAATCTCATATTAGCAGTTCTGGCTTATCTGACCCCTCCAAAAATTATAATGTCTGAACCAGACAAAAATAATAATCAGCTTCTCACTTTCTATTGCCATGACTCCAAATGTGTCAAGCTTTGTCAATTGTGAAAGATAATGAAAATAATTAAACCTCTCATTCCTTGTTTCTTTTCCCAAAATCCCAAGATTTAAAACTTGAATTAAAAACGGGTTCTGAAAGCTTCTTTTAACTGAATCAAAAGAAATGCAAATACCGGTATACACAACTACTTTCTCCTAGAACGGACACTATTGTAAGAATAATATTCAGCACAAACAGCCCCAGAAAAGCATTACAAACCTCCCAAATTCTATCTTTCTGTAACAATAGTAGGAATTAAGATGTGGATTCTGCAGTCAATAAAAGTCTGCTGCAGGATTCTGGATTGACATCTTCTTTTACACATCAAATTAGGACACTGTTTGGCCTCAAGTCATTTCTGATGCAGCCAATCATTCAGTAGCATTGTTGATGCTACTGAGGAATGTCTCACATTTTATAAACAGCCATAAAGGTAAACAGAAGGTAATGTTTAGGCTACGGCCAATAATACTGAATATTTCTATCCATAGAATCATACCAAGGGGTTTTTAAAAAGGGAAAAAAGAAGTGTAAATTCATGAAAAGGCACAAATATGAAGGAAAAGAAAGAAATGAATTACCTTATTCTTATTTTTCATTAGAAAGAGCAGATTTCCTTTCAGACGACACCATCTCTCTCTTGGCTCTGCATGCAAAAGCAGCATAGTATTAATAATAATGACGATGATGAAGATAACAATAAATAATACCCTCCTCTCTTCATATATTTCTTCTTAAAGAAGATGCATTTCTAATGACATTTAATGGGGAAGTCATTAATGAAAAATCAGCTTCACTTGGCAGCTGACTTATAACATGCTGCTAAATGTCAGATTAACTTCCCAGAAGCTTTCAGTTATCCTGCAGCTGACAGAATTAGAGACTGCAGCATACACTCGGTGATGATTTCTTTTGCTTTGTTCCATTTTGCAAAAGGGAACACAGACTGGCTCTTTTGCACGAGACAACCATGCAAACCTTGCTTCAGCAGATGAACCTTACTGGGAAAACTCAATATTTATTCTTTTCACTGGGTTGTTACAGACTTAATTGATTTATTTTACTCTAAACAACACACATTGTACAGGCAATATTTGGATTATTTTTGTCATTTCTAAAAACATCAACACAGTGGTATGAGGACATAAGCACAGGATGGGGTGCTCTGCATGACAAGGTGGGCTAGAATTAAGTTTGTCTTCAGAGATTAACACACTGTGTTAAAAACCAGTGCCAGCCAGAAGCTTCTTAAAGCTGCCCCCCATAAGATAGTGTTCAATATAAAAAGGTAAAGGGACCCCTCACAATTAAGTCCAGTCGCAAATGACTCTGGGGTTGCGGTGCTCATCTCGCTTTACGCCAGTAGGGAGCTGACGTTTGTTCGCAGACAGTTTTTCCAGGTCATGTGGCCAGCATGACTAAGCCGCTTTTGGTGAAACCAGAGCAGCACACGGAAACGCCGTTTACCTTCCCGCTGGAGCGATACCTATTTATCTACTTGCACTGCCTGCTTTCAAACTGCTAGGTTGGCAGGAGCTGGGACCGAACAATGGGAGCTCACCTCATCGCGGTGATTCGAATCACCAACCTTTTGATGGGCAAGCCCAAGATGCACAGTGGTTTAACCCACAGCGCCACCAGTGTCCCTGTTCAATATAACTAATACCTATTAGAACATCAGAGACTTTTGTCACTTTAAAAGACACTTTAAAAGTGTAGTGTAGCCCACAAAAACATATGCCATGATAGATTTGCTGGTCTTTAAGGTACCAAAATACCTTATCCAAGTTGACAGGTGTATACTGTATAAACATAGTTGTGTTGGAAGAATAGTTGTAATCAGGAGGGTTACAAGGAAATGAAATGCCGAAAAGACAGACTTGGATATGTTAGAACTCAAATGCATCTGAAACCGTTACTGTAACCACTGACAAAGCAAGGTTGAAAACACAAACATCCTGGTATTGGAAAGCTAATTCATGTCCCTAGTGAGTTAAAAAAAAATTAACTTGATTCAGGCCACAGGAGATAGAAATGAACTTGATGGGTGGGGTAATAGAAAAATCCAGCTATCTTCAGAAAACTGATCTCCTACATCAGTTATTGCAAAATAAATAAAATTTCCATATGCTTCAACTACCTGTTTATCATGAACAGTCCCTATGTCGTAAGCTCTGTTCCATATTTTTGACTTTTGGGAATCCCTTGCTCAAATATGTTAACAGGCAATACTGTACTACCACTGCCATCTTCCATGGGGTTAAAGCTTCCTCCACATGATCTCTAGAAGTTAAAACTCTGAGTCTACAATCCCATATTTATTTACCTGGCAGTATAGTAAGTCCTACTGAACCCAGTGGGGTTTCATTCTGATTCAACATGTTTAGGACTGCACTGTGAATGGAGATTGGCTGTGTCTCAACTCTAGCACACAGTCTAGAGTGAAACAGTCGGTTAGACTACATTTTGTACTGCTGATAATGTATTATCCTTTTGCTAGTAGATGTTTTACAGAAAAACAACAATTCTCTTAGCTTGTAAATCACAGGGGTAGGTACAGAGTTCAATGCATAAGGAATGCAGTGGACAATTTACACCAGTATGCAATGGGGAGCAGGGTGAGGCTTGCAAAATTCTCTTTGGCATGAAATTAGGAGAGTTGCACAGAATGTATTTTTGTCAGTGAAATGTAGGCTGGTATGAATTTCTAGCACTGCCAGCAGCAAAAATATGGGGTTCTATCCATTACTGCCTGTGCAGAATTCTGCTCACACAATGTAACTTTCCATTCCTCTCCTCCCCTGCAAGCCCCCAAAATTTGCTCCAGAGAGTGCTCCAACTCTCTGCAGCAGATTTTGAGGTGGGAGGCTGCAGGACAAGAGAGAAATGAAAAGTTCTGTTGTGGAAGCAGAAATTTGTAACAAAAGTGGAACAACAGCATTAGGTACAACCCATGGGGTATGATATTTTGTGTAATGCATTCTTTCTAATTTGTCTTGGTTGTTTGCAATGTATGGGGGTGACTTTATTCTGTTGTTATCTGCTGAAGTGGATTCTTGATACATATATTTTTATTGGTTCTTGGTTATGTTTTGAATTGTGACAGGATGGCAATGTGCCATTTAATGTATTTGTTGAAATTTCTGTGGGTTGCGAACCACAACATGGAAATGAATGTGGAACAGAGCTAAACAAAGTTAAAATGAAACAAAAATGAAAAACAGATATGAACATTTCAAGCCCAAATATAGTGATGGTTCCAAAGACAATGACAAGATGGAGTGGTTAGAGGACAACTTTGTACTCTTACTTGCAACTAAAAAAAACAAAGAGGAAGGTGTGCAAAATAGGCAAATGCATGCAAATTAGTTCAATTTAAGAGGCCACAGAACTCAACTTTTCTTGGCCCAGAATTAGGTTAGTTCCATTAAGCGTTTTGACCATCTTGTTGTAGTTGTTAGCATCAAACCAAATGTACTGAGGGAAGAACAAGGGCTGGATGTGAAAATGTGTAGGCCTTCCCATTCATTTTAGCAGCTCTTTGCACTGCCTGTGCTCCTAAACATGCATAGCACCCAGAAACTAAGCAGAGGCCTGTTTCTCCCCAGCATGCAGAAAGCATGCAACTTGATAAGTAGTTTGATATAACACACAAGAAGAGAACTTCTCTCATTCCCCTATGTAAATTAATCCAGTTAGCAACCAGCAGCAGGACTATTACTTTCATCTTTGTTTGCACATACCAGTGAGAGTCTAATCCACCACAGCTATGGCAGAAAAGCAATTACTTAGAAGGTGTTTAGGAGCACTCAGCCATTAGCAATGAAGAAAACGGATTATACCAGCAAATCTGTGAATACTAAAACAGTCAGCAGACAACAGCTGCCAAACATACGTGCACAGATGATTGCCAATGCCAACTATTTTTACCTATACGTTTACCATCCCTTAGCATTCTGCATATGGTCAGTTTTCCTTCCTTGTCAAAACAAGATGATGGCCTTCTAGCCAGAGAAATCAATTCTTTGACATTGTATTGCATCTGGCTGATCGTGAAGAAGATGAAGAGGAAACGGATGATAACAGGGATACTAATGAACTGGTTGAAAGTGAGCAAGATCTTTTCAGCAGACAAGGCCAACTGCAACATTAAAACAAAAACAGAAAGGTGTAGTACAAAATTGCATGCTGATGTCTTTCCATAGCTTTTCTCAGGGTTGCTAGCTAGTTGTTGTTGTTGTTTTAATGTAACTGCCTAGGTGCCTGGGATTTCATGTATCAAGTCATCAATTAAATCTGCATAAGCTTCCATATGAACACAACATTTCTGAGTCAAAAGTCCCCTTCTTTAAATTTTTGGATGATTGCATATCACAGATGGCACTACTTTAGAAGACACATTCCCTTATCTACAAAAGAGGAGAAACATATCTTCCAAGATACTGCCTGTCACCTGCAGCTTTGTAAGTGTTCTTATTAGACTATATATATATATATATATACTGTATATATATAGTAGCAGCTTAAAACAGCTAGAGGACAGCAGGTTGAGGGAAAGTGGTCACAAATCCACAGATTTCAATTAGTCTACCTTAAACAGAATACAGCTTTATTTCTATAACCACTTACCTGGCAGTAATCCCACTGAACTCCATTGAATGTACGTGTGTGTGTGTATGATTGCTTAATCAATTGCTGAATCTTCTAAAAAATGAATTAACTAAAAGGTCATAGTTTTAGTTTTTTCTTGAACTGTAGTTCCTGAGTACAGGCAGTTGTGGGGGTCTTGCTTATCCTAGAGTGAACATCTAATATTGCAACAGTCTAGAAGGTCCCTCTAGCGTCCCTCTTTTTACTGCTGAACTACAGCTCCCTTCATCACTGACCATTGTCCATCCTGGCTGGGGCTTATGGGAGATGCAGTCCAACAACATCTGGGGAACACTGGGGTTGACATTTACATGGTAGATATCATGTTGCAGAGATCAAGTTTGGCCACTTTTTTTAACAACTGGTGCACCATCTTTCTAAAGGCTAAATGTCAGAGACCTTCTAATGTTGTACAATTTCTCAATGGAGCTGTGGCCATCAAAAATATTATTAGGTCTTTAGAAATAAGACTTATGCTCATCTCCAAACAACAAATATGCTGTTCTGCAACCAGTCTGAATATTTTGTTTAGTAATCCATGCTATTTTACACAACCCCCCCACACCCAATTCTTATTACATGTTCCCATTCACACCAGATGTGCCCCTCGGTTTTTGGACATGGTGAATTCAATGCTGATTAAACTCACACAACAGTACTGCTGCAATCTAATTCACAGCCCTCAAGCCTGCACTTCTTACAACAACCACACTGGGTAATCAATAATGGAACGCCTGGGGTTACATGCAGTTATAACCTTGAAACAGTGCAAGTCAGGGTCCTAAGAGTTACAAACTAGGAGCCCATAGTTTATTTAGAGCATGGTTTCAAAGGAAAGATCTTTGTAGCTCCAAAATCTAGAAATGATCTTAATCACTATGGGGAAAAATGACACTCTTGGCTCCAGGTACCATACAGTGGCTGGGTGAGAAAGGATATCTGCAGGTTGATGGAGGCAGACCAAGGGGCAATCGCTAGTGGATAAAGCATGAGACTCTCAGTATCAGGGTTGTGGATTCAAGTCCTGCATTGATTCCTGCTTTGCAGGGTGTTGGACTAGATGACCATTGTGGTCCCTTTCCAATTCTACAATTCTATAATTGCAGCTGCATATATTATTAGCACATATCTCTTCCCTGATGTAAGCACATTTAGCTTGACACCCTCTCTCCCTCCCTCATCAAACGGTAGGGTAAATCAGGTGCTAAAAGACTGAGTAAGATTTCTTCTCTCAACCTGCACTGCCATGGCAGGGTTCTCACCTACACTACACTGACCTGATCAAGGGGGAACATGACAACTAAGATAAATTCAGTTCAATATTATAATCACACTGGACATAGACAAAAAATAAGAGCAAAGAAAGAATGGTGAGCCCCAACCTTCTTGAGCCTCGAGGCACATTTTGAAATCTAATAAACTGTTGTGGGCAAAAAGGTAAAGGTAAAGGGACCCCTGAACGTTAGGTCCAGTTGCGGACGACTCTGGGGTTATGGCGCTCATCTCGCTTTACTGGCTGAGGGAGCTCCGTACAGCTTCTGGGTCATGTGGCCAGCATGACTAAGCTGCCTCTGGCTGACCAGAACAGCACAGAGAAACACCGTTTACCTTCCCACCAGAGCGGTACCTATTTATCTACTTGCACTTTGACGTGCTTTCGAACTGCTAGGTTGGCAGGACCAGGGTCCGAACAATGGGAGCTCACCTTGTTGTGGGGATTCAAACTGCCGACCTTCTGATTGGCAAGCCCAAGGCTCAGTGGTTTAACCCACAGCGCCATCCGCATCCCCTGTTGTGGGCATAACTCTCCACAAAACACATACAACGGGAACAAAAAAAAATGCAACCACCACTCCTGCAAAGGCCAACTTCACAAATGACCCCTTGCAAAAGGCAAAAGCCTCATGTTAAAATAAAAATAGGAGGAGCAGGGAACCTTGGCAGGTGCCAATGGGAGTGTCTGTGGGCACTATGCAAACTTCCACTTGAAACCATATAGGTTAGTGAAGGGGGTTTCATCAGACCAGTCTATTGGGCCAACAGGATCAGGAACACCCTTGGAACTTCCCTGACCCATACATCCAGAGTTTGTTGGCTCAGCTTAGAAAGGTTGCCTTACATAGGTACACCCTTAGCGTACCAGGAGCTGTGCAAAATGAATTATAGGAGGCACTGAGTTGACCGCTTCGGATAAACAGAGTTGAAGTTCCCCAGCAATCTGTATTTGTTAATGGGAAAACTCGCTGGCACAGTTGGATCAGGTGAAGTAATGTTTTGCTGCAGATCCAAACAATCCTCTTTATTCACTGATGCATCCACAATAATCACACAGTGGAAGCCAAAAACAGTGTTGCGTAAGTGAGTACTCAAACCAAACTAGAGCAAGCTGTTGAATTTTTTAAAGCTACACCACACTTTATTTGTAAATGTCAGAATCAACAGCTGTCGCCACTAATCAAAACGGACAAACATTGCTTTACTGATACAACCCTAGGTCACAGCCACTCATCCTCGCAACATAACTTTATAAAACCACCATTTCCCTATAAAGCAATCACCTTCTTCTCCCCACCGCAAAAAAATAATAATGAAAAATGCATCCCACTGAGGATCCATATTTCTATAAGAGAATTTGAATAAATAATAAACAGCATTTTGCTGGTTTAGGATGACTGCCAAGCAGAAGCAGCTTTAAAGTGAAAGCTCAAAGCTATGGCTGCAGGGAGGTCAGCAGTGGCAAAATCAAATGTTCCTGCCTCTTTTCATGGTGATTTGCATAGTACTAAAATAAAGCTTTGAACATATTCTTCCAAACTTTCATTTTTTCCCCAGGCTGAATACTTGGAATCTCTCTTCAGCACTCACAGAATCAGATCTCAGTGTTTCAGTGCTCTACTTAGCTGGGTTTAACTCAAAGCAGTTAGATTTGGTATTAACATTACTGCAAATGTACTTTTTAGATTGCATAGGTTCTCAGTATCTCATAAGTTTTAACTGTTCTGGTTTTCACTGCCAGTCTATTATGGTCCTCCTGTTGCATGAAACCGATTAGTCATTCATTTCTTTAAAAACAAACAAACCACTCCAAGACAATTTTGTAGGTACTATGTCCTCACGTGAATCAGCTATCCTTTCCTGCCCAATCTAACTTTGCTTTCAGATCAGCAAGTCTTTCATTGGAATCAATCCATTCTCTGTGGACGCAAGTAAATACCCTATGCTAATGATGGATAATATTCCTTTCAATAAATGGTAGCTGAAAGGTATTGGGCCTAGTCACAACGAGACAAAGTAAATAATATGCTTCTATTTATTCCAAATGGAGAGAAACAACACATGACTTTATCCTTATGTCCAATTTCTGTTCATACATGCAGCAAACAACTGGTGCAATATAATTACCACCCTAGTAACAAAACACCTACCTAATTCTTGGCCAGTTAGAGTTCAGACAACACAGTTTGGAATATGCAAGCCAGGTGCTTCAAATCATGTCAGGTGCCCTGAATAAAGGTAAAAACCTGAGTGGATTGAGATTTTTAAAGTCCTCTCAATGTCCCTTAGTGCTTTCCTCTCAGCTGTACAACCACAGATGAGTTACAAATGATATTAATATGTAGCTCTTCACCACTTCAAGATTAAGAGAAAAATGTAAACAGCTGAAACTATTTCCGACTGCATTACGAAGAAACCTTTTAAATGGTCAAAGCATACATAAAATTAAAAATGTTAGGCAAGCTGTGAGATTATTGAACATTTTAAAACGCTATGGTTTGATTGTGATCTATTTAAATTGCCAGAAGATATGGAGTAGCGTGTCATGTTAATGGAGACAAAGTACAAAATTTTAGAGTATTTTCTACAGTCCAGTAAGATTATGTTCAGAGAAACTGATGAAAATTAAGACTTCCTTCCACTTATTGAAGAAAGGAGTAATCTTGGCATAGGATTTTCTAAGCTTCAGAACAGCATGTGGGTTTGACTGCAGACGGATATCCTTCATAAAGGAAAAAGGTGCCTGATCTAGCACACTTAAAGCCCTAGATCACAACATTCAAACATATGAAGACATCCAAAGGGGAATTTAAGACATGTAACAGTATAATCCACATATCTTCAGTTTGCTCCTGTGCTACGTAGTGGTATGATGTACCAAACACAAGCAGGAGGAGAAGAGAAATTGCAACACACATTTCAAAAACAAGCAAAAGATTTCTGGAAGTTCCATTTATTTATTGGATCTTTATATACACCATTTGCCCTATGCTCACAGAATGGTGTACAACAAATTAAAATGCACCAATATATATTTCTGAAAATCAGTAGAAATATCCTCATCCTTAACTAAAAAAAGAGAAGATAGCATAAAATAGAAGCAAACTGACCTCAGTGAATCACGCCACCTTCCCTCCAAAGGCCTAGAGAAAGAGGCATGTCTTCCTCTGCTTCTTGAAAGAATATAACAGTGAGGTGAGAAGACACACCTCGGTGAGATCATTCCCAAAATTTAGAGCTGTTGAGAAGACTCTGTTGCAATGCTGTCAATAGCAATTTGTCACTTCTTCTGATGGCTAAAGGTTTACCATCACTGATTACCATCACTTTTATTAATTTTCTATTTAGGTTTGTTTCATTGTCAGTTTATATTAAATACAACTTTACCTGTTCAATCTGCATTACACTCTCTTTCTCCCCGCCCCCCATCTCTCATTTATATTCCATATGTTTGTCTCATTTTCAATTCAACTGTCCAAATAAATAAAAGGAAAGCTAAATGCAGAAGGGTCAGAGCATCTGAAGTAGCAATCGAGTCATGGGGGTAGGACAGAGAGAAAGTCAGTGCAGGGAGAAAGAAGGACAAGGAGAGCCAGTGTGGCATAGAGGTTAAGAGCAGTAGACTCGTAATCTGGGGAACCGGGTTTGCGTCTCCGCTTCTCCACATGCAGCTGCTGGGTGACCTTGGGCTAGTCACACTTCTCTGAAGTATCTCAGCCCCACTCACCTCACAGAGTGTTTGTTGTGGGGGAGGAAGGGAAAGGAGAATGTTAGCCGCTTTGAGACTCCTTCAGGTAGTGATAAAGCAGGATATCAAATCCAAACTCTTCTTCTTCTTCAAGGGCAATGCTTATCGGGGGGACGGACCTGTTGCCCTTTCATATTATTATTATTATTATTATTATTATTATTATTATTATTATTATTATTAGCATAGCCCAACTGTTCTATTTTAAACTTGTTCTCCCTTGTACTGAATGAGTAAAATGACTCATGTTGTTCTCAAATACAATTTTACTGAATGTTTTCTTCTGTGGATAAAGCTGCATGGCCTAGCCTACAATGCTGACAATCAAAGCAACAGCTCTAAAGTAGGCAGGAGCTATCTATATCAGTAATAGGAGAACAGTAAATTTTATAGTGTTTCATTTCCCCTTCATGTTAAACTAAGGCCATAGCACTAACCTCTAGGAGCTGTGTCATTTTGCAGCGATGATGTAGCAGTTTCAAGAAATTACAGCAGTAATGCTCAAAATGGAGGTGGGGTTAATGTTCTCCATGACAGTATTTTTTCAAAGCCTATTTTCTGGAACTAGTGTCTTAAGGTGTAGGGGAGAGGGGATTTTCAACTCTTACAACTCATCAATATTTGGACACACATCTAGAAGCAAAAAACAATAACCAACCCCCCACAGTTAGCTAGGGACACATCGTTTACTGCCCATTTCTGGGTACTACAGCATGAAATGAAAGTTTTCAGTGTCTTTTCAGTTTACTGCAGAGTGCAATCATTGTTTAAGGCCTCAAGTTTTGATGCTTTATTACTGTGGATATAAACTTTCTCTCCTCTCCACTAAAGTTTACAGCAGCTCTTCTGCTGCTGCAAGACAAGAAATACTGTTATCGGCCACTCCCTGAAATGTACCAGCTATTTCTCCTGGAGCCAAACTATACATTGCAGCACAATGTGCATGAGGGTAGTTGGACACCTCTCTCTTCCATCCCAGAAAAAGCTTCTTCATGAGTTGGGTGATTACAGCAGAGAAGCAACGGGGAGGGGCGCTTAATAAACCCCCACACCAGAAATTCATGTTTACCCCATCATCTCTTATGAAGAAACTTTTCTTACCTCATCTACAAAAAAGCCATCAGGTTATGGTTACATGAATTTGCATTTAATCTGGCCCTAAGTGCTCATCCAGATGCTCTCATTGAGCAGCCAAGTGTCGTCTTTCTTTCCAAACAGTCCGGTATGTCAATGGCTGCCTGGAACTGTGCCATCTCTCCATTTGTCTGGTAGCACCCAGCAGACGTGCAGGATGATGACACTGTGGCCAATCTTTGCTTTAAACCTGGGGCCCCTCTAGGCTAGTGTTTTTTGCAGGTGTAATCTGCAACGTGTCGTTGACACAATAATGATGCATTAGTGGTGGGTTTACACTGGACAACCCGTCATTCAATTTCATTAGTTCTGTGATGTTCCCCAGAGTTTTATTATTACTGACATCTGGAGGAGGACTGCTTTGCTATAGAACAACAGAAGTGAGGCCAAAAAATTCCCAGAGTGCTTACGGTATGGAAATTTTAACAGGAAGTTGCAGGGTCCACACTGACTGGAAAGGAAGCAATGTTTGCGAAGCAGGAGCAAACAGTAATGAAAGTGTGATCATATATATCAACCCCAATACCATCATGAGCACAATGAATCATAAATCTACAATAAAAAATACACACAGAGAGGCCCTTAATCCAGCTAGCAGCATTTGAGCTGCCACTGTTTTCTTGCTGCTGCTGAAGCACCAACTAAAACCTCAAAATGTCCATGAAATGGTAGGAAAAACAGCATCATTCCATTTCCTTTCCAGAAATAGCATACAGAAAAGAGGATAGAAAACCCTATATAGGGCCAGTCGTTTCTGTTTCCATATACTGTCCTTGAAAAAAAAGCAGGAATGAATGTTATTTTCTTCTTAGGAGCATGTTGAAGTTTGAGTTTATGCATACAAAGCATTGGTACAAGCCTGTAGCTCAGGTGAGAGGCGGAGAGAGAAGAGAAATGAAAAATCACCAATGGCTACTTCATCTCATAGTGCGAATTCCACCCACCCACTCAGAGAGCACCATGAACCACTGCCACGGCACACTATTTGTTTTGAATTTAAGGAGAAGGAGTAATGATGTGTTGAATTAATTACTCCATTAATCAGTCAACATAAATGGATTTTGGAGCAGGATCATCTGGGTGAGAAATTAATTGGGGCAATGGATGAATTAATGAAAGTGCTGATTTGGGTGGTGTGAGGTAGGGTGGAAATTAACTGAATTATTTATTTGGGATTGTTTTAATGTAGAAATAAATGGCTTCCTTGAGGAAATTTGAATTCTAATAATTTTGTATTTTCATGCATAAATTAGAATATGCAGATTTGTGTCTTCTTCTTCCATAGTGCCTATCCTACCATTTGGCCACACTAGTGAACTCACTAGAAGATTTCTACTCATGCTAGACAGAGCCGACACAGTTTATTGCAGGTGGTGGTTGCAGTTTGCACAGCTGACTTGCCACACTCACTTTAAGAGTGCCCTACGGAAAAGATACCTGCATTTTCCCAGGCCCTTCCTGTGCTCACAACACACTGGGAGCCTGAGAAGCCACAGCTCAGGGTCATCTGCATAGAAGCTCTCCTGGAATACAGAGTGTGCAGAAGACATAACATAAGGGACCTACTCTTCTGTCTTGCATGACAATGGGAGAGAGCCATAGCTCAGTTGTGGAGCATCTGCTGTGGATGTAGAAAGCCACAGATTCATCCTCAGCATCCCCAGGTAGGGCGAGGAATACATGGGAACTATTGCCATCAAAGTTGGGCAATACTGAGCTCAATGGACCAATAGACTGACTTGGTATGTTCCAAATTAGGAGGCCTTGGCAGGAATGGTTTATGATGTTACCAGGGCTTTTTTTCATGGAGAATTCACAGGAACTCGGTTCCTGCACCTCTCAGGTGGGTGCCATTGCTATTCTAAGAGAACAAGGGAGAAGTTCATGGTGACTTCCGGCCATAGCTGTCAACTTACAGATTTGAAAATAAGGGACCAGCAGCCAAAATAAGGGACCTGCAGCCTCACCTGTTCCAGGCAGTCCAGTCTTCCTGTCCTCCTGCAGTCTGGTCAAACTCATGCTGGTAGCTTCGAGAACACTGTCCAACCAACTTTGTAACCAGAGGTTCAGCTGAATAGAATCTGAATCACATGCACCACAAGGCCTATGCAGCCTCAACTTAAAATGGCTCCCCAGCCTGGCTTTGCACTGCAATGTTTGCAGCAGCACGTGCAACAAAATGGTGTCCAGCATTCAAAAACCCCCTCAGCTTGCATTAACTAGCCACACACAATGCATGCAAGCTCCACCCCCCAGTCGTTCTTAGACTTCTTATTGGGTGAGCAACACAGCCAAGCAACACAGTTGGAGCCTCCCTCCTCCCTGGCTGGCAGGGAGGGAGGGAGGGAGAGGAGCTGCTTCTTTTGAAATTTAAGGGACATCATTTAAGGGACATTTAAGGGACATCCATCAATAAGGGACAGCAGCGGGACATGGCGCTGGAATAAGGGACTGTCCCTTCAAATAAGGGGCACTTGACAGCTATGCTTCCAGCACCTCTTTTTCTAGAAAAATAGCACTGGATGCTACCATTCCCAAAACAAATGTGCTGTGCATGTTCCCCTTCAGTCCTGGTACGTGCACTCAGTTCAGCTCATCTTGTCACTTGTGAAGACTGCCCTTCATTCAGAGACACTCTATTCTACCCATGAAAGGAGCTCTTAGCAAACAATTATGTGGTATCCGCTGCACTGTAAGAGGCAGGTCTATCAATGCTACAGCTGTGCTAAGCTCCAAGAATTAAAAATGAATAAACTTGAAGAGATAAAAGGCAAGGTTCCTTCATATCAGTATGGCACACCCCAAAAGACTAGTTTCACATGCCCCACAAGCCTTGGTTGGCGAAGACATGGAAGAAAGAAAGAATGAAATGAGAAATCTGTGATTTGATATCAGTACTATATTAATTGCTAAAAAGCTATTTTCTTTCCACTCCATCTAGTAACTGCACATGCCACTGTTCAAAGCTCACAAATATCTACATAGCTACTTTCTAATTAAAAAGATAATACCGCTCCTGAGAACACAACCGTCAAACAAATAAATCTGGAAAAACAGTGTATCCATGCCATTATATTAAGGCGAAGCCATAAATCATTTTAACTGTGTCTCTGCAGTAACAATACAATGTTAACGGGCAATGACAGTCCCAATTTTAAAAGAATTCCTTATCACATATGGGAGGAATAAGCGGGGGAGGGGGAGAGAACAAACAAATTCATCAGTACTGATCACTTTAAAAAGTTACTACCTGAAGTAGAAGAAGAAGAAGAAGAAGAAGAAGAAGAAGAAGAAGAAGAAGAAGAAGAAGAAGAGTTTGGATTTGATATTCCGCCTTTCACTCCCTTTAAGGAGTCTCAAAGCGGCTAACATTCTCCTTTCCCTTCCTCCCCCACAACAAACACTCTGGGAGGTGAGTGGGGCTGAGAGACTTCAAAGAAGTGTGACTGGCCCAAGGTCACCCAGCAGCTGCATGTGGAGGAGCGGAGACGCGAACCCGGCTCCCAAAATTACAAGACTACCGCTCTTAACTACTACACCACACTGGCTCTCCAAATGAACCCTTACCTCTGCAGCCAGTAATGTATTATCCTTTATTTATAAGCCAGGATAACCTTATCAATTGCTTCTACAGGCATAGGTTTCTTCCATAACCACTAAGAAGCCATTTTGGCATGCAAGTGATATAGAAAATAATATTAATGATACAGTGGTACCTCGGGTTACAGATGCATCAGGTTACAGACTCCGCTAACCCAGAAATAGTACCTTCGGTTAAGAACTTTGCTTCAGGATGAGAACAGAAATTGCACGGCAGCAGCAGGAGGCCCCATTAGCTAAAGTGGTACTTCAGATTAAGAAGAGTTTCAGGTTAAGAATGGACCTCCAGAACGAATTGAGTTCTTAACCCGAGGTACCACTGTAATAGAAAAAGACTTGATTAAAAAAAAACCTTGTATTTGCAGTTTTAAAATTGTATCTGAAACTCAAAAAGAAAGTATTCTTTTGCCTTATTTCAGCATACCACAGTGGGCATGTATTATTTTTTATTGTATTTACATACCTCCTTTTATTCCAAGGAGGTCAAGCTGGTTCACGTGGTACCCTTCCCCATTTTATCCTCACAACAACCTTGAGAAGTAGGTTAGGCTGAGAAATGGCAACTGGCCCAAGGTCACTCAGTGAGCTTCATGGCTGAGGAGGGATTCAGACCCTGGCCTCCCAGGTCCTCGCCCAACACTCTAACTACTACCCCTTCATTCATTCAGAAGAGAGCCAGTGTGGTGTAGTGGTTAAAAGCGGTAGACTCATAATCTGGTGAACCGGGTTTGCGTCTCCGCTCCTCCACATGCAGCTGCTGGGTGACCTTGGGCCAGTCACACTTCTCTGAAGTCTCTCAGCCCCACTCACCTCACAGAGTGTTTGTTGTGGGGAAGGAGGGGAAAGTAGAATGTTAGTCGCTTTGAGACTCCTTTGGGCAGTGATAAACTGGGATATCAAATCCAAATTCCTCTTCTTCATTATCCTCATGAACGGGCATCCCTTGATTAAAAGGAGCTATGAGCTCATCCCTGGCACACAGCTCCCCCAGCCCAGCCCTCCATGTGTCAGTGTGGACACTTAGACACAAAAGCCTTCACAACAATGTACAGGGAGTGGAGGTGGGGCTCAGGGAACTGTTTGTCAACAGTTGTAGACACCAGCCCTTTTCATCACACAGCGCCCCTTCTGGGAAGCAAGGCTGGAAGGGAGCTGCTGTTTGGCTTGTTTCTTTGCTCTGACATGTACTGAATTGGATGTCCTAAAAAGGAAATATTATTTATTTTAAAACATTCTTATCCTGCCTTCCCACATCAGTGACCAAAGTAACTTACTTTTGGGGGGGGGGCAATAAAATAAAATCTGTAACCTGCAACAGCACAAAAATCAAAAACAAGAAAGAAACCAGCAGTAGCAAAGTCATAAAACAAGCAGATTGGAAGAAATGTGCAAGAGAACAGGATTTCCCCCCTAACTTAGTGCCCAAATGATGTCTGATTGTTCCAACTAGGTCTCTGTTCAAAGCACATTGTAAGGGCAGAACGCCATCACTGAAAAGACCCTGTCTCCTGTTGCCATCCACTTGACCTCTGAAAGAAAGCTCAAAGCAGGAAGTGGTAGTCAAAGCTAATCCTACTTGGAGTAGACCAACTGAAGTTAATAGGACTAACATGAATTTCAATGGTTCTCCTCTAAATAGGTCTTTGATCAGGCATAGGCAAACTTGGCCTTCCAGATGTTTTGGGACTACAACTCCCATCACCCCTAGCTAACAGAACCAGTGGTCAGGGATGATGGGATTGTAGTCTCAAAACATCTGTAGGGCCGAGCTTGCTATGCCTGTCTTAGATGAATGCACCTCTGACGGTGATGTCAGTGAACAAACTCATGGGAAAAGGGGGTTCTTTTTCAGCCGGATCTCACCAGAACTCAGTTCCAGCACCTCTCAGGTGGGCACCATTGCAACTCTAAGAGAATTAAGGAAGAGTTTGTGGTGAGTTCCAGCACCCTTTTTTCTAGAAAAAATAGCACTGGGAAAGGCTATAGGAAAAGGCAGTCCTTAAGGTAAGCTGATTCCAAGCCAAACTGGTTCCAGCCCTGTTTAGGGAAGTTTTTTTAAAAAATTGCTGATGTTTTAATGTATTTTTAATCTCCTGTTGGAAGCCGCCCAGAGTGACTGGGGAAATCCAGCCAGATGGGTGGGGTATAAGTAATATATTATTATTATCATCATCATCATCATCATCATTATTATCATTATTTATTAGCAGACAAGATGTGCTTTGACTTCCCTCTGAGCTGCTCGGTTCTTGCATCTTCCCCACACATAAAAATGAAATGGTAGCACTATGGAAATGTAGCTGGCTTAGTGGATCTGCTCTACTTTAAAAAGATTACTCATCTCCTACACTACTCCACATTTTACGGATTTTCATTAACTAGAAGTAATGAAGAAATGCCAGGAGTACTAGAAGATTCACTGTGATAGATTTTATAATATGGCATAAGTAATATTGACTGTACTTGGTAACAGCTAGGTTTCTGCACACCATAGTAGCACTTCATTCCCTAATGGACAAGCCCTTATTTCCCTGACATGGACAAGGTCAATGTCAAGAGCTAAATTATTTTTGCAAACATCCTCTTCAGTTCCCTCTTGTAAACCTCTGTTTTCAGATGGAATCAATAAAGGCCATGCCTCAAACATACCACTTTATTCCTAGACCAAATTATGTTAGAAAGCCTAAGGGCTAAAGAAACGTCAATGATACTTTACTATTTCTGAAATGTAATTATCCATAGGATATGTTCTAGAAATAAATATCTCAAGGTCAAAGTGACATAGCAAAATGTTGTAAAGGTCAGTTGTATGCACAAACATATTCTTACCCTTTGCTTACTGTGATGCATTGCGGTAACAATAGTAAACATTTTAATTCTCTTTTTTAAAAAAAGTTTAACCAGGCACTGTTGCTTGAATGCTGCAGCCTTTGACAAGGTCCTTTGAAATTATTTCCAAAAATGTAAGTGCTAGAAACATTTATTTAAACAGCAGTTCCAAAAAAACCAAAGGTGCATGTTGCACGTAGTTCCACAAATCTGTTCTGAGATCTAGGTTTCTTTTAATTTATACAATGCAGCACCCAGGACTGCAATTTGTAGAGGGAAATGGGGGTGGAGAAGTGATGAGGCAGCTGTACTTGAATCTTTTTCCCATGTGCAGATGAAAGTAATGGAGGCGATTTTCAGAAGAAAATCAAAGCAAGACAGTTAAGCAGCTTTCTCTGTCCACAACAGTCTTTCACCTCACATTGCAGCATCTATCTGCAGCTATACCGTATAAGCAAGGCAGTTAAAATAATCAAGCGATACCTAGAGGATGAGAAGGAAAGTGCAGTCGATGTGAACTTTGGGGGGAGGGGAGAGATAAAGAGAACATGCAAACACACACAAGCTTTGCCTCTGTTTTGTTTTGAATCCAACGCAGATTTTACTCTGCAGTATCTGGAAGAGTGTGAAAAACAATGAAGGAAGAGATAATATGGGTTTCAACCAGATCTTGATCAATTTTGACTCGGACCTGGGAGACCAGTGTTCGAACCCCCGCTCAGCCATGAAGCTCACCGGGTGACCTTGGGCCTGTCACTTTCTTTCAGCCTAACCTACATCATAGGATAAAGGGGAGAAGTGTGCATGTCACTTTGAGTTGCTTGAAGAAAAGGGGGGCGGGATATTGAAGTAATAACAAATAAAAAATGTTGCCAGTCTTTCCATGCTTCCACAAACTAAAGCCAGCAATTTATTTGGACTTGTTTTTGTTTCAATGGTTTATTATATCATGCTTTGATGATGAAAACCTCATATGAGAGAATTTAGGGAAGCAATAGCAATGGAGCTTGGAATGTCTCTATATTTATACAAGTGTGAATCCCATGACAAAATATCATGTAGGAGTGGAAGGGCAGGAGTATCCCACCACCCCCTTCTTTTACCATCTCTAGCTTGCCCTGCTGTTTTCCCCTGAGAAAGCCTGCTGTTTATCTCTGAATCAGAGCAAATGTCAATCGGGTTTTCTCTAGAATGATGTTTGCTCCAATTTAGCACTAAAGAAGAGTTTTGCAGCGAAAAGTGGCAGGGCAAATAGGCAAAACTGCTCAGACTTGTGCTTTCTAGTTACAGTCAGAACAAACTCTCACACACATGCTTCCCAGCTCCATGGAGCTGGCTCCAGGACCAGGTGCTGTCTCAGCCATTCCTCTACTTAAGTAGAGAGGCAGTGGCGGCTGCAGCTGTCCAGTTCTTTGTGAACAGATGTTTCTTGTCTCCTTCAACCTCAAGGATGCTGTAGGAGTCTTGTCATGGTCCCATGGTGTTCAAACACCTAAAATAACCATGGTCAAATGAGTACAGAAGTATTTCTTCCATTCACCGTTAGCTCCCAAAGTCATCTTAAGTAGGATGAATTCATTGGGGAAAATATCCACTTCTCTTTAGGTAGGCCAACTCTTTCCACTCAACCTACCACACCACAAGTTTCTTTAAGCTGCAAGTAGCACTAAACCCACACAGTTTGAAGGATCCTACTGAGTTGTTGAAGTGGCCTCCTTCCATATCTTCATGCTGACCTTCCTATTCCCATTATGTGCTTAATATGCTCCACTTCACAGTGGGGAGGAGTTGTGGTGGACCACGTGGCCACCCACTCCCCTCCAGGGGCGGGGGACAGAGTCCCGCATCACCCGGAAGCTCCTGGCCACATCATCAACCAGCCAGCCAATCCGTTGGCAGGGGAGGCATGGCCAGGCCCCATTTAAACTGAGGCACGAGCCGGAAAACTTCCTCGCAGCTTGCTTCCTCGGTCTCCCGCCTGCCCTCCCTAATTTGCAGGTTTAGATATGGCCTTACTATGAACCGCAGTTGGTTGCCATTGAGGGGCCTGGTAAGAATTTTTCCACTTGGCTGATTGGCATAGGCCATTTGGTTTTCACCTACCTCAAAGCAATCATCACAACTTTGTAAGGTTTGGCAGTTAGGCATTGGTTGATCTTATGATGGGGGAGGGGAGGTGTGGCCATTACCTGCCCCTCCAAGCTTAAGGGTATTCCATTAAAGGAATCTGGGGGTGTGGATCTTGTCCGAAGTCCGGGGCTGGGCTAGGCTATGCCACAACCCCGTCAGGAACCCTGGGGGAGCTCGAGTTGGTTTGCATCAATGGGGCTCCCCCTACCGCTGGTTGACCTGTCCCTACATGACAGGTAGGAGTCGGATACAGTCGGGTCATTTCCAATGCTTAAGCCAATACTGCTCACATTCTGTATCCAATAAAGTTGTAGCTTAAATTTGCCCAATAACATTAACCTAATATCCATGTCCTTGTGTCTCATTCATTGACGAGGTGGTGGTTTCAGGGTCTCGACAAGCAACCAACTTGCCAGATTGCAAAAGGCAAGTTTAGAGCAAGACTCTACTAAGGGGGAAAATAGTTGTTTATATGGAAACCCATATACTGCACAAGCAGCAGGTGACATTGCATCAGGCTTCTTATCCAGAGGAGAATGACAAGACATACTTTGGGGATAAGCATGATTCCATGGGGATGGAATCATGGAAGAGCATAGTACATAAGGTCCTCTTGTTAATTCTATGAGATGACTGAGAGAGATGCATGTTTTAAAAAATGCAAAAGCACACAGTGGGTTCTTCATTGCCAGACTGCTTTGCTCTCTGTGGCATGACAATTTAGAAACAGATACACAGCACAGCTGTGCACTTCATGACTGAAGATAACCATTCATTGCAGCAACTCCATGCCCAGTTCCCACTATTGCTTGTAACTAGCTCCTGTCCCCTTACACTACTTCATCTTCCTGTAAAGGAGAAGTTCTCAAACTCTGGACCACACTTTCAGAATGAAAATTTGCTCGTGCCACACCATTTTGTTTTACTCATAAGAAATACATGGGAAAACAAAAAGAAACACTTCTAGCAGTGCTTGATTAATAACATAGAACAAACTACTTTATAATATGATCATGAGACATGAGAAAGAATAAAACAATGCAGCTACATAAGAACACGAATCATTCCTAAAATGTAATTATAGATGAGTCTTCTTCAGCACTAGAGAATAACTTGCACCTAAATATTAGTAAGACAAAGGAGATGGTGTTGGACTTTTGGAGGAAGAGAGGGGAACTAGCCACGTTGTGTATCAGGGGGCGTTGCGTGGAGAGAGTCTCTTCCTTTAAATTCCTGGGAGTTTACCTTCGTGAAGACCTCACTTGGAAAAACAATATAACTCAGGTGGTTAGGAAGGCCCAACAGAAACTCCATTTCCTCTGGGTCTTGTGAAAGAACAATGTTAAACAACAATTGATGACCTCCTTCAACCAGTCCAGAAAGTGTCCTCTCATATTGTATCACAGTTTAAGGTGCCATTTAGCTCCTAGTTTTCATATCTTAGTTTCTAACACTGAGTTAGGGACTTCCACTGCATGGCGGATTGAGCATTTGAGACCAATAGTGGGTCCAATGGACGAGAAGCCTGTTTCTGCATATACTGTAGAGAGAAGTGAAGGGCAGATGGGGCTCATCAACGTGGGAAGGTAGCCCATCAAGGAGAAGGAAAATTCTCACCCTAAACCTTCATTGCCTTGCAGAATTTCTTCAGGAGAAGAAAAGGCTAAGCAGTACGCCCTACAAAAATCTGGAGTGGATTCCCTAAAATGGTTGGATGGCACCTTATGCACCTCCTTCTGGCACCTCCTTCTGGTGCCAAATATATTGCTGTGCTTTCCTTTGGACCACACAAGCAAGGCCAAGGGGGAGGGTCTTGTCATCTGGGCAGCCCATGACCTCCATACACCCTGCCCAGGCTTGTTCCCCCAAGGAGGTAACTTTGGTGCTGCTAACTGGGAGCACTTAGGAGGCACACTCCATTGTCTCTCGACACAGACGGATGCCAAAAAATACTGTACTGCACTGAAATTTTTAAATATTTCTTTGATTGTCCTTGAATCTCACCACCACACTTGCCATCCTCTCCTGCCACACTACAGCTTTAAAAGGCTCTCCGCCATTGCACAGTAGAACAACTTCCTCTACTGTAACCAGTACTAAAAAATCACCAGCTATCTGCAGCCTAACTCCCATCTTGCTTGCTCCATTTGGCATACACAAGGTTAATACTAACTTTATTCCTTGTGTTGTGTAGCAAGAAGGTTCCCTGTTGCTCTGAACTGCAGCTCTGTAGCATGCCAATCGGCAATCAGTCTGGCTGCTGAAAGCATTCTTTTTTGGAAAGCAGGGCAGAACAAGTCAGATTTTTTTTAAAAGCACTCCCTTTTTAACATGTCACTGATTGTGAAGGGAGGTTAGCCTTCCAACAGGGAAGAGAAAGAAATAGCTCTTTAAAAATAATATCCCAATGAAGCAGAGCTGTTGAAAAATATGGTCGAAGGAACAGGTGAAATGAGAGATGCAAAGTAAATTTCAACCTCAAAATTTACTCTTTGATCATATAAATATTTTAATTCAACAGATACATAATGT
Source organism: Podarcis melisellensis (assembly GCF_964234715.1). Lineage (NCBI taxonomy): Eukaryota > Metazoa > Chordata > Lepidosauria > Squamata > Lacertidae > Podarcis > Podarcis melisellensis. The sequence goes on from NC_138541.1 coordinate 35,795,887, forward strand.
GAAAAAAAGACATTAATGAAAAAAGCAACCATGACAAGGAAGAGCGTTATCTTATTTGCATATATTTTCTGAAGCTACTTACTTTGTGTGGTTTAAGAAAAATATTCATCACAGAAGCGTAAGAATTAAACATGAGTATTTTGCCCTCCTTTCAATATGCATTTGCACAGTCTTAAGAATTACATAAATTGAATGGTTTCTTGGATTATTTTAATTAGAACTACTAACAGATCAGCTTCAGGCCATCTCAGAAGAAGATACACACATTAATCTAAGTACAGTCTAAGGCAGAGGCTTCCAACCTTTTGGGGTCCCCAGCTCCCTTGACCAACTACATTCTTTCCGCAGCATCCCTGTCGGGCTCAGGAGCCCAGTTGGGTCACCCCTTGCTTGCAAAGCCAGCAGCCCCTCACCTTTTTTCAAGCACCCTCCCTTTTGGAGTGTTCCCTCAGCCTCCTCTCTGTTCCCCTCTCCTTGGGAGTCCTCTGGGCAGCTGCAGCTGCTGCCCCTGCCCTTCCCCAAATACAGGTTCCTCCTCACACTGCCCCACAGGGGCCAAGGAAGCACCCCTTGGCCAGCCCCAGGGGCACCATTCGCCTGGGGAGCTTGTAGTCAGGGCTGCCACAACAAACAGCTGCGCAAGCCTTTGGGAGACAGAGATGCGAGAGGGCATCAGAGGGAGGGAGGGAAGGAAAGAGGGACAGAGGCCAGTGTTGTCCACAGCACCCCTGATCATCATTCAAAGAACACCAGGGTGCCACGGCATACTGGTTGAAAACTACTGGTCTTTTTAAAGCAAACCAACCTAATTTGCCCGTTCCATATTTATATGCCCATTGGCAGATAGTTATCAACTGAATTTTGCACTTCTCTACATGTTGCAGTGCAGTTTCAATGTCAAAAAGTGTGCAAAAATGAATATCTTAGGGCAAAATGCATGGGAAAGCATACAAAAATGTGTATTTCAGGGCGAGAATGCATATAAATTTGTACAATTTAGATGAGATTTTTTCTGGGGGTTTTTTTAATAAAAAAAGTTCATAAAGCAAAGGACAGGACAGACTTATGACACTGCATGCAAAACTGTGACATAATGAGAACAGGCTGGTTAATCCTTACTACAACCAGTAGTTGATTTCAGGGCAATCCCAGATATGCAGAGTCTACTCAGAGTCTACTTCACACTGCTCTGAATTTGTTCAACTAATGGTATGATAGATGTAAATTTGGCTGTTTAGTTTATTTGGCATTTAAAACGGGCAGGTGAGAAGTTTAGATAATGGTTAACACCCTAAGGCATGTTGGGTGAAGAACATCTGACTAACCCCACCCTATTGGGTGGGGTTGATTGTTATGGTGCTCTTGGGGCCTGGCAGGTCCCACCTGGTGAATGCTGATCAGAGGGGGTGGGGTGGCACTTGTCAGGCTACACACCTGTAGCTTCCTATTATAAGATGGTTTTACCTCCTTTCACAACAGCCTGGGTGAGACAGTTGCTCTGGCATGGTTTAGCCCTTAGCAACAGGCAGATTTTCTGCCTTCTAGCACAGGGTTAACCAGCCCACAGTTCTGTTTCATTTGGCACAAGTCGTCCTTGTGTTTGTGTTTTTTTTTTCATTATTTTTCAAATTATTATGGAGCCACAGAGACAAATGAACAATAACAGAAATTCAATAATATATCCAACTAGAGGCAGGGCACACGAAACCAAACCATATTGAATAATAACACCTAATCTAAAATCATGGCAATCATACTTCTCTACACAGCACATAAAATCCCACCATACTGAATAGAAATGATCAGGATTTTCCTGCCCCTTGGAGACACTTAACTTATTTTTCCCCCTGCAATATCAAAATTCCAGAGGTTTTTGTACCATAAGGTTATGGTCAGATTTTTTAACGCTTTCCACTGTTGTGCTATAGAGAACCTGGCAACTAGTAACACCGATGTCAAAAGTTCCTTTTGGTAGAATGTCTTGATAGTATCAATCAACATCTTTAGTAGGGATAACAAGGGAGATATTTGAATATGTGTTTTAATAATCGTCAATGTCTCCCAATAAATTTCATTCCAGAATGAACCATCCCACCAGAGATGGGAAAAAGTCCCTCGTTAACAGTCTGGTGATATATTGGAAGCAATATGAGACAGCTCAATGGGTGTTTAATTTTAATAAATATAACCTTCAACCAATTCCAAGGTTGCTCTCCAATTCATCTACAGTGCTACCTCGGGTTAAGTACTTAATTTGTTCCGGAGGTCCGTACTTAACCTGAAACTGTTCTTAACCCGAAGCACCACTTTAGCTAATGGGGTCTCCCGCTGTCGCCACACAATTTCTGTTCTCATCCTGAAGCAAAGTTCTTTACCCGAGGTAATATTTCTGGGTTAGCGGAGTCTGTAACCTGAAGTGTCTGTAACCCGAGGTACCACTGTACTGGCTTTATTTGAATAACCTAACTGTTGATGCTTAAATACATTTGTTGTCTGCATGCAACTTTTAAAGATATGAACATATTAGATTACTTATTCCTGTCTTTCAAAACCCTTTCTAGATATTTTGACTGAGTCATTGGCTGCTTCTAACAAAATAATAATGGAAATGAAAAGCCCCAGATTTCTCTTTTCTGCAGCAAAGATTCATAAAGGGATTCTGTTAGTTTAAGATACACTTTGATTCATTTTTATTTATATTCTTATTTTATATGTGTGTTATACATTTGACTCATTTTATGTTAAGAATGGTATGGTTTTGGCGTGGTTTTTTTCTTATCTGACTGCATAATAAAATTTTACATTGATGCGGAAAACAATAGTTAAGACCTTTATTGAGAATACTGAGCACCTGTGGAACATTGAATGGGGCTTGATTCAATCTTTTCAACAGAAAAGCAACAGACTGAGAAAGCACCTGTTTGAAATAAACATAAATAAATACAATAATTAGTTTGGCAGGCAGATTAATCAGGCGTCAACTGGGCTCTGGTTACCCTCAATCTCTCCCAAATGTGCTTAAGTAAGCCATAGAGTTCCAAGTATATTCTGCAATACAGAGTTACAATGCTAGCTGGTGAACACGTTAAGAAAACAAGAAGAGCCTTCAGGATCAGATCAAAGGTCCACAAGGAAACCATGAAAGGCAAAAGCCCTTCACAGCCAGCAGGACTGGAGTCCATTTAGCTATCGTTAGTGCTTTGGATCAGAATATTTTTCCGGAAAAGAAGTTTTTCACAACTATCCTTTTCTAGAGACAATTGTCATTTCTGAGGATGTCTCATCCCAGATATTTTTTCCCTTTACATGTATTGAACAGATACAATAAAAGCCAAACTGGGCACTTTTTCAAGTGACGCTGCAGCAGAAGTGGGCCACCTGTTGCCTTGCAGATGCTGTTGGACTACAAACCCTCCCCATTGCATCAAGCTGTCTGGGATTGATGGGAGCAGGGGGTCGATTCTCACCTTGAAGGGCCATAGATTCTTTACATCTGCTAACACTAGTAGTGTCAACAGTTTTAAGTGCCCTTTTCCATTAACATTTAGCATTATTTTATTATTTATGCATTTTATTTATGATTTTGTTTGCTTCTAGCAGTTAGTTCCCAGGGCAGTACAGAGCAGAAGAGAAACAACAAACACAATACAAATTCAGAAATGAAAGAAGAACAGATTAGAATGGTTCTAGCCCAGAGCTCAAAAGGCACTGGCAGAACAAAAAGGTCTTTGCCTGGCACACAAAATGGGATAGCAAAGTAAGTGCCAGTTGCGCCTCTTGGGGCTCTGCCACTGCTGAAAAGGCTCTCCCCCCCGGTTGCCACCTTTTGTGTCATATAATTAGATTGCAAGCCTGCAAGTAAGTACTTATTTATCCTTCAGTATCTCTACAGAACTTCCAAAATTGTAGGCACTTTATAATTTGTTTATTTCTTTGATTTAAAAGCTACCCTAAAACAATAGTTCCCTGGGTAGCATGTAGTGTAAAATAAAGCACATACAAAATAAACAACAAAAACAACAAGAAGGCAGGTCACATCTTCCCAGGACTAACATTGCCAGAATAGTAGTCTGCAGATACGTAAAATACAATGGTTTTACAGTGGCCTGTAAATACTTGTTTGGAGGTGGTTAGTTTTAAATTCTACTTGAATTATTGTATATGCTAAATGTTGCTTTGATAGCTATATTTTTGTCTGGGCTTCAATATTCATAATATAATTGATTACCACTTTATTGTAAAAAGAAAAAGAAAAAAGAAAGTAAGTAAAAAATGTTGCTCTGTCATGCTGAGCTAAGCCAGTTTGGTTTATCATATCATCCAAACCCAGGTTCATGTGGTTTATCTCTTTCCATACTAACCACAAGCTATAGCCAAGGTTTGCCCTATGGTTTGTCTGGGAGAGATAAAAAAAAAGCCTCACACAATGAATCAAACCATGGCTTAGTGCAGCGCAGCACCGAGGAAGGTGTGAAGTGGTTGCAATCTCATCTCCCAGAGACTATGCTGTCATACGTTCATGGTAAGCAATTGTTTGGCTTAGTGTGATGTGCAAACCGGGGCAAAAAGAACTAGTAAACACACAATGCAACATTATGTGCTAAATTAATAGTGCTTTCGATAAATTTATTGCACAGTGATTGGTTTAAGTTAATAATTCACAAATATTAATTCCAGGACTTGACATGCTGGCATCCTGATTTTTAAATAAATGTATCAATTTAAATATACTTGGAGATTCAATATTTATGTTATGTGAAGGGGTGAAACACCAAGCATATAAGTTATTTCTAATAGAGCATGGTGGTTTCTGTTGCCAACTCTACTTTTAAAAACACGTATATAAAATACTCTGCTTTTTCTTCAGATCATAAAATCCCCCCCCCCCGCCTTTTACCAAAGATTTATGTTATAAGTTTCCTACTAGCATTCGGAAGCCCTGCTTTGGAAGTGCCAAGGGAGGATGCCCTATAAACACAATGTTTGCTTTAGAGTAAAAATGTAGGACCCAAGCTTATTATTCTAACTGAAGCATTTTTTAAAAAAATACAATAAATAAATACAATTCTGTGAAAACACAAAAATAAAAGTCTATGTGTTTAGATGCATGCTTGCAACATGGAAGCAAACACACCCATACAGCTACAGTACTGTATATACTTATATGTATCACCCACCCCTAAGTAAATAAAACTGACAGCTTAGTGATGCCTGTTGTGATAAAGTGGTTAAAAGCAAAAAGAGGGGTGGGGAAGAGAAAACAATGTTACTGAACAGGATTATGTATTTTTTTGAAGATACCCTCTCAAAATGGCACCTGATACTACCTTTACATCACTGCAGAGAAGGATGAAGCATTAAAGAAATATAAAGTTAACAGCATTCAATAGAATACCAGTTAACTTTAGTGGCAAAAAAAGCAGTGATAGCTCTGACATTTTATAACATTTGTTCTTTTGAGCCTGAAAAGTTAATGGAATTGCTAAATCAGACGATACACTCTCAGAACTTCATGACGAGTGATGGGGGGTTATTACTGCTTTCAGCACCTCCACTGTTTCCTTGCGATTGACCGGGAAGTTGGAGAATGCTGCAGCACAGTTGCCGGCAGGAGTTAGTGTTGCCACCTGTCCCATATAATATAATCAATGTAAACGAGACCCTGTCAGCATATAACACCTTTCTCAATAATTCTGTACTGTTTGCCTGTTTGCTACTGGGCCAAGATCAAGGTATTACTATTAGTGTTATGTACTGAAGTTCTCACCCTGGGCCAGCAGGGGGATACTGTAGATAGTTATGCAAATGAAGGATTGAAAGTGACGTTCAGTGATTGGATAGTTTGTATGCAAATGAAGGATTGAAGTTGACGTTCTGTGATTGGATAGTTTTAGAAAGTTGCAACAGTTACGTTGCTCTGGAGCTCTATATAAGCAGGCTGACTGAGCTCCTCAATTCAGTTCTGTTGTGGCCTTTGAATAAACAAGAGCTGTTTGAAGAATCACTGTGTTGTCTGATATGTTCGCCCACAACTTAACAATTAGTATACAGTATCATGCCCATAACAGTTTGGAAACAGTTTACCTGTAAGACTGCCTTACCCTATATAAGTCCACTCGACTGCTCCAATCTGCAGAACTGGCACAATTACAGGTGCCACACAACACTCATCCCACAGTCTTTTTGTGTGGCAGCACCCACAATCATATCTGAAAACCTGCAGAGCTACTGCCAGTCATTGAGGACAATACTGAGATTGACCTACGGTCCGACTCAGCACAAGGCAACTTTCAGTGTTCCTGTGCATATACATTTCTAGACTAGAAAAGGAGTGACTAGCTAGTTGTTTCCCATCTGTGTCAAGAAATATTTTCTGGAAACAAAAATACCTGGGTTTAAGGAATGAGTTACGGAGCTTACATATTCATTCATGTACCCAAGGAAACTGGAGGTTAAGGTGCCACCTTAACTTCCATGCAATGTGAGCAGTAAACCTGCTCTATAGTCTCACATATTGTTCTTACAACTTTGGGCTACTCCAGATGACCTGCTTATTGAATATTTACCCTGATTTGTTTCATGGTAGTTATACATCTTCCTGCTAATCAATCTTTTATCTCACACCTTTTAGTGCATTTCCCTGTCATATTCTTAACTACAAAATGTCTGTGTGAGGTGTGTGTGTGTATGTTTAAGTGGGTACATTGCTCCAGTGTGCTATAATCCACTTTAACTGTGCAAACCTACTTTTCCAGGCCATGTTGTTTTCTTGGCAGGGATACTGGAGTGGCTTGCCGGTTCCTCCTCCAGGAGGATCATGTTTAGTCAAAACTCTCCACTATGACCTGTCCGTCTTGGGTGGCCCTGCACAGCATAGCTCATAGCTTCTCTGAGTTACTTAAGCCCCTTCACATCACGACAAGGCAGTGATCCATGACTAAACGACTAAACAACAACAACAACAACTTTTCCAGGACGTGAATGAATCCCTCCTGCAAAATACTGTCTGTAGGCGAACTTTATCTCCCCACTGCCAAACTTTTGCTACACCTTTTAGTTCCAGTTTAGTCTTCCTCTGCAGGTTGGGGGGCAACACTGAAGCAAGGGACAGTGTTGTGTCACATTTTAATACAACTAGCTTTCCCAGCTCCACAGTTTTTGCTATTACATCTCATTTATTGCAAGTAATTCAAGTGTCAGACAAATAATGATGCCTGTCTCCTCAAGAGCCGGCATTCCTTTGCTGTGTTGTGACAGATACTTACTACCATTCAAACAGACCTCCTGTAGGATTCCTTCAGAAACAAATGCAGGGAAATAGGTGCTCTGTTGGTTTCAATGAGCATATCTTCAAATATTTCTCTACATTGGGTTTAAGACAGACCAAAACATTAAATAGCAAAGGCTTGGCTCTTGACAACCATGAAAAGTTCATAGAAGTGAACTTTCCCGTCACTGTTGCTCCCACTGTGGGCCTAGGCTCAGTGCAGCCATGGGTAGGATGTGTGTATGAACCCAAATAAGACACAGGACAGCAGTACTGGGATTGAATCAGGCCACGACTTTTACTGATTGCAGGTGTCAGCAGGTCTTGGCATAGGCATTAAATGTGTATCCTTTTCCTTTCCCACTACTGCTTCCCAAGGCCCATCCCACATAGTTCAGAAGAGCATCCCAACTCTCATTGGTGGATTTTCAGAGAATCCAAATTACCTCTGTGATTTTTCATTCCACAAGCGTCTTAAGGAGAAGGGTTGCATAGTGGGAGGACTCTGTGCTTTAAGATCAGGGAAGAGGAACCTGTAGCCCTCCAGATGCTACTGAACTCAAATTCCCATCAGCCCCAATCAGCATGGCTAATTGTCTGAGATGATGGAAACTAGAGTCCAAAAACATCTGGAGGGCCTGGTTTTAAAGCCTGACAACATATCAGTTTTTAAAGGAGAGGGCCTAAGAGAGAACCCAGCTCCCTTTACCATGTTGGTACACACTGTTCATCACCACAGTCAATATATGTTATTTCAGCTGGTGGGTTTTCCTTTGTTATGCATACAGAGCTTTTAGATTGTGGGCTGTTGAATTTTTTTGAAAAAATAATTGAAGAAATTTATGATTACTAGTCATGTTTCCCTACTTCTATTTTTCTTCAGGGTAATCAAGTGCATTACTTGTTCCTGAAACAGTAGCATCACCAACTTGCTCCAAATGTACACGCTGACAGTTTGCAACACACCCTTTGAGGCATCCACTTTCTCATGAGTAGGTTCTCAAGTAATGGCATAAAAGATTATGCCTGGCATCCTTGGAATATCAAAAAGAAAGAGAGTATCTGCGAGCAGAACCTAACCCCACAGGGGAAACTGGGCATCCAAAAAAGCATAGAGCTGCACAATTAAGCAAATATGCAATTAACTAAAATTCCAGTACTCATTTACTGCATACAGAACCTTTATTCCAAGGCTCCCATAGCACGTTCAGACAATAATTAAGCCTCACAATACCCCTGTGAGGTATGTAGCAAATGCAAACCCAAATTAAAATGTAAATTGCTTGAAGCTGAAGTTTATGCATGATCCTCAAATATCAGAAGCCAGTTTGTGCAGTCACGAGTGATCTTTGAATTTTCTACAGTATTTTCTCAGTTTATTCTTTCTTACAAGTGCTGCTTCATGATGCTTTAGGTGCAAATGAACTGTACGGTTTTAAACCAGAGAACATTTTATTTCTAGAAAGGCACGGAGAATCTTACCATGCTAAAATAGCTTGTTAGGCAGCTAGTAAATGCTGCTACCCTTCAAATGCATTGATCATTCAAAAATCAGCTAAAGCGGCTGCTTATTAATAAGATATTCTTCTTGTTCAACTATTCAGTGAACAAAATTATCCCCAAATATGGTGGAACCAGCTCAGTTCTCTTTAGAATGCAGTTGTGAGCATTCCTCCTCTGAAATACTTACATTGGTTCCAAAATTAACTACCACAAAAATTAAGAATCTTGTAGACTAAGACTAAGAAATAAATTGAAATGTGTGAGCATCAAACTCTTGCAAGGACTTCTGCTATAGCAGCAATGCTAGAGCACCTCTTTTCTGCTTGAGAGAAGTATTCAGTGATAAGGTAAAGAGATGCAATAACTCGCCTTTATCTATGAGCATTTATTGACTTCAGGCAAAGGCCCTTGGAGCACATAATACTAAGTAATAGTTATGAGCAGCATTCGTAAGTGGCAGGGAGCTCTGGACTCTTTCCCCTCCCCTGTCTTATTCCAGCACAGCCATGATAAGGATCTGCTTGCACTTTTGAACTAACTGGAGTTCCCATTATGACTGACTTGGGGGGATTTGTTTAAACAAGCCATGATTTTTTTTAAAAAAAATATATTCATAGCAGAAATATTGTAACCCCCGGCTCATGAAGAAGTGAATTATGGCCAACATGACAAAGATGTCTTCTATTACTATAGTTAGGAAATATACGAAATACTGCCCCCTTGAATGGGGGTGATCCCATTTCGTTGCCCTACTGGTCAGCAGAGTCACCCACTTTACTGCATGAGGAAACGTTGACATTTTGGAAAACAAGTCGAAAAATGTAACAGATTTTCTGGCAATGAACTAAGATAAAGTACTGGTAGATGTAAACCTTATAAAATTAAAAAAAAGTAGTAGTATCTGATTTTTCTCTCATATATTTACCTTATGCAGAGGGGAACAGACCTCTTTCTGCCTCCAGGTCCATTATCAGATTTTTGTATCAGTACCTGCAGTCAAGGGCAAGGTGCACAGCGTACAGCGTACAGCTAACACCTGAAGCCTCCTGGTTTCCAAACAACCATTTCAACCTTCCCTTTCCCCCGTGCTTAATAGCTTTCAATATATTCCTTACATAATGATTGGCATGACTGCAGATATACAAATCTCCCAAGCAAAATATAATGAGAGGGGTTTTAAGGAAGGTTCTCTGTTTTTTTGTTTAGTATGCATTCTGTAAAATTCAGAAGTGAATAATTAATCCTATTTATGGCATTAGCATGGAGGCATGGAAGTAACTAGAATGCTACTAAGGGTGCAGTCCTAAGCACACTTTAGAGTGGAAACAAGGCATATTGATTGAACTCAGCGGGCCATGCTTTCAAGAAAACATATTGAGGACTGGGCAGCTAGTACTCACAACATGGAAAGTTACAGCTCACTCTGAAATCCTTTGTTTTAAACATAAATGGAGCCCCTGGACAGAAACTTATGAAGGGCAAGAAAAGGAATAGCTGGTCCAAAACATTAATAGTTATAGCATTATGCTCACACTATGTGAACTGAAGGGCACTCAGCCCTTACACAAGCTTGCACATAGTTGCCCTGGGATGCCAAAAGGATTTTCTGGGCCTGGTAAACTGTATGTGGATTGGGACACACACACACACACACACACACACAGAGAGAGAGAGAGAGAGAGAGAGATGGCAAGAATATATTAACTTAGCCTAGCCTGCATACCTTGTTACAGAGACAAAAATAGCAAGAGAAGGTGGTTAATATTCACAACCTTGACCTCTTGGGAAGAAAAGCAAGGTACAAATATATAATGCAATTATTGTAAAGAAAAATAAACAGAAACAGAAAAGCAGCCTCCACTTGCTCTAAATGCAACATCCTACAGTCCTTATATTTTACAGCAAAATACAAAAACAAAACAAAATTTTTGCCAACACTGGAGGTGCAAATACATATATACAGTGCTTTTTTCTGGGGAGACGCAGAGGTACGCATACCCCTAAACATTTTGTGAACCTAAGTTTGGTCTCATTGAGGGGCAGTATTTCAATATGAGTAGGAAAATGAGAGTACCCCTAAACATTTTTTAAGAAAAAAAGCACTGCATATATAATAGCTTATTGTTGGGTCCCTCCCTCCACCACCTGTACCCTACAGGGAGAGGAGAGGAGCATGAAACTATTGACTTATTTTAGGATCAAAGCCATGATCTGCTGCAGATTCACAGCATGTCGCCTGCATTTGCTTTCCATACACAAGAAATGCCGACTCCAAGAAACTGAAGCTGCATCTTGGGACACCTGTGGCTTACATAAACAGCTGGATATGTACAGGAGTCCTATGGATCAGTGTAACATATACACATATTCAGAATTTCTCTCCTGTACACAAAGAAATTATCCTGTACACACAGAGAGAAATTAATTTAAGTATGTGGACTTGGATTAGGCTGCAGTCCTATACCCACTTATCTTAGACTGAGGACCGCTCAACTCATTTGGACTTACTTCTAAGTAGAAATGGTTAGCAATGCATGGTTCGCATCTAATTCACCCCCCTTTCTATATTTAATATCATTTGTTTCATGTTTCCCAACCCATTCCATATAGTACTTGGCAGCTTTTTGTGTGCTGTTTGGAATTCTATCTTTTCTGCTATTTTAATTACTTTTCTCTTGGCTGTATTCTTGCAATGCCTTGATCTACTGCTGGTGCAAAAATGATTTCATTTTTAATGGGTTTTACCCTTTTGATTTCCTCCTTCTCTTTTTAAAAACATTTAAGCTGTCCTCTTCTTGCAGAGTTTGAATTTTATCGCTTGCGCATGTGAAAGAGCAATAGCTTTTTGCTTGCCTTACAGCTGATTAACTGCAAGGAAGCCATCGAATATAAAATACAATGTGTTTGATTTCTAAACAAGTTCCTCCAGAGCCCCTTTTTGTGGTCAAGGTTAAGCTATTCCTTGGTACAACCCTACTTCTACTGAAAGTCCATTCCAAAATACTTCTAGAAATGCTTTCCTGTGCCTTTGGGGAAGGGCGCTGATGGGCTGCCATTCCTTACCTGCTTTGTGCATTTCAGCTGTTTTACTGATAGTGTTCTTATATGGCTGATTTTAAATACTTTAACTGGATTGTGTGTGGACCACCCTGGACTCCTGTGGGAGGAAGGTCAAGGTAGAGATATAATAAATAAAACCATTTTAATGACATAGGAAAAGCAACCCATCCTGTCCTGTTTTACTGAGGATTTTTAAATAGGTGTTTTGCTTGTTATTTGGTGTTATTTACAAACTACCAACTAAATAGTCTGGTTCCTTCCCCAGTCTTGTATAAGGGGAAATACAGCAGTACAAAAGTTTTTGAGCCATTATTTGCATATAATAAGGAAGACCTTAGGAGTGTAATGGAGTGCAACAAATTTGCAACATTAGCTTTCATCCAATTGAGCTGTTCGAATTTGGAGTGGGGGGACATACACCAGGAGCAGCAAGGCTGCAGGGAAGTTGCATGGGATACTGCATGTCCGTTTTCCGTGAAAGTACACACTAATCATCTCTGCTTCTACTTTCCTGGAAATGGTTCTTAGTTGAAAAATCACCGTGGTATGAAATTATTTTCAGTACACGGCATAAAAAGAGTGTCTTAACTGATCATGGAGACTTTTGTAAAAATGAATTTGAGGTTAAGAATATTAAGAAGAGTTCTGCTGGAGCAGACCAAATGTATATCTATCTCAGCACATTATGTTTCTCACAGTGGACAACCAAGATACCTACATGAAGCTCAGAATCAGGACATGAGAGTGTGAGCCACTCTGCCACATTCCCAGTGACTGTAGTGAAGGGCGTAGCATTGCTTCTGAGCCTGCAGGTGATACACAGGCATCATGACTAGTAGTCAATGACAGCCTTGTTCTCCATAAATTTGTCTAGTCCCCTTTACAGTCGTATATAAGTTGGTGCACCCCAACATCTTGTGGAACCAAATTCAATGGTATGGCGATGCACCATGTGTAGAAGTCCTTCCTTTTGTCAGTCCTGATTCTCCTACCCTTTAGCTTGATTGGATGACCCTGTGGTCTAAAATTAAAAGAGAAAAAAAATTCTCCCTCTCGCCACACCATGCATAATTTTATTTTTTATACTTTTTTTCTAAGCATTAAATTATGGCAACAAGAGTAGCAAGAACCACCACGGTCTTTCTGATACGCATTCCACGCAGATCTAGATTTGAAAAATAAGAAAATCAGATCAGCAAGTTAAAAACACCAGCTGACAGGAAGGTAGGAAATTTATTTCAGAAACAGCTGTTCAGACTCAAGTCTACTGGACAGACAATGCCACTTTGAATTCATAATGTGTTTTGAAAATTAATATTGCTTCTGATTGCCAGAATCCAGAGTGGAATACAAAGGTGGCATCAACACATCATCCCAACCTTTTGTAGGTTGTTCATGTGCACTTGTCTTAAGCACAAAATGTGCATGTAAATTAAAAGTCCTTTGCTATTTCCCACTGGAATTTAAAACATCTTCAGCTTTGATGGATATTCAAGAAGGCAGATATTCCAAAATACTTGGACAGGAAACAAAAACCCCTTCAGCTTCCTCTCACTTCACTACCATTTAGTTTAGAAATGGAAAGAAGGCTTGATACACATTTTAACAACAAACTCTTAAGCCTCTGAGGAAGTCTCCATACCTGACAGTTTACAGCTAAGCAGCACAGGGTTTCAGCTTACTCTATCTCTACACAAAGTACAGTCTCTGCAAGGGCTGCCACCACTGGTTCTAGCCAAGAAAACAAGGAAGTAAGCATCAGTATGATGTGTGAAAAGACTACAGTTTGGCATGTTCCAAGAAGCAGAAAACATGCAGGGAAGTATAAGCTCAAACTCATTGTCTCCTTATCCTCATTACAACATAACAATGATGCTACATTGTACTTTACCAACATAAATAGCTAATTATGTTCTCTCTCTTTTTGTCTTGCTAATTTCTTTTCTTCACTAAGTTTATCTTAGGGTGTTAGTTTACTACTGTGGTGCAGTCACTTATAGAAAGAAGGCCTTTTTAGTAGAGGCATCCTGGTTATGGGAAAAAAATTGCAGAGGCTAGATTTGCATGGCTAGATTTAAACTGTATAATTATTATTACTATTACTATAATGTATATATTAGAGTTGGCATTAAAGAGTATCGGTTAAAAAGAAATTACTACTATCACAGTCTTTCCTTCTTTTTTCTCAAACTATGTTTTCATTCATGTTTAGCAATCATTTCCTCTTTAATCCTTTATATGAAAACTAGCAAAGGACCTTGATCTTAATTGTGATGTCTTTAGGCAAAGTATTTTACATCTGGCACCTTGCCCCCAGAAGCATTCAAAAGAATCAAACACACACATACATACATCTATGCAGGTTCATAATCTCCATGAAAAACAGTTGCCTTGGGGGAAGCCAAGAGGAATAAACCAGCATCTAAGACAATCTAGAGGTTTCAGGACCTTGGAGAAAAATCAAGACTTTGATCTGAAACCAAAGGCAACCAATTCAACTCAGAAGAAATGTCACTGCCAGAGAGCCATACTGCACTACTGCTTCTGAATTGCTAAAATAATAATAATAATACACCTCAAAAACTAAATGGCAAGCAAGTTAAAAAGAGCGAGCCTATAGGTTTACAGTCTAAACAGGCAATAGGAAACAGGGGAAGAAAAGCAAAAAGGAAAGAACAGATGCAGAGAGGAGAGGCTCAAAATTCAGGACTTTGTAAAATAGTTGTAAAATAGAAGCAGCAACTAAAGATTTAGACCAGAGGAAAGGTGCTGGCAGAGCCACAAAGCAAACAGAGAGAAGTAAAAACAGATAAGAAAGAATTAAAGCCAACCATTGATTTAGTAAAATGTCAGTTTTAATTACAACCTGAGCTCTAAATGCAATATACAAGCTTCTGAACTGCACATAATTCCCCATTAGGAGGCATGACTGAGAAAAAATAAGAAGGCATTTCTGATTGAAGACATGTCACATACGATTAAGCCTAGTTTATCCTTCCCCTCAAGTTCTTTGTCTGCTTGGAGAGGAGCTTTCCAGCCTTTATTATTTCAATCTTGCTGAGTCAATTGTGATCTATATCAGTATCAGTTTTGTACCACCCTGTGTTAGACACCAAGTCAAGTCTTAGATGAATATGTAGCTCACCCACCATAGATGTGAAGGAAGACCCCAGCTGAGTAGATTTCCTTTCCTACTCTATGGCAGCCTTCCAGTTCTTTAGGAGCCTCTGTGGAGGCTGGTGGAGTCAGACACCTTCATATTTAGACCAGAGAAGGTGTGGCACAACAGTGAATTCTTGCTCTGTGGAGATATCTGTATATATAATGCACATTGCTCCCCAAAAGAAGATACCTTCCCTTTTCTAGAAGTAGTAGAAAAGCTGTTTCAACTAAAGTGACATGCTCACAGCAGCAGTTTGCCACGAAATGATTCTCTAGCACTGCAGCATTTGTCCTTGACTCAGCACCAGTTTGATGTCACACTTCTTGTTTTTCCCTGGAGTGCTTGAAAAGCAACAAGGTGGACAGTTCTGGAATAAAGTTTATTACTGTCTGCTTGGCCAGAAATATCTAGTAGGGTGCCTTTTTAGAAGACAGCAAGCTCCCTTACTCAATGTAAGGGAATATGGGGCAGCCACTTCTGCTGTCAGCATGGGAGCAAAGTAGAGAGGAACAGCAGCAAAATACAAGTGGAGTGCTTTTCCACTGATGTGAACATGGGGAAATAGAC
This sequence comes from Podarcis melisellensis, assembly GCF_964234715.1. NCBI lineage: Eukaryota > Metazoa > Chordata > Lepidosauria > Squamata > Lacertidae > Podarcis > Podarcis melisellensis. Next base: position 35,811,447 of record NC_138541.1, read on the forward strand.
TGCCGCTGTTCAAAATGGTAGATTTGAGCACTCTTCTCTCTACAGGGGAAGGGAAAGGGGAGAGGTCTCTGCAGTAGCAATTATGGACTTCTAGACCTCCTACTTCAGCTCCACTGGATTACCTAGGTCAGATGCATTAAGCATTTTTATTCCCCTCTGCAGTCCTTTGGTTTTCTTTTTATTTCCTGAATTAGCTGACAGGTCCATTTTCCATTCCCTGGCAGAGGCTGTTTCCAAGCAACTGATGGGAGGAAAATGGGGAGGAGAGATGTAGAGCCTGTAGTTATTGACATCTACCTCCTCTTTGAGCACAGAATTTACCCAAACGGCTACACCTGTAGCAGACAGGTACCACTGAAGGGGCAAGGGTAAGCCTAATTCATATAAAAGCTTTCTTACAACTTTGAGGGTTAAAAATAAATTTTTAAAAATCAGTCAAGCGGTATATAAATTTTATGAAATAAAATTAATTTACTAAGCAGAACCAAATCAACCTGCCACCAGTCTTAGACAAAATGGTTAATTGCATTTAATCTTAATTTTCACCTACTCCCTCTCACCATTTGAGATCAGCTACCAGAAGGATCTGTTCTCTAAAATCAAGGACATCTCCAAAAAGCAAAGAGGATATAGAATTTAGAAGCTTCTTTTTCCAGGAAAAAGGCAAGTACTGTATATTCATTTAAACAAAGCAGCCACTGGGTTTATTCTACAGCACTTGTGGCTGAAGCTCTCCTGTCCTACTTTAGTTAAGAGCACCTGCTTCATCTTCAGTGCCTTGACTTCATTATATGTTTGTATGCTTCAAATAAGCATCCTAAATGTAGTCACTATGGTAGAAACTTAACACTCTATCCTACTGGCTATTAGAAGTTGCAGCCGCAGTGCTGCATTCACACTCCACACAGAGAGACATTCTGACAGCTCTCAGAATATGACTCAAGTGGACGCCCCCGGAAATAAGGGCCATGAATAGCACCATGGGTACAACAGTTCAAACTCAGCTTGCTGAAACAACTATTACAACCTTCTCCAAAAGTTGTATCCCTCAGATGTTTTAGACTCCAGCTCCCATCAGCCCCAGCCAGCACAGCTAGTGGTCTGGGATGATGGGAGTTGTAGTCCCAAATAGCCAGAGAGCACAAAGTTGGGGGGACATTATTGGGTCACATATTCCACAATTGGCAGGAAACAAAAGTTGCATCAGCTGTATACAGGAGTTCATAGTATCCTGTTGTGGAGTATCATAGTTTTTATAATGCTAGTACATAGCAGTAGTCATCAAAATATTCATTGACTTGACAGTAGGGTTCTGTTGCCATTTCTCAAGTGCCATGTAAAGAAAGATGTCACTCAAATTCTTTATAATATAGTTTTTACAAGTGCTTGCAAAAATCAGTGTGATTACTAGGCTTGATTGTGTTTCATGCTGTTTATTCTCATCCAGAGGAGAGGACTGAATTTCAGCAAGCCTCTCTACTGCACAATTTAGAATTTCTAAGTTCCATTAGTCTCTCTCAATGGTTTTTAACCATTATATTAACTCGCTCCCCCTGCCCTGAAATACAGGACCAGAGTGGCAAGCACAAACCAGAACTCTGGAGGTAGAATGATGAGCAAGTGGTAGTCCTATGTGAATGCTCAACATTCATCCTCTCACAATCTGAAGGGTGTGGAGTGGAGCTTTGTTTTAGTAATCTGATCCATTTTCATGGGTGTTTTATATTGCTTTGGGGGCTCTTTTAGAAAGGCAGTTAATATAAATTTAAACCTTATCATTATTTGGAAGCCTGATCTTGCAGGGTTCTGCACATCATTCACCCTGCATGTGTCGAGCATACATGCACACCCCTTCACATCTTTACCCTGTGGAAATCTGTGGGGTACGGCAATGGAGACATGACAGAGGGGAATGGAAAAGGGAGAATGACCCTGTTCTCTCCCCTCAGGTGACTGGAATCACATGATGGGTGAATGCCTGCCTAGGGCTTCTATGGCAATATGAACTTCTATATTGGTAAGCAACTGAGAAGGCAAATGGGTAGGAGCATATATTCTAAACGACATGCCCTAAGTGGGTAATAAGCTACATGCAACTTAAAAATGTTATGAACTTTCGGGGGGGGGGATGCATTGTGATGTATAATACTTTCATAAGTACCCAATGCACTGTGTACATTTATCATCTCTTCTTAAAAATGGAATTTATAAACTATATTAGATATGGAGTGGACAATGACTGGGAGGGGTCCATACATACCCACCTCTTTTAGCCAGTGAATTCTGAAACAAAGAGATGCAAATCAATATGGAATGTAAATGCCAAGATTGCATTATATTGAAAGTCGTTTGATCCAAACCTTCCCTTAGGGGGTGTGGGGGGAAAAAACCTGTTAGAAAAACTAATAATAAAAGAACACTGTCCTCCTGAATAATGCATTTTCAATACATAGACATTTTAAAGACTATTGTGAAGGTTGAAAAGCAGGACCTGCATGAAAGAAGAAGCCCTATTTATAGTTTTATGAGTGCAAATGTATTCAAGTTTGCTTCTTTGGTCATAAGTTATGAAATAAGTTATGCAGCTGGAGAGAACTTCAAGACGAATATTTGGGGGGAGGGGAAACCCTGCCTGAATAAGCAGAGGATGTCATACAAAAATGCACACTTACAGCAGACCACCAGCTAAATAGGAGAACTCCATCTAAGCTCTACACAGTTTAAAAGTGTATGAAAGTGTCTGTAGTCACGATTAACAGTCGCAGTGCAGCTCCTTCTCTTCTGAAAGAAGATTCCCTCGTGATAAAAATGAAAAAGGTGACTTTAAGCCTAGGCCTCCCAAGAAATTGAAGAAGCAGACAAAAAAGTGGCCTCGGCAAATGACTGACTGAACCAGCCAGCTGCTTACAGTACTCATTGCATTAAAAAGAGAAAGGGGTTACCTGCCCTCCTGGTTACTCAGAAGTTATGGAAAGAAAGAACAGAAATTGCTCTTCAGCTGCTGAAACAAAGGAAAGGGCTGCTACATTATGTAGAGGAAGAAGCAAATGTTGCTGCTGAGAAACCTGCTATAGTCTGTCTTGCAACAGTACTAAAGCCCAGCAGATGACCAATTGAAATATTTAGCACAGCAAAATCATTCATATCAATAACATATTGCCTTTAAAAAATAAAAGATGATACAAAATGCTGGCTTTTACTGAACAACTGCAGACCACGTCCATGGACAGCCCGGAAACTTTTTTCAACAACAGAAGGAAATTTGTTTTAGCATTATTGCTTGAATATTTTAGAAATACTTCAAGCTGACTTTGAGCCACAACTGAGATACACACATTACTTAAAATTACAGAAAGAATCCTAAAATTTATGAAACCCTAGAAATTCTAGTACAAATCTTAGTCTCAACATAAAGCCACTTGAATACTTGTGTTTCAAAATGTACAGTCGAACAACGCTCTTCATATTACTGAGTTACACTACAGTAAACTTAAAGTGAAATTCCATTTTATTTTTACCTGCAGAATGTTGTTCTGATTAACTGAATAAGACAGTAGAGAGAGAGAAACCAGAACATGGCTTCAGGCAAGATGCCCAAGTATGTCACTCTAACATAATGTGCCAAAATTGATTATGTTGAAGGTAATTTCATCATATTTAAAAATGAGCAAGCGTAATTTTTTTTCCCTTTTCAAAACAGTACAATAATCTGTTCTTTTGTTTCTATAAACCTTAATAAATATTCATGAGTAGCTTCATGACACCTCATTAGTGAGCTGTTAAGCAAGTTGAACCAATGCTGAATTAAACATTTATAATGAATTACTGTAGCTTCCTAATGCAATGTGATTTTTTTTTTGTAAATACAAAAACACATTTGTTTTAATAATTGCAATTTGAAAGACATAACTGCTTCCATTTGTGCTTGCAGAAATTAAAAATGTAAGATTTTTCCTTTGAGGAAGTTCGTTTTTTCTTCAAAACCAACACCACACCTATGAATCGGGACCAGAGTGTTCATTTACAGGGAATCTTAGGATCCAACACTACCAGACTGCCAAGGATCACAACTACAGAACTAGTTGCATTATTAAATACAATGTTTCACATGTTTGGCAAACCTTTTGGCTTGTTAGCTTTATTGTGGCATCAACTACATCAACCTTAGCAAAAGCTATCTAATCTTCCAAGGTGACCCCCATTTTTTAACATTATTACATTCTCTAGCAACAAAAGGGCACCATATTTTTCATCACTAATAAAACACTGTGGCTTCTAAAATTCATTTTAAAGTTGCTGGGCATAGGTCCGTCCCCCCCAAAAAAACAAAATGCCTGAAAAACTAAATACTCAGTTTTCAGATTTTGAGACATCACAGGCATGATTGCATTGCTAGATATTTAATGAAAGATCACAAAGATAAAAGTCACCTTAATTTTTTTAAAAAATAGTAGTGTTTGTTAATTTAGGAAAATTAAATGCATGAGCCATTGCAGCAACAATTTTGTGCAAAAGAATATCCGTTAGGCGACTCATTAGTCATGTCACCAAGCCTGATGTTCTGGGCAGGAGATTCATTTTCTGGGTCTGCAACTGCCAAACTCTGTCTAGGGCATGGCACTGTGTTCGCCTCAGTCTCCCAAACTGAACCCATTCTACACTCAGTGAAAAACGTAGCAGACAAAAGCAAGGAAAGAGAAATGAAAGTAGGAAAAAGCTGCCCTCCTTTACTCTTTTTCTCCCTTCCCGTTTGGGGATTGGTGGAGTAGAAGTCAGGGAGCCCAACAATAGGTGGTACCAGAGCCAGTGACAGGCAGAGGTAACCAATTTCAGTTTTGTCCTCATCCCTTTCTGAGTTGTACAAAACCTGGCAGAAGAAGGGCCACCTGGTTGGAAGAAAGAAGACATGCAGGAGCCATGAGAGGGCAAGCTGAGGCAACTGGAGAAGCAGTGCCCCAGTCAATCCTGTGGAGCAGTCTCCACTGGAAGATAGTATACAGCCATCACAAAACTGTCCATTATAATCATTATTGAACTGCACCAAAATATTGTGAGATCCTGCACCACGAAGGTCGCTTCCTCCCCTTCCTCTGGCTCCCACCTGTTTCCACGTTCTATCTCTGCAATCAATGCATGCAAAATAAAATGCCTTAAGCAGTGCCATTGCACAAACTGATCATTGTGATCACGGCTCTCATTTACACCAAGACATCTTTCGATATTAGCCTATAGGTTATCAGTGGATTTACTACCAAACTGACATACACACCCTACATTGTAGGACCGTCAGGCATACCTGAGCCTTTGGGGAAAAACAAACACACTGCACCAGCGTTTTTGTTTTCAAAAGTTTGCTTGCCCTGCTTGAAACCCTTGTATATTTGCAGTTACATAAGGTTCTCAGCATTGCACACTGCCATCTGCTGCACAGTTTTATTACAAGCTTTGCCAAAAAAATACCAATCCACCTTATAACATACGTAACAGAGACGTTGACACTTGGTTTCAACTATTCTTTCTGCTACAACTTGGAGAGAACAATGAATTAAATGCAAGATAATGCAATATTAATTGTGAGGCGATGCAAATTCGATAATGGGAATTTATTAAGGAAAAATTATTTAGGCAATTCTATTGATTGTTATATTTACTGATGTCATATAAAACTCTTATCACATTAAGAAATATTTTAAATAAATAATATGAAGTCATAATCCATTTTTTATTTCATTCAGACTAAATATTCATAAAGGAAATTGCCGGTTACTAAAATCAGCACCGAGTTTAGGCTGGCTTGGGTGCTTCCTGCACAAGGCAACTAGCTGGGGGCATGCAAAATTGAGCAGATTTATAAGTGAGTAGATTCATAACTGAAATTTGGGGATGCCCACTTTTGGCCTCATACAGGGTGCCAAATCTTACGAAGGATTTCCAAAGTCCACCTCTGCTAAAATGCCCATGATATATGCAGTCCAGCAAGTATGAAGCCCACTCTATACGACATGCTTTCTTTCTTTAAAGTATCTGTTGACAGATTGCATCTAACACAACATCAGATACATAGTTTGTAAATTGTTTTCATTTGAAACTCTGTTGTCTGGTTTTAAGCAGTCTTTCTTGCAACCTTAGTATCCTGTTATATCAAATTAAAGGGAGCAGGAGGAGATCAACACAACTTTCAGAAGGCAGGGAGAGATTTTACAAGACCCCTACACGATTTCACCCTTAACTAAGATGGTATTACTAATACTACAGCATTAACTAATACTCTGGGCACTTACTGAAGCCCCAGAATACCTAAAGGCCACATCCCATATTTCTTTTCTTTAAACACAGCACAGCATCTTTCCTGAAGTTGTTCTTGCAAGACAAAACAAATATTATTATTATTTTTACAGGATGTATTTGCCTTGTTTCTTAATACTTTTGAATACCATTTCAGTGAATCTGCAGTGAATGACTGACACTGGATATTGCCCAAAGTATTAATAAGTATTACTCAAAAGTATTAAGGAGCAAAATGGAGAACTGTTGGTTTGTTGCAAAAGTAATTTTATTAAGTTATGTACAGTATTTGGGTTTCTACTCACTCATTCCTTATGGTTCAAAGGATTATGCAAAAAAAAATTAAGGTGCAAAATAAGCAAGGAATTTAAAATAACTAAATAAACCTAATAATTATTTTTTTTAATCCCTGGAAGCACAAACATAGAACACCAAACGGCTGGAAGCCTGTCTAAACAAGTATGTCCTGCACTGTTACTTGAAAAGGGAATTCTGGATCCACTAGGTGGTCACAGAGAATCTTTTTCTTACCAGTCTTGGCATTTCACTAGAAGGTTTTTACTAGGTTAACCCGTCAGGTGTGTTTTTTCCCCAACCGTGGCAGGAAAATAGTTTGAATCTGTCGCTTCACAGTTTACAGCTCTGTGTTTTAGCCACTACACTGCATTTCATGACATTTTCCTCCCAAGTGTCTGTGACAGGTTTCAGAAAACTAGATTGAGTGGCAAGCCAAACTGAAGTAGAGCACATGAGCAATTCAAGGGGTCAAATCCATTTCTCCCTTTAATCCCTCCTTCACCTCCTTCCCTCTATAGCATCTTCATAGCTGGCTGAACCTGAGTGCCCCCAAAAGACTTGCCACCTATACTGTAAGAGAATCTGCAAGAAAAGCATCGGTGGTGTAGAGGTTGCACATTTGAAACAGTTTCTTTCTCTTTCTCTTGGGGGCAGGGGAAAAAACCTCATGTGAGAAGTTGGGTGAGACTGCCATCTGGACAATTGGTGTTCACTTGAGCCACTGAACACCAGTTTCTTTGCTACAAAAAATATACTTAGAATCACCTGCTTAGAGGCTGCAATCAAGGAATACAACAAAATGCTCTCATTAGCACTTTGCCTCTTCAAAGAGAAAACAGATCCCAGAATCTGAAATGGAAGCCTCTGCATTAAAAAGGAAAAAAGAATATTTGCATTGCAATAAATGCAAATATAAAGCACTTTCTTTGCTGGGATTACTCCTACCACTGTGTCAGTCAAAGAATACAGTGGCACTGAACATCACATGGGTTCTCTTTTGCAAAAGAGATACTGATTTCATTACCATGCATAATGGAAAAGTGACTGGACATTGGTTAGTGCACACAACCGTGTCTACATTCTGGCAATATGGATGGTGAAGAGGATACAACTCAGAGTCTGTATTGCCTCCTCTAGTGGCAAGGCAGCTGAGCTCTTTCAAATAGTCTGGAGGTTGCTGACATATATTGTAGAGGAAGACCAAAGCCTTTGAGGGGCCATTGTGACCAACTGGCTGCACATTCTGATCTTGACTCTGCAGTTGTGGCACATCCAATCAAATCATACATGTGTAGCTGGTGAAGTGTTGTGCAATAGCTTGACTTCAGTGGTCTAGGCACAGGTAACTTCAAGATTGGATTAGTGCAATATACTCTAAATGAGGTAGCTTCCCTTCAGCTTCATCTGGAAATTGGAATTTCTGTTGATATGCTACATCCCTGCACTGGTTGCCAGCTTGTTACTCGGCCCAATTCAAGGTGTTACTATTAGATGATAAAGCCCACTCTACTGCTTCCATCTACAGAACTGACACTTTTATAAGTGCTACATGTGTTTGCTCCACACTCACAAGGAACTGATCCTTCAGTGTATCAACACCTAAAGGTAAAGGATCCTTGACCATTAGGTCCAGTTGTGATCGACTCTGGGGTTGCAGCGCTCATCTCGCTTTATTGGCCGAGGGAGCCGGTGTACAGCTTCAGGGTCATGTGGCCAGCAACACCTACTAGCCCATTAATTTTAGGCAAGCACCTTCTCTGTATAGCTCGCCCACCACTTATGCAAGGGTTCGGTTCCAAGGGTCCATGCACAAAGGCAAAATCACGCAAAGTCAGGAACCTCCAGAACCATCATCCCCCCAAGGAGGCAGAGGGCTTCTTATTGGGCTCTGGGAAGGTTACAGAGGCCAGTAAGCAAGGAAAACCCACTGGGTGCATGACTCGTGGTCTTTCCCTGCTCTCCATTTATTCATTCCCTCACCCACCCACATAATGTTGCAATTGCAAATGTAGAACAAGTGCAAGTTGCAATGCCACTGTATTATTTTTGGCATCTGCTAAAAAGTTTTAGTTAAGCCTATCCATATGGGTAATTTTAACAAATATGCTTGTGATTTCTAGATGTTTTTAAATGTTTGATTTTATATGTATTTTAAAAAATATTTTACATTGTTTTATGTACCTCATTTGATGGTTTTTATTGATTAAGTTGTGCATAAATTTGTTAATTAAATAACTGGGGGGGCAGAAGGAGGGAGGGAAGGATGGAGGAAGAAGAGGCAGGAGCAGCTGCTGAAGCTGCCTGGCAGAAACAACATCTGGATTTTCCATAATACCTACATAAGCAAATGATGGCGTTTCAAAAGAAAATGTCCATTGTGGAAGCACCTTCACTTGGTGTTCCGGCAAATGCCAAGAGAAATCAATTAACTTTAGTTTCTCATTTCACATACACACCCTGTACATATGCAAATATAATGCTAGGTCTCAAAGCACATGTAACTTACATCACCATAAATTTATATCATTGCAAAACAACAATGTGTTAATTGCTATAGCGACCCATTATTATGCACCCTTGCTCAGGAAATGTATAGATTACAAAAGAATCCTGTGAGATAAGTTAGGCTGAGGATCTATGACTGGCCCAAAGTAACCCTGGCTTAGCAATCTTTCAGGTCCTGGTCCAACATTCTAACTACTACATCACCCCTTCAACTTTACCATTCCGTTCTAGAAACTCGCCAAAACCAAAAATTGTACATTGTTTGGAAACTGTATGTGACACCCTCACTCAAACTATCTGTTTGTTGGCCAGGGAACTGAAGGCATGGGGAATAATAATTAGCAAACCCAAGCCCCTGGAATGAAAACAGCTATGTTCAATAAATAGGAAAACAGGATTCATTCTCACGGTGAGATTTCCACCAGTAGGCATCTAGGGTTGCTTTTGAGTTTGAAATGCTTTGTGAGGGTAAAATGGGCTAAGTGGTCTGGTGTCACAGATGAAATGAAGTGATGTGGAAAGTGCTTCTTTGCTTTAAATTTCACCCTCCCAAGACCGCTTTGCAACAGAAACTGTGCACGGGTTATGGGCTAAGATTTTTGAGCTAAATTTTTCTTTAATTTGATATTCTATGTGAATTCCTGAGAGAGTCTTTTTTTTTTTACAGGGGAAGAGGCACTGGCCTACAAATGCACTGAAATATAAATAATTAGGCAGCCTATTCCTATTTAAAGTCAGTACGTTCATCACCTCCACGCTGCCAAGATACACCTTTGCTTGAAGTCTTAAAAAAAAAAAATCTATGAAATAAGTGAGTTACTTTCAAAACTAGCTTTGAAATTTTTCACTACTGGTAGAACTAGGGCTTTTTTTCAGCCGGAACTCAGTTCTGGTACCTCTCAGGTGGTTGTCATTGCCATTCCAAGAGAAGAAGGGAGGTGTTCATGGTGAGTTCTGGCACCTCATTTTCTAGAAAAATAGCACTGGGTACAATCACCAACTGCAATGCTGGTAGGAAACACGAGCTACATGCATCACATCCCAAGTCACTGTCCACAGTACCAGTCTTGCCCCCAATGCAACAGAGATACCCCCCATCTTCCAGACTTTAACACATCCTGGCAGCTACTGATGTAAACAACAAATAGGCATAGGAAAACTCACAGGAGGATCCTTGTAGAAATGGAGTAAGGGTCAAGTGCTTCCTAAGGCAATGCAGCACTAGGACAAGAGGGCATATTTTGCTGGTCCCAAGCACTCTGCCTTCCCCACCTGGATTTGAACCTGAAAGACAGGGGGAAAGTGCAGGTGCATGGAGGCCAAGTTGTAATCAAACAAAATTTGTTGATCACAAGGCACATCTGTTATGACATTAGCCTAAGCTTCCATTTTTCTGGGTTTGTGGAGCAAAAGCCAACATGAGACAGGTTAAACTGACTATATGCATTTCTGAATATGACAAAAAGCTGGAGTATCTGAATATTTACAGCACTAATGTAATAGAAGTTTTATATTTAAAGAAAATTCCACTTAAGCAAAACACAGAATTATCTGCATGTTATGTTTGCTTCACTGGAGGAAAAGAGGCTCTGCATGTAAATTTGGTTTCTCCAGATCTTTGGGGCTTTTAATGCTAATCACAATTGAAATCAGAGGAAAAAACCAGCCTGGGGATAAAGGGAGAAACCCTGACTTCACACACTGCAGGACAAAGCTGTGGGGCCACAAACAAAACCCAGGGTGGTGCCCCAATTTAAATTAAGCCCCAAAGCACCTTTTCTCTTGCTTTATGTCAAAAGGATAATTTAATAAGCTCTTAACAGTCCAAGGAAATGACACCCTAGAAAAAAAATCTCATGAACATGGCATTCCACAATCCATTGAACTCTGACATTTTTTTCACAAACACAGCATAAACATGTTTGTATGATAAATGGCTAATGGGACAGAGAAATTGCTTTATACCTTTAAGTAATAACATCCGCACACATGGTATAACTAGCATGTGAAAGGTTGAGGTTGCAACCTCAGCACACTTGCTAGGAATTAAGCCAGGTATAAGCAAACTCAGTCCTCCAGATGTTTTGGGACTACAACTCCCATCATCCCTAGCTAACAGGACCAGTGGTCAGGGATGATGGGAATTGTAGTCCCAAAACATCTGGAGGACCAAGTTCGCCTATGCCTGCATTAAGCTGTACAGTTATACCTTGGAAGTCAAATGGAATCACGAATCCATTCTAGAAGACTTCCAAAACATTCAAAAACCAAATCGCAGCTTCTGATTGGCTGCAGGAAGTTCCTGCAGCCAATCAGAAGCCCCATCAGACGTTTTGGTACCAAAAGAATGTTCGCAAAACAGAACAATCACTTCCATTCGGGAGCCAAAACGACTGACTTCCAGGGCGTTCAGAATCCTTTATTACCCCAAGTAGAAATATCTTCAGTCCATTGTCTCACAAGGCTCAGTTCCTTCAGTGCAGCCAATAACTGTATAGAACTGTATGTATCCACTTTCATTTAAATGCAACATCCTTTTCTCAAGAAAAAAAGACCAAGGTGATTATTTAGAATGATATTCTGCATGAAAAGTTTGCTACATTTGGAGCCACCCCTGGATGTAGTCTCAAATGGAGAAACGCAGGTGCTTTTTAAAAACAATAATAATGAAAGTTTAAACACACCTCTTAATATCAATAGTTGCAGAACACAAATTACACTGAAGTAAAATCAGTGAAAAACTTCACAATCATAAAATTGAAGTGGAGCTTCGGGTACACACAAATCCTGCTCAATATAGGACATCGAGAACTACAGAATCTGCAACAGACAGGTGCCCTGACTCTACTGGTAGACCTCCAGCAGAGGAGAGTCCAACACACCTCTAGATAAGTGATTGTTATTATTAAATCCGGTGGTGGCATTTTCTTGCTCAAGGGAACTCAAAGTGACTTACAATGAAAAAGAAGTGGTTCCATTGCCATACTGCTCTTACCCTCAAGAAACTTCTCCTAAAGTTCAGCCAAAATCTCCCTCCTCTAACTTAAGCCCATGTGATGTAGTCCTGCCCTTTGGGACATCAGAAAAGCAACCTTTGGCAGTGTACACATTGCCATTTATTCCAAAGCACTCCCATTGCTCACGTTAGCCACAACTCCCGTCTATCCCGCAGTTTCCTGAGGAATACTGTTGCTTGGTGCTCCCCCCCCCCTCTTGAACCAACTTCCATCAGATTTGGAAAATGTAAGCCACATTCACTTCGCAGTCAAGCCGAGGTGTGCACATTTGAGACAGCCATTGCACACCAGCAGATGAGAGCCTCATTAATAGGAGGCTGCAGGAGCAGGGTAACTAGACAGGTAATGTGCATCAGGTGAAGTCATCCCTGCCACTTCTCTGGTGTGTACAGCAACATGCAAATGAAACTTGAAACGCAGTGGGAGAAATGGCATCGTTGCATTTTAAGCTGCTAATGTGCACATAGCCTAAGCTCTCCGCTGTATCATGACCTCCCTCAGTACTCATTGCAGGGTTTGTTTTCCATATCATTGGCCATCTTTACTGCCCATTTCAATCCATTCTATATCCTTCTTCAAGTGTAACACCCTAGCAAGTGTAACACCGCTTTTTTAAAAAATAAAATTTAAGTAACGTTTTAAAAGGATCCACATTTTAAATACGTGTACATCATCATTACTACTGTGAACCTCTGCACCTATCAAGTTGCCTGCTTCCAGTTTATGCTGCAGTAGTGGAAGTGTGCTAAAGAGCAAAATTTTGTCAATATGTATATCTACCCAAACCATATGGCCAGAACTAAGAAACCTTGCTTTCTTTTCTCTTAGGCATTGCAACATCTACCCACAGGGGTACTGCACAAGTGGAATTCTTGCATCCAGATAATGACTAACCATGGAGCAGGAGTCCTATGCATAAATCACATGTGCTTCCTTAGATTCCAGAAGCAAACCCAGAAGCACATCAATAATTTAAAGCCCCCAAATCCTATAAAGACTTCCATGCATGCTTAATTTGATGCACTGTGAGTAATCCCCCCTTGAATTCAATGCAAGATGACATTGGCTCCAATCCTGCACATTTTTGTATGCATCTAGTTGTACTAATTTGGGCCATTCCATGTTGACAAATGAATATATATAAGAAACCAGTTATATAACATCCTAAGTAAAAAAAGGAGGCCAATGCAGTGTTGCTGATCAAACATAGGTATTGCCTTAATACTTAACAGAGCCGTGTGTTTGTGTGTGTGTTTTCCTGAAAATTAAACCCCACTAACAATTGGTGCCGTTTTTAAAAAAGAGAGTCTCTGTTACCTCCAGGTGATTATCATCTAGATTGTAGAACAGCTGAGCCAGTATGGTTGGTTATCTCCCACCACCTCTCCAAAGGAGACAGCCTTTTAGCTCAGAGGAGAGGAATATATACAACCACAAAAACACTGCAGGCTATTAAGTCAATATTTCAGCACAAGAACTTTCAGAACAAAATCATCGTATTTAAATACAATGAACACCAAGTCCATTAACCAGTGCAAAATTCAACACCCCATGAAGCAATCTAGGTTCAATTAAACCTCAGTGTACATATTTAGCTGTATCATTAACAAGTGTGAACGCTTTCCAAAGAGAGAAGAATACAGAGGGATGTGCCAGATGGCACTGCACTTAATAGCTTTTCTCAAAAAACAAAAAACCAACCCTCAAAATTCTCTAATATTTAGAGTATACTCTAGCCAATACATCTGAGCTTCATTTGCATTTTAAGGAGTCTGATGAACGCACTTTCATTTGAGCCTAATTAAATAAAAGAAGACGAGGAACCTCTCTCTCTCTCTCTCTCTCTCTCTCTCTCTCTCTCCCTCTCCACACACACACACACACACACACACACACGAAGTGCCTCCTCTAACTTTTCTGACAATATTTGTTGTAGAAAGCCACGCTCTCCCCCCTCCCCCTTACTTAAATTTGCTCCAGATTTCCGATAAGTGTGGGCCAGCAAAAACTCTGTACCACGGTTTTCGGAACCTCCTCGCAACTAAGAGAGATTCCCCAGCAGGAACCGCAACGAGCTCGGTGTTCCTCCTAACGCCCACTTCTCCTAATGCTGAGAAGTTCTTTTAAATCTCCTTAACACAGTGTGTGTGTGTGTTCAGGGTAGCATCCGCACTTCCTTTGAGAGCGAGCTCTTTCTCTCTTCGGTGCCCAAAGTAACCACCCGGAATGCCACGTTTCCAATGCATCAGCCGCCGCCGCCGCCAGGAAGGAAGATCCTGCGTTCTTGATGGCAAGGCGACAACCAAAACGGCGATCATCCTCTGCCTTCCTTTAAACTAACAGGATCTCTATCGCAGCAGCAGCAACAGCAGCAGCAGCCAGCCAGTCTGCCTGCCTGCCTGCAACCCTCATTCACTGCAATCCCGCCTCATCTTTCCGGGCAGACGCCTCGCTTGGTACCCAGCGACAGACATCTCTCTCCTCAATAAGGGAGAGAAAAATGCACGCAGCAGAAAGACCAGGAGGACGAGAAGGGTCTCTCTTTGCGCCCCCAACCACCACCCCCATCACCGCCCTTTTTAAACTAGTTCTCCCGCCTCGCAGAGGAGGAGAAAACAACTCCAAACACGGTTCTCGCGGAAAGGGCAGGTAAGGCAAAGCCCGTCTCGAGGGTCCCAGTCGCAGCAGCAGCAGCCCCGGAGCGCCTCTCGCCTCCTCGCGCGCGCCAGGCAACGGAGCCACTGCCAGCCCCGCGACTCTCGACACCTGCTCCATTCGCCCTCGCTCGCCTGCTTCGGGGTCTCGCACCTGCCCCCGTACCTTCCCTGCCTGCAGCGCCCGCCTCTTCGGACTTGTGTTTCCCGCCCGCCTCCCGGCGAAACTGCAACAGGAAGAAACTTGAAAGGGGCTCGAGAAGCGGGGTGGGAAAACAGAGGCGACTTTCGCCTCAGACTAGCCCTCCGTCGGCGGCGGCGGCCGCAGCAGTCGCCCACCCGCGCTTGCCTAAGGCGCCCTCTCTCTCTCTCTCTCTCTCTCAGGAAACCGCCCCGGCGAAAGAGAGGGACGGGTCTGAGTTTGTTTTTACCTGCGCTGCCTCCCCGCGAAGGCGCCGCTCGCCCGCCTGCCCGCCTGCGTCCGTCTCCAGTCTGTGGCACGCAAGGACTCCGTAGCCTCTGCTATTTATAGTCCGCAGCTCCTCGCCAACCCCTGGCCAAGCGGGAGAGAGGAGCTGCAAGGGAAAGCAGCGGGGGCGAGACTCAGCGGGCTTCCGCGCTCTCCTGCCAGCCAGCCAGCCGGGCGGCCACCGCCAGCGCGCCTCAGAGCCTCCGCGCCGAGTCGAGGGGGCTGCTTCGCTGCAGCTGCTCGCACAAGCCAGAGGCGCAAAGCGAGGCGCGCGCGTTCCTTCCCCTCGGTAGCGCCGCCTCCCGCCAGCCGAGTCTCCGCCTCCTCTTTTTTTGCCTCCTTCCTCCAATGTCACCGCAGCTCGACGGAGGCTCCCGAGCTCTGCAGGAGGCCAACCCCAGGAGCGACGGCCGGTGCCCAAGGGCGCACGCGCCGCAAGAGACGCGAGGCCGGCGCGCGATGCTCCGCTGCTTTCCCTCTCGCGCTCTCTGGCACCGCAACGCTGAGCTCAGAGGTGACCCGGGCGAGAGGCGGGCAGCAAGCAGCTGTGACTTGCCGTGCGCCTCCCGGAGTCTAGGGGGCGCTCGCTTCTTGCTGTGAGCTCCCTGGAGAACCAGAGGGTGAGAAAGAGAGAGTGCCCTCTACTGGGAACTCAAAAGGCTGCGTTTTCAGGTGGTTTCCCCTCCTCCCCTCTCAACTAGCGTCCTATCTCAGGAAGTAGGCTGGCAGCACGTTTGAAAAGAATAATAAATGAGCTGCCAAGGTTTTTGACAATTATCTGGCACATAGCCATGTTTGAAGATGCCTGCCAGAGAAAATATTGGCAACTTTACTCACTGGTCTCATCTGAAGGATGAATGAGATAAAAGATTGTTAGAAAACCCCATAATTTTCAAAGGGTTGAGTAAATTGCAAACATGCATTTTATTTTTCCATTATGCTTACAGTCTACTCTTATATCAGATCTCCCAAGATGTCTTCAAGTGTTTCCCTACACACTGTTAACATCACATGAGGGGAGAGAGCAGGGGTCCACCATCCTCCCCATCTTGGCTGTTGTCCCCCCCCCCCATCCATGTTGGAGGATTTACCTCTGCAGCAGGATCTTGTTCCACCCATGTAGGCTCCTGCAGGATTTTGAAGGCTGATCTTCCAGGGTTTAAAATCATACTGTAATCCGGCACATGTCAAGTAAGCTCTCCTTGGATGAATTTCGCAAGAAGGCAAGATTTGCCCTGATAGATGAGACCAGTGGCCCATCTAGTCCAGCTGTTCTCATGGTGACCAACCAGATGTCTGTGAGAAGCTTGAAATCAGGACCTCAGTGCAACAAATGACATTCAGAGGCATGCTACCTTCTACAGCCACCAACACATGGGGACCTGTGGGAGTGGTGACAGTGATGCCACAAGTGGGGCCAAGGAGTGCACCCCCACGCTCTCCTCTTGTGTAATTGCATAAGGGGTGATGCCTCACTAGGAGTGCTTCCAGACTGTCTATATTTTGCAGGGGAAACATTGAAAAACGTTGGGTGAATTAATGACCAACAGGGAGTATAAATACAGTACCCACAAGCAAATCAGAGTGCATGCAGAATTCAACGTCATATTACTGCCCAGTAAACAAATCAAAATGAATGCTCAATATGGATCAGACACAATCGAACCACTGGGTAAACTTTGCAAAAGCAGATCAGGATAAATGCTGAGTGAACAGGTAGCCTGGAGGAGCTCTCAGTCTTCAGGAAGTTCAAGGGCCTGAACAAGTCCACACCTACAGAAATGCTACATTTTCAGCAATGCTGCAGCTGCAGATGTTCCCATATCAGTCATTGAACCCACTCTCATTCCTTCTGTTAGTAAAGTGTGTGTTTTGCGCTTGAGTGGAGAATATTGGCAGGTGACGTTAATGGGTAGAGAGCAGAACAGGGAAATATGGGAGGTCCAAATGATTCTCTGTCTCCCCCTGGTGGTATCTCAAAGGTTGTACATATGCACTACCCCTCGTACTGCCAAGGGATGTTGGCATAGAAGGGTAGCATGGTGGTGAGAGTACTTAATTTTGGCCTGCCATTTGCTTCATTTAAGTGTGTGGTCCAAAACATGACAGCAAATTCATCTCAGAAGACACATGGCCATTTTTAGCAGACAAACAACATGAGAGGAAAGTGCTAAAAGAAAATTGTGTGCTGATCTTTGGCTTATGTTTTGCATCTCTGCAGCTGCATTTTGTAAAACAATAGGGACTGTTGGGCCCTTAATGGCCAGCTCCAATTTAGTAAGCTTTTTTAATGGACGGAAGCCTTGTGCCTTTAATAGGTTTATGACTGCAGAATTGTTAGGTTCAGTCCTGCTCTCCTGCCTTCAACAATAGCCTGAGAAATTTAGCTTATCTCAGTTCTCAATCTCTGTGCTAAGAAAAGCTTCACCTGGTAAATGTCTATATGACAAGTTGTTCTAAAGCTTCAGAAGAAGGGTCAGTAAAAGGGTGGAGAAGGGGAGCCGTAATCTATTCATTAGTAAAGGAAGATAGGCTTATTTGGAAAGGGTATCTTTGCAGTCAATCAAGTCTTCATGTCATACAATATATAGCTGAGCTTTTGACATACTCTAAGAGGGGTGTCCAATATCAACAAGTCTCTGAACTTGCTGCTATTGCTCAGATGCTGATGGTGGCATTGTCCAAGATGGTGGCATAGCCCTTAGACCACGATCTGCCCCATCATGTAGAAAGTGAGGATTGCACCCAATGTTCTCTATGAGAAGAGGTTATGTGGAATATTCCAACTCATGCAAAATCCAGCTGTTTGGGGTGCAGCAGATTCTTCTCCAATAGCTGTCGGTCTGTTTCAGGGCACAATTCAAAGTGCTGCTTCAGGTTATCACCCTTAAAGTCTTAGAACCAGGATACCTTATGGGTGCACCATCTCTCCTTGCAAACAACCCAATCCATTGAGTTCAGCAGGAGGTCCCCCTTTGTGTGTCCTGTCACTGTCTAAAGTGTGAGAAGTGGGAACAATGAAGCTGGGAAATACTGGTGTTAATTTGCAGGGTATGGGGGGCAGCTGGCTTCTTTTGCTGCTGTGATTTTATTTTGTCTTGGTTTGAGTTTGTATAATAATAACAACAATGCAGAAGAAGAAAAGATCCTTCGTTACAATGTCCAGGATGTTAGGCTTCTTGTCCTTTGAGTTTCGTTTACCTTCCTCTTTATTTCTGTTTCAGCAAGCTTTCAAACATTTTTGTTTCCCTCCCTCTGGACTATGGCTTATTTTTTTTTAAAAAAATGCTCCTTTTCCTTGTTGTGCTACTTAAAAGGGCTTTATTGGGTGAATTATTTTTTGACTCATTGTATTAGCAGCATTGAGAGCTTTGCTAGGGAGTTGAAACAACTCATGATAAACAAATATTTAGGGGCAGCCACTTAACTTGCCTTTTTTCTCTCCCATCACTTTTCTCCCAGGCAGCTGGATTTGTTTCCCTAAATTGACATGAAGCGTTATAGTCAGTTGGCATTGACAGATACACACAGAGAGATGAAAGGTGCTTCCAGAGAGAAGTTTATTGTGGAATCGGTGCCACTCATATGTGCAAACCTTCTACAGGGTCCAGACAATACTGTCATCATCAAAACACCAGTCCATACTTGAACATTTAATCTGGATTTCCAAAAGGGAAAAATAATTCATTATGCATCTCCATTCACTTCTGATGTGGAAGGTCATTAGCACATTTGTGTGTGTGCATTTGGTTTGTCATGAGTGAGATTTTGGTGGGTGGCCTCCAATGCCACACAACCACACTTCCATTTGCCCATCACTCAAGCCCAACATAGCTGCCTTGTTTCCAATGCCAAATGAAACATACCTATTTCCATTCATTCTCACATACCAAAAGCACACCCAGTTTAGAAGTTGCATGTTCGCAATATCTCCACACAGTAAATGCGGGGGGTTACCTGGGAGACTAATCAAATTGCATATGTTGATCTTGTACAATATCTTTTTATCACTCTTGAATTCTCATGTAAGACCTCAGTTATGAAAAACAATTTAAAAATAGATGGAAATGGGTATTGGCATTTCCCAAAGTACACAAGTCTCCATTTTGCCTGTTGTAAATCATGATAACTGGCTTGTAAGGCTGGTAATGATAATCCTTTTGCATGTCCTTGAAAAAAATTTAAAGGCATGTATGTGCAGGTTCAAAAATGCATAGACACATACTCAGGGCAAAACAAAAAAAGTTAATGGATGATGGAGTGATTGAGGGGAGGGCCAAAAAAAACAAACACAAACCACACACACACACACACACCACAACTCAGATACATTCCATCAAGTTCTGTCCTCTGGTGTGGCAAGCAGTGGAATAGTAACAAATACTCATGGATAATTTGTGGAAGCGAATTTAGCAAATGCACACACAGAAAAATCAGATCTAAACAACCTGTTTGGGTACAGAGAAAAAATGAGGGAGAATTCATAAAATACAATCTGATAGCAAAGCTGGAATTGTTCTGTTGTGCTAATTAATGTATCCTTGAAATATGAAACAATAATTTCAATTCAACCTTAAACAGCAAGAATCAAATTTTCCCATAAGTTCTAATTAAGCAGTTTCCCACTGGAAATACCATCTTAAATTCCTGTGTGGCTGAATGACAACTTTCAGATCAACAATAGAATGTTTTGGGGGGATAGAAAAATTGTCAAATTGGTTTCTGAATGTTGCCATTTCTTATGTCAGATTCGGGTCCATTTATTCTTTTGTGTAAAAACTGACTTATTGGACCTTTAGAAATAAGATACTGTTGCTTATTCTATGGAATACACATTCTTTATTATGGTCCAAAGACCCAGAAACCCAAAGGTCAGCAAACTTTTTCAGCAGGTGGCCAGTCCACTGTCCCTCAGACCTTGTAGGGGGCCGGACTATATTTTTTTTGGGGGGGGAGGAATGAAGGAATTCCTATGCCCCACAAATAACCCAGAGATGCATTTTAAATAAAAGCACACATTCTACTCATGTAAAAACACCAGCAGGCCCCACAAATAACCCAGAGACGCATTTTAAATAAAAGGACACATTCTACTCATGTAAAAACATGCTGATTCCCGGACCATCTGTGGGCCGGATTTAGAAGGCGATTGGCCCAGATCTGGCCCCCTGGGCCTTAGTTTGCCTACCCATGGAATAAGCTTTACAGCCTTTACACAATGTGCTCCAATGGTCCTTAGTGACAACTTTGCACAGAGAAACACAATGTATAAAACAGGATTCTGCAATGGCTTTCTTAGTTGCAATTCACCCACTTGCTGAAGCATTTTTGAGATGCCATAATCAAGGGGATACTTGCTTCAAAGCTTCACCTTTCCATTTGTGTGTGTGGGGGGGAAACAGTTTACAGCATGTGACAGTGTGTTACGGGAATGTACCTGTAGAGACAGTCAGGGCACATTGCATGGAGGTTCTGTGAACCAATCCTTAAGTAACACAGAATGCCAAGGGCGGGGAATGCATTTGCCACACGTTGCTGGAAATTATCACTTTTGGAAATTCCAATCGAGCAACATCTCCTACAAAAACCACAAAATGCTGGAAACATTAGTCAGTTCCTGGGTGGGGATTCATATGCAGAGAGCATGTGTTTAAGGGTTTTAGTTTTCAAGGCATCAGCTTATAATGCATCAAACTCAGGATCCAGGCATCACACCTCAAGGAAGCTTTTCTACTTATGAGAGCATTTCATGAGAGCTTATGTTCTCATGCAAAGAGAAGATTCATGAAGAGAGCAGAAACCTGACTAGTGTCAAATACAGTACAAAAGAGCATCACCATGAATGAGACTTCAGAGCAATGCTGCTGAGGTGAAACTGACACAGATCATCTCCAAACTGTCTTCATATTCATCAGTTTCTGTTCCCTTGTCCTCAATCCCTCTTAGTAGGCTGAGCACTCGCATGGGTGCTGGACTGCACCTCATCTAACCTTTGAAAGAGAACAAAGCCATCACTCCCCAAGGCAAGACTAACCTCTGACATGTGGAATAGACAGAGCTTTTGAACTGGGGTTTTCAGGACTATACCATAAAAGCTAAGGCAATGTTGAGAGCACACTTTGAAGAGATCCTCTGAATGCATGGTTCCTGGGCAGGTAAAGTGCGGCTTCTGAATTGGAATATTATTTCAGGTCTCCTTCATGCCCTCCATTTTCTCCAAAGTTTTCTCCCTTGACAAAAGATGTTTCGATTTTTTTTTGCTTCGTTCTCAAGGCACTTCAGGATTTCAGACAGTGTGAGATTTTGAGCTAGCCTTATCATTTTATTCTGTCCTCTCTTGGCCACAAAGAGGAACAGAAGCAATGGTAAGGCTTGCAGCTAGTATACCTAGCCCCAAATCTTTGAAGGAGAAGGCAGAGGTTCCCCACTGTTGCGGAAGAAGTAATTCTCCAGGAGGGGAATGTAACAGTGATTGGGAGGCAGTATTGTGGTCATGCGACTGCAACGCATGGTGAATGTGCCTTGTAAGCACCCTACAGCTTTAAACATTTGGTGTGCTATATGTAGAGCTGGAAACTTCAGCTTCTTTTTTTGTCTGAAACCTCTTGTTAACTTCTGCTACAACCACAATTTGACTTCAAATTACTGCTTACAGCGTCCTGAGCTAGGTTACAAGCATCTGATATTGACAGTTGGAGGAAGCTGTTAGAATGTATAATTAAACTCACTGCTTATCTGCTTTATGCAGTCGACAGTAGTTAATATATAACTAGGGGAATGCCCATCATTATGATGTGTGAAGGTTAAAGGGAGGGCTTGTAAACTGCAATGATACATTAGATACACCCCCTCCCCAATGGGGACTTGGCTGTCAGACCACACAGTGGCAGGCATGGGGTTTTATCTATTCCAACATTCTTGCCAATTTAGAATGGCCAGCATTATTTTTTCTTGCATTTGTTCATTAGCAGTGTAGAAAACAGAGTTTAAAAGCTCTGCCTACTAAGTTCTGTGTGTCAGGCTGTTGTTAAAAGGCACAGGAACAGAGCTGGTGCCATAGCTGGCAACCATGTACCAACTGGAACACGCTTACTTTATCTGGGAGAAATAAATTCTGCCACTATTGGGGTAAGGATTAAGGGAGACCTACCTTCCCTCCCAGACACTGTGGTGAGCCGTGTCTGTGATGACAGAGGCATCCACAGGAGGCCCTCCGTTGAAGATACTAATGTATGGACAGGTGCATATGGAGACAGGCTGTTCTTTGAGTACCCAAGTCCTAAGCTCTGAAGTGATCTAAATATCAAAACCAGAACTTTGAATCAGAATCCGTCTTCATCCTGTGAGGGCTGTCCTTAAAACTATCAATAGGAAAGCAAAATAAATTATTGGTAATATAATTTAAAAGGAACAAAAAAAAGCAATGATATTTGCCACAGTATTCCGGGAAAGTACCTTCTGCTAAAAGAGAGTCATGCGAAGAGGAACAGGGTTATGTTCCAAAGCAAATGCACGCGCCACAGCACTGGTTGTAACTACTTCACTAATGGAATGCCCTGCTATTCTGTTGGCCTTTGCTTTAGCCTCGTTTTATTTATTTTTTAGATTCTTCCAAGTCTGTGTACTCCCTCTCTGCTGGAGCACAGATCTTGCCACGTTTCTGAAAGTGGGACATAAGGGAGCAGCCTCGTAATTTACAAGCAGTCTCTCACAACCAGTGCCACAATCCGTTATGAGATGTTGCCCTTCTGTCACTGAATTGCGGGAGGATGTGCTTTGACAGATCATGCAGAAAGGCCAAGTTTGCTTATCCAATGAGTGCTTGATGCCTGAGAGACTTTGCAATGGATTTTTAATGGCACTAAGTGTGTTTTTGTTTCGTTGCATGTTTGATTTCAGTGTGTCGGGGGCAGGAATAAAAAAGGTGCTCTGTCTTCTTAGGTGTAAACTGTCTTTTTTGCAGCCAAGTCCCACTCAGTCTGCTTTCAGGAAGAGGCATACATTGCACAGACATGTATCAAATGCACCCAGGAACAGCAGGGGAAACACTGGTTTAATGAAAATGAGCCGTCCAGCCACATACTTTAAAATACATATACTGAATATATTAACAACACAGAGGGAAGCAAACATTGAAGTCCCGTTCAAGTATTCCTTCTTCATCTAAAACTGGGGAAGGGGGGTGGAATGCTTTACCCTCTGTTATTTGATATTGCTCCCTAAAGTTACCCTGAAACCCCTAGAATAGTGAACACATGGGATATACCGTATTTTTTGCCCTATAGGGCGCACTGGCCCATAGGACGCACCTCGTTTTTTTGGGGGGGAATGAATAAAAAAGTTTATTTTCCCCCCCAGCTGTGGGGCTGGGGCGTGGGAAGCCTGATCTTCCCCCAACCCCAGCCCCCAGAACAGGCTGCTATTAGCAAGCCTTGCGAGCCCAGAGGCAACTCCCGCCTGGCTCCCAAGGCTTGCGGACACCTGCGCAAAGCACGGGGTGCCCCGTGCTTTGGGCTGCAGGCTGCTGCCCACAAGCCTTGCAAGCCCAGCAGCAACTCCCGCCGGGCTCCCAAGGTTTGCGGATAGCTTCCTGAAGCCTGGAGAGCGAGAGGGGTCAGTGCGGACCGACGCCTCTCGCTCTCCAGGCTTCAGCAAAAGCCTGCATTCGCCCCATAGGACGCACACACATTTCCTCTTCATTTTTGGAGGGGGAAAAGTGCGTCCTATAGGGCGAAAAATACGGTAAGCAATGAAGAGTATTGATTGACCTTGCTCAGGACAAAGTCTGAGAGTGTTTGCTTTTGCTGTTGCAGTGATGGGTGAAGAGTTGTTGATATGACACATATACTACCATGGGACTGCCCACCTATCAGTCACCTGACACCATATGTTTGTGAGTGAGTGGCCACACCAACCTGTCAAAGTTAGCCCTCAGGCTAGGGAAGGAGATAAAGATTTGGCCCACCAGACAAAAAGGTTCCCCACTGCAATTTAAAATATATTCTTACTAAATTCACCAATATGGTGTGTTCACATTTCATGATAATCACAACAGAACTTTCACAATGAACTTCTCTGCTACACAAGTATGGAATAATTTCTGAAATCCATATTTTCTTGTTGTATTCTTGAGAATGGGTGAGAGTGAAAAACTTCCTTCATGGCATTGTATATATTGCACCAGTGTCTTCTGGTGCAAATCAGAAGATAATCTGTTCCGATATTACTGGAAATGCTGATATTACAGCAACAATAGGAAACGTATCCAAACAATCTTGAAAGATTTTATAGCTGATTGGGGAACCTCTCTGCTTCCTTTCTTCCAATCTTCCATCAGATCAGGACTGTGAATGCATATAAACGTCTCTTTAAAATGCACTTGTCTCATTTGAAGAAAAAGCAATCATAGAACAGAGTCCAAAGTCAAGAGCTGATTGTCATGCTGGGTCAGAGCCAAGGTGCCATGCAAAAATAGCAGTAGCTGGCATAAATGGATGAGGCCCAGGTTTCTAACCAGAATCAGCCAAAACAGTGAAATAGGAGCAAAGAGTCCAATATGCATAGCATACATGAAAATGTAACAAGGTGTAATTTTCTTTAGCTTCTGATCATTCATAGGATAGTACCATTACTGGCCAATTTGAGGATGTAGAGCAGGGGTGGGGAACTGTTTTCAGACTAATCGCCACATCTCCTTGTGAGCAATGTTCTGGGGAGGGTGGCTGCATGACCCTGGCATGTGGGGCCAGAGGTAAAAGTGGGTGGAGCAACACATGTGACTCTCAGCTTGGTACATTTGGTTATACTACAGCAGCCATTCAAAATCCAGAGGTACACACACACACACACACACACACACACACACCTCCAGACTCCATCCTGGGAGACAAGACATTCCATCAAAGCAAAAGCACTCAAGGCTACATAGCAGAGATGGTGAGGGTTGTGATCTGAGGACAGTCCCAGGACCAAACAGAGAGACTTAGAGGGCTGCATTTGGCCCCTGAACCTGAGATTCCCCAGCCCTGATCCAGAGCAAAGGTGTGTCACTGGCAGCATGTGGGGCAAAACTGCTGCCCCCCAAGTAACTATATATGGACTTTTATTGTTCTGGCCAATTTTTATCCAAGTTCAGGAGGAGAAAGGCTTACTCATGGATTCACTTGAAGGGAAAAGACAAAAAGGTGCTCAAGTTTATTTATTCATTTTGTAACAATATTCTATACTGCTGCCAACTTTTATGAAATATCAAGACTGTGCACAGCAATATATACAAATATAATAAAACATAAACTACTTTTCAGTGCAATACCTCAACATATTAATCATCAGTGGAATGGTATGAGTGACCCCAAAGCATTATCTGGAGGAATTGTGTGGCCTTGAATATACAGAATTGACCACTCTGCATCTAGAGGGCATTCATAGTCAATATTTATGCCTTTGAAACATATGCTCATCACTGGTGATGCCCAGCTTCCTGAGGCTACTGGGACTCTGGACTCCAGCTTAAGTAATCTTCCATAAGAATGCAGGGAGTAATGCCACAGGAGTGAATCTCTGCAATGTCTGAACAACTAGAGACGAGGCTGCCATGTGGAGGAGCTCTGCCAAGTTGACATGGCAGCTGACCATCTGGTGGCTCCAATATTTTAGCCGCAGCAACAGCAACCATTCTACCAGCACCTCTTGTGCCTGACTGCTCTCTCCTGGCTTTTGTTCACATGTCTCCAGGTCAGCTCACACATTATGAATGCTCCCAGAAATAACCTCTGCATATTAGCTCCCATGCACATGATGCGCTCCCACCATTTGCTAGAAGTGATGAGAAAACACTCCCTAGGTAACCATTATGGGTAGGCTGTTTGACTGTTAGGTACAGGCCACTGTACAAAGACTATTTCAAGCGGCCTCCACATGATTATCAGAACGTGTAGAGGCATTCAAAGATGAAAGGAGACCAGCCCCACCAGGAAAACTCAGCATAGGGTGGCATTTGTTGACATACATCACAGAGGAGCTGACACCTTGCCTGCCTCCATAGTGCCCACCACCATTTGGTCCTCCAATGGCAGTAGTTACTCTCCTCTCCTCTCCTTTCCTTCAGTCAATTGCAAGTGGGCTTACCTGGAAACTTCCCTGTACTGAATCCAGCTCTTTTGCAGGCCAAGAACAATTCTACTTGTGAGCCTGAGGAAGAAGCTGGCAGATTCTCCACCCTCTCACCTTTGTGTGTGGGACCACATGAGAGCAAGGGCGAGGCTGTGGTTGCTACAGAGTCATCACCAACATGGGTCCTGAGCGTTGGCAGGTGGTGGGGGTAGGAGCCTGCCATTATGGAGCTAATAATCATAGAATTGTAGAGTTGAAAGGGACCAGAAGGATCAACTCTCTGCAATGCAGGAATCTTTCACCCAATGAGGGGCTCAAACCCACAACCCTGAGGTTAAGAGCTACCCCCAGGGTGGTGCAAGGTGAGGCCACTGAGAGTAGACTGCCCAGGGTCCTCCAAAATCTGCTGCTGGGCCTGAAACAGCCCAGAAGGATTTCACAACAGGGATTTTCAATCAATACTGGAATGTTGTTATTTTAACAACAAATTGTCATGTGTTTTTTAGGTTACAGTCCAACATTGCAACTGTTTTTCTTAGCAGCTCTTTTACACTGCTCTTACACACACACACACACACACACACACAGAGACACCAGCTTGATTACAGTCTTTGACTTTGTTTGCCTTCCCCAAGTCATCTAAACAGAGAAGTTAACCTTCTGTATTTTCTTGCCCACTCATTCTTAAGGCAAGCAAAACCTAAAAGAGATCTCTAATGTCTTGTTGCACACCCATGCAATTAATCTCTGTGAACTCCACTGGAAAGCTTGTCACAGGTCATAGGCTCTGGCCCTGAGCTGCTTCTGCAGTACAGAAGGACTGTATAAAGATCATAATGCTTTCTTGGTGTTCCAAGGGGTTTTGTGTGCTACCTCACATAGGAAACTACATGTGTGAAATCTCTGCTGGCTCCACAAAGCATGTGCTGTGAGACGGGAGCAAGTTTCCTTATAATCGTGTGTCAATCACCACTGATATATAATGCTATTAAACCTGCAGTACATAGCCCCCGGAGAAAAAGTTCACTTTAAATTAATTCATAATAAAAGCAATTTATTTGGAATGGATTGCTTTAATACCGATTAACCCAATGGCATTACTTTTGCAGAGAATATTTGGTGTTCATTTTGTTCAAAGTTCAGAGCCTTTATGCCACTGTGTTTGTAGTTCCTTATGCAATGTAATGTTTCTAATTACTGCTTTATTATTAGCTGATGATACCAAAGGAAATTGCAGAAGCAAAAGGAGTGTAGAAGTTTAAAGGGCAAATATCTTCATAGTTTATATACTATGAAGTACTATGTACTATATACCTCCGCTCCTGCTGTGTGGTATAAAGGCCAGCAGTTGTCATGAGTGTTATATAAATATAAAACTATATAACAATGCAGCAATGAACTGTGAATTTCAAAGAACAAAATCACAAAACATCAAGCCAATGGTCAAAGCAGTCCTGAACACAAAGGACCTGGGAGTAAATCTCTTTGAACTCAAAGAGACTTCCTTCTCAGGAGACATGCATAGGATTGTGCTGTAAAGCTCGTGATTTTCTAATAGTTCAAGTACGATTTGAAAGTATATTTTCTCTGGAAATTGTTAATCACCCTTGGGAAATTGCTGCATTTTTCAAATGCTATTTGGAGTGATTTGTGTTTTACTATTGATTTTCTGAAAAGTAAATATCTTAATTTGATTATTACTCTGAGTGTAGATAGTGTGTGTTTAGAGAAAGATGGATAGGTGTTAGGTAGCTTGACAGAAATTGTGGCAGAGCAGATACCTTCATTCTTTTCCTGGAATTTGAGACATTAAAAAAAAAAACCCACTTCAGGCTCCAATCGGCTAAGGTTTCATTTAAATCTAATTTTCAAACTCTCAGTGTCAGAGGCAATAAGAATAAATATGGGGGTTTTACCTTCATCTCGGTAGCTGGAAGCAGCTGATATTCTGAATGTTTGTCCTTGATGATTCTGCTGATAGTTTTGAGGACTAGGAAGTGTACCCTATAGACAATAATAATCAGCTGATTAAAATGGTTTTTAATATTCCTGTCACAAGGGAATGCCAGTCATGGAGATGCCATGTCACTTGGAATGCCAGTCTCATCTCAAAATATTAAACCATCTGGGGCCAATTGGTTTGATCACAAATGTTGAAAGAGTAGGAAAAGGATTTTTTTAAGAAAAGGAAAATTAAGATTGACATTTCTGAATAAGCAATGAGATCTTACTGATCTAGAGAAGGAAATATTCCCTGAGAATAATAACTCCTTCTGACTTGTAATTATTATTTGCCATATGTATAGTTCATTCTTCACCCAAAGGCCCGAGGGGAGAGACACATAAGGTGAAAATAGAAAAGTAAACAATAATATTAAAACATACATAACAAACTTGAATTCCACACACATCAAAACAGCAGGAGCACTAAAAATACATTCCAATGGACCTCATTCTTTGCCCAACGCCTGGATGAAGAGGGGTATGTTCAACTGATGCCGAAACAGCAGTGCTATGGTGAAATGCACCACAGAGGAGAGATCGTTCCAAATGTATGCAGCCACTGCCAATAAAGCCTCTCCATGGATTCCCATCCCACTGAATGAGGGAGACTGCTAGCAGGACATTCCCTACGGATCTTAACAAATGGGTATGACAATATGGGAAGATACTTCATTCAGATATTTGGGACCAAGATCATTTAAGGCTCTAAATGGAAGTACTGGCTCATTAAATATGCCCCATAAGGCAACAGGCAATGAGTGTAGTTGTTCCACAATTGATGTTATATTTGATGGTCTCCAGGCACTCACCCAGCACCCTGACTGCTGCATTTGCACTTGTTGTAACTTCTGGACCATTTTGAAGGAAAGTTCCACGTATTGCACTGCACGAGGCCTTCAAAGTTATCAATCATTTGAGCCAATTAAACTGAGCTTTTTGATTCTCATTATCTTAAATTTCACATACTCATAACTTAAATATTACAAATTCATAAGAAACAATGCAAGCCAGAATTCATTAACACAATAAATAAGGCAATCCTGTCATTAATTCACAAATTCCTAAGATGGTTTCCTCAGCTTTTGACCAGTTTTTGAGACTGAAAGTGAATAAGGATTCAATCAGGGTATGTATAAGATTCCAACTAAGGTGACACCTTCTCAGCATGCCCCAGTTCCATCCATTCCCCCTCCCTTTCTCCAGTGGTGTCACACTGGCACAGTAGCTACACACTGGCAGGCAGAAGTGGTGGACAAGGCTGGTGGCGCCTCCTCCATGTTGTCGGCTATTGTAAATGGTGTGTGCATGTTAGCTCTTGTAAACAGTGCAGTTGCGTTCCACCACTCAAGGACATTTAATTATTATTCTATATTTTCCCAGAGGGCATACCTGGTCAATTGGATCACAATATAAGCTAGCCAATTTCTATGGGCAACACATTAAGAGTCAAGTTCAGATGCGTATCCAAAGGGACAACATTCATATTGTAAGGAATGCTTTGTGTTTATTTATATGTATATGTTTAAAATAAGTTTATAATGGTGTGTGAGAGAGAGAGAGAGTGATGTTTGTGTGTGTGTGTGTGTGTGTGTGTGTGTGTGTGTGTGAGAGAGAGAGAGAGAGAGAGAGAGAGAGAGAGAGAGAGAGAGAATGCATATTACTGGTTTATAGGTAGTGCACAGGTGCTTAACAGATTAAGGGGAAAAACAGACATCCACATTTGGATAATTAATGTATTGCTTGATAATATTTATAGAAAGATCAAGTGCATTGGGGTCTAACATGATTCTATTAATTCTGCTTAGCACATAATGCGTTTATGAAGATATCTGGGAAGGATGTTTCACAAAGAAGTAATTAAGCGAGTCAGCTGGGTAGCTCACGTATAGCAAAGTGCAAATATAGTACAGTGGAAACTAATATTCTGTTGAATAATATTCTGTTGGGTATATGCTAAGCTGACAGAAAATAAAGCAAAGATTGCAAGTGAATGCACAGTTACCTCAGAGTAAGTCCATTGAACAGAGTGAGGCTTATTTCCCAACTACACGTTGGATTTATAAGTTCCATGTAGATTCTGACCAGGTGCCAAGAACCTATAATATTAAGACTTACGCATTCCTCCACAAATAGATATGTACAAAAATGACATAGTGACTTATTTAAAAATGAACAGATTAATGATTAATGAAAACTATACAGTACTTGAGATATATTGTTTTGAGGTGTAACAAAAAAAAAAGAGAAGTGATTGGTTTCTGAATTTGCTGCCCTAACTTTTTTTAAAAAAACAACACACACACAAAACAAATTTAAACTCCGAAGAGTACTTGGAGCCCTCTGCTTTGCATGATAGAGGAAAGCCAGCATGCTAAGAAAGAGCCTCATTATTCAAAGGAATCTTGGAATTAAGAGCTGTCTGACGTGCAGCTGTGATGTGTGGGCTCCTGCAGCTACACTTTCCACCCTGAAGCTGCTTTGGATTCAAGGGGAGAAGTGCTGCCCGGTACCTAAGTACACTTCTGAGCACCCTGTCTAGAGATGAAAAAGCACTTTCAGATTTACTTAATGGTGGGCATTAAGTTTGGTTTGGAATGGGGCTTGATAGACAAAGATTTTTCTTTTCAAGAAATCAGCCCGCAATTTAGTTAACTCTAAGAGCAACACAGGCCATGTCACGCTCCTGGTGACATTTACTGTATTGGGAGCGCAGCAAGATCAGAATCCCTCCCCCAAAAACCACACCATGAGCTCCCTGACCCTTACTAACTACAGAAACACTGCCAGTAGTTTCTGTTGCTTCTTCTATTGATGCATCTGCTTCTGTAGTGACATCAGGAAAGGAGGGAGGTCTCTCACCCTTTCTTCCCCACTCTCAAGATAGGAAACTACATTTCCCAGGGTCTCTGGCACCTTGGACTCTGTTATAGCAGTGTTCCAAACACCAGAGAGTGACAGTGAGAACGAGAGAGAGAGAGAGAGAGAGAGAGAGAGAGAGAGAGAGAGAGAGAGAGATCTACCCACCCCTTCCTCCCTGCCACTATTGGTGTCACCACATTGCATGACAATCATAGAATCATCATAGAGTTGGAAGGGTCATCTAGACCAACTCCTTGCAATGCAGGAATCTCAGCTAAAGCATCCAGAGTAGCGCATGGAAACGCCGTTTACCTTCCCGCCAGAGTGGTACCTATTTATCTACTTGCACTTTGACATACTTTCGAACTGCTAAGTTGGCAGGAGCAGGGACTGAGCAACGGTAGCTCACCCCATGGCGGGGATTCGAACCGCCGACCTAGGCAAGTCCTAGGCTTAACCCACAGCGCCACCCGCATCCCTTCTAAATATAAGGCCCTAATTTATGTTCTTGTAGTCTCCTGATATCTTTACCCTTGCTTGGTTAGGCCAAACTATGGTCAGTTTTTCAAGGAACGACACCATACACTTCCTATTACTAGCATGAGATGTCATTTAATAAGACATAAATGGACAGTGCCCAAATTAGCGTGGTAAGAGATGTTAGATGTGTTAATAAAAAGCTTGATTAAACACAAGAAATGAGAAATGTTGCCCTCAAATTATGCCATCATACAAATGGCAAATATCTGCATATACCCCTAAATAGAAATTTCATGCATAATCTGCCATGCATAGCGATGAAAATTTTCCCCTATGTTTTATACATTAGAATAATTTTTTTGATTAGACTCTGCAGAGCAAAGGCTTTGCATATTATTACACTCCATGCTGTGATGAGCAGATTTTAATGTAACATCTCCATTTTTATGTTGCTAGGCAGTTGCAGTGAAAGGTAAATTCTTGTTCCCTTCCTTTCCTGAAAAAAGACAAGTGAAATGTGGTGCTATTACATGTTTTCCCTGGAGACCAGAGCAATCAAACAACTCTATGTGTGTGTGTGTAGATAAAGATTACTGTTAATAGGCTGTAGAAATTTAAATCCAATCATTTATTAAAGGGATAATGTTTAACTCAACTTGTCCTGGAGTGACAGCGCTTGTTTGTGACATCTTTAAAAAGATGTTGTGTTAGGGGAATCAACACTACACTAAGGCTGCTATTAAACTAAAACCCCTTGACGATATCTATAGTGCCACATTCATTGCTGGCATGTGCATTTAAAAAAAGCAAAGAAGAACATTCAGGTACTGAGAACAATCATTCCTCCACACTAGAAAATGATACTGACAAGAAATAACCTCCTGAATTATAGAGCTCATCATGAGCGCTGGCACTGCGGAAGGAATTGCTGGTGAGTCAGCTCCCAGAATTTTTACCTTACTTGAGATACTTTCTTTTTTTTTTGTCACAAGCTAATCAGCTGGCTGGAAAAGGGATTTGAAGGGGGTGGGAAGGATATCTTAGTTGATATAGTTCGGAAAGCATTAGTTAAGCCTCATGAGTCTGACAGACAACAAATTATTGCCTCAACAGCTCAAATTGGGGCAGCACTTTTCCATGTCACTCCCCTCAGCACGTTTTCATTTGTCACCTACAATCAAGAGACAAACTCTCAGGCAGGGCTCTGTGGCCTACATCTCTAAACGGCAAGCTTCTTCTATCACTTGTGTGTTTTCAACTTTGTTGTTGTTGTTTTAACTCTCATTTTGTGGACAAAGGCCTGTGATCCTTTTTAGAACATTTCCATTCAGGCAGTGGAGCTGTCAAAGCAAGACTTCAAGGCAAAAATCCATCCTGCTCCCACCATCACCCAGAGGAATAAGCAGGAGGGCTCACAAATGCAGCAGGGCTGGCTCATTATCAATTTTTGAAGTGCATGAACTAATACACAGGAGATGGGGAGGACCTTTCCTTGCTGAGGGTGCCGTGAATTGAACCAGGGACCTTCTACCTGCAAAGCAAAGCTCCACCACTAGGCTCTGTAATGGCGGATACAATGGGAATATAGCACACATCTTCCCTGCACAATCTGTAACAGTCACAATAAATTTTCTAGCTCCTGGACTAGACAAATTATTCTGCGCATGTAAAAATGTTTCCAACATCATGTATAATACACCTGAGAAGAGACTTCTTGTGTTTCACTTATCTCAGTGCTCTGCTACGTGGACAGCTACAAATCAGACGCCAGAAATCAGACATAGTAGAGACTATCAGTAGAACAGCAAATCTCCAGGCTGACACTGAAGGTTCTTCTAAGTACGTACAGTGGTACCTTGGTTCTCAAACTTAATCTGTTCCAGGAGTCCGTTCGACTCCTGAAACCATTCGAAAACCAAGGCACGGCATCCAATTGGCTGCAGGAGCTTCCTGTACTCAAGCAGAAGCTGTGGAAGCAGCGATGGACTTTCGGCTTCCAAAAAACGTTCGCAAACTGGAACACTTCCGGGTTTGTGGCATTCGGGAGCCGATTCGTTCGACAACTAAGCCGTTCAGGAACCAAGGTACCACTGTAAAGGGAAGTCAATGATTGGCATGGATGAGCAGAGCCTAGAACCCAGGAAATGTTCTATCCTGTAGCCTTGGATGAGAGATGATCGCATAGGGCAGCAACAGTTCTAGCACTCTGGATACTCCCAACACTTTTCCTCCCCCCTCTTCTTCACAGAGACAAATCTGACAAACATTCATTAGATATGAGAGCACAGAAAGCATCAGGTGTTTTGGGACAACTGTAACATAAGCAATATGAATAGTTGTTATCTGTCTGGCTCAAGAGTCAATGGAGTGCAGCTCCGGGAATGAAGTCAAACTGCTGGAGAATCACAGCATCTGCTGTGACTGCAAGAGACCAGGAACTCGTAACTGCTGCTTCCTACATTGTTTTTGCTGCATTAGCAGCACCAAAGTGACCTCCTAGAGGCGCAAGCCTGGGCAGTGTGTATGGCGGTTGTGGCCTGCCCAGACGACAAGACCTCCTTTTTCGAAGGAAAGCAGAGCAATACATTTGGCACCAGCTTGACTGCAGGATTTGCTGGAAAGATGTGTATAAGGAGCCATGCAACCGCCTTAGGGTTAACTCCTCAGCCTTTTTTTCTCATGAAGATGTCCCTCAAGGCAGTGGGCATGGATTTTTCCTTCTAGCTTTGCTCCCAAAGCCTTTCTCATGAATGAATTTAGCCACAAGGTACCAGAGGTTTAGGATCAGAGCTTTCCTTCTCCTAGGTGGGCTGCCTTCCCAGGCTGACAAGCCCCATCTGCCCTTCACTTCCCATGACTGCATGTGCAGAAACTGCATACAGGGGAAGTCTCTAACTCACTGAGGGTTTGAGACCCATTGGCTACCCTCAGCTGGTTTGCCAGCCAGCCGAAACTGTTTCCCAGGGAGTGGCTGCTGTCGCATGCTGACAGCTTCTATGAGCCACAGATGAGAGCTGAATGCAGGATGGGGACCAAAGGCGGACAAACTATCTCAGAAGGAGCATGACATGTCCTCAACCAAAAGTACTACCCCTCCCCTACCACCCCACAAACGCCAGTTTCCACACTGTGCAAACTGACAATATGAATTGTTGTTTAGTCATCCTAGTCGTGTTTGACTCTCTGTGACCCCATGAACCAGAGCATGCCTTGGAAACTTTCACCTTCTTCTCAAAGATTCTCCTTTTTTATGTCCATGGAGTTTTCTTGGCAAAATACTGGAGTGGTTTGCCAGTTCCTTCTCCAGGTGGATCACATTTAGTCTAAACTCTCGGCTATGACCTGTCCTTCTTGGGTGGCCCTGCACAGAATAACTCATAGCTTCCTGGAGTTATTCAAGCCCCTTCACCACAACAAGGCAGTGATCTATGAAGAGGGACAATATGAATTAGAAGTTCTTAAAATATAAGCCAAATATAAACTCATATAGGTTCAATAACAATGTTGGTGTACAAAACTCGTAACAATATTTTTTTGAAGGCCATAAACTTCTGGGTTTCAGTTCCTTAGGCCCCCTTTATGCTGGCATGGAACAAACTGATTTAATATAGGTACATTTTGTTATTCACATTCACAGTATTTGCTTGCTACCCTAAGTGATTGCACTGATTGTATAAGCCAAAGCTTCGTTCACTTATTCAGAACATTGCTTTTTGATAACTGCACAAATGACACTGCCCAGTAATTGGATCTTTAGCTCATAGCTGCTTGTTATCCTGCACTCTTGTTTTACAGCATTACTTGTGTGGGTGTATAGCCAGAAATATTATTTTAATTCTTGGATAGAGATTGCCTTTGATGATTTTAATAGCAGCAGGACTGGTATCTTTATTAAAAACACCGCAGTACAGTAGAAACAGTTCTTTAGTACAATGATAATGATCCAGCTAAAATAGTCTATGCAGAACCCTAGCGAAGATACATTTTCCCTTGCAAAGCTGCATTATAACTTCATCAGTAGTACTACTATTTAATTGTAGCAAGTCACTGTACAAATGCACTGTGCAACTGCATTAGCTCCCAGTAAAATTCCAAGCTTGATTCAAAGTGCTGGTCTTAAACTTAAAGCCCTGCACAGGTTAGGACTCAAATATTTATTTGACCATCTCCTCGTGCATCAATCTGCCCAACTGCTGAGGTCATCTGAGACCTTTCTCCAGGTGCCCTTACAATCTGAAGTGTAACAGATGGCAACAAGACAGAGAGCCATTTCTGTGATGGTTCCTTGCCTTTGCAATACCCTCTCCAGGCAGGCCTGTCTAGAGACCTCGTTACTATGTGACATGGATCCCTTTTTTGACCTTTGTCTTCCTTGATTTTTAGAAGGCAATTCTGTGTAATTTCTCATTAGAACCTTCCTCGTCAGCTTATGACTGCATGATTATGCTATGCCCCTTACAGCCTAGGGATATTTTGCAAGGTTTCTGGGTTTGGGGAACATAAATCCAAACCATCTCTCTCCCCCCCCCTCCTTAGAGCTGGGCTGAAGTCATGGAAATAGGACTCAGTGACTCCCCAAGCAGCTGGACAGATTAGGGTGTGGCAGGAGGTTCATCCTGCTTGGTAGCAGCCTATCATAATTATATATATTTTTTGGGGGTAAGCCTTCTACAAAAAGGTCTGCTAGTAAGGAAAAGACTCCTAATCCTCAACACTATCATCTGAGTGCCAAGCCCCCACAAAAAAAGTTCCCCCAGGCTTTTCAGAACTGCTACCGTAAGCGTTTTTAACTTAAAGCAGTTTGATTTTACTATCTATTTAAATTAGCTGTTGCTAGTGTGCTGCTGCCCACCCCCTGTTTTCTTTGCTCCTGGCAACAGATGCATGACTCTTCCTGCCTCTTGCAGTTCAGAGAAACTGTTGGAGGGGGCAGTGGGAGGTTCTGCTGACCTTTTTAACTGTACAAGGTGGCCAAAGGGTTTTTAAATTTTGCAC
Organism: Podarcis melisellensis; assembly: GCF_964234715.1. Lineage (NCBI taxonomy): Eukaryota > Metazoa > Chordata > Lepidosauria > Squamata > Lacertidae > Podarcis > Podarcis melisellensis. Next base: position 35,848,124 of record NC_138541.1, read on the forward strand.
TGTAATAAAGTTTAAGTTGGTTGCAAGGAAAAATAAGTATAGATGTAAAAGAGAATTCCTGGCTGCCAAGGTCCAGGTTTGGAGCAAGTACTCTTTGGTGAGAGAACCCCAGCAGAGATTAAAATAACAAAATATGCAACAAAGTACAGTGGTACCTCAGCTTAAGAACTAAATTCGTTCTGGAGGTCTGTTCTTAACCTGAAACTGTTCTAGCTAATGGGGCCTCCTGCTGCCGCTGCGCCGCTGCTGCACGATTTCTGTTCTCATCCTGAAGCAAAGTTCTTAACCTGTTTAAAACCTTAAATATTTCTGGGTTACCGGAGTATGTAACCTGAAGTGTATACACCTTACTATGAGATGTGCTATCTAGCTGAAGTCTCTGTACCATTGTTGGAGTGCCATGATTGGTGACTGTTAGTTGGAATCTTTTGCTCACTTTTGGCTGCAGAGGTGAAGCATGAGATGGGGGGAACAGTCACTCTTGTCTCTCAGTGGTGTACAATGAGAGTCTTTTTACATGTACCACCTCTTTTGCTGGCATCGTGCCATCGTCAGGGATAGGACTGAGCTGAAGCAAGCATAGGATTCTAAGCCCTACTCCTACCTGGCCACATCCCCAATGCAATCCATTCTTTCTCTTTGCAACAGTGGGTATGTTGTATTATGTCCACCTAACTGTGTTCTTAGGGACATGGGTGGCGCTGTGCATTAAACCACAGAGCCTAGGACTTGCTAGTCAGAAGGTCGGCGATTCGAATCCCCGCGAAGGGGTGAGCTCCCGTTGCTCGGTCCCTGCACCTGCCAACCTAGCAGTTCGAAAGCACGTCAAAGTGCAAGCAGATAAATAGGTACCACTCCAGTGGGAAGGTAAATGGTGTTTCCGTGCACTGCTCTTGGTTCACCAGAAGCAGCTTAGTCATGCTGGCCACATGACCCGGAAGCTGTACGCCAGCTCCCTCGGCCAATAAAGTGAGATGAGCACCGCAACCCCAGAGTCGGTCACGACTGGACCTAATGGTCAGGAGTCCCTTTACCTTTAACTGTTCTACAGCAGCACATACCTCTAGTGCTAGCCTATCTTCCAAGACCCACCAGTACAATTGAAGTGGATCCTATCTATCCCCATCTAGCTGGCAAAAAGAGAGAGAGGATGTGGCAGCACTAGCATGATTCTTTACCAGAGATTGCCCCATCCTGCCTCTCACTTCCACAAACCCATTCTCCAAGTAGTAGTGTCAATAGGACTTTGACAATTCATATGTCCCTTCACCAGCTGCTGAAAATCAGGCTCCGCAAACAGTTCTGTGGTTAATAATTAATTTTGAAATCTATTGCACAGCAAAGAAGGCTTCAATTCTTTTCTGAAGCTGAAAGAGAAGGATTGTTTGCTTAGAAACTTTTATCCTGTGGAAAATAAATGATCTACGGTAAAAGCTTTCTGACTTTTAATTTGTGCCAAACATATATTTCTTTCTGCATTCTTTAGTTTCCCTAAAAAAAAAAGAGAGCAGAGGAGGTACCTTTTGAATGGGTGTTTGATTATTATTCTGGCAAAAGTGATTGAAATATGTTTTTTTAAAAAAAATCAGCATCAGTAGAATTTGAGGGAGGAGAAAAAGCAACTGTTCTTCTTTTGCATAATCTCAAATCCTGAATTATGTATTGTTTTCACAATTTTTGCCAATTTTTTAAATTAAAAAATCTATAAAATGTTGGTCTCATAGCAACTGGTCAGGCTTGCATGTGCTGACACATCTGTTTTCCTTGTTTGGGAAGTGGTTACATTTTTAGCTTTATTTCGTTTAAACAGCCTTGTTGTGAATGGGGAATCAATTTCAGGAGAGGGTGTGAAAGGCTTGTCCTGGAGTCTTTTTTGCAACAGATATCTCGGCAATTAGGGTCATAGGAAGCTGTCTTATGCCATTGATCCATTGGACTTGGTATTGCATGGTAGGAGACAGCAGGCTTCTGAATATCGTTAGCTGGAACCTGCAGGAGGGGAGACTGCTGTTGGACTCAGGTTCTGCTTACAGGCATCTGGTTGGCCACCCTGAGAACAGGCTACTGGATTAGATGCAGGGCTGTCCCATCTATTAGGCAAGGAGAGCCAGTGTGGTGTAGTGGTTAAGAGCGGTAGACTCGTAATCTGGTGAACCGGGTTCGCTTCCCCGCTCCTCCACATGCAGCTGTTTGGATGACCTTGGGCTAGTCACACTTCTCTGAAGTCTTTCAGTCTCACTCACCTCACAGAGTGTTTGTTGTGGGGGAGGAAGGGAAAGGAGAATGTTAGCCGCTTTGAGACTCCTTTGGGTAATGATAAAGCGGGATATCTAGACAGCATCTTGAGAAGTAGAGACATCACCTTGCCAACAAAGGTTCGTATAGTTAAAGCTATGGTTTTCCCAGTAGTGATGTATGGAAGTGAGAGCTGGACCATAAAGAAGGCTGATCGCCGAAGAATTGATGCTTTTGAATTATGGTGCTGGAGGAGACTCTTGAGAGTCCCATGGACTGCAAGAAGATCAAACCTCTCCATACTGAAGGAAATCAACCCTGAGTGCTCACTGGAAGGACAGATTGTGAAGCTGAGGCTCCAGTACTTTGGCCCCCTCATGAGAAGAGAAGACTCCCTGGAGAAGACCCTGATGTTGGGAAAGATGGAGGGCACAAGGAGAAGGGGGCGACAGAGGACGAGATGGCTGGATAGTGTTTTCGAGGTTACCAGCATGAGTTTGACCAAACTGCGGGAGGCAGTGGAGGACAGAGGTGCCTGGCGTTCTCTGGTCCATGGGGTCACGAAGAGTCGGACACGACTAAACGACTAAACAACAACAAAGCGGGATATCCAATCCAAACTCCTCCTCCTCCTCCTCCTCCTCCTCCTCCTCCTCCTCTTCTTCTTCTTCTTCTTCTTCTTCTTCTTCTTCTTCTTCTTCTTCTTCAACTGTCTTGGGCAGCAGGATCAACAGGGGCAGCAGATTCCAGTGTAGATCTTTATTTCCACCCTTGTTCCTGATTTAGATCTTCATTCACGCTTTCTTCCCCAGTAGAGAGGGGAATGCCAATTTGTAGTTTGCCTCAGGTGCCAAAATGTCTTGGGCTTACCCTCACTGGATGGGCCATTGGCCTGATCCAGCAGACTGTTCTTATGTATTTACATATTATGTATCAGAGATGGGGGACCTGTGGCCCTGCAGATGTTGTTGGATGCAGCTCAGATCATTCCTAACCCAGTGGATGGGTGCTTCCTGGTCTAAGAGGAGTGACAGCAGCAGCAATACAACCACCATACAAATATATGATCATTAAAAAAAAGGGGGTCCCCAAATTCACATTCAGCCTGATCTGAAAAGTTTATAATCTACTGATCTTGAGCTGAATGGCAGCAGTTCACCATGGGCTTCTGGTAGAAATTTTTCCCAGTCTACCTGGAGAGGCTAGCGAAGAAGGGCAGAAGGGCCGAGATACCATGCAGGCCTCAGGTTTGCTCATGTAATGTCGTGGCCGGGTGTTACATGGAAACCAAGCCTTTTATGTCTGCTTCTTGCCACTTATGCAGTGTTCCCATTTCGCACCACAGGAAGCTTCAGGGCCTTATCCATTTTGCTCTTTCAACAGCTCCCATTTATTTTATTATTATGAAGAAGAAAAATTATGACAAAGAGGAAGGAGATTTTACAGGTGAGCTGTTTGAGGCGACATTGTATTCTCCTTTTCCTTAACTCCAATTAAGGACAGTCTGCAGAACCACTTTCCTGCCGTGATTTAGAGGAGCCCCAATAAGATGTGCCATTTCCATGTGCGGCTGACCTTTATTTTTAAAGCCTGCACTTAAAGATCAGCGCCAGACGCAGGTTGGCTTTATGTATGTCTTAATAAGGTACAGATGGCTCTGATTTCCATTACAACTCTTTATTTAAAAAATGTTCCACTACATTTATTTTGTGTTTGTTCCTTTTAATATTTATACCCTTTTATTGCTCCAGTTGCATGAAATTCAAAGGCCTCAGGTTTAGTTGTAATCCAACCACAGGCCCATGAGCTTGGCTGCTGATTTGCATAAGAGCCTTATGCATCAGCAGCTAATTCTGTGAATGCTGTCTGTCTGAGAGGCTGATTTTGTTCTCAGAGTGAAAAGAACGAAAGTCTGTTCTTCATTTTCAACATGGAAAAAAAATGTGGCAGAGAGAGCTTCAAAGTGATTCATTATTCTGTATTAAATTTTAGATTATGGGAAAAAAATATGCCACACGTTTCAGTGAATATGCATTTATTATTCATGTGTATCAGGACAGCAGTTTACAAGTGTGTCATTTCTTTTTAATTCACGTATTCACAATAAACAACTTTTTTATATTAAAAAATGTGATGGGTTGCTGTTTGACTTGGCTATTTCCAGGAAACACTGAAACCATCAGTCCAGGGAGGTTTCCTCCGTATCCCCACAACGCAAAACAAAAGAGAATACAGATTTGCATAATAGTTGCAAGTGTTGCATTATATACAGAGATGCAAATTCAGAAATGATTCCAATAATTTAAATGACGATTCTGTGCATCTCATCACATTGGGAAAAGGTTGCCTGCTCAGTCCACTGTCCGGATGCCAAATACTGATGGGCAACTTCAGGTAAGGCTGGGAAAGAAACCCATCAGGAATCCTGGAGAGCCACTGCCAGTCAATGTAGACAATGAGCTAGGTACAAAAAAATTATACCTTCAGTTTTTTGCTAACTCCAGTTAGAATCTCTCCAAAGGCTCGCTTGCTCTCTCCCAACTGCTGAGGGCCAAACTAGATATCCAATTATTACCTACATAACATGGCTATTGTTATGTACTGAAGTTCTCACCCTGGGCCAGCAGGGGAATACTGTAGATAGTTATTCAAATAAGGGATTGAAAGTGATGTTCAGTGATTGGATAGTTTTAGAAAATTGTTACAGTTACGTTGTACTGGAGCTCTATATAAGCAGGCTGACTGAACCCTTCAGTTCAGTTCTGTTCTGGCCTGTGAATAAACAAGAGCTGTTTGAAGAATCGCTGTGTCGTCTGATATGTTCACCCACAACTTAACAGCTATATCTTGTTCTTCTTTAAATAATTACTGGTGTGTGGAGTCTGATTCTTACTGGGAAAGCAGTGCATGGAGTGGAGAGGCTTATCTCTTCAGTCGCCCACTGCAATCTGAACAGAGTTCAGCTTCTACACCTCCACACTGACTTTGAGCCTTAGAAAAAGAGTCTTCATTGGTGCCAGTGGGAAGGGTGGGAAATCTCCCCTTTGAAAATGGGGGGAGGGGGCTGAAGAGACAATTGTCCCTCTCCATCTGCTGCCTTCCCTAATAAGACCTGTTGTTGATTTAAGAAAAACAAGGCAAGAAGCTGCCTTCTACACATTGATCACATGGCAAATTGGGCTCACATTCCACAATAAGTATTTCTCCGGGCCACACCTTTGCAGATGAATTGCCCATTGAGGGAGTTGTTGTTGTTGTTATTTTTATTTAATTGTTTAATTGCTTAATTATATAACACCCTTCATCTGAGGATCATGCGGGGGTTTACAGTATAAATAATATTTTTGTACTGTATGACAAAGGCATAACTCCCTTTGGAGTTGGACAAAGCTATAGTGATAAGCCCATTCATGATAAGAAAGCGAGCAACATGTTCAGTTTAGAACACCAGCATATTCTCCATATCAAAGCCTAAAAGGAGCTCAGTTGGGTACCCTTGTCTGGCACCACACGCCTCTTTAACTTCAGTCCCTTGTTCCTTGATGCTCCTGTTTAGGAAACAGAAACAATAATAACCAAAACCAAAATAAATAATGGATGCATGAGTTCATCTCAGGATGCAAAAGCTAGAGTCAGAGGAAGAGCACTGGATTTTCAGCGCCAGCAAGCTCGTGCTTGAGGAAGACTGCAAAAAGCAGCAACAGAAGAGCCCTTGGCACTTTGAGAGCACGTTTTGGGCAGGCCACTTCAGCACACCAGGGGCTGCAGCAGTGACCCGCAGTGAAGAAGCCAACGTGAGCACAACTAATTGCTCAAGCACCAACAGCACCACTGCTTGCAACCATCGGCCCTAAGTGGCAACTAAATGTGCTGTCAGGCCATTTTGAGGGACGATGGACTACGGACACGTTCCTTTGCAAACAGCACATTTTCAGCCTAAGCTTCCTTTTATCATTGCAGCAACATACAGAATAATTTTCTTCAGTAAACAAAGCAGCACACAGAGGGAAGGGTAAAAGGAACACCTCCACAACACAGCAACAGAAAATAAAACCCATAGCTAAGACTTTAATGCTAACAGTATTTCCTAAAGAAGAAGGGATGGAGGGATTAGTTTCAATTCACATTTAAAGGCAAATCTTTCTAATCTGTACTTTCTGAAAAAATATGAGAACTAAAACATCCCAATTTGCACTTCTCTGAATTTTGCAATCCCGTTCTCTAGCCAATTAGTATGTATGTAAATACATATACTAGGGCAAAGTGTTCATATAAATGCATATCTTAATACAAATGAAATCTAACAATGCATTGCTTTGGGGAAAACTGTGTTGCAAAATGTGCAAATTAGGTAAAATTACATAGAAATGTGTACATTAGGAGAAATTTGCACTAAAATGCTGCTGAATTTTCATGTGAAGTTTTAAAGAAAATAATTCACAAACTGCTGAGGAAGTGTGGAGAACTGAACTTAAGAATGGAAAGATGAGAAACTGAAAAATACTGAAATTGACAAATTCATCATCCCTTCTAAGGAATAAGTCCTATTGAACTTAGTGGGACTTATTCTGAGCAAGCATGCTTAGGCTTGCAATATAATGATAAAACTCAGTAGTGTAACAGGACAACAACGGAGAGGAATGTATCTCTTGTACTTTTTAACAGTCGGAGCAACGATGTTACCTGCCGGAGTGGTATTTACCAATGTTGTAAGCTTGGGGAGGGAGGGACTGATTCCTTTGTTAGGTAGTCTAGTGTAGCATCATGGAAACACAGGATTCAGGCAGTTGGTAACAGGAACAGTCTTTATTATTGAGTAGCAGAATGGAGTTTTGTTATGGCTGTTGCTGATGCACTTTTAAAAGCCTCTACAGAAACCCCAGAGGGACAAAACTAGGGCTGACCATTAGCAAAAACCCAAATGATTGTTTTCATGCATTGCATAATAGGTTCGTTCAGGTGGTGTTGGTCCAAGGTCACACAGCATCTCATTCATATATAAATACACAAACACAAAACACAAGTGATTGTTTTTTGGATTCCTCAAGGGGATGAGGCTATGGGAGGTGTCAGGATGGTTCCTGAATTTAAAATTTTCCCGCTTCATTTCTGGTGAAGCTGCAATAACTGGGGTGGGGGAGAGACTCAAAACCATCAAATAGACCCACCTTTATCAAATAGTTCACACATAAATATCTAGTAAGAGGGAGAAGGAGAAGGTGGTGCAATTTGGCAAACCAGAGTAGATTTTTTAGAGAGATGATTTGGCCCTGGACTCAACGGTGTGATTCATTCTACTGATTTCCATAGTTCCTCCGTGTGAAAATCTCAACATGAAAGAAACTTTCCCCCTAACAATGTTCTAGTTCAGTCAGTCATGATTATTGTGTAAATTGAGTCTGTAAAATTGTGTCTTACAGTTTCACAGCTGGGAGAAGAATTTTTTTCCTCATGAAAGGTGATGGAGCATTGAGCCAGATTATCACATGAAGTCTCTCTCTCTCTCTCTCTCTCTCTCTCTCTCTCTCTCTCTCTCTCTCTGTGTGTGTGTATAAACTTCAACTTCATTTTTACATTTATTTATGTTAGACAACTTCACTACCTCCCTTACTTTTAAGTAGAAAATACTTTCTTACCCACCTATGAACACTAAGCACTCTATGGTTAGTGTTTCAGTCCTAGATTAGGACCCAGTTTTCCTATCTCTAAGTATGTATGATCCTTTGTACAATTTAGCCCTGATCAGCTAGCTGTTTTCTTCTTGCCTGCTCTAATCTGTCCACCCACCCCACCCGTATACATACACCTATCCATTGCAGGAAAAAATAGAGTCATTCCCAAACAACTTGTTTAATGGCCAACTATTGTTTGATCTCAGGAAGTTCACTGCTTTTGGAGCACTGCTTATTACAGAAAGATAGGATAATGTAATAGATGGGGTAATTTTGGCTTTTCCTATATTAAAAGAAACAAATTATTATCACCATAAACAGAAATAGGCCATACATATCTACTTTCTAACATTTATATGTTTATTCTCCACAGTGATATTCCTTAATTGATCTGATACTTGGATTCAACAGCCATGCTCACAGTTTTGTCACTGTGAATATTCCTGCTGTGCTCAGCCTATTTGTTTTTTCTCTCAGTCAATCCCTGTGGTCGGCAAAGTGAATCCTGTCACATTCATCCGTGTGTGCTGAAGAAACAACAGATAGCCTCTGAAGTGAACTGAGATATTCTGGACAACTGGCTGTCATTGGATCTGACAGAAGGCCCTTCAATTATTGAGCCTGCTAAGGACATCTATGTCAAACATAGATAGCAGCCTTTCTGTATGCCTTTGTTGCAGCTTCCTTCTAGTATGTGTGGAACTTCTGCCACATCATCATGCTGAACTTTATACCCCTTAAAATGGGTTATCTGAAATGTGTCAATACGGCATTAACTGTTGGAAGAAACAAACACAACTGCATATCTTTCCCTACTTCATTCTGAATCTTGATCCTTCGTTCTAATTGAACAAAATATCCTCATTAGTGTCAATTTAGCATAGAGAACTAGAGGGGGGGAATCACAAAGATAGTTCCCCATGCAAAACAAACATTTTCGGGTGTTTCTTTTGAAACCCTTGAAACCTAGTATTTTATCCAACTCTTCCGTTTCTCTGAAAAGAAAAACTGAAGATTCTGTCTTACAAATATCTAACCATTTGAAAATGAAGTATTAAAGTCACTGCGTGACCCACCCCCTTAAAACTTGAATTGGTTCAAAATGTACATGCATTCTTCCAAGTTCCATCAACCAAATATAGTGTAATAAAGTACAGTTGAGAGCTGGTGGCTGAAAGTGGGATCCCTGACCTGTCAATGCCCCAAATTCATTAAATGGCATTAGGCAAGCCACTGTTATCTTGCGGCCTAATTAGATGTTACACAAAAGCACATGAATTGAAGTCCTAATGGCAGTTTTCAGGAGGGGGCAGTTTTGAGCAGAGAAATGGCACTGTAGGGTAGCTTAACCCTTTCTCTGTCACCTCTTTTCCCACTTCAAATTGCCTGGAGCTGGTTTCTCCACTCTGGGATTCCAGACACATAAAATAGCTCTCCGCCCTGCAATGTATAAATAATACTGCCCAACCTTACAGTGCTATTGTATGGATTACTGAAATATTGTATATGATAACTACTGTTATTATTATATTATTAATATTTTTAAATTCTTTTATGTCCAATACCATTTAGATAATCAGAAGCTGAAAAACAACTAGGTATAGTAGCAACAAATGACTATAATGACATGGATCTTAATTTACTTAATGTATCCTGCCTCTCTCCCATCAGGAGGAAGCATGCATAGAGTTCCCAGGTTGTCTTCCAAGCAGATATTGAAGAGACTCAGCTTTAGTATATTCACATTTTTAAACCATGCCTTGGAGAAGGGGTGGAGAACTTTTACAGGTGGGCAGGGCTGCTTACCTGTCAACGACCAAATCTGAAGGCTAAGAGTGAGACCATGCCTATCTGCGCATGGGGCAGGAGTGTCAGGAAACAACAAATCTGATTAGTCAGGAATTTGAATGAGCGGACTTCAGAGAACAGAGGTTCTGCTGTTGTTCTAAAGTTAGATTTCACATGTGCACATACCCTCCTGCAGTTTAGTTTGTTTGTTTTTGCTTACTGCTTCGAAGGAAGGGCATCTATAAAGCCTTCCTTGGAGTTTTGAAGCACATTACAGCCTTTTCAGTTCATCCCTTTATCAGACAACAGTCTTCCAAATTTGATGCACACTTTAACACCTCAAAATATCTTTCACTCATTTATTTTTTATTTTTAAATAAAGTATTTGCTGAAGCCTTTTCAAGCAACTTAGATAAAAACCTGAGCTTGGCACAAACACAAAAAAATGCAATTCTGCTTTGTGGAGGAATGACAGAGTAATATGCATATCACAGTGCTGCAGATGTCTTGTCACACAAAAATCACATTTTCCAGTCTAAACTTTATTTGCTTTTAACACTTCCTTTTAAAAGCATTTGTTATTCCTTAATGTTTTACAGATATTAAATTCCATAACAAGATTATCCATCTTCTCAGTGTTTGCATAAAATTTCTAATTCTAAAAATGTAAATGGAAGTAAAATAAGCTGAAGCTATGAAACAATGAAGACAGTGGTACAAAATCTGACTTCTAAAAATATGTCACCGCTGACAGTTCTTGGTGTATCAGATGGGCTCTTTCAGTCCACAACTAGATTATTATTTTTGAGGGAACAATGGGATCATCTTCTGCTTTAACACTGCCCTGGCACTATCCCTAATTCAGCAATGCAGAAATATAATGTTGATTGTCAATGTCCCTACTTTCCCGTTTCAGTACTCATCATGGAGAACTCAGCAGGGGGGAGAAGGATACAGCCTGGTTCTCTGAGTTCTTGGCCTGTTGGATGGGGTGGTAGCTGATAGTGATGGGGACAAAATAAGATTAAGTTCACATTTTAAAACTAACCCACCTAATTTGTATTTTCCAAAACAACATGTGAACTGAAATAGAGCCATTCTCAAAAATTCATACTTTCCCAAAAAAATTAATTCAGTTACAGGGTGGACAGAAACTCCTTGTTACAACACCCCCATTTCAGACACAATTCAAAAGTGCTGGTTATTACCCATAAAGCCCTGTGTGACTTGAACCCCTGGCTATTTGAAGGATTATCTCCCTCTATGAGCCTGCCCAGGCTTTGAGAACATCTGTCTGTCCCACCACCTTCAAAGGTACATTGAGTGAAGACAAAAGAGAGGGGCTTCTCAGATTTCATGGGAGCTAGGCTGGCCCCCTTCTGTGTTTTTTGTTTTGTTTGGCCACTAACTGGCTGTTGGCCCAGGATCTCTTAATAGTAAATGTTATATATTTTATTCTCCTCTTGCTGTGGTGTGTTGACCTTGAACCCTTCTCCCAAGGATAATGTGTGTTGTTTTTCAGCCCCCTGGATATGATAGGTATGCTTGCCATTGTGCACTGTGCTCCAAATCAGTGCTTGTGAGTGGCACAAGAGAATCTGAACCCTTGCCTGAAGGGATGCCTGAGAACCTGTAGAAGTGGGGCTGTTGCCGGTTGTGCCACTGGGTTTGATCAACTGGGAGATGGGGCGTGGTGACATCACTGGATATGCTGTGGTGAAGGGAGTGTGCTGGGGGCATGTTCTCACCACTGTGACTTCATTGGCTCAATCCATGTACGAGGGGCATGTCAGGGCTGGTACAGGCTCTTGTTGGTGGGCACTGGAAGTTTTTCCAGGGATGCTGTGGGGGGGGTACCTGCCATTTTTTGTTGGTTGTATGATTTCCCCCTTCGCTCTCATGCTGAGCAAGCATAGGATATGTAGTCATTCCCTTGATGCAGTGTCAGTGTCTCCCTCCACCTCCACCCTCCTGCCGCCTTGGTGTAGCTAATGTGTAGGATTGCTCTGTTAGTTACATAAATACAATTTACAAATAGTCCAGTAGACAGCATTACTTGATTCCAGACATGAGCTAAAATTCAGCACTGGCCATACATGTTAATTTCAGTGGTGCTATCTTGGGAATATGTTGTCTTACCGTGTATTACAGATTCTAACATTTTAAGTCTAAAATCACTGCGTATAAATAAAATATGCATCTGGTAGCGCTGCAGAGATGAAGGGATTCCCCCCCCCACCCTTAAGAAACAGACAGCTAAAAGTAATTTTCTAATGCTATTCATTATACAACACTCAGGACATGGAATATGTATCATGCACTTCTTATTGCAAGAGAGAGAAAAGCAAAGCAAAGAAAACGTTATTTTGGGTTGCATTAGCAATAACTATTCTACATGGTACAAATATGCCCAGTTTGAGGTCTCACATTTCAATAACATTGTTAGCTTTTACATAAGGATGAACATCCTCCACTTAATGTTTGTTATTATCACATTACAGAATGCATTAAACCTGCAAAAGCCATTAGCTTCCACATGTTGGACAGTATTGCTCACATTCAAACGTATCCTGGAAATCTGCAAGTAGAACATACAAAGCATTGTGTAACATCAAGATCCCCTTTGGAAGTATAGCAAGATTTCAGTGTTGAACCAACTAGTGAGAAACACTTCCATGCATGCAAATCCACTATCCAAGTAATGACTACCCAAAGGTCTGTAGGTGCAACATTCCAAACTGGCAGAAAGGGTTTTTCATTGTATGCACTGCCATGGTCTGATAATTGTCTACCAGTCTTTGTAGACGAAGACTTGTCTCAATAGACTCAGCAGCAGGACTGATCAGCAAATGGGCATGCAACAATCAGGGAAATTGTCAAACATTTAAATTTGCTTTAGTCCTTGGTCTTTTGATGTATAAAACACCAAAGTATGAATATGAATGAATATGAATAAAAAGATAAATGGATGAGTGGATAGATGGAAAAGATGCTTCTCCCTTCTCTTACATTAAATGGGTTCTATGTGTCTCACTGTGCCTAAAATCAGGGGTCTTTTGGAGTAGTGGAAGATTAGTAGTGAAGCATACTGCTGATTCTGAGATGGGGCTCAGTCTTAACAGAGTCATTTATCTTGTATGACACTGGTCTTGTTCTCTAAGCATCTAAAGATTTCAACTTGATGTGACTTCTAGCTAAAACACCCCTAATGTGTCCATTTGCGTCCTGCACCACAGCGGTTGCAATCTTTGCTTGCTCTTTTATTTTCCATCGTCCACCTCTGCCGATGCATTGTCTGATTGAAGATGCCGCTTAGCTAAAACAGCCATTATAGTATGAGCCTCAGCAATATCTAGCATACTGGAAAATGGATTCTGCAACAATGCTGCTAGCACTTTAGTTTCCCCTGGGAAAGCAAAAAAGAGGCTTTAAATGACCAAAGAATAGTCAAGTTGAGGGTCACAGGGTAATTGGAAAGTCCTCTAGTGTGATTGTTCCATGGGGAGTACGGAGAGTAGCAATGGCTATTTGCATTAACTTTATTTTAAGTTCTCCAGTGTCCTTATTTCTTTAGTAACAAGGTCAAAAGTTGATTGGTAGCCAACATACTAAAATTTTACAAAACTACATACCCTTTGATGTTACCTGTAAGCATTGATTTTAAAAACCATTTCCAGGTTCCAAGAGTCCTAATGTTAGCACTTTAGGCTGCTAATGCTTTGGGTAAATATTCTGCATAAATATTCATGGGGGGAATGCAGGAGCTTAACAACCAGCAACAGCTGCAGGTTGAAGCTGAATGACATTTTGATTGGCAATTGAATCAAAGATTGGCTCCAAAGACCTATCCTCAGTTTCAGGTGTAATTGTAATGGAGCAGTGTTATTGTGGCTATTCTGTAGCATAAGTAAGCCATGCACTCTGTATATGCTTAAAATTGCTATCATTTCCTGCTCCTTCATATATTCCAAGGCTGATCTTCAACACTGATAATTAGCTCTGGGGCTAATGTCTGCTTATTCCTGGTTCATGCTACTATGCCAACCTACATTCCCCCCGAAATTTCTAGTAACAGGTTTTTGAAAAAAAATACAGGGAGTTATTCCTTACTAGGCCTACTCAAAGTAGACCCATTAAAGTTAATGGCCATGGCCAACTGAGATTCCTACACTCCAGAGGGTTGGACTAGGTGACTCTTGAAGGCACCTTCCAACTCTTATGATTCTATAATTCTAGGTCCAGTAATTTCAACAGGTCTACTATGAGTAAGCCTTGTTCGAATGCAAGTCTGTGCCTAGCGCAACCCCGAAAAACGGTGTACCAATGGAACAGAGGTTATGCTTTAACAATGCACAGAAAAGTTCCCAATGGCATTTTCAAAAAATGAATCTTAAGTATGTTGGTCTTGTAGTAGGAATAATGTATGGTATGAATAGGGGAGAAGAGCAGGAATTTCACTGGGTGACCTTGGGCCGGTTACTGCCTCTCAGCCCAACCTACTTCATAAGGTGGTTGTGGGGATCAAATGTGGAGACAAAGAACCTTATATGCCACCTTGAGCTCCTTGGAGAAATGGTTAAGAAATAAATGCAACCAGGGTGGATCTGCTATGAAACAAGGAAGCTCAAGCTTCAGGGTCCCTAATTCCGGAAGGGGCCCAGAAGCAACTTTATCCATGCATGCATATAGCATTTCCCTAATTAACATCCCCACCCAAATAACCTGAAAACTATATGGCATAGGAAATATTTATTTGCACCAGTGACTTTGATATGTGAGATAACCCAGTACAGCAATTTTATTCAAAATCTGAGATGTTAATCTTTTTTTTAAAAAAAAAAATGATGTGTCATTTAACAACCCTATTGAAAAAGATAACCATTGCTGTTTGCAAAGGGGTCCCCATAACAGTTCAAGCTTCAGGGCCACCAAAATGTATACCCACCACTGAATGCATCCATCCATCCATCCAATCAATCAATCAATCAATCAATCAGGCCTCCATAAAATCTGTAAACATGCAGGAGCCTCAAGGAAGGGCTGCAGGTCCCCATGATGCCTATGAAAACCCAAGGTGAACACGACCTGACACTTTTTGCTACTTTCATAACAGCAGTACAAGCCCTCGTGCCAGCCTACATAGTAAAGCTCACAGCATTGTCTCTTTGTCAACTGTCACTTATTCAGCATTTCAGAAGCACATTGGTTCACTGGCTTGATCAGCCATGATAATCCTGGGGCTGATTGTGTTCTCATAGCGAACAGTATAAACCAGGCGTGGCTTTACTGTATTTGGTGATGTCAAGTGGAATCACATTGGTGCAAAACTAAAATTAGTGTAGAAGAATCCAGCTAATTATGTCCCTTCCACATTTCTGGCTCCAGCTGCCTATAAAATGTCTGACTGTTTTCTATTAGAAAACAAGCTTCATACCCTGGAGGAATAGCTAATAACCTTAAGACAGTAAAGTTAAGGGGTTGTTGTTTTTTCTAGAAAACCAGAAAAAGAAAAAGATTCAGACTCAAGCTTTTGCCTCACACCACTGTAATGAGAACTTCAAAGTTCACATCCGTTCAACCAGTTAGTCTGCATTCATCCAACACTGCCTCTTACTCTTTCTGCGTGTACACATTTCAGTTCTAGGTTGTACTGCCATAGGACTATTGAAGCATGCAACTGACAGTTTTCTATTTCCAGCAAGATATAAAACTGAAGAATATAAGCCAGGCTAGGGGGGGGAAATGAACAGTGTACTTACTGACACAAACCCATGCAATGAAAGTTCAGTTTTGCCAAATGACACCTTATCAGGTTGCAAGCTTTTTTAGATAGATAGATAGATAGATATAGATAGATAGATAGATAGATAGATAGATAGATAGATAGATAGATGATAGATAGATGATAGATTAGAGAGATAGATATAGATAGATGATAGATGATAGATAGATAGATGATAGATAGATAGATAGATAGATAGATAGATAGATAGATAGATGATAGATAGATACTGGCGTGCTAAGCCCATATTTGTCATGGTTATATATTTGGGTATTACCAGAATTGCATGATCATATGTCTGGAAAAGATCTCTTTCTAAAAAATCATCATCCAAATGCTTAGCCTTAAACCAAGATCCACCACACACACACCACACACACACACACACACACACACACACAAAATATATACATACAGTTTCAGCATGCCAATGGTGTGTCATGCAGACAAGGCTTCAGATGACTGAAAAGTAATGGCAAAATGTATTCTAAACAAAGCTGGATTAAAAGCCATCAGGAACTCTACTATTAGGTATGAAGTCTTCTCCCTTACCAGTGAGAGCTGCAGTAAGAATTCCATGCCCTTGGACAAGATGCCCTCAGTGAGCTCTCCTCTTTGAGGTGCTCCCTCTTCCTCTGAGTCTACAAGACTCCACTACTCTCATTACAATCTCTTTCTCCCTGGACCAATACACACACAGCACCTGAGGTGAGCAAGTTAAAGGGAAATGAGAGGGGATGCTCCTATTTGCTCCTGTCCAAATTTGCATGATTGGAGACAGTAGATGAACATGTGGCAATGGCAAAAAAGAAAAAGTAGGAGGACTACATGGGTCAGGAGAGCAGCACTGGGTCCCCTGCATGGATGCAGAGCCTTGGAAGGTGTCGTGATGCCGGCCCAATTTATCCTCTTTCTTTGCCTCTGGAATCAGCTGAGACAAATTGTAAAACACCCAGGCAGAAAATGGCAGATGAGGATGGCCACTTAGGCATGGCCAAAAATGGGGCACAAGAGGGGGACCAGATTTGCATATACTAATCTATATTTAGGAAATAATTACTATATTTTAAAGAGAAATACCATACCTCTCACCAGAGTGGGGGAGACTGTGACAAAGTAACCTGTGTGGCTGTTTAGCCTGCTATTCAGGTGCTAACCATTGGTGAGCAGCTTCAAGGCGCTTGCTCACTCCTTCTGGTTCTTTATCTTTAAGCTGGACTTGGACCCATAGGACAGCCCTTCAAAAAGAAGAGAGGACCATTCTCTGTAGAACAGGACACATGGCCGCTCCAGGGCAGACAGGAGGCTAGTTGAAGGCTGGGAGCCCAGGACAGGTGAAGAACAGCTGGCCAGAAGAAAGAAGATGCAGGCGAAGGGTTGGGAAGAGTCAGGTTTCTTCCAGAGAATGATGGAAACCAGCAGGCCTGCAAGTCTTTACATTAGGAGCACCAGATTAGGCCACCAGCATCATTTGCCTTTCCAGGCTATGAGATCACAGGAACGGCTCTTCAGATCCTCAGCCCTGGAGCTAGTGCTTGATCCACAGAGCTACTCATACAAGCCTTGTAGCATTCAGTACTTGCTGAACTGCCAACACTCTGTTTTGTATTTTATTCATTTTGCCTATTTATATGCCATCCACAAATCTTTATAAATTACATAAAGCCCACACCAACACAAAAAATGCAGCAGTAGAGTACAATTCTAAGAACCCATGTTGACTTACTAAGTGGAGTATTTGCTGCCATGTAGGCAGAATAACAGTCTCCTTAATGGGAAGGTGGGTGGAGGAGCTTCCGAAACGCATCAGGATTTTGTTTCAATATATATATTGCCTTGTGGTTTTTTTTTTAAAAAAACCTGTGCTGATGGCACTCTAGCTCAGGCTTTGTTTGATCCCTGAAGGAATTTAAGTTTCAAAACAGGAGAAATGCCACTGGGTATAAGGACCTACTTGCCATTTCTGCCCAAAATGTGAAGCAGGGGGGTGCTCACCAATGTCCTTAGGTGTCTTTTGGGTAAGTAGATCCCAAAGTCACAACATAAGCCATCAGTTCTTATGCATATGTATCACTGAAACTGTGCCAGTGTCGACATAAGAGCAGTTCTGTAATTTATTTTACTGTGTTTTTGTTTTGTTTTAAAAATTTCCGTGCTGCCTTTTAAGGCAAAACCCTCCCATGATGCTTACAATACAAAAGATAAAATATTAAACCACCATATCCCATTTCCGCAATACACAATAATTTAAAACCTCCACTTAAAACATTTTACAATCCAGCAGAGCACTTGTATAAAACTAATTAAACAACTGGAAAAAACAAGTTAGATCCACACACAACACCAAATAGCCGAAAAATTCAACCCAATATCTCAGCTAAAAAGCAGTTCAAGGCCACTTTAAAACCCAGTATGGATAATGCCATTCCTATCCCCTAGAGGGAGTTCTAGAGATATGGGACCATTAGCAATAAGGCCCTATCTCTAGAGCCCACCAGTGTGCCCAGAAGCAAGACACCTCTAGAATTAGCTGATGGTAAGGATACCACTAGAATCCTGTTTTTAATTTCATTTTAAAAAATCAATTTTGAGTTAGAAGGTTGGTGACATTTCATGGCAGAAAAGGAAGGATGCTTTGCCTATACACAGACAAAGCTAAAATTATTCAGTCCTGACATGACTCCATTATCTAGCTCCATTGTTCACCCTGTAAGAACCATGCTAAAATTTTATTATAGGTTTCCTTAGGGAATGCAATAAAATCAAGTCAAACCATCATAAAACTAATCACATATTTTATATGATATGGGCATCAGAATCACTTTGTGGAATATTTGCTGCTGCAAAGCAATTTGTCATTTAAGAAAAAGACAACTTTCTGCTGCGCTTAAGGATTTCATCTGTTCAACTTTTCATGACCCATATTCAAGAGTGGGAAATAGTTCTATTGTTTTCAATTTCAAAATGCTTTATTCATCACTAGTCATGTTGCCTCCTGCTTTAGCATCAGAGACAGAACATTTTAGCAATTCTAAAGGGGTGTGTGCATGTGTTTGTGCATTTCATAGAATTGTGGAGTTGGAAAAAACCCCAAGGATCATCCAGCCAACCCTCTGCAGTGCAGGAATCCTTGTCCTGCTTTATTCAAAGGGACATGCTCCCTAATAGGGGTGGGTGAGAAATTCATTTCAGGTTATATTTAAAGGTGAATCTATCAAAGTCACACTTTCCAAAAGAATATGTGAACTGAAATATGGCCCTCTTTCAAAATTCACACTTATCCGAATTTTGCAATTTTGCAGCTCACCAACCAATGTTTACAAAAACAAAATATTTTAAGGGAAGTGTGCTAATATAAAAGTGGGAAAAGAATACAATTTTTTTATAAATCAAGCACTGCTAGGAGATGTTTCTTTTTGCTTTCCAATGTATTTCTTATCAAGAAAATATTTGGTAAGGGGAGAGCAAATTTTTATTCTAAAAACTTGACCCAAAGAAAAAAGTGAGAACCATTGGCCTGGAAGATGAGCCTGCTGGATCAGATCAATTGTCTGTCTAGAATAGCATCCTGTTCTCACAGTGGCCAAAAAGAGATCTATGGGAAGCATGCAAACAGGACCTGAGTGCAACAGCGCTCTCCCCTCGCGTTGTTTTCAGCAACACACGGTCTTTGACAGTGGAGGTGGAACATATCCATTAGGGTTAGCAGCCACTGATAGCCTTATCTTCCATTTTCTTGTGTGATTTCCATCACTGTAGCAGGAACTTTACAACAGAGATTCCCAGCAAATTGCTCCCTCGGTATCTCAGCTAAGAACTTTTGAAATGATCACATTTGGACTCTTTCTTTCTGGATTCATTGACAGCAGTGTGTGTGTGTGTGTGGTTCTTGGGTGTTTGTACAGCATTTAAGAGTAAAAGGTTCACCTTGCCTAGGGAAACAGACAGTACAAGTTATAATACAGAACTATTTTAATGATATGTCATATCCATAACAAGTCCGCTCACCTTCCGCGATGGGTGGCTTTACAGCAGGGCATCCAGGCTCTCACCGTGATCCAGCTAGCAGGGAAAAGATTCACACACCCTCTGTGCCAGCCCTGGCTGCGTCACCCCTGCCCGGCCAATCCATGCCAGTGGGGTGTATGGCCATGGGTAATTTGAACCACAGCACGGCCAGGGGCTTCCCAATCTCATCTCTATGCCAGATCTCCACACACCCTCTTTTTAAGCTTTGGTTTGACATGACCTTGCTGTGGACAAACATCGGCCGCCTTGTTGGGGTTGGGTAGGAATTCTTCCACTTGGCAAATTGGTACTAAACGCCATTTGGTTTTTGCCTACCTTGTAGCAATCGTCACAACTTTGTAAAGTAAGGCATTGGGTAACCCTTTGTTTAAGGGAGGGGAGGTTGTAGCCTCCGCCTGCCCCTCCTCGATAAGGGTATCCTGTTAAAGGGATCCAGGAGTGTGGATTCTGTCCGAAGCCTAGGCATTGACTAGGGCCATGCCACTACCCCAATGGGGACCCCTTGGGGTGCCCCTATTTGATGTAAGTCATAGGGCTCCCCCTTCTGGTGGTTTATTCTTAGTTCAACTCCCTGCAGACGGGCTGGAGTCAAGATATAGCCTGGTTTCACCCAATGCCTAAGCCAAACTGCTCACATCTGTAACTAATAAACTTGTGGCCTGTTTTAGTCCATAATCCGAAACACTTGTGTTGGTATGTTTATTAACTACAGGCCTTGGCACACAAATACCTGTGGCCCCAAGAACCAGTAGCCCAAACTATATTTGCACTCAATCTCTCCCCTGATAAAAAAACAAGAAATGGAATTGAAATCATACGGAAGATTGTTCATTAAATGGGCCTGTGGTGCAAGATATAATGGCTCTCTAGATTTAGCGTATCATACTTCCTCAAGATATCCATTTTTCCAGTTCTGTAATATTTTTATATTTACTATAAACATTCACCTACCAGACTGAAAATGTTATTTACTAAACCCCATTGAAACAGGCCTATTGTGATAGCCTCCTTGAATAATTTTTGGGTAAAGTCAGGTTATTCTCACTTTGCTTCCTTTTCTTCTTTACCTCAAACAACGAACAATGCAAGCGTAACTTGTTGGCAATGATAGACGACGTCAAACATTTCTGTACCCTGAACACATTTATTTTCTGAAAGGGAATTTGCTTTCAACCACCAGTATCCATTTCTTGAAATATGAAATCCCTTATTGTGAGGACACTGTACCCTCCTGACTCATCTTATGCAACCTATTCCAGCTTATTTCCTTTATATGCTTCAGCCCAAGTTTTATACCTTGTAATTATGTGTGTTGTTATATCAAGAATGGATGTAACTATTCATTTTGACAGTCTAATAAGGTGTGGGACCACAAGACCCACCAAATTTATAATTTTATAGAATATTTTACCACCCTGGGTAGTCATAAATAGAAACATAGGCCACCGAAATCTACAGCTTCTTTATAAAATTGCTCCCGGTGATGGAAAAGAAGCAGCGCTTGAAACTCTTAATATTTGTTCAGTGTACCTAACCTCTGCAAGTGCAACAATTGCTAACAATGCTTAAGAAAATAAAAAGGCGATTCAAAACTGTAATATCTGATTTTTAATCAAAGTATCATTTTTTTTCATTCCCACTCCCATTACCATTATCTCTCACCTTTCCTCTAAAGAGTTTGAGGTGTCCTGCCTTCCCCCCTATTTTATCCTCACAACAACCCTGTGGGGTAGGTTAGGATAAGATATTGTAAGTGGCCCAAGGACAGTGAGCTTCCTGGCTGAGTGGGGGTACGATTCTTGGTCTTCCAGCACACTAACCACTACATCATGCAGTGCAATCCTGTATGTGTCTACTCAGATGTCAGCGCCGCTAAGTTCAAATAAACTTGTTTCAATGTAAGTGTGTATAGGACAGCAGCCTAAAGCAGCAGAATCTTAGACAAACACAAAATCAGGATTGTGCAAGCGTTTGCTTTTCCATCCAGTCTATTATGTTGTCTAGATTATCATCACTATCCTGCCTTTTAAGATTCAAATCCTTCAAAGGTACTGATGAGTAACATTTATAAAAAGGGCAGCTAGTGGTAGGTAGCTCTGTGGGGGGAGACTTTGAGTCTTTAAGAAGAGAACTTGGACCTCTTCAGATGTCCCAGCAGTATTCAGAGCTTTCACTGAACACACGTGTGTGGGTGTGGTTTTGCAGTGGTGGGCACCAATGACTTGTACATGAGTACATTGCAGCCATGGAAACAAATGTGCACACAATAGATGCTGGAACAACTGAGGATATATGGCACCAAGGGGGCATCTTGAACCAAGGACTCTAGCTGCCGTTCTTCCATGTTTTGCCTCCTGCATCAACCAATTTTGTGATTGCAGTAGTTGCAGGACCAGCTCACCCATGAGGCAAGGTTAGGTGACCACCTCAGGCAGCAGAATCCACAGGGGCAGCAGATCCTGATGCAGATCTTTATTCAGGGCCAGCCCAACCAAGAAGCAAGGTAGGGCAACTGCCTCAGGCAGCAGGATCTACCAGGCAGCAAATCCCTATCTCAATCTTTCTTTCTCTTCTTGTTCTTGATATAGAGCTTCCCTCAACCCTTCTTCACTGGCAGGGAGCGGAGCAGGAGTCTGCCTGAGGTGTAAAAATGCCTTGGGCAGTCAGATCAGGTTCCATAGGGCAAGGGCACCCTCTAGGCTGTGGTACTGGCCTGAGTGCTGATACCACCACCTGACATCCTCAGCTGACCCCAATAGGCCTTGTTTTAGGTTGGTCTGACAGACTGCACAAATTCTCCCAGTATCTCCTGCCTCTGGCCTGCCAATCCCTGTTTGTCTGACCTCGAGCCCATTCATGGCTATGTCTTAGTTCACATGCCCTATTTCAGACCTAGATCCTTTGTCTGCCTGTGCCAAGCTAGGCCCCAGGCCTGCCAGAGTAGGGATCTCCTGACTGGTAATGAATATCAAAGCTCTTATCTGATAAGTCCATTATCAGAGACAACGATATCAGCAACACAACTAGGCCTTTGCCTTCTAAAAATGAATATCCAGAGACAGCTTTGAAAGTGACACTATAACATATGAGTTAAATGCAATGTCTAATTAAAATCACTCCATGATTCCACATATTGCCAAGCCAAGTTCTGACTCACTTCAGACAACATTCTACATTGCTGCCTTGAGTCTAAGCAGGAAAGGCAGAAAAAATATGGGCAGAATCAGGCAGCCAAGAAAGCAGCAGAGTTCAGAGAAAAGGGAGCCACAAGTACAAGGTGATCCTGCTGCTCAGGAAACAGTTCAAGGAGGACATGAAGGTATTGTGGACAATGCAGGATCAAAAAAGCCAAAGAGCACAGAAGGGGCATGAGGAAAGGACAGAGTTTTCTGCAGGCCTGCTTCCAAGAATTCATATGATTGCAGTAATGGACACCAAATCCATCATAATGGGCACTAAGTCTAGTGCTGCTAGTTCAAAGCTGGTAAATCCTAACAATGAGTTTTTTTATATACAGTTTGCTGATAAAACCAGATGCTGGTCAAAAGTATAGATTTGTCTCAGAAAAATAGTGTATCTTTTACTTGAAGGCTGGCTTTAACTTGTCTGATTTTATTGCATCAACTAGATCACAATTTGCTGTTAGCCAGCTTGATTCTGGCTAAGACCTCTTCTCCTAGTTTTGCAAGTAGACAATGTCTTTCTTATTTCCCAGTCCGTATTTATCGGTTGGTCCCCCTACCCTCTTTGCAGTAGAAGCTCCATTTTAAAATCCCATTGACATATTTTTAAAGTGATAAATTAAGCAAAAACCTAGAATTTTAGAGTTGGAAAGGACCCCATGGGCCATCTTGTTCAACCGCCTGCAACAGCACTGGACCTTGGGGTCTCAAATTTCAGCAGCGCTCTGTGCAAGGCCATAATTTGGTGCCCCTCCACCTCTCATGCTCCATTCTAAATCATAGTTGTGATGTCCCCAATGACACCCCCAAGGCTCTGCACCCAGTTCAACCAAACTGGTTGCACTTCCCTAAATCCATCTCTGCCTGCAACCCAGGAATCCTGCCCACAGCCTTTATTGTGTTTGCTCAAACCACCACTCTTCTGGGTAACAGCCAGATGCGTTGATCCATTGTGCCACAGAGACCATGGCAGTCTTTATATTAGCAAAGTCATAGATTAATCTGGAAGTAGTGTCCTAGGTAAAACCCCTAATTAAAGTAAAATTGTATTGCATTATCTAGTGGTTGTAAGGAATATAATGTTCCAAAGGCAAAGTTTTCCACCTCCTCTTCAAGAGGTAGAAAATTATCTTCTTAAATTAAGGATTGGGGGCGGGCGGGCGGGCGGGCAATCCATTCAGTTTATATTTTAACGTGACCTCACCTAATCTGAATTTGCCAAACCAATAAGTGCAGTGAAACACAGCTATCCTTCAAAACTTGCACACCTCCAAACTTTGTGATGCACAAAAAATGAATATATTAGTGAAAATAATGTACAAAACTACATTACATTGTGGGGAAATGATTACAAAATGCAGGCATTAGGTAAAATTAGATATAAAAATGCATATAGTGGGACAAAATGTATATGTAAATTTTCATGTGGACCTCTTCAAAGCAAAAACAGCTCATTGAAGTGGAAATGGAGTGAACGGAATTTAAGGTTGGTAAAATGAGAAACTGTAACAGATTCATCCAGCCCTACCACAAGTTGTAGATTAAGCTCCAGTGTTGGCAGAAGCTCCATGTTTCTAGTAATACTAAACTGACCCAGTGATTTCTTGATCAGATCATCTTTTTCTTTTCACCAACAGAATCACAATGAAGCCAGAATTATTCCTAGGCTGGGTTCACACAGGGGCAAATAAGGAATAACCCTCCTGGTTTTGGTGGGCTTTTTTGGTTTTACACTGTTGTGTTTTGGATCTGAACACATCTCAGTAGGTTTATTTGTGTGATGAGGAGAAAAGCAGGGTTTAGTTTCCCATGTGTAATTTTCCTTGACATGTTATTTAACTGATGTCATAGGAAATAGGAATCAAATGCTAAATTTAAAGTCAAGCTACTGCCTATATTGCCCGTTTGCCCTCCCTGTGTAAAACAGCAACAACTGGTAATCATTCTGAATGAGAGGTCAGCCTCTTGCAGTTGCTGCTTAGGTCTGCACTCTTAATCTCATTCTTAATGCTGGCTTTGTAGCATTCAGTTTAACCTTTTAATGTACAGCACGTTGGCAAATTTACAGCTGGCAGTGTGTGCAAGCTTAACAAACTACATTGCTGAAATGTATAGGGAAAGGGAAAGATTTAACAGCCAGGTGAGATTTCCTTCATTTTAGAATACCTTTTTTCTGGAAAAATGTTCCTCAGTCCCAGATGTGGGAGGAAAGGTTGTAGTTACACAAAAGTGAGCCAAGTATAGTTTGCAAAAGTGCAAGGTACACATCTTCATCACCTGCTACTTGCTCATTTTATGCCAAAGGCAGAACATAAGATATTGTATATGCGAAGCATATACTCTACCATTGACCTCTGGTCCTGCCCCAAAGCATTGATCCTGTGTGCTCTTTGGGTCTGATGGAAGATACTGAACTCTTTGCTTTACGTAATCAACTGACTAAAACAATGGCCTGCCATGTTCCTGTTCCTTTAAAAGTAACTGCAGGATTCAGACGGTGTGATTGTTCATTGTTGTCATACCCTGTCCGAGTCCTGTTGCCAAGCAAGCTAGGAGTCTCCAAGGAACACTTGCCTGAGAGCAGAATCCATACACGAAGTCAGACAGTCCACAGGTTAGGGAAGCCAGATGATCACTGAGCCAAGGGTCCAGATGTTGAGCAGGAAGCAGCAAGGTATGGCTGGGAACCACGGGCATTGTTTCCAGCGTCTGACGTCTGCTGAGAGCTCTGGTTAAGAAGGCCAGAGCCAGCTGGTTCTCCTCAGTGCCTTCTCCTCAGTGTCCCTGAAGTCTGATCAGTTGCAGATGGAGTCAGTCCACCTTCTAACCCCTTCAGGCTGCTGTTCAGCAGGCAAGCCTGACTCCTGGCCTATGACAATTGTGTTGAGATATGTGGTTAGTTAATCCTATATTACTCACACAGGTCATGACAATGTAATTTCAACCATTCTGTAAGACCCATTAAACTCAATGGGCCAGACTCAACTAGCGGGAGCCAGCACAGTGAGTCCTCCCTCTGTGCCCCCCCCCAATCCTCTCTGCGAGATTTTATTATGAGAAGTGGGGGGAGAGGGGAGATCGTTGCATTAGGGAAGCAGAAATTCTTGCACTGATTGAACATTTGCCTTAGCATGATGTTGCATCCCACCCAATGGGGCTTACTATTGAGTAAACATCTATATGACGGCACTGCAAGTATTGCTTTGCAGGCACAAATGCCATCTTTTTCTGTATCGGCATCATGAACTACAACTGACCTCAAAGGAAAATATAACCAAAGACAATCCTGTCATCTCCCTAAAGACCTTTCTGATACCCATCCATCTTCCACAAAACTACTTTGTCTTTTATAATGATGCCTCCCTATTCCATTATTTCTGCACTGGGCTTTAGAGCATTGTTCTCCCCTCTTAGCTCGCTCCCTTTGGGACAGCAGGGACCAGTAACTTGCTTGGCATATCTTTCCTGCTAAATACAGAACTGTGTGCTGCCTACAGCAATCTATCAATAATTCACTATTAATAATAAAAGCACGGAACTCTTCTACTGTATGACTGCTTGGTTTAAGTCCCTTAACTTTGTGAAGATGTTTTGGCTCATATTAGGAAACCACAGAGAATCAAACTGACAAGTTAAATGCATTGATAATTTGATAGCTCAATATTAATTGCTAAGGGCTGGATTAGAGTCCCAAGGACATTGTTCATTGTAATGGGAGGGAAATTGCTAGCGAGCCACAATGAAATTTAAATTTATGCTCCACTGTTTGTGACAAGAATAAACTACCGAGCCTGATTGGTTCCCTGAGTCTTCCTGAGTCTGATTGGTTACCTGCAAATAAGGGAGAGATAGCTGCATGCAGGGACAGCTTGATAGCCAAACCCTTTCCTACTGAAGTTCAGGACTTGTTGGAGGGGAAGGTCCTGCAAAGTATCATTCAGTACTTGCCACCAACAGCGCTGAGCAGGGCAACAGCAGCATCACTGTGGTCTGCAACAGGTGTCTGCATATCATCCACCATTTTGACATCCCCAATATTCCCTGACACACTGTCAATTTGGTGCATAGAAGAATGTCAAAATGGTGACTTCCTACCAGGATACTGCAACTGCTCAATACATTTGAGCTAAAATGTGGAGGCAGGTGAGTGCTCAAGTGTTGGTGGACCTGTAGCAGCTGCCTAGTCATTCTTCTGCTGGTTCCTGCTAAGTATGATTCAGGCCCTTTTTCAGGCATGGAGGTGTAATGGCACCCCCAGCTGCATCCTGGGTCCTGTGTCATGTGGGGAAGGAAGATCTGGTCAAACAAAATGTCCCATTCTGTTCATTCACCCCTTCTGGTTAAGAACTTTCTGCCACCAGGTTCTCCTCCTTTGTCTGAGACTCTCCCCTGATCTGCAAGCCAAAGCAAGTCACTGACTAGGTTGTAAATAATAGTAATTCACAGCTAGGACCAGCCCAAGACATTTTGGCACCTGAGGCCAACCACAAAATAGTGCTCTCCTACTAGGGAAGAAGGGAGGGAATGAAGATCTGCGCCTGGAACAAAGGTGGAATAAAGATCTACATCTGGGTCAAGGATGGGAAGAGATCAGCAGAGCCTTCTATTCACCAAGAGGCCACAACACGGGTAGAACTTAATATTGAAAATGAGGAACTGAGAGAAATCAAAATTGATAGATTCACCCATCCATCACCTCATACCGATCTTGTCTTAATCCTACATTGAATCTGTAAACAAGTTCCTCTTACACTGCCATTGCTTCAGTCTCATCTTGCAAATGCCCTCCTTATGAGAGTCTACATCACATTTTGAATGGCATCTGCCATTAGCTTTTCACATACAGATGTGGTGGCAGGAACTCCACCTCCTGTCCATTCCTTCAGTGTCTTGTTACTCACCCTCTTTCCCTATCTGCTGAAGCAAGTGGGTCCCACATTTTCCTTCCAGGGTAGATGAGCAATGAGGTGGAATTGAGGAAGGAAGGGGCAGGAAGTGCAATGCTGAGAGCCCTTCCCATCACATAGGAAACGTTAAAGACAAAAGTGAAGTCTCTGAGTTTATGTAGTCCTTATTCCTTATAATGAATGCCTTGAAAACATCATATTGCTCGCAGTTATTAATGCAAACATGCATTTAGTCAATAGCACTAAAAGTCACCTGTATGATAGTTATAAAAGAAAGACAAAATTTTTAAAAACCCAAGATGACAAAACCTCTAATTCTAAAATGGCCCTTCCCAATACAGGACTGTGCACTTAATTTAAATCTCAGACAAAATTTCATCTCAACAAGAATGACGTTTTGACCTAGATTACCATGAGACTGTCTTGAACAAGTTGTTTCAGACCCTGTTCTAATCTGAAGCTAATTTCACTTTTCTGTCACAGATGAACACTTGCATCATTAGCTAATATTTCTGTGAAAAAGAGTTGTGTTTTGACATGTTGGTGTTTATCTTGCTAAGCTACCTTGTTCGAACTAGAAGAAAGGTGTATGTTGACAAGATCGTTTCACAGCTCTGCACCATCGCATCGACCAAGAAAGGGCTGTTGTAGCTCCGGAGCAGAACACACACACACACCCCAGACACACACCATGCAAAATGTTCCAAGTTCAATTCCCAGCAATTCCCAGGAAGGACTGGGGAACACCCCTCTCTCAAATGCTGGACGGCAGTCAGTGTAAAAAATACTGTGCTGGATGGAATAATGATCTAACTCTGTTTAAATCAGCGCCCTGTTTTCCTGTAGCTACAGCCACAGCAGCCCATAAGGACAGAGAAATTTAATTTCAATAAATTGAACTATACAGGCAGGTTTGTTTTACACTTTCCAAAAACCTCCTCGCATCAGTTTAACATGAATAAAAGCAAAATATGCAGAACCATGCCCATCAGCAGCAGCCAAAGGCATAAAATCCATACAGGCAAGTGTTGGCAGCATATATGTTGGCTCACCCTGCAATCTCTTCTCTCCAGTCTTTAAACATCATGAAACTTCCAAGGCTGGCTTTTGCACAGCATGACTTCTGTTTGCTTATTCACAGAGCACACTCTACTGGTTGACTACCAGATCTCTCTTGCTAGCTTTGGAAGAGCCAGCTTGTATGTCTTTGCTCAGGTCATTTAAAAATTAAGGCTGGAATCCCAAACACACCACACTCAGGAAGACTTACTTCTGAATAAATACGCTTAGGATTATATAGCACAGTTTGCCACAAGGTTTTGCTTCCTGCATTCAAAATATGCATGGATTCATAAATGATGTGGACACGTATAGATTACACTGTGCACAAAGGACACTTTGTAAACATTTGGTACTCACACATCGGATCCCCAAAGAAAAAACAAACTAAACATCTGAAATAAGTGCGTTCAACTTGGTATGCTGCTTCAGCTTAAAATTAAATCTTACTGGCGGCTTTGAGCGAGCTGTTTCTTACCCATATTTTAAAAGGTATGTGTTTCTGCCATGCACAATTAACTTCTACCTCTCCTAAATAGTAATGGTCACATTTCATTGGGCCCAATGTACAATTTGTGTTCTTGATCCTGAATTTGACAGTTCTGTCATTGATTTTAAAGGAAACAAATTAAGAAGCAATGCTAATATTGGATGCTATCAGCTCTTCAATTATTTCCAACCACCAAATAAAAAGACTAAAGCCCCAAAACATACAGAAGGCACCGGGTGGCTGGCGATGAATGAACTAGAGCATATCAAAAGTAAGAGTTTTACTTTACTGTCAGATAAACTACGCAATTGCCTGTGGATAATATCAGAGAATGTATACTTGTTAGAGAAGTAATATAATGAAAGAATGGTAGGAGCTGAGATATATACCAATATTAAAGCAATAACTCTGTTATATTAAAACAGCTAACAGAAAGCAAACAACTTTCCAAGCCGGCGCTCTGTGCCTTCGAGTCCATGGGCTTGGTGGCATTTCCTCTCCTTTGGACAGCTGGAATACTAACAGCGGCACCATTTCTAAGAAATGTGGCTTGAGCTAATGTAATATGAAGCACCAGTGACAAAATGGAGAAGTTTCATTCTGCAACTGAAAGAACCTTCATAAAGGCTTATTTACTCTGGAGAGCGCTAACACTTTTACTGAGTACTGAGTTGATAGCATGTCCGTTCACAGGCACCCCCCCAACTCAACAACCAGATTTTAGGCAGAGAATGAGCTAAGACTTCTCTATGTGCTTAATTAGGATTTAACTCCTTAACAGATTTGTCCGCAAGAAAAGTATGTCAAAGGGTCTGCAGTAAAGTGTTGAATACAGAGTAAAGAACATGATCTAACTGCATCCCCCCCCCTTTTTACAGTGCATCTTAAAAGTCATTCACCTCTCCCTGGCATGTCCCATTTGGGCTGGGATAGACCCCTGTCTGAAACCCTGGAGCAGGCTTCCTCAACCTCAGCCCGCCAGATGTTTTGAGACTACAGTTCCCATCATCCCTGACCACTGGTCCTGCTAGCTAGGGGTCATGGGAGTTGTAGGCCAAAAACATCTGGAGGGCCGAGGTTGAGGAAGCTTGCCCTGGAGACTCACTGTTAGTCAATTTAGAAAGCCCTGAGCAAGATGGGCTAATGGGCCGATGTTGTATAAAGCATCTTCTCACCTCTTCCTTGTGCCTTCCCCCCTCTTTCTCACCACTTTTCTCTCTCTAGATCAAGTATCTTGGATCCTTCTGGCATCCTTTATCCCACTGCTCCTAGCTGTGTTGCTTGGCTCACTGACTTGAGCCATCCGGTGTGTCTTATTGAACCATTTCTCAAAGCGATTTTGATATTTGCCATCCTTTTCTAACCAGAGATCCTTCTGGTGCATATAAGCAGCTGTGTAACAGGCAGAAATGAAACTGTTCCAAGAAAAAGGATGGCAGGAGCAAGTTTTGTACTGATTTTTTAATTAGACTTTCTTATTATTAATGTATTTTCCTTTTGGGGTTTGCACTTGTGCTTAACAGAAATAGGGAATATTGTGAGCAAGTGCAGTTTTTGATTCATTGACTTGTGCCCTACAGGAGTACAAACTAGGCTTGTTTTCTCCACCTACTGGGCTATTATGATTATTGCAATTGTAATTTAAAAGACTCCGAAATGTATTTACCTAAAGACTTTTATTATCTCTGCTACTTTACATCTCTTCGGTAGCATACCAGAGGGTATATGCGCCACAGGCTAAGCAACCATGGGAAGGAGTATAATATATAATGCATTGCCTTGATAACCTAGTTATTAAAAGGAGCTGTGCACACCAGCACTTTTGCGGCATTTTATTTCATTTTAGTTTTGTCTCTCCCTGACCTGTCTGTTGCACACATCGGCTTCTTCCTCCTGGAATTATTGCCCAAGGTGGTTTTTCCCTGCTAGAGGAAAGCAGGCTGCATTACACAGTAAACAGATGTAGAAAGCAGAAGCTGACAGGTGCGGAGAATATTTTATTGTCAGGCAAATTCTGGGACTTTGTTTAGCCATAAAATATTCCCTGCACCTGTTTTGCTTCTGCACCTGCTTTAATCTTCCCCCTACACTAACTTCCAGTGTACAGTTTTGCTGCACACGAGTAAATCTCATGCAGTGGCCTAAGGGGATGAGGACGAAGGGATGGGCAACCTTCAGACAAAGTCCTAAGGTGTTCAGATTCTGGAAGCAATATGGAGTCTTTCTGTAAGAAACAATGAATTCTGCTGCAGAAATGAGCAAGCTGCCTCTAGTGAATGATCAATGGATACAGAGCAGACTGTTTGTGCAACTCAACTGGTGGCTTTTCAAAGAGTTGAGCCAACAAATACACAAGGGCAAATAATAAAGCTTTAGATGAATGACAGAATTGGTCATTAGGGATCCTCAAGGTTTGATGGGTGTGGGGAGATATATTAGGATGTTCTGCCCCAAAAGGTCTTGGATACCAATGGTTTATACTGCCCAGTAGGATATGTGGAAAAACGTTCTCTTGGAACTATCTAGCCTAGATAGGTTTCTCCATGATGCACTGTTTTGCAGGGGCAACAGGCCATGAGGCAGCTAGGATGCTGGTTTGAATGCAACCGAAGGAAGACTCATAACAAATCCAAGGAAACATGGCTCAGAACTTATCCTATCCTGTAGTGATGGAGGCTGCAGTGAGGCATATCTCGGCCACATACATATCTTGGTCAGGAACCACTTTCAGTCCGGGGGCCACATTCTATTCTGGGCAACCTTCCAAGGGCCATATTACAGTGGGCAGGGCAGAGCAACAAGTGTGACTGTTGCCTTTGAGCAGGAGGCTAGTCTCTACACACACCTCTCTACCCTCCATCCAGGAGAGCAAGAAGCATCACCAGAGTTCAAGGACATATTTCAGGCAGGCAAAGCAACTCATGATGGGTGCAATACAGAGCCAGTGGAAGGTGTGGCCTAGTGGGGAGGGAGACAGGGGGGTCTGACATGGGGAGAGACCCATGTGCTAGAAAGAGAAGCCTGGAGGGTCAGATCTGGCCCCTGAGCCTCAGCTTCCCTATCTCCATGCTTACCATGCTTGAAACCACAGCGGGGAGAGTGCTGTTGCATTCAGGTCCTGCTTGTGGACTTGTTGGACACTTTGAGGAGAAGATGCTGGACCAGATGAGCAACTGCTCTTCTTAGTATCCAGAGTCAGTTATCTGCAGTCTGCTATTACAGGAGTAGATATGGATTGGTGCTTGGATCAGGTGCCTTTCAGCTGAATATTGAACAACGTACTGCTTAGATTCCTTCCTGCCTGATGATTGTGATACAAACAGCCATGAATGTATAGCATTCCCTTTAACATTGCAGTAATATTATTTGTTTTAGGGCTTTTAGTTTCAGGATGTCAGTGCACTACATGCATTGGCTTAGTGACCCATGGTCACCCATCCAAAGACAGGCACTTCTCTTACACTCTGGAAGTGTTGGGCTTATACTTCTTTCATCCTACTCAGAGATTATCATTATACAGGGGAAATGTGTTATATGTGAAGAATTCCTTAGATATGCTTCATTGCAACAGACTTAAATGATTTCAACATTTCTCAGAATCCAGCTGCTAGTGATCAGAGCTAAGCCTCCATCTTTTCTAACCACCCTGGTGGAAAGAGACACAGCCACAAGCTGCATTGGATTTTGATATCTCTCTGACAAAATATAGCACACCAGTGAAGTCACACAAAATGCAAACATCCCTCTTGTGATTTTATTCAACATATACTTGCAACATCTATTATAAAAATGATTCCGTTTTATTCGGCAAATACCTATTTCATGTCTAAATATTGACACTGCTGACCCAGAAATATAGACTACTGTAGTGCATAGGTTTCGTTCTGTGACCCTTTAGAGCGGGAGTGGGGAACCTGTGGCTCTCCAAATGTTTCTAGACTCCTTCTCCTATCAGCCTCAGCCAGAATGATTCAGTGGTGAGAGATGATGAGAGTCACAAACACTGCTTTGGTTTCTCATCCCTGCTTTAGAGCAAATTCGTTTTCCGTTTTTCCTTTGATCACTTGCAAAGTCCCACCCAGAGAGTCACTATACTATATACTGCCCATAGTATATATGAGTCAAATAAATTTGCTCTAAAGCAGGGGTGTCCAAACTTTTTTCAAAGAGGGCCAGATTTGATGAAGTGAACATGTGTGAGGGCCGACCAAAGTTGTTAAGCTTAGGGTTGAAGTTGCTGAGCTTTTTTTGGGGGGGGGATTTTACACCAGGACTTTTACTGACACGGGGGCAAGATTAAATTGGTGGTGGGCCGAATTAGGCCCCCAGGACAGACTTTGGGCATGCCTGCTCTGAAGCATCATGTACTGAAGCCCAAGCCCCTATCATTGGCACCATCAGCCAGTGAATATTGGAGACAATTAACACACAGTAACCTCTGGCATGATGCGGGTGGCACTGTGGGATAAACCACAGAGCCTAGGGCTTGCTGATCAGAAGGTCAGCGGTTTGAATCCCCGCGACGGGGTGAGCTCCCATTGCTCGGTCCCTGCTCCTGCCAACCTAGCAGTTCGAAAGCACATCAAAGTGCAAGTAGATAAATAGGTATCTGGCGGGAAGGTAAACGGCGTTTCCGTGCGCAGCTCTGGTTCACCAGAAGCGGCTTAGTCATGCTGGCCACAGGACCCGGAAGCTGTATGCTGGCTCCCTCAGCCAATAAAGCAAGATGAGCACCGCAACCCCAGAGTCATACGTGACTAGACCTAATGGTCAGGGGTCTCTTTATCTAACCTCTGGCACAGCTGGCATGGTAGGAGCATTGTGCTTACAGAGCACCAAGCAGAAGTCCTCCCCATAGCTGTCTCTTACCAGGCTCTACCTATGTAGCCAATGGAAGCTGGTCCACTAGGGCAAATGATGTGCTGCCCCACAAAACTCAATCTGCCCTCAGCCGGTCCCCACCTGCTTTCTTACATCCAGTCCAGGTGGCAGTACTGGCTGCTTGTAGAACCTAGCAGAGAGGAGGAGGGGGACAAAATTAAAAGCTATTGGCTCTGCCTGTTGTTGGCTCTGGCTCCATCTACTTACTGCTAGCCTACCTACCTTCTACTAATCCCAATGGGCACCAACCACCATGATATAAAGACCTGTTTTTGTTTTCAATTTTTGGTTAAATGTTAAACTATGAGAGAGATGGAGTCAGAGCGTGATGCCCACATACCATTTTAGTCTCACAGAGCTTTACATAGAAATAATATAACTTGATGATGGAAAAAGCAGCAGTCCCCCCCCCCCCAAAAAAAGTTCAACAATTAGTGTGTCTTGCTTAGTGTGACTGACGCCATTCATATCAAACTGTGTAAATGAAGCATTTTGTGTTTCATTATGAAAAGCAGACAATATTGAGACAAGAATGATCTATGCTTTGTGTACAATTCAGTCATGCTAAATAACCATATCTGTTTCTTAGGAACTGTTCTTGATGCATTTAGTATGGAAAATATTGATTCCTTCTCCACATGGTTTCATGAAAAAATTGTGGCAATTAAAGTTATTAGAGCTAAAATCAGCTTATTTAAATACATACACAGGAGGATTTTGAATGTTAAGTGTTCTTATGCATGTGTGTTTTAGGGGCATAGTAAACATAGAAAAGGGATGCTGGTGGCGCTGTGGGTTAAACCACAGAGCCTAGGACTTGCCGATCAGAAGGTTGGCTGTTCGAATCCCCATGACGGGGTGAGCTCCCATTGTTCGGTCCCTGCTCCTGCCAACCTAGCAGTTCGAAAGCACGTGCAAGTAGACAAATAGGTACCGCTCCAGCGGGAAGGTAAACGGCATTTCCGTGCGCTGCTCTGGTTCGCCAGAAGGGGCTTAGTCATGCTGGCCACATGACCCGGAAGCTGCACGCCGGCTCCCTTGGCCAATAAAGCAAGATGAGCGCCGCAACCCCAGAGTTGTCCGCGACTGGACCTAATGGTCAGGGGTCCCTTTACCCCTTTACCTTTAAACATAGAAAGCTTCCTTATCCAGAGACAGATCATTGGTCCATCTTGCTTAGTATTGTTGGCACTAACCAGCAGCAGCTCTCCAGGTTTTCAGACCAAAATCTTCCCTGCCCTTACTTATAAATCCATTGGCGATTGAATCTGAGGCTTTCCACATGCAAAGTATACACTCAGCCACTGCGCAGTGGCCCTTCTATAGTTCTAATGCACCACCGCAGCCTTTCAGCAAAATAAGGTACCAGGGCGGGTTACAGAATTAAAACACAATATTTAAAACTATTTACAACCATAAAAATAAGGAGGGTTCTAGAAAATATACACAGTAAGTGTCAACAGGCAATGTAAAGAGGTGCTCCTAGAGACCTAGACAGCAGCAAGTGGCTCGGTGGGTGAGGTAGAGACAGCAGCAGACATTGATCTGCCATCTCTCCTGTTCTGCACCTAAAAAAAATGGGCTAATGAGTAGACCAGTCCTGAGCCTCTATTTGAAATCTGTATTTCAGATCCCCTTTTCTGGGATCATGAATCTGATGCAGATTTTAGTTGTTTTCTTTTTTTTAAAAAAAACCAACATGTTTATTATTTGTTAGTGTTATCAGCATTGAACCATTGCGATGAGGCACACAGGAAGAAATAAAGTAGCATCCCAAGGCTCAGGTTTGGTGTGGCTCTGTAATGCTGCTGACTGCAGCATGAGAATTTTCATTTTCTAATGGTACTAAAGGCATTTTCACCTAGGAAGTAATAGCTTCCTTCTTTCAGCAATATGGTATTTCAGAAAGGTAAACGCAGCCTTGCGAAAGTACAATATAAGCCAGGGGAGTTGTTCACAGGCTGTCTGAAAAGCATCAACACATTATCTAGAGAAACTCTGCGTCCTCCTAGTGTCTAAAATGGAAACATCTTTATGCTCTACTGACTTCTTTAATGCCATGGCTCCTGGAGAGTAGATCCATCAAGATGGCTTGCAGAGAGAGGCTGGAGAGTACTGTGTGTGTGTGTGTGTGTGTGTGTGTGTGTGTTGGCAAAATCAGGCGATTGCTAATATGTTACCAGAATTGCTGGATGTGTTTTTTTTTATTATTTCATTGCTCCTTCAACACTTCAACATTACAGCAGCAGAACCCATATTTATTTTCTGCCCTTGGTGCCAAATGTAAGAAGGAAGTAGTACACAATGCATTTTAGATTTCTGCTCTACTTTTGATATTTATCAGCAGTTCTGAAAAATAAGAAGGTATGTGTGTGTTTGTGTGTTTGTTTGTTTGTTTGTTTGTTTGTTTGTTTGTTTAAAATACTGACCTTCGTCAAGATTGATTTTCAGGGGAATTTATGAGATCCAAAACAAGACATATACCCCAAACCACAAATAAACGAACAGACAATCAAAGAACAGACAATGAGCTCAATAGTATTTTACAAGCCTGAGCAAATAACAATGGGTTAAAAGAAAGCAACATTAGAACCTATTGCTTTCCCATGTTACTATTTTTATTCAGTCGTGGTCAGCAGGGGAGGTGGAGCCTACCTGACTTCCCATTACTAGCACTGCTCTAGCTTAGTGGGAGGCAGGAAAGCAAGGTGGCACTGAGGTCAGCACAGTGCAAATGCACCAGCAGAGCCAATCTGGTGCTTCCAATGGTGCATTTTAACCATGGCATCTTCACCACCACTTTGCCCTGTCCCTCTTGGTATGCTGCAGTGACACTGGTGACAAGAGATCAAGTAAGCACTGCTTCCCACTACAGTTAGTATCTCCCCCCACCCCCCGCAACTGCCCTTTGTCTGAAGGGAGTCCCACCTCTTGTTGATGGGACCACAAATAGGGCCTTCCTTGTAGTTCTCAGAACTCAGGTCAGCAGATATCTGGGGAGGTACTTCCTCAAGTACTTGGATCCCAAGTCATTTAGGGCTTTATACAGTACAGAACACACTGAATTAGGCCAATGCAGCTCTTTAAGAAGTGGTAAAATGTGACCCCATTATTTCTTTCTTCCTTTCTTATTTCATCTCATTTCTAAATTGCCCTTCCTTCCAGGGGATCCCAGAACAACGTACATTCAAAAGTAAAAATGCATCGCACAAATAAAAATAGCAATAAACAAACAGAACTGTAAAATATCCATAAAAATCAACGCCATTAAAACTGACAAATACAGCAGTGAGATATTGAAATAAGCTAAACCTCACTTTGTAAAAACCCGAGAAAACAAAAATGTCAAATTATGTCTGAACATGGGAAGTGGACAGATGGATCTCCAAGGGCAGGGCATTCAGATGTTGGGGTGCTACAACAGAGAAGAAACTACTTTGCATCCCCATACCATGAATCCTCATGGGAATCATGAGCCGATTCCCACCCATTCAGTGATCTTAAGGTTTGAATACTGGAGGAGGTTCACTTATAGATAATTGGGCCCCAATTCATTTAAGCCTCATAGTCCATTATCAGCACCTTGAATTGGACCTAGTAGTGCATGAGCAGCCAATACAGTGCTTTTACAATCAGTATTTTTTATTTATTCCCACCTCGCTGTCCCAATAAATATCTAGGTGGCTAAGTTCTGCACTAGCTGCAGTCTTGCCTCAAGTGCATTACAGCTTTCCAAACATGAGGTCACCAGAGCATGGATAGCTGATGATAGACAAAATTGGCCCAGCTGGTGGGCCATCTGTAGCTGGGAATGGGCACTTCTTGCTGGGCCTCCAATGACAGCATCATTTAATGGAGTAATCTCAAGTTACACACCTGCTCCTTCAGAAGGAGTGCTACCACATTCGGAATAGGCTGCCTCCCTAATTCCCAGGCATGATAGCTGCCTGTTCACAGTGACTCCATCTTATTATGATTTGGTCATTGTTTTATTAGCCTTCATGCAACCTGTTGCCATCTCCAGGCACCAGTCTAGCACATATACAGCATCTCCTGATCCAGATGGAATGATGAGATAGAACTGGGTGTCATCAGCATGCTAGTGACAGCACTACATTACAAATCCTCAGATGACTCTTCCTAGTGGTTTCATAGAGGTATTAAATAGCATGGGAAACAGGATAGAACCCAGTGAGACCAGAGCACAAATGCCATGGGGCCAAACAGAAGTCTCCCAGTCCTATTCTCTGGTACTGAACCTATAGATAGGAGTGGAGTCACAACAACACAGTTGCCGCCAACCAACAGATACAATCGTCTATAACAGGCTTCCTCAACCTTGACCCTCCAAATGTTTTTGGCTTACAACTCCCATGATGCCTAGCTAGCAGGACCAGCGGTCAGGGATGCTGGGAATTGTAGACTCAAAACATCTGGAGGACCGAGGTTGAGGAAGCCTGGTCTATGATTTCAAAAGCAGCCAAGAGTTCACCAAGAATCAATAGGGTGAGACTCTTTCTCTGTCTCTAACGATAAAGGTAGTCCGTCAGAGTGATCAAGGCTGTTTCCATGCTAAAAATAGGCCTGAAGCCATAGTGAAACAGGTCTAGATAGTCCACTTCACCCAGCTGCATCCACAGTTGCTCTGCCACTACCTTCTCCATCAGTGCTCAAAAGCCTAATGGTTGCATTAGGCACAAACTGCAGCTTCCACTGCAATAATCTAAGCAGGAGATTATCATAATGTGGAGTACTGTGGCCAGATTATCTCTGTCCAGGAATATCCATCACTGGTGAACCATCTGTAGCTGGCCTCATGTGACAGTACTGGAGCCACAATCACTCCCAGGCTGTGGTATTTAATTGAAATTGTGTTCTTAAGCCTCAAAGTTGTGCAACTTCTCATGTACATTTTTGGTTTATTGCTGCAATGCAGCTTTTCACTTGCATGGTTATTTGGAGATATGTTGCTTTTTTTAAAAAAAACCATCATTCTGGGCAGAACAAGAGAGGGAAGTAGTAGGGATTCCAAACTGCACATGTGAAGGTACCCTTATTCATAGGGAGTATTTGCTATGCTGCTGCTCCTTCAGCAGAAGAAAATGTGGAGTGTGGATACTGAAAGTTTAATGTGAGCTTGTTTGCCAAAGGATCTTGTAAAATAATTAATCTGGGAATAGAGCAGTGTTTGAGCATGTGCCAAATCAAGCAATCATCCAGCACACTAAGCAAGATAGTGTCT
The DNA here is from genome assembly GCF_964234715.1 of Podarcis melisellensis. Classification (NCBI taxonomy): domain Eukaryota; kingdom Metazoa; phylum Chordata; class Lepidosauria; order Squamata; family Lacertidae; genus Podarcis; species Podarcis melisellensis. Next base: position 35,887,391 of record NC_138541.1, read on the forward strand.
CGTATCAAAAAAAAAAAAAGGATGAGTGGAGTTCAGCTCACGCAACAGGGCTTTGCTGCACTCTTCTTCCTGCTTCGTTCCCTTACGTATGCTAAAACCCTCCTGAGAGTCAGGGACTCTCTGGAACTATGTGCAATGTGGTGCAGAGTCTATAGCTGAAGGGGAAGCAGCAGTAGTTAGAGAACCCCTTTGGCATGAGTGCAAGCATCTTCTGCTTCTGCTACAGGAATTTTGGACCTAAGCCATGGACAACTGCATTAGGAAAATAATTGAAACCATCCATCTTTTCACCACACAACAAGAGCAAGGCAGGAAAGGGAAGTGAATGATCATGCAAAAGCACATTAATATAATCTACATCAGCAGAATGCAAAACAGAGGTCTAGCAGATTTACATAGTGTTATTGGGTTTGGCATCAGATTAATGTGAACAGGCCTATCACTATGGGTTTGCATTAAGGCAATAATACCTGGCCAGAGTCTTGGGGTGGGCAAAGGAATACTGACACCCTGGAATATTAAAGTGATGTTTCTTAATGGGTGCCATGTCCAGGCCTGGATTTACTTTACTTTTGTTAGGAGATTGCTGGTGCCTTCTCAATAGATTGGAAATAGCTGGAAGGTCTTGGACTGCTGAATGGGAGAATGCATACCTTTCTTCCTCAAATACAGTTAAGAGTAATGTAAGCTAGGTCTCTGTGTACAGAAACAAAGAGAGGGCTGGGTCAAAAGGTATTTGGGGATGCAGGAGTGCCTCTTTCTGGTTATATGTGGTACAATTTGCTGTTTGTAAAATGTTAAACTCTGCTTCCACCCATGCTCAGCTTGCATATTCATAAATAAAACTCAAAAAGTCTCTAGCCATTTCTCCCTCCAGAGGTCATCAAACACTGGTTAAATGCTGCACTCCTGAAGGGTGTTAGACACAAGGCATAATGTTTAGCAGAGCCTACTAGAGTAAGCTGCACAGAATTGGTCTCCCCAGGGTGAAAGGCCCTGTAGTTCAGAAGGAGGCAATCTACACTTCTAACCATGCCTCAAAATGATGCAGAGGATGGAGACAGAGCTACAGCTGAGAGCACCAGGGCTCGGCTTTGGCAGGGGCAGACTTTGGTTATCTTAGCCTAGGGATTCCATCAACCAATGCATAGCTTAATAACGTGGCACCCTGAGCAGGGCAAATTTTGTTGCCCCCAAACGGATCTTCGCAATCATGGATCTTCTCAATTTTGCACCTCCTTGGCTTGGCACCCTGTGAGAGTGGGGACTCCCTAAATCCGGTGCTGGCTTTGGGTAGCAGTAAGAAGGCAGGAACTGGGGATCAGGGCCGGAGAGAAATCAGGGTCAGATGGCAAAGCAGGAGGTAGGATCCGAGAGCAAACCAGAGCTCAGGATGACCTTGTTGCTCAAGCAAAGCACCACTGAGACAGGAGCCCTCTTATACTTATTCTTGCACATGAAGAGTCAATGCTCAGCCTGGGTAGTTAAAGCTAGTCTGGACTTGGAATGTTTTTCCCTGTGAGGCTGCAGTTATGTGATTCACCATATGAGGCCACAGTCAACAATTCCTGGCACAGAGAAGCTAAAGCTATTTGCAATAACTGGAGAAAAACAGAGCATGATGCCCCTTTCCTCCTCTATTTTTGCCTGTGACATAACTGAAACACCTGTATATATTTCCTCCGCACTTCCAGGTGCATTATTCAGCTTCATTTCAGATCGGTGCCAGCAACTAAATTTTTGAAACAAAGCTTTAATGATCAACCACAGAAGGACTTTCTGCTTTTCTAACAAGTATCTCTGCATGAAGAGAGGCAGCATTGTGGCCCTTAGGCTGCCTTGTAAAGGGATCCGGAAGACTGTGAATTCTGAAGTGGACCCATAACCAGATACAGGTTATGATCCACCTGGATCAAACCAGGTTTGTCCGCTTTGGAATCTAGGTTTGGCAGATTCCACCTCCCATCCCTAGGCTCAATTTAAATTTAAAACATGCATTCATAACCCAGATGATGGAGGCCCAAACTATGAAAGACAGCAGCAAGTAGAGTTAAGATACTAATAAAATAATATGGAATAAATCACTGCATAAGTGAAGCACACAGTATAAATGAATTTGCAACAGCTTTGGAGACAGAATTTTCTGTGTTTGATAGCAACTGAGATGCACTGAAAGAAGCAGGTAATTTGGTTCATGTTTATTTTATTTACAATAAACCATAAACCTACCTATTCAAAGCAAAATAAATGTTGCAACCTCCATTTAAAAACCCAGTCAGAAGGTTTTTGCGGTATAGCAATTCATTATTGGTTGCAACTTAATTTTCGGCAATATCCATAAATATGCTATAGTATTATTCTCTAATTAATGCATCCCTTCCCTGCCAGGTTTATTCCAAATGTTCACTGTATTGATGTAGATTTCTTCTCCCTTACCTCCTTTGTAGTTAACTGTGACCTAAATGTTGGCAATATAGTAAGGAGTTACTGATTATTTGATTTGTTAATGTGGGAGTTCCAAAGCCTTTCAGTTCTTGTAAAGTGTGACATGAGTTGCATTGCAATTGAGAGTACTTTATTATGCTGAATCTTATAGTTTTCTTTCTCTGAGCCAACATTCCATCTTTAATGTTCCCCCTGCACAATAGAACTCTCATTTAGGGGCTCCTAGCACTCAGTGTTTAAAGTGCATGGGCAGGTGTCCTCTGTATCACATAAATTACTCCTGTGGCACTCCTGTTATATTTCTGATTTGTCATTGTTCATGCTGTGGTTTTGCAGCTAGCCCAGAAATTGTTATCATATTTTGTAGCAGTGACTGATTGATATAAAGTGCTTGTTAGGCACTAGATACAAAATGGATACCAAAATCTAACAGAAAAGGCCTGAAAATGACACAGTAATAGAAGAGATGGCACTCTGAACCAGAACTCATGGTTAAGCTCTCTCCACACAAACCATGAGCTGCAGCCAAGAACAAACCTTGCTAATGCGTAAGGGTGGAGGAGAAAATTGATTCAGGTTATTTAAAGTCAAATCCATCAAATGCACACTTTCTACAACAATATAGGAACCAAAACACAGCAAACCTTTGAAATTCTCACTTATCTGAATTTTGTAATGAAGTTCTCCAACCAGTTTACAAAATGCATATATTAGGGGAAAGTGTATGTTAAAATGAATATATTAGTGAAAATAACATACATGTTGTTATGGTTACTGTATATTAATAAATAACAGCCCAGTGATGACAAGGAGACCAGTAGTGGTTTTATAGGGAACACAGAAAATTGGGGGGGGGGGGAGAAGAGAAACTGCAATATCACAATTTTTTCTCAGTAGAAAGAAAGCATTTATTTCAAGGGATCTTCCAAGTAAAACATATTAAAGCCATACAAAAAATTTGAGAAGTGAGTGAAATTATGTGGACATGAGAAAGTGCTGAAACGAACTTACCTCAGTATCTTCCTCCATTCAGCATCAGGCTAGCTGCAAAAAGGAACATCTCTGTTTCCTCCTCTGGGAGGCTCCACTCCTGAACAGGCTTACTCTGTTAAAAAGAGGATGAAAGCTGGGGGTCCTTGCTGGCTCAGCGTTCAATACATGTGTCTGCCTCCCCGCCAAGTCAGCCCTTGTGCCGGGTAGGAGGCTATAATAATAATATTTTCAGCAGCTCTTAGGGGCAAGATGTCAGTTTATTTTAGGCATTTGGGAAAGCAGTGGCTCTGTCATCCACTGGGGTTACCTTATTCCAGGCACCCCCAAACTTGGCCATCCAGATGTTTTGGGACTACAATTCCCATCGTCGTCGTCCTGTTAGCTAGAGATGGTGGGAGTTGTAGGCCAAAAACATCTGGAGGGCCGAGGTTGAGGAAGCCTGGCTTATGGGTTCTGGGAAAGGAAATTAAAGAAAGCTTTCATAAAGACAATTCTGCCACAGCAGCCTTGTTACTGTTGGCAATATGAAAGAAAAGAAAAATACCATGAGAGTAATATCTCCAGAATTGTACTGTTATGGCTAAATGAGCTGACAAGGCCCCTGAGTTTGTTTCAGTTGCTACACGTCCCTACAGAGAGCCAACCTGTTTGCCAGCTGCTTTAGTTGAAGAGATGTTTATCCATTGCTTGAGGTGAATTCTTTTACATTCGGAGGAGTTTATCTGATTGCTCTCAAGGACAGTTATAAATAAGTTATGAAGTAGATAAAAATAATAATGAACTCTTCTGCTTTTTCTAATAACTTGCCCAAATGGTTAGTCATGAGAAAATAGCTTCATGGGGCCAGAGGTCCCTTGTAGTAGGAATCATTTTGAAGGCAATACTTGTTCTCAGACGGATGCCCTGACATTTTTATCTTTTTGTTGGCAATGAATAAAACTTTACAAATTGCGTTGAAGAGTATCTGTACCACAGAGTTAAAATGGCATGGTAGTCATTCCCTCTTTGCAGAATTGGGAGGGGTTAGAGATTTCCAACCAAGAATATTCACTACCACCAACCAGCTCCAAGTTACAGCTGACAGGATTTGGGGATATGGCCAATGCCCAGGGGCTCCTGCAAGTAATGTTTATTCAGTTTTCATCCTGATTTAGCTGTGGGGTGTTTATATATTTTCCCAGTACTGTAATCATTTGTTCATTTCACATTTTTAATGACATTTCTCCATCAAATTCCTAACTGCAAAAGCCCTTTTTTATTTACTGTTTAAAGTGGATTTGTGTACATAGTTCTCTCTTCACATGTTGTATCTTCACAACAAAATTCTAAGGTAGGCTAGCTTGAGAAATTGTGATACAGTAACTGGTCCCAGGACAACCAGTGAGCTTTTGGGTTAAGTGGAAATTTAAACCTGGGAATCACTGGTCATAATCTGACACACTATTGGCTTCCAACATTTCCTTAACATGCTATTTGAACTCCAGTGAATCCTGAATACCGCCTCACAAATATTAGCTTGTTGTGATGGTTCCTTGCCTTTGCCTGCAAGCCTATTGTTGTGGGCTGCCAATTAAGGGATTTGGCGGTGTTTGTTTCTGTGTAGGAAATTACCTTCAGAGAGGGATACAGAGCAGCAATTAAGGTCTTCCCAAGGCTGCCCTAAGTCAGCTGGCCTTCCGAATTACCATCTGGTAGCCAATATAATCTGCTGGCATCTGCATTTAAAGTAGAAACATGTGTTCATTGAGCTTCACAAAAAGGTGTGCGACTAATTCAACAACCCTATCCTTGGGAGTCTGCAGGCCTTGGAGCCTGCTGCCCCTCTTCTGAGCCCTAAGGAGACACTTCTGCTTCTAGATTCTGGTGGCTGTGTACAGACTCAAGAGAGCCCGAAGGAGAGATGCCCCATAGCTGGAAACCTCATTACTCCAAAGAAGTCCACAGCTGCAGAAGAAGGCAGCCTGGATAGCTCAGTTGGTTAGAGCACGGTGCTGATAATGCCAAGGTTCCAGGTTCGATCCCCGTATGTGATAGCTGCATATTCCTGCATTGCAGGGGGTTGGACTAGATCAGAGCTTTCCAAACTGTGTGTCACAACATGTTAGTGTGTTGTGTATAGGTGTGTCACGCTCCCCATGCTCCTCCTGGGGCTGGAAAGGGGTTAGTTTAACCTCTGGCGTGATAGTGAAACTGAATTACTGTGTTGCAAAATGATGCAAAAACTGAATTATGGCACACTTGTCTAAAAAGTGTGTCACCAACATGAAAAGTTTGGAAAGCTCTAGACTAGGTGATCCTCAGGGTCTCTTCCAACTCTACAATTCTATAAACTAAGGCACTAGCTCTTTAAGTAGCCAGGAGACAGGAAAGTCATGTGACACTTTCTGACTCCTTGCTGTAGAGATGGGGAACCTGTGACCCTCCAGATGTTGTTGGACTCCAAATCCAATCATAGCCAGGATGGCCAATAGTTGTAGTTCAACAACATCTCAGGACTCTAGCCACATATTGTCAATGGTTGGACATATGAACAGTACTTGTTTCCATTTGCAAAAGGAGGACAAACAGTCCTCCTTGCTGTTAAAGCTTGCTGGGTAGTCAGCCTGTGTGGATTAGCTGTCTGTCACTGGGCAGAGTGGGAGCCTCTTCCCTCCCCCATTTCTTCCCACCCTGTGTTTATCGCTTGACAAGCTGAGCATGCTGCAAGTGCTTTCGATGAATTTCCTAATTACTCATGGGGCGTGAAGCATTGCTGTATCTTTCCTGAGTTTAATTAATGACTTTACAGATGAGTAGCTGGTTCCAATTCCTCTTTCTGTTCCCGAGGACTGATGATCTCAGACTGATGTTGGTTGCTTCCAGCTTGTCATTGCCTGTGTCAGATACAGATTGGTTGAACTTCAAGGGCAGCTGAGCTGTCCCTACCCTCTATCAGACCACTTCCATGGGACAGCACCAGGGAGATTTGCATTGGCTCCAGCTCTGCTTCCATGTTCAATTCAAAGTGCTGCTTTTGACTTTAAGGGACTAAGTGCCAGTTCTGTTATGTACTTGTCTTCGTACCTTGAGATCTTCAGCAGAGGTCCTTCAGCAGAGGTTACCCCAGCATCTAAGGTGCCCGGGGGAAAGCCTTTTCTGTTGTGGCATCTGAAATGTTGCCTGCCTTGATACCATTGCAGTGCCAGGCAATGGCCTTTTAATTTTTCTAGGCCTTTCAACACAATCAGCTTTCACTCTGTTGATTTTCCACTGATACAGAGCTGCCATTAGAATTGTGTTTCACTTTGTTTTTTAATATAATTTACTTCTGATCTTTACTGCACTTCTGTTCTTTATACCGAAAGCTATCCTTGGAATTATTTGATGGGAGAAGAAATTTCTATTAAAAATAGAAGGAATAAATTTGGGAAATACTTTTCAGTTTGGTTGTCTCTCTGCTTCTTGTTCCTTCTTATGCTTCTGTCCATATCTTGAGCTGCCACCAATATTACTCCTCTCTTCCTCTCTTTCCTTGAGAGTACAGTCATGGGTCCATCCAGCTTGGTATTGTTCATAATGACCAGAAGCAGCTGTCCAGGACTTCAGACAGGGGTCATTCCCAACCCTACCTGGAAATGCCAGGGATTAAACCTGGGACTTTCTGCATGGAAAGCATATAATCTACCACTGAGCTTTGGCCCTATTGTCACATAGCAGTCTCATGCTTGTGCAAGGCACCTATGGTGGCAGACAATAATGCAATGATGGCAGCTCTACCCACCAGAGGACACAGAGATCAAGGTGCTCTTAATGTACTGATTGCTAAGGAGCTCAGAAGAACCAGGCATAAATACAGATGTAGCAACATCTGATTCCTTGTGATACTGTCATAACAAGTGCTGGGCCAGACATTTCTCCTGTTTTAAAAATTAGCAGCAGCAGCAGCAGTAGTATCATTTATATCCCACCCTACTTTCAAGGTATCAGTGCACACAGTTCTCCCCCTCCTTAGTTAAGCCCTACAACAACCATGTGAGGTAGGATAGGTTGAGAAGCAATGACTCACCCATGGTCACCCACTGAACTTTATGGCTGAGTGGGGATTTGAATTCTGGTCCCTAAGGTCCTAGCCTGACACTCTTAACCACCACACTACATTGCCTCCTGTGTATTATTTTTTTAAAAAAACAAAACACCACAATTTCCTACTGATTTATGAGAAAAGAACCTTCCTTCAAAATTTATGAAAGGGGAGAGAAAATTATGGTAAGAATCTCATTGGTAAGCTGCAGGCTTTATGTTGTGCATCTGCACATTCGTAGTGTACAAAAGGGTATTTGGGAGTGTCCTTTCTTTCATTCTGCAAATCATTTTGTCAGTGGTTTCCACTCTGCAGCCTTCTTGGGTGCCGGCTTTTCTTGAAAATCCAATTACATCCTCAGGTAGGCTTTTCTAAATGCACAGGAAGGTGGGGAGGTTGCCTGTTGTACACCTGACAGCTATTTTTTAAAAAAGAAGCATTTTTACTAATACTAAGAAGTGCTGTTTGAAATATATTGCTTGAAATATATGCTATGGCAAATAAACTATTTTTAAAAGGGGGAGACAAAAAAACTAATACTAACAAATCTTTTTATTATTAAAGAAACTTGCACAGACAAAAATATTTTAAGGTAAATGGAAGTACTTCCCTTAAAATAGAAACAGGGGCTGGCCACCCCAATCTCAGGTGCTCAGTATTAGCTTCCCCAGTTTTCTGTGCTTCAAATAAAATGTAGGTGACAGCCTCACAAAGTAACTGCTCTCAAGGTGTTTGGTTTTTTTTCATATCAGAAGTATACATGGCTGGGCAGGGGGCTGCAGTGCAGAGCACTGGAGAAACATTTACTGGAAAGACAAACCACACATGCCACCCTCAGCTACCTTCCAATTCAGCCTTGCACGAACTGAAATTATAAAGAAATTCTAAAATGCTCTGAGAAAGAGGTATACACATAGACAAAGAACACTTTCAAGAAATTGGAGAATAGGTTTCTGTGCAGCACTTGTCATAACTCTCCCCAAACTGATATTGTTCAATAAAAACTATGACTCTTTCAACTCTGCCTCTGGTCTTATGAAGATTACTGGGTAAGGATCTTTCCTGCCACCCACTCCATTACTCAGCTCAGGTGTCTTCATGGTGGTGCACACAATGGAAGGCTGGGGTGAATTCCCCCCCCCATAAACCCCAACATGGTTCCATGTTTGGCGTATCCAACACCCACCACGCAGGACCATCAGGAGGGAAGTTCTAACAGCCATCCCAGTTATTGCTAGTGTGATAACCAAGCAGTGTCGCTGCTGTGATGCAGAGGGTGGAAGATTGATGAAAAGGTTTGCTGGCAAAATAACCACCAGACACTGGCAATCAATCACATCAGCACAGGGGAAAGGGGGCTTGCATGAGACGAAGGGGGCTGTGAAAAATCCAAAATCTCCAGGGGCATAAACACATCAGGCAATTTCCTGAACGAAGCCCTTGGTCCATGTACTAGTTACTCTGATTGCCCTGCCTCAGGTGTGTGTTTGGCTCTATTTTCCTCGGAAACCATAGCTTCTTTCTGTGCCAAGCTTGGGCAGTCCCACTGAGCTATGGCTTTATCTACGGCTAGGGCCAGCCCTACCATTAGACAGGGTGAGGCAGCCACACAGCCAGCTTATCCTGGGAGTCCTGAAAGGGCAGCAAATTGCTATATTGTTTAATTTATTCTTACTGTACTTTCCCTGCCAGGGAGGGGAGAGGCACTTGTAGGATTTTAGATTTTATTTTATTAAATGATTTAGCACCTACCTTTCAGAGCACAATTGCCCTCCAGAGGCATTGCACAACATTCCATAAAAATATTATTGCGATAATAATACATAGGATAATTGTTTCTGCCTCGAGTGGTGCCAACCATAACTTGACCAGCAATAGAGCACTATGCACCTTGACATTAGGCAGCAGGAGGGAGGGGGCAGGGCATTTGCTGCTTTAATTCATGCCAATCCTATACACACACACTTCAGTGCTGGTTGATATGACCATGAGCGCTGACTATTATTTCAATGGCAGTCAGCTCTGCAAGTTCCTACGGCAAAAGTCTACTTCTGGTTTGGTTTTGTTGTTTTTAATTATCAAGGGATCTGAACTCCTGTTTGAGGGAACACAACCCTTTCTGGATGTAAATTTCTTCCCACATTCCTAAATAATGGCTTATGGAAGCCAGTGCTGGACAAAGCACTAGAACACTTGTGCTATATGTGTAGAGTGGTTTTATCTCACTGTGTATGATGCCTTCTGTGCATGACTAATGTGAGAGCATCACTGTGTGTTCAAGTGTGGATGCCATCAAGAGCTCCATTATGATTGGTGGAGCAGTTACAGTATAAGAGTCTCTATGGCTTGGCTGTCATCAGTGGCGTAGAGTGGGTTGTCAGCACCCGGGGCAAGGCAAGTAATTTGCGCCCCCTAACCCGTGGAGCCAGGTAGGGGCAGAGAGCTGAGAGTGCGAGCGCGCCCACCCCCGATGTTGCGCCCGGTGCGGCCGGCCCCCCTGCACCCCCCACGCTACACCACTGGCTCTCATTTAAACTTCCGTTGCATCTTCCCGATCCCTTCCTCTGTTACAGTTTCTTCTTATCTCTTCTCTTCTCTTCTGGAAAGTTTTATTGAGACTTTTCATAATACATTACAAACTAATCTAAACAAACTAATCTGTCTGGCTATTATCTTCTGTCAGCCGGAGCTAACAGAAATATCTTCAAATCCGTCATGCCTCTCCTTAGCCTTTACAGTGCTCTTGATGTTGCCACCGTGTGATCATAATACCAAGTAAACAGCTTGGGACCAGGTTTCCTGAAAGATCCGCTTCTTCTACAAGTAGTGTCCCATTTCTTGAGGTCTTCTTTGGAAACCTCCCTAAAGGTTTCCCCCCCCCCCGATAAAGTATGGCAGGTGGTCCCTAAGGAGAGGACCTTTTCCGTGGTGGTGCCCCATGTATAGAGTGCCCTTACCAGAGAGACTCACCAGGCACTTACAGACATTTAGGTACTAAAATATATTTTTTATTAACTCAGGCCTTTAAACATACAAAAGGCATAGATTTTGTGAACTTTTAACAATATTGCATTAGTTACTATACCCCTTGCTGGTTTTATATTGATTTTTATGCTTTTTGTGTTTCATGTTATATTGATTTTATTCTGCTTGTGCTTTTAGGTGCTGATTTGTATTGTCGGTAGCTGTGGGGGGGGGCAGGTAATATTTTTAGGATTGTGACTTTATAGCAATGGAACTAATAACATAAACATAAGCACTGGCATAGCACAGCTGTCTTAGAAAATAAAGTTACTGGGCATTAAAACAAAACGTATCCTTAAGGTAAAGTCCTTCCTCTTACTGTAAAATGGGAAAGCTGGGTCATATGAGAACAATTCTCAAGTAACATACACATTTAGATCAACACCCCCTAGTAATTCAGAGCTCCAGCTGTCAGGTTAGATGTAGAGTGAACAATAAATGCATGTCCATTGAAGCAGACATGCTAAAAACTTTCAGATATGCAGTCTATTGCAATATATGTAGTTTTCAGAATGAGTGAACCAATGTAAATATTCATAATTTGTATAGCTTTGGCACCTAGAAACTTCAATACAAAGCCAAGGTCATACACACACAAACATAATGCAAGCTTGACACCAGCCTAAAGTACTTCATAGGCTACAATTATCCCATAACATGAGATGTACAATAATTTTTATTTCTATATCCTAATAATTTCTTATAGCCAGGCCCCAAGTCATGAGCTCTTCGGGGTAATTGGGGGAGGGTACAATAAAACTGGACAGCAGGCAAAAAGGAAGCCTGGAAAACAGCCCTCTCCAGGTGTTCTGCACCTTTAGGTGTGGGAGAAGGTATCCTTAAAAAGATGAAGCCCAAAGCTGAATTCAATTCAAAATGCTCTAGGCTCAAATAAATACTTTTGTGCACCTGGAAGACTCCTCTCCTCTCCTTTCCTTTCCTTCTTTTGCTAAATGCCAAATTATCTAATACTAAACCTCCGATTTTGGCAATTAGTTCTTCAGCAAAGATGCTGTATCTTCAAATTATCCCACTTACCTGTCACATCTAGCATTTTGTACAGAGCGTTTCATCTTCCTAACTAGCTCATATTTTGTCATTCTCGTGTTTCCCCCCCCCCCCCTAGTCATCACACTTACTGTTTTCACATTGTCCTGTTAGAACAAACTTTCAGCTAGCTCTGAACTCCATCAATCTGTATCTACCTGTAGGTTTATTGAAGTTCAGAGCTGGAGAACTATATAGTATGGCAAGAGCAAAATTAATTGAATTCTGAACAGCCACCTGCCCTGCCTGTTGCTTGCTTGCTTTCTGGGTGTCCTGTGCCTAACATCATTATACACAATGTCAGTTCCATTTTTTTAATCAGCAAGGTCAATAAGCTGTCCAGCAGCAGGTCACTGACAGAATTTCCAAAGAAGCAGGGAAGCTGTCTGGACAAGGAATCACACCAAACAAGGAACAGAATGACATGTTGCGACAGCTAGGTGCCAATAGAACACTTTTCAGTATCAGTCCCTGCTACCCCAGCATTTCCTGGTACATCAGCAATGCCCTAACCTAGACTCAATGAGAAAAGGCCGCATGAGGTTCCTTGTACTGTAGTTCAGCAGGGGGCTGACCCAGGGTCAAACTCTCACAACAGGGTAGACATAACAAAAAACAGGGAACCTCAAGAGAGACCTATTAAGATCAGTTGTACCCAGTTAGATCCTTGTACACACACACACACACACACACACACATTCCTGGTCATCCTCTGGGCTGCAAGATACACCTTCTCCCCTTGGGTAAATTCCACCTGAATTGTCTCCTCAGACAATTTCACAAAGCATTATCTGCAAAACCTTTGGCTTCATATATCTAAATGAAGTGTGTACTGTAATTCTTCCCCTCAGAATCCCTGGAGTATTCTTAATCAGCTGAATTTCACATGGTATAACTATGTAATGTGATCCAATTTAGCAAGGAACCAAAGATTAATGATTCAGACAAATAAAACCATTTATCTGTGTTTGGGGAAATTAATGATTTAAGGCAACAAAACACTGCTGCGAGAAATATTTTCTCTGTATTCATTATATATACTGCCAGAGCTATAATAGGTAACGCTAACAATCATAAATGGTCACAACTTCACAAATGGAGTCCCCTAAAATAGCCATAAATTGTGATTATTCCAGGAATAATAGTCCCCTGATCTCTTAAAGCACAGAGCCCTCAGTTGTAATCTTTCCAATCACTCTAACCTTCTACCATTTGTTCTAGTTGCTCTCACCTAAAAGCTTTTATAGAAATAAAGAAGTATTACATGGACTCTTGTGTGGCTTATTGCTGTCCAAGGGCACTTCTGTCACTCTTTTTAGGTGGAATTCACATACCAGCACATTCAAGTTGTGCAACTGAAATTCATTTGGAACTCTTGTACAACAAACCCACTGTATACTCAGAGTTTTCGGTGTCTCATGAATTTATTCTGATATTTAAGGGCTTCTCCAGATGACCTTATTGAGCAGTCATTCTGATTTGCTTGCCCAAAATGTATGCAGAGGTGAGGCTATGCCCAGCTTTTATTAAGTATTTGTTCTGATATACAACAAGGATTTGTCCTGGGTGGAATCTACCCACATATAAAAAACACTGTGAAAATGCTTTTTTTAAAAAAAACATTTTGAAAAATATATTGAATTTGTCATAGCTCACCATCGCCATCTAGTGTCACATTCGTATACTGCACTTTACAACACACTTAAAATGTTTTGTTTGCAGCTGTATAGCTGAGTCCCTGGTTTCCTTGTTCGGTGTTTATGCATTCTCTTTTAAATCATTTGTTCATTCCACGCTTTTCAGTGCCTTTCCCCATCACTTTCCAAACCGTAAAAAGGCCAGTTTCTTTTTTTTTTAGTGGATTTGTTGCATAGGAGAGAGCTGTAAACCACTTTAATTGCACTGATCTATATTTCACAGTATGTGCTTGAATCCCGCCTTCAGAGAGTCTGGAGACACCCTAAAAGATTCTCTACATTTGATTCCTGGCTCTCTCATAGGTTTGCTGTTTAATTTTGCTCATCTGTAAGGAGACCAGCAACACCTCCATCTCAAGTGGCACATGTGGGCAACCTGCTACCCTCAGAGGCCCTCAGTGTGGCCTATACATTTGCCGCTGAAATATTCTGCCTTTTTGCCAGATTTACACCCCTTCAAGTCTCTGTGCCATAATCCCCATGCAAACTGTGGTCCTCCCAGCCTCTCAAACTGATAGGGGAGGGTGGCAGGCAGGCAGGACCAGCCCTGTATGTTATTTTCCACATGCAAGTCATGCTCCCTCTAGCCTGCAAGGAGGGTTGGAGGGCCTACTATGTGATTGTAATTTGTGTCTCTGGCTATGTCCACCAGCACACAATGGCTCTCAGGTGCAAAAAAGGTTGCTTTCCCATCATAGAAGCCCACAAGAATTATTTCATTCAATACATTGTGTAATCAGATACCATGGCATTCGGAGACACAAACATTTATTTTATAATGGAATTCACAGCAAGTGTTTTTGCAGTAAAACAATAACATGAAATAGACCCTCAACCAATCATTTCCCTATTTTATCCTGACCCTCTCACACAGCTCTGAAAAGAAGTCACATTTTCAAAAAATCACACCAGTGTGTTTGAATATCTGATTAACAGGAGAAAGACTACATGCAATATCCCACACATCTTATACTAGGTAGTTTTTTGAATGCCCCATGCAGCTGCTGCAAGAACAAGAAACAATGGCAATTATTTCTTTGAATTGGTCTGAAACACTATTTTGTGCCCACTAAGTTCATCTATATTATTGCACTGCTATTTAATACAAGACATTTCCTGAATCTACAACAATCTGTCACTTAAAAAACAAACTCTACAATGTAATTTCTCTCTCCTTATTTTAGGGGATTTCATATTTCTTTCTCTCCCCTCCCCCTTATTATTTTTCCATGTTTTAGCAGCTGCATCACATTGATGATAATTGTTAGTTCCTCTTTCTGGCTTTCTTATTCAAATTCATTTCAAACTGGTTCTGTTTCATCCTTTCTAGACAAATCCCAAGTTTCCTTAACTGCTCTGTTCACAGAGAGGGTAAAACATGAAGTGCATAGATGAATTGAACAGTGTTGGGTCTGGATGTCACCGCATGTCTGACTCAGCTGTGTTAGAGTGCTGCTGAATAAATGATAAGTTCCTGCATTCATATTTATTACTTGGACAATATTGATTGCTTCCTTTTTGTTTGTGAAAGAATGCATTTTGATTCATAATGCATTACTCTTTTGTCCTAGAGCAGTGGTGGAAGATCTGGCCCTAAGGAGGCCCAAGAGACCTACCCATCTGGCCTGCAAGGCCATTTCAAACAAACCATAGCCACCTGCCCTGCACCTGACATCATCTATGGAGTTGTGTGGGGCAGGTAAAGATGTGGCTCCCTGCCCAAAGCGGAGTTTGCAGGCCCACCCTGCCACACTGGTGGAGCCCTGTACCTTTTCAGGAACCTCCAACCAGCTGATCAGTGGCACAGCAGATCATCTGTGCCTGCAGAGCACTGTGCCTTTGCTCCACTGTTTGATTTCAAACCATTGCAGGCAAAGAAACTCTGGTCACCTGAGGCCATTGTGGTATCAAGGTGATTGACAGGTTGGCATGCAGTGGGCACATATGGATCCATCCTGTCAGCCAGATCCATTCCCCCACCCCTGCTCTAAAGCTTTGCCTTTGTAATCACACCTCACATAAAACTGACAGGAATCATACCGAAGTTCTTTTCTACAGTTAATTCTCCCTTGTGCTGCCCTCCATTGCCACCACAATTCTCCGGCCTGGTCATGAACTTCTGGATCCTACAAATGTAAACACAAGAGTAGGTCCCAGATCAGCAGTAACTCACAAGGTGCCAGTGAAGTGAACTCTTTATTCAAAGAAACAAAACAATTCAGGCCTAGTGAGCACAGCAACTCTTCCCTGTAAATCTGGCTGCAATGAGGCAGGTGCAAGGTCCTTGCCTTCCTACAGCTCTGTAAGTCTCCTCCTCACCTGGGTCCTTCCCAAGCAACCTGAGACTTCTTTGCCCTATTTGTCTTTGCTCTGCCCTCTTCATACCTCTGTGGGGTCTAGGAGACCAGCAGGGAGAGGAGGTGGTCACAGCAGGAAGGGGAGACTCGTTGGCTTCTTCCGCAGACTGCCTTTTGGCTTTACCTCCTCCCAGCCTCTGCTTCCACTTCTGATTCTAGACTGCTCTCTGCCACAGCCTCTTTCTGCTCACTAAACCCTGATACCTCTCCATTATCTAGCACCTCCTCCTCCCAGTCTACTCCCTCTTCTCCCTCTGACCACTTATTGTCATCCCACTTCCAATCCCTTGGCTCTGAGCCTTCTTCCCCTGGGGGTTCTCCAGCTGGTGCCTCCTACCACTCCTCTACATCAAGCCAGTCCATGACACATACGCATGAAAGCTAAAACAGTATAGGGGGCTGTAAGTTCAGGTTCTTGTTCTGCTGTGGACAAATCTTTGGGCATATTGTCTTTCAGATTAATTTCCCCATCTATAAAATGAGGGAAATAGTGGCACACCACTTGATGGGCTTTTTTATGTCGCTACGATAAGAAAATGATGTTGCACATTAAAAGAGTTGAGCAACTTGTTTAAAATAATGTGCATTGGTCTTTTTCTGATAATGGCTATTTCTAGCGGGTCACTATTCCTAGAGTGCTCAGTGAATGATATACCAAATAAATCAATTCTATTGATTTGAATGAAATATTAATGTGATGATGGCATGCTTCAGTAACACAAGAACTTGGGTTCCAATTTGACATTCTTTTCCAGTGTCCTCTGCAACTGACTCACCAGTAAATAGCAGGCTGCCTGGCTCTGTGTTTATTTAAAAGTGGTATTGGGTATCTTCAAAACTGAATGGAAAAGACTACACAGAAAGCTCCATGTGCGCATGGATGTCCTGCAAGCACACTGATAATGATGGAAGGTCAACAACAGGGTGGGAACCTGTGGCTTTCCATGTGTTTTTGGACTCCATCTCCTCCAGCCAACATAGCCATAGGTCAGGGCTGGCGGAAGTTGCTGTCCAGCAACAGGTGTGAAGCTATGGGTTCCCCAACCCTGATCTACAATGTGATTGGTAATACCTCCGGTTGTGGAGGTATTACCTCCAGTTGCGGACAGGATCCATTCCAGAGCTCCGGTCGGATCCCGAGGTTTCTGCAACTGGAGAGACCGCTTCTGTGCATGCACACAGCACAGTAGAGCGCTTCTGCACATGCGTGCGCGGCAAAACACTTCTGGGTTAGCCACTTTCTCAACCCGAAGTTTACGTTACCCAAGGGTAACATAAGCCGAGGTGCTACTGTATTGCTTGCTTTGGCTATGTAGTTTGTTGAAAACTGGGTTACTTTATTCTAAATAGCTTTATTCTAAGTGAGAGTATGATCTAAACCAAGGTGCATAGTTCATCTTGACATATAATTCAGATTCAATAAGCTCTGCTAGCTCAGTATATTTGCCTGGTGACAAATTATTCGAAATGTTCAGCATTTGTTTTATACAGGATCATCACACTATTCACAGGAATTTATCTTCAGTCTATTTCAGCTGATACAGAGAATGAAATACAAAATGTTGTGTTCATCTCTGATTAAAAGAAACCAGACACTAGTACTGCTCATGAATACACCCAACTGTTCCAAACGCACTTCCTTTAGCAATTTAGCATACAAGATGCAACTACATGGTGTATTTCTTCTTTGAATCAAGCAAATATCTCCCCCTGCCCTCAGTTATCATTCTTTTAGTACTATTCATGTGAGAATTCTGTGCATTCTTATCTGCAAATGTACATTCAGAGACCACATCTCAAGGCAGACAAAAACCTTAACGTGCAGCTAGTGCAGATGTTTCTGCTGCATATCACACATTTGACAAGGATTTAGCTCTCCTGCTACAGTGAGAAAATTGCATCTCTCCTCTAACTCAGAGATAGACCCCTTAGTAGACTACTTTAGGAAATTGCTGTTCAAATACTATCTTCAACACCCATCCTTAGGCTGTGATCTCTAAGCACTCTTGCTTGGTGATAAATTTCATTGAAATCAATGACAAATTTCTTCCTCAGCTAGAGATGGAGGAGAAATTAGATAGTTTGCATGTAAAGGCAAACTTACCTAATTTACACTTTCCAAAACACAGCCATCTTTTAAAATTCACACTTCTGAGAATTTTGCAGTACAGCACTCGAATCAAGTAATGTGTACAGAAATGGATATACTAGTGTAAAGTGACTATAAATGCACACATTAGTGAAAATAGCATATAAAAATGCATTATATTGGAGAAAAGTGCTTGCAAAAAAATGTGTAATTAGTCAAAAAGGCATGCAAAAACGTTTTTATCAGGAGAAATTTACACTAAAATGCTAATGAATGTTCATGTTCATGTGGTTTTTTTCATGCAGACATTGCTAGAGCTGTGTGGGGCTGGCACATATGGAAACAGCTCCAATACCACTGTCCTGATCAAACAATCTCTTCACTGGGCAAAAACAGATGAAAATAAACTGCCTGCTCAGTTTCACATCATATTTTTGACAAGCTTAGTTGCCTATTATAAAAAGACTTGCTGCTTACTGGACTCTAATGGAAGGGGGGAAATCATTTGCTCTTTGGATAGACTACAGGGTGGTTATTGTAGGCTGCTTTGCAATGACTGATTAAAATCTCTCCATCTGCCAAGTTTGCATGGAGCTGCAAACTTCATGGGCTGCAGATTAGGTTATAACATATATCGCAAATATTAAATCACTAAAAAAGCCAACCAACCAAAGAAATTATTGGACTCGATAAAATTATAATGAACAAATAATTCTAGAAAATACATAAAATTAATTACAGTCAAACTGTTGTGGACTGCCAGCACTAGGACTGTTATACTAAATTTTGGTATTTGTTTTTTCGTTTTCCATATTACCAGATGAAGAAAAGCATCCAGCCAAGGCCAGTCATATTCCTCTGTGTTTGTAAAATAAAACCAAATTGTGCCACACACTCAAAAACAAGTCATATCTATGCCAGCCCAGCATCGCCTTAAACTTGCGTATCAATTTCTCAAGTAATGTTATCTCTCAGATCTGGTACCAGGAATCTATAATCACTCTATGGAGGTCACACCAGGCCTATGCCATCAGTGCTCTGTTTGCTTATAACAAAAGGTTTATCAGCTCCCAAATTAGCAGGTCTCTGTCCTGCCCTAAAAAATAAATAGAGCCAATTGCAGAGAGGGTTGTATTATAGTCTGCCTTGCAATAGCGCTAATTCCATTAAAAACCCATTTCTGTCCCCACCACATGTGAAGATATGTTCCAATAACCTGATGCCCTCTTCAACATAGTGGAGAGGATCTAGGGCTGATAACAGATTAGGTGATGTTTACCATACCACTACAAACCCTTCTTGATGGCTACTTGCCAGGGCTTGTCAAAAGCTGCCTGATCACATGAGGAGACAAACTCATCAAGTAGTAACAGCTATGGAGCGATTTAAAGCAGCCCTCATGGTATTTACCGGTATATTGTGCAAACCAGCCCTTAGTCAATGTGGTGTTTTCTTATATCTACATAAGGATAATGTCTAAAATGTTGGTTGAGAATCTCATCAAGTTTCAGCAAGCTATTTCTCCAAAAAACTACTTTTATAAAAATCACTATGCATAAAAAGAAAAGCCGTAGGCATTCTACTTTAGTTCATTTTCACTTGATGAATGAATTCTTTTAAGAAATTGTGCAATGTTTGATACATCTTTCAGGACAGGTTCAGCAGAGTGTGTGTGCACATAATACTTTCTAGCAGATGCCGCACAGTTAGCTCTTGCAGAGTCCACTATTCCATCTAATTTCTGAGTCACAGATGACTTTGCAGCCAATCTATTTTTACTATTCCCTGACAGAGAGCTATCTATACTGATGTATAACACCATTTATATAAACAGGCTATTTCCACAGCAGGTATCCGAGCAGATTCAAATGGATCATTTTTCAAAAAGTGTTTCTTTATAAATGCCCTGCTTTCCATTGCATTTAGACCAATACAAAGGCCTGAAAGAGATTGTATCAGCATTAGAATTCTTGTTTTGTTAAACGTGTGTCATTAAATAGGAGAGCCAAAGGAAGGTACATTCTCAAGAACCAGCATCTATGTTTATCTAGGTGCAAATTAATGCAGGAACAGCGGTATTTATGCAGCAAATACAATGTGAATAGTGGAGTTTAAAATTACAGTAATTTTGTATTTATGCGGACAAAAATGGCTCTCGGTTGTCTCAAAGTAATCTCATGCCACATGTCCTCAGTAAACAAACACATGCCAAAAATACTATCCATCTGTAGATGGGTGGAAAGCTAATGATCTTTCTCATCCACCTACAAGTGGGTCAGCATCTTACATAGTGGGTGTTGGTCACATCTCTGTTGAATAGAGATTAAAACTATTCCAGGATGGCTGGAACTAACACTTCTTGGGCCATGTGGGTGTTAGTTCCTATGAGCTTCTTGTTGCAGTGTTCATTGTTGCATTCTCAGATGGTTCCCTTGCAAAACAAACAAACAAACAAGCAACTTGTTCTTCTCACACAGACATCAATATAGGCATGTTGGATGAAGTGCTATTAGCATTGAGTTAGATGAATATTCAGTTAATTGAATTTAGGTATCATTGAAATGAATGGGGCAAGTTTGAACAGTGGAACAGATTCCCTTGGGAGGTTGTGGACTCTCCTTCATTGGAGGTTTTTAAGCAGGGGTTTGATGGCCATCTGTCTTGGGTGCTTTAGCTGTGATTCCTGCATTGCAGGGGGTTGGACTAGATGAACCTTGGGGTCCCTTCCAACCCCTTTATTCTATCATTCTAAGTTTGTTCCCATTGAAATGAATGGGACTTCTAATTTGTAAGTCAGTATCTGCCAGGTCAGTATCTGCCAGGTCAGTATCTCTTTGGCACCATTGTCCATGCAACAAGGGCTGCCTCAAATTATTTCCTGAGAGATCTGCCACATGTACAGTTCCTCCCAGCCATTGTCAATTGAACCTGCTAACTGCTGTAACTAGAATCAGTGGCGTAGCGTGGGGGGTGCGGGGGGGCCGGCCGCACTGGGCGCAACATCTGGGGGTTAGGGTTAGGGGGCGCAAATCCACGGGTTAGGGGGCGCAAATTACGGTACTTGCCTTGCCCCGGGTGCTGACAACCCACGCTACGCCACTGACTGGAATGGCAGTCTTTCTTCTCTACATAGCCCTGGGAATTTTCCAAAATGAAAGGGTAGCAGTTTGTAGGCTACTGCTATTTGGGCTGCCAGTGCATTAAAACCCTTATCTACATATGCTCTGCTTGCTGTAGCAGTAGGCTCTCCTGGTCTCTGGGCTATAGCATTAGCTGTAATGCAGGAGGTGCTATAAGCTTGTCTTAGCAATACATTTGTGCTGTGTTTAGCTGAGATCATGAGATAGATTAAATGACGTCACCAGTGGAGGAGGGTCCACTTGGGCTAGTGGGATACAGCCCATCCAAAGAGAATGTCAAGTAGTGTGGTGTAGTGGTTAGAGTGTTGACCTGGAGACCAGGATTCAAATCTCCACTCAGCCATAAAGCACACTGGTTGACTTTAAGTCTCTTAGCTTAACCTATGTACCTCACAGGTTTCTCTTCAGTGAAAACATGTTCCCCTCTTTATTTTCAACTTTCTTGGGCACATGAAACTAACCACAATTACCTTGAATTTCTGCTTAACCCTCAAGAAAGAAGGGTATTTTCACTGGCCAGGTTTAATTCAAACCCATCAAACCTCCTCTGGGGAAGATTCTCAGGCAGGGTGGAAGGAGAAAGAACTTGCCCATGTGAAGACCACCTGGTGGAAACCCTTACACATATGGTTCTTAATTGTAAACTATATGCTGATCTCCGTCAGCAATTTCTAGATCAAATCTGTATCCCCAAATGGAAACCAGAGTTGGAGGTCATACATTTTCTATTACTGGGGAATGATTAGGAGCTCACCAAGTTAGTGGCTAAATATCTCTATTTGGTTTTCTGTCGTCGAAATATACTGCAGACGTCTGATCTCCCTGGAGACCTAGCGATGTGACGATAAACTGCTCTGCCTCCTAAATATTTTGTGCCACTGGGGAAGTGGTAATTCTGTACTGATTTGTTTTTGGTGTTTGTATGTGATGCCAATAAAAGGTTTGATGATGATGATGATGTACCTCACAGGATTATTGTGAGAACAAAAGGGAGAGGAGAAATGTGTGTGCCACCTTGACCTCCTTGGAGGAAAGAGGGGATATAAGTGTAAAAATGAATGAAGCTATTTTCAAAAACAAATTCCACCCCAAATCTCAAAGCCACATGCTCTTTCAACACACATTTTATACTTCTATTTGGACTCAGAGACACCCTGCAAATATTTCTGCCCAAACCCAAAAATATAGCTATGGCAGAGAATGTGGGGTGCGAAGCGGTGAGACTTGTTCTAGGAGAATGTGGGTAGAAGTGGCCAAGGGTGTAAACCCACAGCATTTGCACAGAATTCAACATGTGCTCACATGCCCCAAATGGTTGGCAATCCCTACAGTGACAATTAGGGATAACAGCAGCCATCTGTAGGATTGTCCTGCCTGTCTTCTTTTTCCATTTATTGTATTATTCAAGGGGTCTTACCCAGTGCTATTTTTCTAGAAAAAGAAGTGTCCGAACTCACCATGAACTCACCCTTGTTCTCTTGTAATGGCAATGGCGCCCACCTGAGAGGTGCCAGAACTGAGTACTAGTATGTTCTGGCTGAAAAAAAGCACTGGTCTAACCACCACCCTGAATCATCCATACCTAGTCACAGGAGCAAAATGGCAAATGTCTCCCTTTCTCAAAGACAACAGTTCCAAAACCACTACAATAGCTATTCTGCGCTATCTACACAAGTGGGAAAGAACTAAGCAGTCACACCAGTAATTCACAGTCATTCTTTATGTGTTGCTACCTGGAAAATAATTGTTTAGGGTCAGATCTAAGGGCAGTTGTGTCACTGTGGTGTCACAGTTTGTGGTAATGTGCTGACATCATCATGAGTCAGTCCAAGACACTAGACCAGCAAAGTCATGATGGTGGACACTACTGTATCAGCACTAGTTCCCATTTTGAGATAAGGAACTTTGTTATCTAAATCATTAGTGACACTGAAACAAAGGCACCATCAGCACTATACATTTAAAGCTGTAATGGCTTCCCCCAAAGAATCCTGGGAAATGTAGTTTGCTAAAGGTGTTGAGTGTTGTTAGGAGACCCTTATTTGCCTGACAGAGCTGAAGTTCCCCAACTTCCCCGGGAAGAGGGACTGGTTGTTATAGTACTATGGAAATGGTAGGTTTGGGAGGGGAATAGGAGAAGAAAAACTATTATTATTATTGTTATTATTATTATCAACAACAACAACAACATCATCATCATCATCAAAATTTAAATATCACCCTTCACCCAAAGATCACAGGACAGTGGCCATCAGCAGGACAGAATGGATTTAGCCACTTGCTATGTGAAAGTTTGGGGATGTGAGTGGCGCTGTGGGTTAAACCACAGAACTTAGGACTTGCCGATCAGAAGGTCGGCAGTTCGAATCCCCACGACAGGGTGAGCTCCCGTTGCTCAGTCCCAGCTCCTGCCAGCCTAGCAGTTCGAAAGCACGTCAAAGTGCAAGTAGATAAATAGATCTCCCACCTCCAGTGGGAAGGTAAATGGCATTTCCGTGCGCTGCTCTGGTTCGCCAGAAATTGCTTAGTCATGCTGGCCACATGACCCGGAACTGTACGCCAGCTCCCTCGGCCAATAAAGCGAGATGAGCGCCGCAACTCCAGAGTCGGTCACGACTGGACCTAATGGTCAGAGGTCCCTTTACCTTTACCTTTATGTGAAAGTTGTTCTTTGGCAACTGACACTTTGCCCATTTGTGCTTAACAACACAGTAATTCTGAGTCCTGATGCTCATCACCAGAAGTATTCTAATGATGAGTTGTCATGAATAATCTTCATAACAAATGCATGCATATTTTCCCCATTATCCACAATCAAAATTATGCCCAGCAGGTTACATAGATTGTGATTCTATGAGACTGGCCCTAATTAGTGGGGAGGAGCTTAGGCTTTAAAACCTGGGAACCATTAGAACCAAAATTTTGGGAGCTATCAAAGAAGAGTCCTTGGGATTAAAGATTCACACCATGCCTGCTGTTAATTCTGGACAGTCTTTCTTTCCATCATTGCCAAGGATATACAAATGCCCAGCTCATAAACCCAAGGTTGCATGCTGATTATTTTGAGATCATCCAGACAAGAAAATGGAAGATTGGGCCAAAAAGGGAATAGGCATGTTTTTACGGTAGGTTTAGATATCATTTCTGTATGGCATACATGTTTGTGACACAGTATAAAGTACCCAAGAAGCTAGCTAGACCTGTTCAGAAAACCAGCAGATTAGATAATCCGGAGGCCCTACATAGCCTATGTTAAGTGGACCAAAGGTGAAATTGATGAAGCTTTGGGTGTAGCCTGGATCACAGGCGTTGGTAATTGCAGCCTATGGATCCAAGGTGTTATCTTTAATGCTGTAAATATTACACAAGGGGTAAAACTATGGACAAAGGAGTATTAAGACAAACTTAGAAAAGACTTGACTTTGGTAAATAGCAATCTTACAAAGGATGAGAAATACTTTGGAAACCTGTTATGATTTTTACACTACTTATAACTATAAAAATTACCACTCAGAAGAGGTGATGGAAAATAAAGCAGTAAATTAAGACAAAATGACCAGCAGAGATTTCATTATCTAGTGATGATATATCTGTAGCATGAGCCCATGAGACTGACATGTTCATTTTTCATTAAATACTTTGATTTATTATATTTATATCCTACTTTTCTTCAAGGAGCTCAAGGTGACATACATGGTTCTCCCTCTTTCAATTTTATCCTACCAAGCCCAGGTTAGGCTGAGAGACAGTGACTGGCCAAAGGCCTCCCAATGAGCTTCATGGCCAAGTGAGGATTTGGACCTTGTCTCCTGGTTGTGGGGAAGGCACTGTTTTCTCCTTGCTTTTCTTTCCCCAAATTTGAATCTGAACTTGCAAGGGGTACAGTTATGGATTAATATGGGTAAACCTAGGTTCTACCTACCTTCTGTAGGACAAGGAGAAGTATCATAAGAAATGCAAATAGAATTCTATGGGGGCTAAATGCCAATACTGTACAAAACTGTACAAAGTATCTAATCTTACTGAATGGCAAGCAGAATGCTGTAGTCTCTCTCTGCCTCACATCTCACACAGGAACTCTGCTGTGGTGTGAAACCTCTATCTGTGCCACACCAAGGATATGACTCATCCCAGCTGGGTGTCAGGAGAGATACTGTCATTTCTAAGGATTTGGGCCTGAGGTAGAAAATATTTTTCAGCCTGAGGGCCGTATCCCCTCATAGGCAACTTTGTGGGGCCCCCCTATCAGTTGTGGCCAGAGGCAAAAAGTGGGTGGAACAGTAGATGCAACTCTTGCCTTGTACAATAGGCTATATTTGAACTATGCAAAATCCTGAGGTTTCTACATGCACGTCACCATCCACGCATGTAAGATGCATTATCATCGTTCAACAGCACATTCCAGCCAGGCAAATGCACACAAGGAGAAAGTGGAGCAGACCAGCAAGAGGTGTAGCAGGGGAAGAGAGTTCGCAGGGGCATTTGGCTCCTGAACCCGAGGTTCCCCACCCCTGTTTTGGACTGCCAGTTTTTCTCTCTTGGGAGTTCTGAAATATTATCCCAACTAATAGGCAGGATACTTGTTTGTATTTATCTAAAATAGTTCTATCCTGCCTTCCAGCAGAAGCTTTCAAGGTGACTGTGAGGTTTTTACATTTACAGTGGTACCTCGGGTTAAGAACTTAATTCGTTCTAGAGGTCCGTACTTAACCTGAAACTGTTCTTAACCTGAGGTACCACTTTAGCTAATGGGGCCTCCCGCTGCCGCGGCGGCCACACGATTTCTGTTCTCATCCTGAAGCAAAGTTCCTAACCCGAGGTACTCTTTCTGGGTTAGCGGAGTCTGTAACCTGAAGCGTCTGTAACTCAAGGTACCACTGTATGTTGCAGTTGCAATCTGGAAATCATTTTCACTAGCCTCAGTTATTAACATAATAAAGTGGATGCACGTAGCCTTCCTTCCCTTGGCAGAGATATTATTATTATTATTATTATTATTATTA
Organism: Podarcis melisellensis; assembly: GCF_964234715.1. NCBI lineage: Eukaryota > Metazoa > Chordata > Lepidosauria > Squamata > Lacertidae > Podarcis > Podarcis melisellensis. The sequence goes on from NC_138541.1 coordinate 35,913,246, forward strand.
TTATTATTATTCTTCAAGGTGTACTATTGCCAACAGTGTGTAGTCTAGAAAGTCAAGTTCCTAGCTTGTGAAATGTACTGCCAGCTTGTGGAATGATAAGGAATTATATTATGCAGGAAGGTATGACAGATGCCCTCACTGAAGTTGGGTGCTGGTCAGCATAACCAATACATGGGATGCATTCATAGACAAAACACTTTCTGTTATTATACAGTAGAAGTCTCTTATTAACTATTTGTGGTAGGATTTTAGATGAACCGCTGCAAGGTAATATATTTCTTTGAATGCTGCCTATGTGGTCCACTCACGCCCCACCCAAAGGTTCAGAGTATGAAGAGCCACTACTGGAACAAAACTGTATGTTTAGTTAATTGCACTCTATGGGGGTTTAACATATGATGGTTTCACATGTGAGGAACAAAATATATTTAAAGAAGCAAACACTTTACTGAGAAACGTTTGATCAAACGAGGCCTTGCATTGATTTTTCCCACCTAGAATGGCTATTAGTGTTCAAAACAGCAGCAGCACCTACTCAGCCCCTTCTAGGATTTAACTTTCCCTCAGGGAATCAAAACCGAGTTACTCTGCCTGATTAATCCCACTCAGATATGGACTGACTGTGGGCAGACAAACAGTCTCTATCTGAGCCCACTCAGAAAGTCACCCACCCAGAAAGAAATTTCCTGTTTGGATATAAAACTGTCAGCATCTCACTGAAACTCCAGTCTCTCTCTCCTGATGGGCTGATGATCCGACCAGCTCTCACTGGTTGCTCAGTTACCTGGAGGCAGACCAGGGCCTGTCCATCAAAGAAAATGTAACTGCTTTGTGGTAAGAACTGGGGTCCCCTACATAGTGCTCGTGGGTACACCCAGAGACATTTCTTTTAGCACCCACAAAGGCCTCCTGTCACCGCCCCAATTTTTAAAGGTTCCCCCCATTGCCTGTTTAAATCTGCATTTTATTTGTTTTGGAGGTTGTAGGTGGTTTGCCTCTTTTGGAAGAGCTTTGTGTCTGGTCTTGGCACAAATTCTTCTGTAAAATTGGTATTTTGTGGTACCATTGGTAGTTTCTAAGATTTCCAAATGTGCCCAATGGCCCAAAGAGCACATGCTTTGCATGTAAAAGTTCCAGGCTCAATCTCTGGCAGATTTCTGTAAGGCTAGAGAAGACTTGGGTCTGAAAGCCTCTCAAGCCACTGTGAGGTCAGTGTGGACTAAGGATGGGCAAATCTTTCAATTTCAGTTTCTGGATTTCTTTCAGATGAACTAGTGATATAACTTAGTACATGGGTCAGTAAAGTTTTTGTGGCTTGGGCCGGTTTAAAGTCCCGCAGACACCACGGTGAGCTGGAGTCTGCGCGTGCATGCGCAAACACTATTTCCAGCACTCCTTCTGGCATCACAGAAGGCAGTCCCCACTCTGCTCCGTGCCAGTTTAGCGCGGCACACGGGAGCCGATCGAGCAGGTGGCGGGGGTCCCCGAGCGGGTGGTGGGGATCCATGGGCCAGTTAAACGACCCCCATGGGCCGCTTATGGTCCATAGGCCTTAGGTTGCCAAGCCCTGACTTAGTATAAGGCAGCTTCGTATATGTCTATGGTTTAAATTACATAAGATTATTTTTGGGGTCTGAAAGAGTGGGAAGAATGGTGAAACACTGCAGAAGGTGTGGTGAAGTTATTGTCACTAGATCTTCTATACTACTTCTCTATTGTGAATGATAAGTGCTTTTGTCTGATTTAAATAGCTGCCCTCAAATACGTTTGTGTACAGCAAATACAATGCTAATTCCATTATATTTCACAACTTTAGCAGAGAACAGATCCAAGTGAGCTCACTGCATAGGCAGAGACCGCACAAAAATGATTTCCACAATTAGAGCTATCAAGCCTTTGTTTTCAAGTGGACATATATCAATTTTCATGTGAATCACGGGACTGGAGCCAGTGATTATCAGTGGTGAATAAGAATCATGTGTTTATGAAACTGAGCAAGCAAGTTTTACACAGTTTGGACAACAGATAGCATTGTGCTTTGTGAACAAATGAATAAATTCACTTTGATGTGTGGGGTACATGGCTGATTTAAAAAAGTACTCCATACGTAACACTTAGAACTAAGATGCTACATGGACTGCCAGTATTTTTAATGACAAGCATTATCAACACATTAAATAGGAGGGATTTATACGAAGGTTGAAATTGAAGCCATGTGCAAATATTAGTCATGCTTTGTTGAGTTGTACTAGTAGTGATGAGCACTAGCCTTCAAAGTACTGTGTATATGATTAACCTCTAAACACCACCTACAAAGTAATTATTATCACATGGCATCCCTACACTAGTTACATGAGAAAAACATATGATACAATTGCTTGAGGCAATGGTGCAACTGTCAAATCATTGTTTTAAGTGATCGAGCAACTGATTTTCTTTGTTGCTGTTCAGAAAACAAGTATTGTGTTGTTCTTTGTCCAGGTCCTGACATTCCTTTTTAGCAGCTTATGCCACATTTGTTCACATCATGAGCTGTTCACTACCTAGCAACCTACCTGCAAAATTATTTCATCTATTTCCCCTCACAATTTTCATTTATGGTGTGAGAACTCTGGCGTACATCTAATACAGGGCCTACTGGATGAGGAGTGTGTTCTGTGTGATTTTGTTCCAAGCTGGCTCACAGTTAAAACTTTGAAGTGAAATGTAAGGGAAAGTGTAACTGTTACCATTTTCTGCCAAATGTACTAGATTTTAACCATATAGGCTAACATGGTACAAAATGCAGGACAGAATCAATCTCTCGCACATTTGAATCTTCTAAATCAAAATCTGACAGCATGGAGAACAGGGTGCTTTAAGAATTCAGCTTAGCTACAGGGTAAAATTCACCCAAATTCTAACTCACATCTATAAAGGGAAGTTTTGGAAAAGAAGCTTCCTGCCCCAGAAACAAAGCAGGTCATGTAACAAAATTACTGCCTTACTACAATAAAATATATTCCTTGCCTGCTCTTTTCAATATTTGAGAAATGGCAGTGGCTGCTATATGCCAAATTCCAAAATGAGAACAAGGCAATACTTTGGGTCTGGAGGGGGTCATAGCTCAGCGATAAGGGTATGTCCTTTGTACATAGAACAATCCAAGTTCAATCCCTGGCATCTCTAACTAAATAGATCTTTGTGGATCGAGGGAATGAAAGAGCCCAACCTAAGACCAAGGTCAGACCAGTCAGAGTGAACAATACTGTGATAATCATTAGTATTTGTAAGGGGTGTAAGAGGCATATGAATGCCTTAAATAATAAAATACCTTCTCCTCTTTGTATCCTCTCACACTGTTTGAAGGTTCTCTCAATGCTTTGAAACAGATTAGGGGCAGGTATAAGGAGACTTCAAGGGGAGGGCAACCCCCCCCAAAAAAAACCCTTTCTCCTCATTCCACTAAGAAGCCTCCAATGGAGGAAGAAGCCTTTGAGACAAGCTGCCCCTGAGGAACACGAGAGAAACCATCTCTTTCTTATTTGCTGGGCCGCTGTGGAGAACAGAATGCTTGACTTGACAGGCCTTTGGTCTGATCCAGGGCAGTTGTTTTCTTCTTAAGGTAGAAATCCCCATATCCCCTGAGGTAGAAAACCCAACTCTCTCCCTGCTGGGCTAATTTTCCACTTGAGAGGACTGCTGCACATAGGAGAGCGTTTAAAACAAAACAAACCAGACCAGACCTTTGCTGTCTGAAGTACCATACAGCCCACCAGAGAGCTGTTTCTGAGCCCTGAGCCCCTGCTTTACTTCTCCACGATGCGCTGCTTTAAAGAAGAGGCGCGAAGCCGCTTGACAGACCACCAACCATTTCAAGTGACCAGCAGAGCCCCGCCCCTTCACCTCCTCCTCCTCCTCAGGTTTCGCCCCTCCCTCTTTTATCGCGCGGCTCCGCCTCTCCACCTCCACGAGCTCTGTGATTGGGCCGCAGCGCAAGGGCCGCAGCACGCCCTCCGCGGCGGAATGGGCGCATGCGCGTTGCTAGGGCTTACGGAGAAAGAAACGAGCGCTCTGCCGGTTGTTTATGTGCGTTCCGAGTAATTCCACTTCCTGCCTGGCGTGACTGTGCGCCGCTCCGTCGCTTCCGGGTCAGATGCTTCTTCCCGGCGTCTGGGGCCTCTGAGGTACCGGTGTTTCGAAACCTGCCGAGAAAGGCGGGCTGGGGCCGATGTTGAGGCGCCGCTGCCGGCCGGGGGGGTGACGAGGGGGGCGGCGGAAGAGAAGGGCCGGCGGGGCCTGGTCGCCCGATGGTGGGCCGGCGCTCGCCATGGACAAGATCCTGGAGGGCCTGGTGAGCTCCTCGCACCCGCTGCCGCTGAAGCGCGTGATCGTGCGGCGCGTGGTGGAGTCGGCCGAGACGCCTCAGAGCGCGCCCGAGTGCCGGGCCATGTTCTCGCTCAGCACCCGCCTCATCCTCCAGGGCCCCGACCAGTTCCAGCGCCAGGTGGGGCGGCAGGTGCTCGAGGCCTACGCCCGCCACCACCGCGACGACTTCGAGGCCTTCTTCACGCGCGGGCTGGTGCTGGCCTTGCTCCAGGGGGGAGACCCGGCGCTGCCGCCGCCGTCGCCTCTTCCCGCCGTGGCTCCCGGCCTGGGGCCTAGCCTGGACCCGGCCGTGCTGGACTACATCCAGGTGGGGCTGCGCCTGCTCATCAGCTGCCCGGCGGTGCTGGAGCTCTTCGCGCTGCTTCAAGGGGAAGCGCTGCGCCTGGTGAGCGAGAGGCCGCCGGCGCCGCTGTGCGCTCGCCTCTGCCAGCTCCTCAGCGACTTCCCGCAGTGCCTGCCCCGCGGCAGGAAGCCCGCGCTCGCCTTCTGCCAGCAGCTGGTGCGCAGCATCGCCCACTTCCAGACACAGGGCACCCGCGAGGCCGAGCTGCGCCTCTACGTCTCCCAGGTCACCCAAGTCAGCGGCCTCCTGCGCAGCATCTGGAAGGCAGAGCCCGACACGCTGCTGCCCTCCTTGCAGGAGCTCTTTGCCATCATCTCCTCCACTGGTGAGTTGCTTTTTCGCTTGGTAAGGCACGGGCTTCAGTGCCCCTCTGGGGTTTGCAGGGGTATCACCTTAGGAAGAGCAAGAAGTAGGTTTGTGCTGTCACCCATACAGTTATTGCCAAATGTTCTCCTTGTACAGTGGTACCTCAGGTTAAGAACTCAATTTGTTCTGGTGGTCCGTTCTTAACCTGAAACTTTAGCTAATGGGGCCTGCCGCGTCGCCACCATGTGATTTCTGTTCTCATCCTGAAACAAAGTTCTTAACCTGAGGTACTGTTTCTGGGTTAGCGGAGTCTGTAACCTGAAGCATCTCTAACCCGAGGTACCACTGTACAACATGAGCAGCATTCTCCCTAATGTCATTCTAGGCCGCTCTGGCAACATGTGTAAACAAGAATAAAGCTCTGTGGTTGCATTAGTTAAAGGAGTGGTGATGCAAGAGCAAGTCATGGCTTTATCTTCAGTTCTCCAGTGGTTCTTGTTTGCACATTTTTCTGGAAAAGCTCATTGCTCCTGGGTTTCAAAGGTAACATTTGTATTGGGCCAAAGTGTAAGGCAACAAGAAGTGTAAATAAAGTAATAAGTAAAGCACTTAAAATTTATGTAACCTTTTTCAAAGTAGGTGAGTTTTAAAAAGCAATGGGTCCATGACATACTAGCTATTAGATCAGGGAGCCACATCTTCCTTGTAGTCCTTCCCTCTTGGGCCAAAAATCATTGTGCATTTGGTGCTTAATATTTAGCCAAGTTTGGACAGAACTCAGAGAGCAGCTTGAGTCTTTTCCTTGACAACTCTTGCAGAGAGAAAGGCTTTGTCTTTAGTTAGCTGTTTCATTACTTTTAGATAACTTTGAAACTCGGCTGAAGTCATAGAGTGGCTTGTGCTAACCTTACAGCATGCTGAAGTATAAAAAAAGAAGTTATAACTTTAACTGAAACAGATATTGGGGATAACACTATTAACTTAAACATTTCAGTATTAGTTTAATCTGGCTAATGGTGTGAACTTCCTGGAATTTTTCCTAGAGAAATTAGAGTAATTTGCATCACAAATATTTCAGTTTGTACTGGAAAAAAATTCTGATGCTCTAGAGAGAGAACTAATTTACCATCTTTCTTACATTCTTATAAAACATTACTTCATACAGTGCATAGTTAAACTATGAAGTGTTGCTCCCACAAGTAGTGATGACCTCCAACTTTGAGAGCTTTCAAAGAGGTTTAGACAGATTCAGAGGGGATAAGGATATTAATGGCTGCTAGCCACAATGGTTTATGTTTTACCTCCCTTGTTGGAGGTGATATGCCTCTGAATGCCACTTCCTGGGAATCTTAAAAGGGGAGAGCACTGTTGTGCTCAGGTCCTGCTTTCATGCTTCCTGTAGGCACCTGCTTTCATGCTTCCTGTAGGCACCTGGTTGGCTATTGTGAGAGCAGAATACTGGACTAGATGGACCACTGGCCTAATCCAGCAGAGGCTTTTCATATGTTTCCTCAGTTCCAGAATATTAACTATTTGGCTATTAACTTTCCCACACGTGTTTGTGCTCTGTTCATGAGCAACAACACATTTCTGGAATTCAGAAAGTTGCTAGATATGTGGTACATACAGATGGACTACTCCCAAAGAGATGAAAGTGGGGGAATACCCAAGTTTCCTTCTTGTTTGATCACTTAAATTCCTAGAAAATACTAAGACAGACCAAAGGAAGAAATTCTTCTGCTGGGCTTAATTTACAAAAACATATTTGAATGGATTAATATGTTGCTTAGAACTTGAATAATCTGCTGTAATAGAACTTTAATATATTCTTGAAATGTGTTTCAAAATTCAGTAGGAAAAAGAGTACAAGCAAAGCATAAAACTTCTTTCTTGCGTATTTGTCTATTGTAGATTTTGAACCCTCAGTTGCCTTGGCAAGTCTTGTGCAGCATATCCCATTACAGATGATTACAGTGCTCATCGGAAGCCTTACCACAGATCCAAATGTAAAAGATGCAAGTATGACTCAAGCTTTGTGCAGGTATAGTCTTTGTGTTAGAAAAGAGCATGACAACATTACCCAAATTGAAAACCTCATAGCTGTTTGATCATGTGAGTTTTAATGGATAGATTCAATCTGCATAAATTGGTAAATGAACAATACACTTTCTGAAGAGGAAAAAACATTTGTTTTTAGACTATGCTTTAGACACTGTTGTGGCAAGCACAGTCTTAGAAGAGGCATTCCTTCTTTTGTGAGAGAAGAGGAAAAATGTCTCTACTAAGTTCTGGCATGCCATCCATGTTTTTTGTAAATATTTGTACTAAAAATAAACATGCATTTGTGTTGTGTTTTTATTGTCTGATTCATCAGGGATGCAAACCCTGCTGTCAGATATTGCAGCCATAAAAACAGTAATGCCATTAACATATTTGCAACCGAATGAAATCTTTAAAAATTGGAAATTGTGACTCAGGAAAATCTGTAGTGGTACAAGTTTAATCACTGACAAAGAACTTATTATGGTATCCTAATACAGCAATCTGCCTTTTAAAGTAAAAACAGTTTCCGCCAAAGAATCTGACCTGTGAAGTTACCTTGTCATAATAAGTTAGATATTGTTTCTTTTCAGCAGCATAATCTTGTTCTTCTTGGTTAGTAAGTATTTAGTAAGCTTTTGTGAAGCAAGTAGTAATTACTGGCCTTTGGATAAAAGTTGATGGGTAAAATTTGCTGCTATTTAAAAACAGGTGATTTTGAACATGGGGTACACTCCAGCAACATGAAAGCTGCAATCAATGTGCATTTGTTTGGGAGCAAGTCCCATTGACTTCAATGGTATTTACTTCCAATGAAGCATGCATATGATCGTGCATATTCACTGAGATAAAACAATTCTATACATTTTTGTACAACCTAGCTGGACATTTAGAGGACAAAAGTAGCACTATGTGAATCTATCTTGAGTTGCAAAATGCATTGTTTGGGGCTTGTGGTGATGCTGAGTATAATCTCAGTATCTTTTATACAAAGGTGCTTTCATTCAGGGTTTTCTGGCAATTCTATCCTTTCTGTTTCAGTCCCCTGCACCACATTCAGTCCCATTTTGGAATGTCCCCTGATCTTTAGGAGTTTCTTTTCAGGGGACTCCAATATATAACAGGCAGGAAAGTCTTATTGTTTGAGGAGGTTTATCTCTGGATCCAAGTCAGTCTTCTTACAAAGAAGAGCTAACTGCTACTGAAATCTTAAACATCAGATTATCTGTATTTTCCAAATATCGACAATGGTTGTGACATCCAGCATTTAGAAATCTGTAAATGTAATAAATCAAATTCTGGATACCAGTCTAGCAGCTGAAAAGGGGCAATAAATAGAAATGAAGAAGACGGTGCTTAATCACATTGCTAAGAACAAACAAATGGCTGAATTCATTAAGCCTATTAGTAGCTGTTCTGGGGCCTTTGGAGATTATGGTGCTGGCTGCAAGTTTGCGCTACATGCATATGGTTAATAACAACAGTTTCTGACAAACAAACATCTGTCAATCAACACATATATGGTAGGCTGCTAAGTAAACCTAGGGATCTAACTGGTTCTTTTTCCTTTTTTCTGAAAATGATTTATTTGGTTTTGATTGTTTAAATTCTTATACCTTTGTGGGCCATAGATTTTAAAACTTACATAGCCTTGCAAATAAGTGCTCAACATTTTCTAGCTAACACACACAATATTTTACTAGCCCACATACAAATCTTATTTGCCTATCACGTTAACTGGCAACTCTTATAGACCATAAGAGACAAGTCCCATGGCTACAGGATAAATACATCATCAGTTAGTGAAGTTTTTCTGAGGCAGCCAGCTTCACCTGCCTTTTCTTTCTAGCTGAGCAACTGCAGTCATTTATATTTGTCAGCTAGATGAAGAGGAGTAAAAAGAGAAGTTGGCTGCTCTTTTACCTCTTGAACTAATATGAGGATAGGTGTAGTATAATGTCAACGATCACAAGAGACTGCATCTAGGTGAGCTGGAAGAAACGTTAATTGCTTGGCAGAGCCTGTCATCCTTTATGCATTCATAGTCTTTTACAGGGTTTGCAGCTAAACATGGGTGAGCTCTCACTGGCTTGATTTGGTTGGGAGCAGCAGTTATGAGCAAATGTGCAAGATGCTTGGAAAAAGTTATTTTCCCCATCTCTCCCCCAAAAAACTGTTCCCATCCTGGTTAGTTCCAACATCCTTTATCTGGCTCCTACTCTGGTGGTGGGAGAAATATTTTTCCTTCCTCTTCTTCCTCCACCTTGGCACTAGAGAAAGAAATTGGGGTGTCTATTTCTCCCTTCTTCCAGGCACCTAGAATTCTGAGGAAAAAAACAGAGACATCATAAGGTTGGAAAGAATAAACTTATTTCTGGGTTGGGGGTTGTATACTCAGTTTGTTTTGAAAGTGAGTACCGTGAGTCACTAAGGTTCATATTTTGAGCCAAGTCATTGGTTACTAGGGACAGCAACATCTCTGCTTTTTATTGCTAAATGCAGGCATCACAAACTCGAAGGAATGCTGGGTCACCTTGTTTGTTGGCTGTTGGTTGTACTAGTGAGGGATATGCGCTTGCTGCTTCTGCTTTTTTCCTTTCTGAAAGAAAAGTAAATGTTACATTAAATGTTTTGGTTTCCTAGAATAACCTAGCATTGTGCAAGGACCAGTCGGAAAAAAGAAACTATTACGTCAAGATCTTGCTTCTTTTAATTCAGATCTCTGCCATAAATGTTTTATTTGAAAACTTTGGACATGAGGATAGTGTTTAATAAAGGCTACTGGTTGGCTTTGACATTTATTGGTAAATGTTTACAGAATGGCAGAAAATGGGGATGGCATAAAAGCATTGATCTGCATTCATAACACTTGTACAACAGTATTCCACACAGTGCTCCAAATGAAAAAGCTCCCATTAGCTTGATGAAATAAATTCTTATTTTCTAAGTGGTGTAGTACTGCAGTTTGAGTACTGAGACTAATGAACTTCCCCCTGCCACAAAACCTTGGAGAAAGTTGTTTGCAAAGGCTAGAGAATGATGCAGTGCCACGACTCTCGGTGTGACTTAATGTGATCGTCATAATATGAAAACCAACACAAACTGTGGGGCAATTAAATAGTTAGAACTTCTTCTTTTTTGGCTGAAATACTAACAAGCACCCCATCTTTTTTCAGAATGATTGAATGGCTGTCCTGGCCATTGGCTCAGCATGTGGAGACCTGGGTCATAGCACTCTTGAAAGGGCTGGCTGCAGTCCAGAAGTTTACTATACTTATTGATGTTACTTTGCTTAAGATTGAAATGGTAGGTATGGTTGCTTTTGTAGAACAGCTTTTCTGCTTATTCCAGACTGGTGTAAATATTGTGTAACACAGAATGAAAACTGAAGAATATCTCAATTCTGATGTGTTTGGTTTTTTTGAAGGTTTTTAATCGACTTTGGTTTCCTCTTGTGAGACCTGGTGCTTTGGCTGTCCTTTCTCACATGTTGCTTAGTTTTCAGCATTCTCCAGAGGCTTTTCACTTGGTAAGTTTTCATTTGTCTGAGCTTTAAACCTACTGCTTACAAACAACTTCCATAGCTTTCTTTGTAAAATAAAACCTAGACTGCAGTCTTGTGTTCGTACTGGAGGGTGGCTTGTGGCTTGTTGTAAACCAGCCATAATAGCCAACTTCACATCTGTACTGCAGATAATAAGGTCTATTCTTCTAGTCACATCATGTATTGCAACTTCAGTTTTATCCTGCTCTGTGCTGAAGATATATTGTACAAAATAAGTTTTAAAACAAATAGAACTAGATACTAAGAATTGTGAGAACTCCTTGTACACTTACCCGTACACAAGTACTTGGCAAGGGGAGTTAGACAGAGCCACTGCCACACAAGATGCCTCAACGTTCCTGCCAGTTCATGATGTTCAGTTATGTTTTAAACACCTCCTACAGTCTGTATTGAGGGCCAGATTCACATTTGGCCTTTGAGCTCTTAATGCCAGCGGCTACTCCACAGTCTTGAATGTGCAGGCTACACACAGGCACACAACCATCTCAGCTAATTTTTCTACATCATCTGAGGGAGGGAGATTATGCACCCATCAGATTAGAGATAGGGGACATCAGGGTCCTCAGCTCCACCCACCCTAGCACTGTGTCTACTCATCTTTTTTCCTGCTGCCACCAACAAAATCTGTGGGGTCTCAAGAGGGGCCAGAATTGCTGGGGGAGCAGATCAGGCCTTCAAACTGGGGGGTTAAACACCTCTCACTTAAATAGTAATATGAAGGCACATAATTCAATAAAGATGTTTCTAAAATTCTGTTGGGAGTCAAAGATGTAGCTAGCCTGCTTAAAAAGTTGTTGAATACAGGCTTTTCTAGAATTTTCTAATTCGTACTGTTTTGATTGTGAATTCCTTTTAAGAATTTGAATTTATGGGCAAGGTGGAGGTGAGCCACTCTTGATGGAGCTACAAGCTAATACCAAGATAAATCCATAGAATACGGAACAGGTTGTATGTTATCAGGGTGACAGTAAACAATACAGGCCATTAAATGTTTCACTCATAATATTTAGAACAGCCTTCCCCAAATTTGTTCTTCAGCTGTTTGGGGTTTTGTCGTCCAAAATTGTTGAAAGGCAGCAGGTTGGGGAAGGCTGATTTAGAAGAACGATGCATTACTAATGCAATGTTGCTATCTATCCTGATTTATGAATCTTAATGGAATTGTGGGATTTCTATTACAACTTTTGCTCCTTACTATTAAAATGGTTATCAATCATTAATTGCATTCAAGTAGATATGAATAACATAGTTTTTCAGATGAACCTGGGCAAATGCTTTGGTCTTTTTCTCTTAACATTAGATTGTTCCTCATGTGGACAAGCTGGTAAAATCTTTCAAAATCAATGGCCTTGCCTCCAGTGCAACATTCTTGGGACAGCTGAGTGAGCTAATACACTGTATGATGTATCATTACTCTGGATTCCCAGAACTCTATGAACCTATTTTAGAAGCTATTAAGGTAATGCAAATAAATTAAATGCTACCTACAGGTTGAAAACGAGGGGTGGTCTTGATGCTCTGCAGTTAATCTGGGCCATTTTCTGATTGAGGGAAGAAATTGGATTATATTGTAGAACTAGAAAAATCACTGGCTAGGAAGATGTGAAAAAATAAAATAAGATCTCTGGTTGCTTAATCCAGAAAAGCACTAAAAAGCAAAATATGGTAATATGCACCCTTACTTTATGGGAGCATTTTCGTAAGAGTTACTGAAGATTATTGGTGATTATCGAAGGGGAAAGTCACCATGTATTAATTCAGTGATAGTGGAAGTGGTTTGAAATGACCAAGATATTTCCTGATCAGAAATGTTGTTTCTATTGCCTTTGTGTTGTGCATTGTGGAAGAATGTATACACTGACTTTTATTTGATTTATTGTATTTCTGTGCCACTTTTCATTCAGATCAAATCAATATATATAGTGCCACCATTGTCATAAGATGTGGAACAATACCGTCCATAAAGGCAGAAAACACACACAGCAGTATATTTGGCTTTGACTGTTGTATCTTTTGGTTGGGGTATCATTTTTAAAAAATGCATCTTATGGTGAACAGAGGCTGTCAAGTGTTTCTGCTACACTTTACAGCTTGAGAGGCACTCTTTGTGGCAAAGAAATAGCAGAAACAGATCAAAGATTACCTACAAGTCTCTGATTTGACAGTATCTTGAGAGTTGATAAGACACAGCCTCTAGTAATTTTTCTTGGCTGTGCATTCACAGTGAATCTTTGATGGCTGGCCAAACAACTGTACTGTCAGTTCTCACAAAGACAACTATGATATTTTTTCAGCATTACCATGAGTAAAGAGCCTGAGTTGTGAGGACAATGTGGGTGACTGTTACTGCTTTGTAGATATTGTTTTGAAAACAAGTGCTTAAAGTTGTTGCTGTTCACTGCTCAGTGTTGAATTTTCCCTTCTTGTAGGACCTTCCCAAACCCAGTGAAGAGAAAATTAAAATGATACTAAATCAGAGTGCCTGGACATCTCAATCCAGTTCCTTGCAATCTTGTCTGTCTAGATTTTCTGGAAAATCTGAAACGGGAAAGACTGGTCTGATTAACTTAGGAAATACATGTTATATGAACAGTGTGATTCAGGCATTATTCATGGCTACAGAGTAAGTTTAAACTTCCTCTTGTGAGGAATCCCAGGCATTTGTTTGTACTAAATAATTTTTTTAAAAAAATAATTCATGGAGCACATCATTATGGTTTTGATATTGCCAGTGAAGAACTAGGTAACATGGCAAAATTGGTCCACTGGCCCAAATTAGTTTTCCTTAACCAAACATTGAGCTCAAATATATTGGAGTTCACATTATATCCTGCATGTCATCATGTATTCATGTTAATATTGGTAAAAATTATTCCATTTACATAAGTCATCATGGCAATAAAATTTTGTTTACTTTGTTCCCTGATAGATATTTATGCACTCAAAGAAAATCACCAATTGGGAGTTTTTTGAAAAATGCCCAATTTTTTTATTTTATTTTTAGTCTTATCACCTTCTATAATTTTTTTTTTTTAATCCAGTTTGAATTAAAACAAGGTATGTGTTGTATGGGGACACAGGTGGCGCTGTGGGTTAAAGCCTCAGCGCCTAGGACTTGCTGATCGAAAGGTCGGCGGTTCGAATCCCTGCTGCGGGGTGCGCTCCCGCTGCTCGGTCCCAGCGCCTGCCAACCTAGCAGTTCGAAAGCACCTCCGGGTGCAAGTAGATAAATAGGGACCGCTTACCAGCGGGAAGGTAAACGGCGTTTCCGTGTGCAGCTCTGGCTCACCAGAGCAGCGATGTCACACTGGCCATGTGACCCGGAAGTGTCTCCGGACAGCGCTGGCCCCTGGCCTCTTAAGTGAGATGGGCGCACAACCCCAGAGTCTGTCAAGACTGGCCCGTACGGGCAGGGGTACCTTTACCTTTACCTATGTGTTGTATGAATAATGGTTGATAATCTGACTAAGTCATACTTGGAGTTGGCCACTTTAAACCAGTGGAATAAAAGGATTTCACTGATTTCATTGTAACAACTCTAGTAGGACTAGTGTTGGATATTGCCCATAGTGTGCTGGGTCATTCAGACCATTCTGCGTTACAAAAGTAAACACTGACCAAAGCTAATGTCAGATAAATCTGTTCTGCGCCATCAAAACACTGTGTATATGACGAAACATGAAACCATTGTCATCTCATCTCTTTCTCTTTTGCAGTTTCAGGAGGCACGTATTATCTTTAAATCTAAATGGGTGCAATACATTAATGAGAAAGTTGCAACATCTATTTGCATTTTTGGCTCATACTCAGGTGTGTGTAACTCTTTTAAGTTTCTGAATATTGTAGCCATAATATCCAAAACTTGCATCTGTCTAAATGTTCTACCAGAATGTACCTAGACAAAAATACATTCATATTTCATATAGAATATTTGAATATTCTCAGCTTTTCTAAGCCAAAAGAAAAGAATAGCCTTATTTTCCATGAGTGAAATTTTATAAGTTGCAAAAACCTGTGCAGAATAGTTAAAATCTAGCCAACATAGTTGAGATTTTCAGAGTAGCAATTTTTGATTGTCACCAGTTTCAGATGTTTGTTCCCAGCTTCTCAGACCTTGCTTTGTGAAGTCAGAAATGAGCATCCAAGTATGGCTGCTGTGTACATCTAAAAAAAAACGCTGTACATAAGGCACCGAAAAGATTAGGAAAAGGGGATGAAGTAGTTCATATTCTTGCTACACCCATATAACTTTTCTAGCTTTAAGCCGTTTGTCTACTTGCATATTTTGTAGAAAAAAGATTTGTTTAGGTTCTAGATTATTTTTATGTAAGAGATAGATTTGAAGGTACAACTATGTGCACTAGACCTGTGGATGTTTTTTTATACCTGAGATTTATTCTGTCATACTTGCATGCACTTGCAATCTATTCATTTGAGCGTCCCAATGCAGAAATTAAGGAATGCTTCATAGAGTGGTGTCATTACTTTGCATTTCACTTGCTTTTGCTTGCTTCCTGATACAGAGAGAAGCCTATGCTCCTCGGATTTTCTTTGAGGCTTCCAGGCCACCCTGGTTCACCCCTAGGTCCCAGCAGGACTGCTCTGAGTATCTTCGGTTCCTGCTAGATAGGTATGGTGCTCTGAAATCCGCATTGTTGACCAGAGAAAAATAACCAGAGATACCATCACAGATTTCTAAGTTCTTTTGTGCTAGAGTTTTACCTAGAATTGCAAGGTATAACAGTATTCCCAATCTTCAAGGATTCTGAACTGAGGGAGGAATTCAGTGTCACAGTATTATGATCTTTCCTTCAGTGCAAGCATCTCTGCTTGCCAAATGACATGCTCTCCCGTCCAGTGTTAGAAACACAGATATATAAGCTAGGCGCCAAATGGTTCCTTAAACCAGGGTTACAGTCTCCAAAATGGAATGCCTAGTTGCCATTTTGGGGCCAAATGGCTCAAACATATTTTTTCAATATGTCATTTGAGTTCTTGAAATTTGTTCTGATTGTGCAGATAAAATATAACAGATAGCATTATACAGGATGTGTTGCTAGTGTGGGAAAACAATCAAGATCCAAGGATCCCCAGGCATGCACCTCCAGATGGTGGAGACGACAGGCACCATCCTGGCACCTGGGCATCTTCACTTGGTAGCAAGGGGTCAATAGCCAGATGCAAAATGCGCCTGGAGAATTTCAAACACTGCTCCTGTCTCCCTCCCCCCACATGGATCTGGAGGGTCTCCTGATTAGGAGGAGGAGTAACCCTGTTGCATAAGGGTGACTTGCTTAGTTTAATTGAATGTGGCCCTGAATATCTGTGGTAGAGAACTGCTGCTGGGGGGTGGGATCTAGGTTCTGTTTGGTCTCTTTAATTAGCATGCATTTGCAAAGCCAAAATGGCTGACTACCCTTCTTAACTCCAACATGCATGCATGCCATTGGTGTTTACATCTGTAGTATAACCTTTTTTTTCTCCAGTAAGACATTCAACTTGGCTTACAATCAGTAGTTATGTCTGTTCTAGAAAACTCTTGAGTCCCTGCAAGGGATTTTTTTTTTTTTAACGCAGGAAACTTTTTAATGTAATATACTAAATAACTCTCCGGTTTCCTTCCTTAATCAAGTTCCATTAGGGGTAAAAAGTAAATCACAAGGCTGGTACCAACAGTTATTTGTGTGTGACAGTCACAAACACACACACACACAAACTAAAACAGTGATGCTTTAATCAATGAAGAGAAATTGGTAGGGAAATAAATAATCTCATTTGATTTCTCCTCTTTAGGCTGCATGAAGAAGAGAGGACCCTGAAAGCCCTTTCTTTGGGAAAGCTTTCAGAAGATATGAATGAGGAGTCTGTCGTCCAGGAAGTGTCCAGCAAAACGCAGCTGATTACCAAACAACCTTGCAGAGAGGAAAGAACATTAATAGAGAAAATGTTTCGGGGGAAACTGCAAACAAGCATATGTTGTTTGAACTGCAAAAGTACTTCTTACAAAGAAGAAGCCTTCACAGATCTTTCACTTGCTTTCTGTCCTCCTGTATTCTTAGAAAACGTTGACCCACCAAGTACAGAAAATTCACCTGAAGGAAAAGATGACTGCATGGAACAAGTCAGTACTAGGGCATTCAGTCCTGTGGCAGAAACAGCAGCTGATGGTTTAGCAATTGGCGATTGCTGTGAAATGGTCACAAATGATGGGACCTCAAAAGACCCTCCCACTGATACAAACTGTGAAAACACTAAAGATCCTTTTCCATGCAAGGCTGAGAACAGGGATAGTTTGCGGAAACATGTCAGTGAAGCTACTCCCTCAGTTACTGACTTGCTGAATTATTTTCTGGCACCTGAGGTTCTTAAAGGGGATAACAAATATTATTGTGAAAAATGTGCCTCTCTACAGAATGCGGAAAAAACTATGCAAATTGTGGAGGAGCCAGAATACCTCATTCTTACTCTCCTAAGGTTTTCCTACGACCCCAAATGTCACATTAGGCGCAAAATCTTAGACAATGTGTCTTTGCCGCTTGTTCTGGAGTTACCTGTCAAAAGAACTGCGTCACCCTTAAGTCCTGTATCGGGCGTGTGGTCTATGGGTGTTGAATTTTCTGACACTGGTGAGAATCTAGCTAAAAAACTCAAGCCTTCAGGTGCTGAAGAAGTGTGTTGCCCTCAACTAGTCCCTTATGTTATAAGTTCTGTAGTTGTGCATTCTGGCATATCATCTGAAAGTGGGCATTATTATTCTTATGCCCGAAACGTTGCCAGTTCAGGGCCTTCATTAGGATCTTGTGATCAAACCCAAAGTCTGGCTTTAGCTTATCCACAAAGCAACTTGATGGCTGGAGAGGCTCCCGTTGCAGCTGCTGAAAAGGAACTGGATGAAAATGAGGTGTCAAAGGAGTGGTTTTTATTTAATGATAGCCGAGTGACATTTACCTCATTTCAGTCAGTCCAGAAAATTACGAGCAGATTCCCCAAGGACACTGCTTATGTGCTGGTTTACAAAAAACAGAACAGTACAAGTACACCTAGCGCTAAGTCAACCAATGGGCTCTGGGTCAATGGAGATCCCCCTCTGCAGAAAGATCTTATGGATGCCATTACAAAAGACAATAAGCTATATTTGCAGGTAAGGTGCAGACATTGTTAATGTGATCAGCTGTCTTAAGCCTGTAATCCTATACCCACTTAACATTGTAATAAGCACCATTGAACTCAGTGGGACATACTGCTTCTTAGTGGACATGTATATGGTTGTACTGTAAAAGCTTAATGCAGGCATCTAGCTATAGTTATAAGTCCAAGGCTGTCGCTTGCAGACAAATGCAAGAGACTTTGCATGGTTTCGAGCTGCTGGATCCCTTCCATCTACATGGGGCAGCACTTCTGGAGGTAAGAGCACAGTGCTGACATCTCTTCACACAATGGTTTGGCAACTAACTTCAGATTGTTTTTTGGCTTGTCAAGTTTGTAAGCTGGCTTGTCTAGTTCAGACATCTCACCCAACATTATTATGGTTCCTTAGCCATGTTTGAGTGTGATGTCTGAACTGAGCCTTTACCTAGTAGATCTTTCAGTTGTGTAGGCTATTGTTATATTTTCCACAAGAATACTATGTGACATTCAGTGTGAATATTTTGCAGACATGTAGCTCTGATGATACGTTGTACAGAACAACGTAGTTGCAGTACCAGATGTTTTCTGTGAAGAATTGGGGGGGGGGGGAATGGCTTTCACTGAAAATTCATGGCTGAATCTTTGTTCATTAAGTAAGGAGGTGTTTAAAAGCTTCCAAACATTATTTTTGTAGAATGCAACTTGATTTTTATTTAGTTGAGAAAAGTTGGAATATCTGGCAATTCAATTTGCTGTATGACTATCTTAACAATGCAAAGTAACCTCAGTTGTGATGCAAAAATAAATGTGGTTTAATATTTTCTAAACAAACACAAAGGAAAGGAACAAACAAATGTGTTTCATGGAAAGGGTCTGCACCACTTCATCCTTTACAAGTTACAGCTATAATTTTTGTTAAACTTTCTGAAGTCTGTATCGTAGGGATGGGGAATCTGTGGCCTTAGGTGCTGGTGTACTGCAGCTTCCCTTATTGACCATTGTGGCTGGGGTGGATAGGAGTCCAGCAACATCTGAAGAGCCGTATTCTCCCCACCCTTGATGTATCAGCATTAAATAGTTTCTGATCTGTAGATGCAGCTTAGTTAACTCATTTAATTTCATAACTCTAGAATTACTAGGTTGATTTGCATAAACATGTTGTTCAAAAACCCATTTTGCACAGGTAACATTTTATAGTGGAGCTTAATAGGGAGATTTTTGAACTCTTGAGGGTATTTGAAGGGAATTTATTCATTTTTAAAATGTATTCCTTAAACGATTGGCTATTTTGTGACATACACCGCAACTTTCTAAAACCTTTTGGGATAAATGCTAGGTCTAATATTAGCATGCCTTCAACTTTTTCTTGGCTAAACATGGTTGCAAGAGCAAGTTTACACTGATAAGGAGTTGGCTTCAGCCTTATCAGTTTTTATGATGAAACCTATGGTGTAAATGCAGATTTGGGTTCAGCTGCTCGTTTTTCCCTCAAGCAACATCAAAACTCAACATTGCTCAAGTACGATTACTAAAGACAGAATTCCTGTAACACTTGTACTTGATGAACTTAATAACCCCTAGTAGCTTAATGAACACCATTGGTGTACACCATGAAACAGTCATTGCAGTATCATCACCTGGGAATTGTATTGAGGCTTTAATCACCAGGCCAGTATGTGCACGAGAACTGAAATTATACAACCTGTATCGTTTGAAGTCATTCTACAGCTTTCATGATCTTGCTAGGATTGTAAGAATGATAGCTTTGGGTTCATTTTAAAAGTTTGTAGCACTTAAATTTGTCAGGCAATGTTTGAATATGTGATTGAAATAGCTTTGGGTGTCCTCAGGCTGTTTCACAAGAAGCAGCTTTTGTATATACCGAGTAGCAGCCCTCCAGGTGTGTGTGTGTCTTTAAAAGTAATTTTGGGGAGGCAAAAGTAACAATTGATTTAGCTTTCATTCCTTTAATGATGCCTGCCACTTAAAGCATTTAAGTTACAGACAATCTTAAATTATTTACATGGTAAACTACCACATGATCTTTGGATGAAGGGCAGTATATAAATTTAATTAATTGATGATGATTATAATCTCTGCTGTATAGTGTTAGCAGGTGCTTCTGTTACTTGCTTCTGCTTTTGAGTTTCTGCTTGAGCATTCTGCAGCACTGCTGAACAAAACTGGTGTAGCTGTGCCAAATGTAAAATTCCGTGTGCCCCCCCCCTTACTCTGAAATTAGCTTAAATGTTCATAACTAGGTTTATTTGTCTGTTTCAGGAGCAGGAGCTTAGCGCTCGAACACAGGCCCTTCAAGCAGCTGCAGCTTCGTGCTCCTTTCGGCCAAATGGATTTGATGACAATGACCCCCCAGGAAGCTGTGGGCCAACTGGCGGAGGTGGTGGAGGCGGATTTAGCACTCTTGGCAGATTAGTGTTCTAGGAAGAGAGCATCAGATGCATTGGTTTCCAAACAGCTCCTGATACTGCTTAGGACTGTTCTTACTGAACTGTATTAAATAATGTACTAAGCTTTTTTTTCAAGATGTGATCTTTGTTCTAAAGAGAACTCTCTTTTTTTATTTGAAATAAATAAGTGCATCATGGAGAAATCTACCTCTTAAATTCACTTGTTTTTATGGAAAGATATTCTTCCAAAAGAGGAGTTAGAAGATTTTTATGACACTAGATGAACTAGTAAAAAGCACTTGCAATATGTAATCCCAAATCCCAATGAAAGAATAATTATTCTTTGAAAAGAGATGGTTACTCAACCCCAGCAGTGTTTGCGGTGGGGTTAATTTGTCCATAAATCTATAAATCCTCAAAGGCTCTGGAGTTGGTAACCTGAAAATAAATGAAAATCCAATGTGCTAACAATGTAATCCAGGATAAGAAATACTCAAACTCAATATATTTGCATTACAGGTACATATATTAAAAAGTCACTTTAATGTGCTTGTTAAATCATTTTTCCAAATGTGCATGGTCTTGTAGGGGGTGGGAATTTAAAAAAAATGCAAAGTTTGTAGTATTTTTAATTGCTTTGAGAATTTTAAAATTATTTCAGGGAGTACATCTGCTGTGTTTTGAAGGAAAAGACTTTGTACGTGCCTTGTACTTTAACAAAGTACAAAACCTTTTGAGGCTGCGGAAGAGTGTAGAACATGAGATGTTAATTTCTTGTTTAATATGAACTTAATACGTTTTTGGAAAGTGTTAGCTTCACCAGAAGTAAAGTCTGATGGTTCTAAAATTACATTTGTTGCTCGTGATTTTCAGTTCAAAATGGACTTCCGTTTTATTCTGTATATATTGACAGCACTGCTTTTGTGGGATACAAAAAAAGATGGTAATGAAACTTTATCCATATTGCTGAGATGAAACATTTTCGGCAACTGACATTTTCATGCTTTTGAACTTTACATATTTGGGGTGTGGCAGGAAGCCTCTTTGTTGGGGAAGATTGAGGGCACAAGAAAGATTGAGGGCACAAGATGTTGGGAAAGATTGAGGGCACAAGAAGAAGGGGACGACAGAAGACGAGATGGTTGGACAGTGTTCTCGAAGCTACAAACATGAGTGACCAAACTGCGGGAGGCAGTGGAAGACAGGAGTGCCTGGCGTGCTCTGGTCCATGGGGTCGTGAAGAGTCGGACATGGCTAAACGACTAAACAACAACAACAACAGGAAACCTCTTATTCATCCCTCTTTTTGAAAAGCCAACATATGGATATAAAACAAAGTTTTAAATGTTTGGCTAAGACCACCACCTCCACCTCCTTATGCCTTCACTCTGTGCTCCATCAGAACTATCCAATGAGCTTTGCATGGAGTACTCTTTACAAATCTTATTTATATAATCGTACAGGATTAGTTCAAAGGAAATGTTTAGAGCACCTTGGTAAGAGAAATTTTAAAGGTAAATACAGTAGTCTGATTCTAAACATGCTTATTTGTAAAAATACAAAATACTGTATTTTTAATATTGTATTGTTTATAAGCCGCCTAGAGAATATTTACTGATGGGTAGTCGTATCAAATAATAAAATAGAAAAGTGGGTTGTTGAAGGATTGCACTTGCTGCAGTGAGGTCACTGTTGGCAAAAAGCTCCACTTGGGAATGATTTTATATATATATATATAATATATATATATATATATATATATATATATATATATATATATATATATATATATATATATAATATGAAGATATGTCCTTCTCTGGCAGAATCATGGGGCTATTTATGGGGATGCTACATACAGAAGAGTGAGAAGCCAATATAGTGACATATCCTTTTTTAAATAATGTTGGATTTTTCAGAGACTACAGCAAAACAAGCATGTTGAATTGTTTACTGACATGTCTTGTGCTTTTCCTTGCTTTAATAATTAAAGGCTTCGATCCTAAGTTAAGTAAACTTACGGAAGTTCATAGAGGAAACACTTCCTGTTCTGCAGTCATCCATGACCCATAAACCTTTCTGGAGGGTTTGGGGGTGAAGGACTTCAGAACAATGTGATGGGGCTGCTGGGAAGGGCAGGATACTCCAAATCTGGGCTTGATCTAAACTAAATGAAGTTTACAGAATAATTCTCTTCCCCACCCTCCATCTCCAGCATTTCCCTGTGCCCCCAACCCACGTTCAGAAGAGGCCCCTCAATCCTCCAGAGAGATGCTTGGGAAGGAAGCACAGTGGCTGCAGGAGGGAAGAAGGAACAGGAAATATTTCATCTGTGAGGTTAAATTAAGACCCTAGGATCTAAGCCAAAATATTGTTCTGCTTAAAAGAGGATTGGTGCATCAGTAGTACATGTACTGCTGCAGCCAAGAAAGATAAGCAAGAGAGGAGAGCTTTTGGTTAGGCTGAACTGGTGAGAACTCTTGTGTCTTGTGGTTTGCCATCTGAAAACATGCAGCCTATAGGCTTAGGAGCCCTGACCCTTTCTTTGCAAGTCTGCATTCTCCAGTTGTATTCACCATAGAGAATAAGCAGTGGGAAATAAATGAATAAGGAGCTGCTGGATTAGAACAAAGATCTATCTAATTTTGGCATCCGCTTTCCCACAATGGCTAACAGGGTGCCCTTGGAAAGCTCTCATTCTCGCTGTTGTTCAAGTTAGAGAATATACTTTTAGAACCTGAATAAAAGGCTAAAAATGCAGGTGAATTTTTTTAGGTTTCAAGTAAGTGAGGATTAACTTCTGCCATATGGAGCTGGTCATGAAATGCATGCAGATTTATGTTCTGTTTCTACCTTTTGGCAGATTCTATGGTCAGCTGACGGTATTGGCATCATGAAAGAGGTTTCAGTGTTCTTCCCTTGGAGTCTTTTCCTCTGCTGGCGCTTGTATTATATGCATTTTCCATGGCCAGAAATCTATATCCTGAAAATACAAAAACACCACTGGCAAAAAGAATAGCATCCTTAAAAGTTTCTTGCAGCTCTTAAGCTGACATCACGTTAAAAGAGAGGTCACAAAACTAACTGCAGGTACCAGAAAATAACATTTTAAACTTGCAGTAGTCTTGAACAGGAGTCAGTAAACTTTTTCAGCAGGCGGCCAGTCCACTGTCCCTCAGACCTTGTGGGGGGGCCGGACTATATGGGGGGGTGAATGAACAAATTCCTATGCCCCACAAATAACCCAGAGATGCATTTTAAATAAAAGCACACATTCTACTCGTGTAAAAACATCAGGCAGGCCCCACAAATAAGCCAGAGATGTATTTAAAATACAAGGACACATTCTACTCATGTAAAAACATGCTGATTCCCGGACCGTCCGCGGGTTGGATTTAGAAGGCGATTGGTCCAGATCCGGTCCCCGAGCCTTAGTTTGCCTACCCATGGTCTTTAATTTAAATGGTGTTGAGCCAGCATCAATATTATGTTGCAGGAGCTGTTGTATGGAAACAGGCACTACTTTTTAAAAGGAAAACACTTTTAAGCTTGTCATTTGCCACAGTCCAATTCTACAATGTCCTTAGATGGATGTAGCAACTGTGTTCTGAGGTGCAAGTCATTAACCCTGAGATTACTGTTGAGATTCAGAACTTAACTGGTTAAGTGTTCTGAGGAGTGCGTCACCATCTGACGTCAGCTTTATAAGCTGGGAGGACCAAACTCTTCCCTCTGTGTCTTTGAGGGAGACGGATGCAGTTTGTAATGGCTGCCATGGCTGAAAGAAGCCCAGGACTGTTTACCTGAGAAATGTCGCAATAAAGAACTGTTTAATTGGACTCACAAACTGCTTGATGTGTTTGTGTTTGCCCGGAGCACGGAAGCGGCAGTAGCGGCAGTCTTTCACCGCTGTGTTTACTCTGCTACGGCGTGACTGAAGAGACAGCAGAGTTGCGCAGAAGGAAGTGTGCTGGACGCTGTTAATGACTGATTGGGATCGTAAGCCAATCAGCGAGGTCACGCCTAATCAATTATCGCATAATTACTATTGACCCCAGTGCATAATATGGGGCCACTTGCAAGTTTTTGTCCTAAAGATGCCCTCTGCTTGGTGCCTCTCCTGCTGCCCCCACACTGCCCACTTTGACCCACCTGAATCCTAATTGCTCTCCTTTTGCAACCTACTTAGGCTCAAGCCAGCTTTGGGGACCCACCAGCAGAAGTCCAGTGTCCTAAACTCATAGCATGTCCACCTGATTCTGCAAAGTGTACATTTGCTTCCTTGTGCATTAGTCTCCACTTTTCTGTAATCAGTCCCCAGAATACAGAGGGAGAGAATGCAATGTCGTTGCAGCATTTGAGTACAAATGAAACCACCGTATGCAAATTAATAAAAGGGCTGTGCAGCGGTTGATCTCTACATGTAGAAGTGATTTGAAATTATTGCACTAGTTTTGTCAGTAGGCAAAAAAATGGGGGGGGGCTTAGGATTTTTTCTGTAATTGATTTATAATTTAATTTTTTACTTTTAATGTTTTTTTATTATACAAATTATATTTTTAGTGGATAAAGGGCAGTATATAAATTGAATTAAGAAGAAGAAGAAAGTAGCTTTCCTGTGTGTTTGGCTACTTGTTTTAAGGCTTGGGGAAGAGCTACCATACTTAGCCTCTCAATATTTGAATATAATGGGATCCTAAGGAGTTTTTCCTGCCAACCTAGCAGTTCGAAAGCACGTCAAAGTGCAAGTAGATAAATAGGTACTGCTCCGGTGGGAAGGTAAATGGCGTTTCCGTGCGCTGCTCTGGCTCGCCAGAAGCAGCTTAGTCATGCTGGCCACATGACCTGGAAGCTGTACACTGGCTCCCTTGGCCAATAAAGCGAGATGAGTGCTGCAACCCCAGAGTCGGCCATTACTGGACCTAATGGTCAGGGGTCCCTTTACCTTTAATGAGTTTTTCAACCCTCCCATTTCCACTGTAGCTCCTTGTGCCTCCTGAAAAGGCACTCATGTAAGGTAGACCCCCCCCCCCGTGTGCAATGAAATGTGGCACAAGGCAAGCAGCAGCCCCTTTCCCCATGCAGTTCTATACATCAGTATTTATGTAGCGCCCCCTTCCCATGCATGGATGGCCACTGGTCACATCAGAGGGTGGGGCTAGCCTGTACAGCTCTCCTGAAGCATTCCATGAATCCCTCTATAACCTTTGTAGTGAAGCCCTGCTGATCAAATCCAAATCTCTTTTTAAACTCTGTTGAGTAAGTTCAAATATTATTTTTTGCAAACCCTACCAGAATGCACTTGTGTGCTGAATTGCTCATGAAGAGTGAATGTTGCTTACGTTGGGGCAAGCAGCTAACTGGAAGATTATTCTTCCTAGTATAGTGGTACCTCGGGTGACGAACTTAATTCGTTCTGGTGGTTCTTTCTTAACCTGAAACTGTTCTTAACCTGAGGTACCACTTTAGCTAATGGGGCCTCCCGTTGTTGCTGCCTCACAATTTCTGTTCTCATCCTGAAGCAAAGTTCTTAACCCGAGGTACTATTTCTGGGTTAGTGGAGTCTGTAACCTGAAGTGTCTGTAACCCATGGTGCCACTGTACAGAAATTTCAAATAAGAATGGAGTCCCTTTTTTCTGTTCATTGAATCTTAGCTTTCAGATCCTCTTAAAGGTGAGTTCATTTCTGGTAGAAAAGCAGCAAAGCTTTAAAATAAATCTGTAAATAATTAGCCATGGGAGCTGGCAATCAAAGCACCAGGATACCACCCTCCAGCCACCAAAAAGCCAAGCTGATACACTAAGGCGCAAAATCGAAAGGTTTAATCTGGATCAGATACATCCAAGCTGCTACGAGTGCTTTTAAGAAACAACGACAACGCCCATATTTTGGTGTGTTTTCACCTTAATCCACTGTTGCCTCTCACATATGTTCTTCTTAGTTGCTGCCCCTGACTTCTCTGTCTCATTCAGTACCTTCAGTGTGAAAATGTTTGATAAAACTTGCTCTGTATTCACCAGTGCTAAAGAATAGCACTGGACAGAAAGAATAATATCTTTGTTTACTTTGAACCTCCATTAACTCCTCTTGACTCTTAATGAATACTAAGGTGTGTGTGTTTTTAATAAAGGCTCCGCAGTTCGTTAAATCTTCTACAGCTGAAACGGTACCATTTTAATTCCTTGGCACACCTCTCTTCTGAGTTTAAATCAACATAAGGTCCACAAATGTTCATTTTTGCTCAGAACTGGTCAACAAACCTAGGATTGAGCATTTCTCGCTAAAAGTGAACATCTAATTTACAAGGGAACATCCTGTTCTAAAATCAAACTTGTTGCTCTTTTCTTTTGGCACTTGACACCTACGCCTGAGGAAGAGTTCTGTATAATTTGAAAACTTGCTTCCTGTGTTTTATAGTTGGCCTTGTTTTTCAAAACAAAATAACAAAATAACCAGGATAGTCTTACTTGTTTTATTGTAGGTAAGAAAGGCATTAACCTGATCTAGGGGAAAACACAACCACATAATGGCAGTTCAAGGTTGAAAACTACTCGTGTGAATGGCTCCATATGCAAAGCTCTACTTAAGTTTACCATGCTCTCTCAACCACAAACTTACGGTAAAAAGAAAAGAAAAAATGCACATATCCCAATACAATGAGGAACTCACCCTGCTAGATTTTCTGTACTTGTTCTTCCTGTCTGCATCAACATCAAGCTTTTAGTCCAGACTTCCTCAACCTCGGCCCTTCAGTTTTTGGCCTACAACTCCCATGATCCCTAGTTAGCAGGTCCAGTGGTCAGGGATGATGGGAATTGTAGTCTCAAAACATCTGGAGGGCCGAGTTTGAGGAAGCCTGTTCTAGTCCTTAGAATTTAATGCACCGCACCCCCGATAATCCTTCAGCTTGAATTATTTCCCCAGCACATGCCAACTTTCTTCCTGGGAGTGGTCTAGGGCAAGGGGGTATGTTGGGCCAAGCCATTCATCTTTTTGACATATTTAGCATTAAGTGTATGAATAGCTTGGGATGGTGAATTTGAGAACTGACCTCTTCCTTTTGAGATGTTTTAATATTTGGAGGCGGGTATATTTATGTGCATCAAAACCAACTAAAGATGGTGTTTCAAAGACAGGGTGTTTGTTTTTCAAAAAGGAAAAAAACCTATTTTTAAAATTCTACAGAGTTTTGAATTAAAAAAAAAACGTGCAGCAAAAGCAAAGAAAAACATTCCAGTCTAAATTTGGAGTATTGCTTTAGGGAAGTGATCAAGCAGAATGTTCCACTTTGCCTTGAGATGGATGCCAAGTTAAACAGTTCAGCCAATATCTCCTACAATTCAACTGAAATGTACTTCAGGCCAAGAGTTTGTGTTAAATTAGATGGGTAAAGGGGGGGAGAGATCCAGTTCTCACACACATGGAAGCTGCTGCAACCAAAACTGCACCTAAAATAGGCTCACTTAGCCACAGTATGAAAATCAGAATGAAAAGAACAAATGCCTTGAGATTAGGGACGATGAACCCTTGGTCCTCCAGATGTTGTTAGACCAAACAAAACATCCACCCCCGTTCATGAGGTCAACAATATGTTGAGGATCACAGGTTCACCACCCCTGCTTGAGATTGAAGATTTAAGAGGAAACCATCACTAAAATGTCCAGGTAAATAAATAAGGGAGTCAGGAAGAGTCATGTATGTGACAGGAAACAATTGTTTTCTTACATTTAATTTCCTATTTTTTAGAACTGAATAGCTTAGAACTGCTGGCACAATGGGATTCTGTTTCCTTTCCTCCTGTACACTCCCCAAAATCTGCTCCAGATGATCCCTCAGAGTCCAGGAGCTGATTTTGAGGGTGTGCAGCAGACCAGACAGGACAGGAAAGAAGGAGGAAGCTCCATTGTGTGTATCTGTTCGGCCATCAGAGCTGCAACATTGGATATGGCCCATTGATTGTGACAAATGAGGGCTAGCACATTTTTTAAAATGACTGCAACCTCTTAATTGGTGCATCTAAATACCGGTAATTTAATGGGGTGCTTTCTTTTTGTGTAGTATCACTGGAATTCTATTTAACAGTTGAATTGTTCTATTAACTGGGCTTTGTTTAGCCCTATATTTTACAGCTGCTTTTGACACTGGTAGTGTCTCTCTGTTATCAGTTACTTTTATAAATAGTCCTGGGTTGTCTTTGTAGTTCAGCTGGTGGGCAAAGTCACTGACCTGTCCAGGGATGATTACTTATCATGTAATATTAGGCCAGATCCTGAAAGGGGCTGAGCACTTACAATCCTGCAGCAAGTCAGTTATTCAAGGAACAAACTCTGATGCATAGTATAAAAATGAATGTCACACGGTATCATTATCATCATCATCACTGTTATTTTTATCTGTTTGTTTATATCTACAAGAAATTGACAAGAAATGTATAGCAGGAACCGAACACACCAGATAACCATTATATCATGGTCTTTGCCTCTGTTCCTTTGGAAAGAAAATAGATTTTGAGGTGACCACATTAATGCAAAGTTTCAGGCTTGTTTTAAATATATAGCTTGGAGCCAGGTTCTAAAATTTTCCCCTAGATCAAAAGCCCTCCGAGTTTCCAGTAGTCACAGGGTACTTTACTACGAGTTAAGATCCAAATGTTAAAGGCTTTGAAACAAAGTGCTGGTGCCTCCAAAATATCTGCTTGCTGCTCACACAACCCTATTCAATCTCTGTAGTCAAATAGGGCAGTGAATGCAGCTTGTGTAGAGCCAGTATTTCTTGCTAGAAACTAGATGGTGCTCTAGTGCTAGCTGTTTTTCAGCCCTACAAAGAGCTGAAGAATTCACTTTAGAGAAAGCTTTTCCTTCCTGTTCCTCAGAACAGTGCTGGGAGCCAGTTTTCCCTGGTATGTTTAACTGCTTACACCCTCCCCCCCCAAAAAAAACCCACCAAAGGAGAAAAGCACCTTTTAAAACTGAACAGTGGCTGGCTTTTCTCAGGTTGGGGGCAGCTGTGAAACTGAAAAAAGCTGCAGCTTCACATGAAATGCCCTTGTCAGCTCCTTTGCATCATCAGTGCTGTCTCTTGAAACCTCCAGCTCATTTCCTTCTGTTGCCACAGCACATGGGGACGAGCCCTTGCTTCCAAGGCCAAACTTTTTTTGTCTGTTTTAAATTGTTCCTTGTGCAACTGTAAAAACCGAGAGCATGACTTTTGTCCAATTGCATTGCTCCAGTTTGGTATGAATATGCAGTTGTGCAAGCTGTGTTTGCCTGCGGTGCTGCTGTCAACTAAAGAACACTCCTAAGGAGCTGCACTTGCTGCCAGAAAACACCATCATTAAACTGATCTCTGCAGTGCAATTCTGAAGTTCAAGATTACTTAGTCAGGCAAATATTTTAGATCCATAAATCTTTCACGTGTTACAGCATTACAGGTCTTGAAAGAACTTTTAATTCACGTTTCCTTCGGCCCGATCCCTCCCTTAACAACAGTATAGCCAATGAAATCTACATTCAGTTTTAGATGCAAGAGGTCTTTTATTTGTTTGACTATGTAGTTGCCAAGCCCAGAGAGGTTTTGGTCTATCACCATAGCTGAACTGGTTTCATTTCAAGGTTGCAGTTTAATGCACACTGCTGTAGAATTACATCCTATTGAAATCAATGGAACATCTGAGTAAATATGGACATGATTGGGCTGCAAATATATTCTGCAACCATACCGACACCCAGCAAAACTGTAGTAGGGAGTCATATTTATAGTGTCAGACTAGGATTAGAGAAATCCAGGTTCAAATCGTCACTTGACCATGAAACCAACTCTCATCTTAGTCTACTTCACAGAGTTGTGAGGATTAAATTGAACCATGCACACTGCCTTGGAGGGAAAGTTGGCTATGGATGTGATAATATATTGACAAAAAGTTTAATAATGAACCGTGAAACTAGTTCGGCATGTCCCAGGAGGCATTGGGCTTGCATTAGTCAAAGAGGGTTTGACAACTTTGGAACCAGTTCATCAACTTCATTGCGTGTGGACAAGCCCTCTCCTGGCATTGCTGCATTGAAGAGCGAACAAGGTATCAGTGGGGCTCTGTATTTATCCCCACCTCAAGGTTGCATGAATTTTTATGGCCCCTTGCATGATAATAAACTTATGCAGCATATACCTTTTTATATATGTGGAGGCTCCCTGTGCAAGTGAGAACCCTGTACAAATGGTACTCAGCGTGCAAAAAGGTTTGAGCTGGTTGTTCCAACTCAACCACATGGCTCTCGCCAGCCATTGCTGTGTTCCTATACTCAGGGCATTTTTTCAGCCAGAACTTTCTAGAACAGTGTTCCGGCACCTCTCAGCTGGCCCCAGAAGTGTGTGGAGAGACTTCACCAACCTCAGCAAAGCCCTTAAGAAGACCCTCCCCAGAGCCAGCTCCGAGCGCCTTCTGGCAGTTCCCTCACTGCGAGCAGTGAGGTTACAGGGAACCAAGCAGAGGGCCTTCTCAGTAGTGGCACCTGCCCTGTGGAATGCCCTCTCATCAGATGTCAAGGAAATAAACAACTATCTGGCTTTTAGAAGACATCTGAAGGCAGCCCTGTATCGGGAAATTTTTAATGTCTAATGTTTTACAATTTTTTATGTGCTGTAAGCGGGACGCGGGTGGCGCTGTGGGTTAAAGCCTCAGCGCCTAGGACTTGCTGATCGAAAGGTCGGCGGTTCGAACCCCCGCGGCGGGGTGC
This sequence comes from Podarcis melisellensis, assembly GCF_964234715.1. Lineage (NCBI taxonomy): Eukaryota > Metazoa > Chordata > Lepidosauria > Squamata > Lacertidae > Podarcis > Podarcis melisellensis. The sequence goes on from NC_138541.1 coordinate 35,944,138, forward strand.
ACTCCCGTCGTTCGGTCCCAGCGCCTGCCAACCTAGCAGTTCGAAAGCACCTCCGGGTGCAAGTAGATAAATAGGGACCGCTTACCAGCGTGAAGGTAAACAGTGTTCCGTGTGCTGCGCTGGCTCGCCAGATGCAGCTTGTCACGCTGGCCACGTGACCTGGAAGTGTCTGCGGACAGCGCTGGCTCCCGGCCTATAGAGTGAGATGAGTGCACAACCCTAGAGTCTGGCAAGACTGGCCCGAACGGTACCCGAACGGCAGGGGTACATTTACCTTTACCTTTATGTGCTGTAAGCAGCCTAGAGTGGCTGGGGAAACCCAGCCAGATGGGTGGGGAAGAAGAAGAAGAAGAAGAAGAAGAAGAAGAAGAAGAAGAAGAAGAAGAAGAAGAAGAAGAAGAAGCAGCAGCAGCAGCCTGAAGGGGGCATCCTCTATGGGCTTTGGAGAGGGTCTTCTCGTGAGACAGAGGTGCAGTGGGGCACAGAAGTCTCTCCTCTGCAAGGCTCTGGCTGGATAGTAGACCCCACCCTGGGTGTGTTCCAGCACCATTTTCTCTAGGGGGGAAAAAACCCACAGCCTATACCAATAATTTAGGAACACTTTGTATCTAAGCTAAGTTTTACTGCCTGTGCAACTTTTCTGAAGCATGTTACTCTGACCTTTAAGGACTTCGTAAATAGCCCATTTACCAAACATGTGGTCTTTTTCCTATGCTAGGGAAGAAGGAAACTTTGGAAAGAAATTATTTAAGGGGAAATTTTGGAACTCACTTTGTGTAGAAAATATAGGGCTGGAACCAAAGGTTCTCCTCTTCTTCTGTTGAAAGGAATCCTAGAAGTGATGGGTTATAGGTCAGTGATCTGACCCATGATCTTTAACACATTTCTTACCAATCTTCTACCAAACTCATTCATTCACCATGGTGTTTTTTTAATGCAAATACCATTTAGAGGCTCTATAAATTTGGGTTCCAGTGCAAGTTACCAAGTACAAAATTACTGTATTTTTTGCTCTATAAGACTCACTTTTTCCCTCCTAAAAAGTAAGAGAAAATGTGTGAGCGTCTTATGGAGCGAATGCAGGCTGCGCAGCTATCCCAGAAGCCAGAACAGCAAGAGGGATTGCTGCTTTCGCTGCGCAGCAATCCCTCTTGCTGTTCTAGCTTCTGAGATTCATAATATTTTTTTCTTGTTTTCCTCCTCCAAAAACTAGGTGCGTCTTGTGGTCTGGTGCGTCTTATAGAGTGAAAAATACAGTAATTTAAAACACTATTACTTTCATACATTCACTGTTATAACTGAGTTAGCAGCAGAACACAAGTACTGTTGGCTTATTTGACATACTTTTTTAATCAACTCATTGGAGGTTTTCCCAGATGGTACAACCCCAAGTAGAGGAAGGGTAATGGGTGTGATGCAGATCAGTGCTAAATTCCTGCCTCCTAACTCAAGTTGCCTAATTTTTGTATTTGAGATTAACACCCCAGTCCTGTGCATATATACTCAGCTGAATGTCCCAATGTGTTTGGGAACTTATTCCTAAGTAAATGTGCATAGGATTGCATCCTTCAAATCATGTTCTTCCAGAGGGAAATGTCTTGCCTTCCCTCTTAAGTTATTTGCTTTAGTCATTTATTACATTTTTATCTCAATCTTCCTCAGAGGAATTCATGGTAGATATGAGTCTGTCTCCTTCCTTTGTTTGTCCTCAGAACAACCCTATGTGATAAAATAAACTGAAAGACTGCCCCAAGGTAGTGATAGTCCCAAGACTGTAAATGGCTGTAAAATATTGTAAACCCAACTAATGATGTCCATATGTTACCTCTAGAATTGGAGGCAACATGTCTTTGAAAATCAGGTCCTAGAGAACAACAGCAGGAGAGACTTTGGGGGGACTTCCCAGGAGAATCTGATTGCTAAAGAAAATAGAAAGCTGGAATAGATAGGTCTCCCGCTTGTGTTCCCCAATTGAGGCTCATGGCTGATTGGGGATGTGAACATGGATCTCCCAGATCCTAGTGGCTTGTAGAGCTGTAGAAGGCAGGATTCATTTCTTCATATAGGGAACTTAGGGTGACCGTGTATTCTCCTGGTGAAATCTGTAGTTTGAATTATTAGGGAGAATGTGGAAGATTCTGAATGAAGGCAGGGGATTGTATTTCATGTCCTCCTAGTCTTTTCTGTTGCTGGATAAGAGAAATGTATGGCATTTCGCCGGAAACTATAATGTAAATATGAACAGCACTGTGAAAGTATCAATTTTGAGGTTATTGCAGAACATGAACAAATCAAGGGTACAATGGAATCCAGGGGGTTCTACATGGTGTTGATTCTCTATGGTTATTGGAAGTGATTATACACTTAAAGAGTGTTTTCAAGAGTGAAGCTTTGACAAAATAACAATTTCATGCTTTTATCTTTTCAGCCTTAGTCTCAGGGTGTGAGATGCAGAATTTATAGCAGTAACACAAGCATCTTCAATCCACAAGCTAAAATGAAACAGTAGGTTTAAGATTTTAGTAATGTTGGCTTCACTGCGACTATCTTCGCTTAAATTCAGTGTCTTCTATTTAATAGGGCTAGGGACTGTATGGCAGTCCTCTGGATATCATTGGAATTTCAGACTCTTGTTGCTCCCTTAGGCTAATGAGGGCAGTTCACTTCTGGTCTGCATCTCAAATTACTCTCCCACTTATCTTGCCATATTACCCCCATGGACCGATGTCAAGGGTCTCAGCTATACAGCTGCAAATAAAACATTTTGAATGTGTTGTAAAGCGCAATATACAACTGTGACACTAGATGGTGATGGTGAGCTATGGCAAATTCAAGATATTTTTCAAAATGTTTTTTTTTTAAGCATTTTCACAGCGTTTTTAACATGTGTGTAGATTCCACCAAAGACTGCATTTCAGCAATGGATGGAGCTAGATACAAATAGAATTGCACACACTTACTGCACAAACACTTACTTCCCCTGTTCCCCATGAGAGGAATGTCCCTTGGACAATGAAGTTGTAGAAATGCAAGTAAAGGATCACCTAAACTTTGGTGATCTCTCTCCCCTGCGTTTCTGTGACATCATGGTCTTCTTGGGCAGTATGAGGAGAGCTGAAAGCAAGTATTCTTTAGCCAGCTAGGAATATTTCAGAATGAAGAAGCTTCCCTTACTCTCTGATGACTCCTAACTGATCAGTGGAGCAAAGCTGGTTTTCACAACTTTGTTCATCAGGCTTGGCATATGGCATCCTTGGGCAGCTAGCTAGGCCTTCAGAAATATGGCAGAGGCCACCACTGTGCTAGTCTCCCATGCCAAGCCATGTGGAGCCACCAGGCTAAATTACCCACAATGCCTTAGAATGATACAACTGGGGCATTCTTGGAAATTCAAATGGGCCTTTCCAAATTGCCTGGCTGCTGCTGCTGCTACATAAACCTGATGGGGCCCATCAGCCTTTCTGGAGGGGAACACATCATGCCAAAATGAATTGATTCATTCATTCATGCACAGAGGGAACACCCCATACAGCATAGGATTGTCAAGGGGAAGGCGGTGGGGTAGCCATCTTGAGTAGCCATCTTGGATTCGTGGCCATGTAGTGGACGATGGCATCATGAGGGAGACATACATTTCTGGAATTCTGCCTTTTCACAGGGTGCGGCTAAGACAAATTATTCTGTAATACTCTGAAGCAAGCAAGGTTGACTGGCATTCAAACCACAGTCACAACACAGTCTGAGGCTGAGCCCCGGCTTGCATTAAACCCTCCTTTCAGAAGTTTTCTGCCTTCTAATCCTGTGCTTGTTTTGCCAAAACGTACTGCCTCGTCACTGTATGATTTAGGTGCCAACTGTTGATAATAAAAGAAATTTGGAGCTACCTCTACTTGGCTCATACTTGGAGCCTTTTGAGTTTGTGTGACTGCCATGTGATGACTCACTGAACTGCATGTTGTACCATCTACCTATCGGGAGAGTATCTTCCAAATTCTGGACAATATCCCATCATCAAGGCTGGCTATTGGATCCTTCTGGACAGGAAGAACTATCATGGGGTTTCCTGTTTCAGTTAAGCCTTACTTGAGTGCTATGCTTTTGCTTGTCCTGGCTTGCTCCCTTATCCTGCCTCCTGTTTTGTCCTTTGGTCCTGATTACCGGTAATTTATCAGTCTGGATTATTGACTTCTCTGTGGCTCCTCTTTCCTGGCTCATTACAACCCATAGCCTATAGTGTTATCTAATTTTGATGATGATGCATCCTTAAAATGTCCAACATACACATGTGAACTGATGAGTTTGTACGATGCTGCATGAGTGTATATACACATAGATGCATGTCCGTACAAAATGTTCATACTGCATGTAAATGTGGAACAACGTGAACTGAGGTTTGCTCCTGCATTACACTATATGTAGAACAGACTTGACAGGGCACAGTATGAACTAATCCTTCATGTAAGCAGAATGAATTTAGATTTGAATTAAATACTGAAATTGGCAAGAATTCCTTCCCAGCCTTTCCCTGCCTAGGAATGCAAGTTCAACCAAGACCACCTGAGCTTCCTTGCTCTGCTTTGCCTTAGGTTTCCAGCAGCCCCAACCAAAAACTAAAACAAAACGCAGAAGCTGTTGGCAGAGGAAAACGAAAGTCCATGGGGAGACCAGTGTGGGTGGCAACATCTGTCTCACTAGAAGCAGGATATAGGCCATAAGTTATCCTATGGGAACATCACATCTTTCTTGGGAGCTTCACATAATTTTAGTTTAGTCCTAACTCTGGGTCCCTGGAACATTTACAGCAAACAAGCAGGCTAGTAGGGGCTAAACTGCGGTCCACGAAAATACTCCTCCAGTGCTCATAAAAACATAACATTTATGGAATTTAAATAGTTGTAAGATCTTGGACAAATGAAGAAGCATTATTTTCATTGCCATGATCCTACACTTTGTCAAAGGGAAACTCCCCACCAGAGTAGAAATCATATATCGAACAGATGGAAAGCTCTTCAATCTGAGCAGGCTGAAAGCAAAGAGTAAAGTTACTGTAACTTTCATCATAGGGCTTCAGTATGCTGATGATAACATAGTGCGCGCACGCTCAGGGGATGACCTCCAAACCATCCTAAATATCTTTGCAGAAGCTTACGAAAAGCTTGGCCTTTCTCTCAACATCCCAAAAACCAAAGTACTATACCAACAAGTACAAAATAACCCCTCTGCAGCACCATAAATCCAACTCAATGGTGTAACGCTGGAAAATGTCGATCACTTCTCCTATCTAGGCAGTTATCTTTCAACAAGGGCCAGCATTGATGCTGAAATCCAGCATCGCCTGAGCTCTGTGAGTGCGGCTTTCTCCCGATTAAAGGGGAGAGTGTTTGAGGACTGGGACATTTGCAGGGAAACCAAAATGCTTGTTTACAAAGCTATTGTACTACCAACCTTACTATATGCTTGTGAAACATGGGCCACTTATAAACACCATCTCCAACTCCTCAAAAGATTCCATCAACAGTGTCTCCAAAAAATTTTACACATCACTTGGGAAGACAGACAAACTAATATCAGTGTACTGAAAGAAGCAAAGATCACCAGTGTTGAAGCAATGATTCGTCAACATCAACTTTGTTGGACTGGTCATGTTGTGCAGATGCCTGATGATCGTCTTCCAAAGCAACTACTCTATTCCGAACTTAAAAATGGAAAGCGTAATGCTGGTGGTCAACAAAAGAGGTTTAAAGACTGTCTCAAGGCAAATCCAAAATAATGTAGTATAAACACTGACAACTGGGAAGCACTGGCCAGCGATTGCTCCAGTTGGAGAACAGCCTTTACCAAAGGTGTCATGGGCTTTGAAGACACTCAAACTCAGGAAGCGAGGGAGAAACATGCTAAGAGGAAGGCACGCTTGGCAAATCCACACCGTGATCAACTCCCACCCGGAAACCAATGTCCCCAATTTGGAAGGACATGTGGATCCAGAATTGACCTCCACAGTCACTTACTGTGCTGGGCCCGGGGGTAACCCAAGAACCACAGTCCAGGTCCAGTCCAGAATCCATAGGTTCCGCTAGGAGTCAGTCTGACAGGGTCAAGGCAGGGCATGAGGCAGGAAACCAGGCAAGGACAGGTACAGGATCTCAGGCAGGGTCTGGCATACAGCAATGTTGCTCCCGCAACCTGGGGCGGGGTCCGACAGCCTTTTATCTTTGTCAGGGTAATGGCCAGTCCTGATCCCCCAGCAACTCACCTCCCTGTTTCGCCCAAAGGTGAGCACTCCTCCTGCGAGTACTCAGGTCTCTCCTTCTCTCAGACCTTAGTCTCTGCAGCTCGGGAGACGTCGGTGGATTACTAGACCCAGGGGCCGTCTCAGCCTCCCCTGACCCAACCTGTAGTGGAGCAGCTGAAAGTGATGGCCCAGCTGAAGGCAACGAGGTAATCCCCCCATCTGGAGCCAGGGCAGGCTCAGGCACCTGACTCGGCCCAGCTGGTGTTTGTTGCAGGGGAACCTATGCAGACTGGGACTCTTCAGGATCAGGCCCCAGACTTGGTTCAGATGATGCCTGAGGCAAAGGATCCGGTGCAGACTGAGACTTCTCTGGTTCCGAGTTTGAGCCCGAGTCCCAGGCCATCACACTTACGGACTCATTGTTAAAACCCTGTTTATGGAAGACAATCTTACTCAGCGATGAGTGATCACCAAAGAAGAAGAAGAAAGAAAGAAAAACAGGACTTGGGCATTCCCTCTTGCCAGTTCATTGCTTGTGTGCTAAACCAAAAGGGCTGGTGCCAATAAATGCTACTGAATCACATAGCTTTGCCCTGATCTGAGAGGTTCAATCCAGATTCTCTGCCTTCAACCTTGCAAGTTCTGTCCTAGTTCTGCATACCCTCCCATCTCCTGACTTTGACCTAGGAGTCAGGGGGGCTTTTGTTTGTTTTTTGAAACATAAAAATGGTCTAATCTATTGTCCCCTGTGCATGCGTATACTTGTCTCTCTTCAGAACGACCATACAGATGCGCCTTAAATCTCATGTGTCTGTGTAAATATCTTCGTAGCATCTATGGGCATGTTGACTCCATAGTTAAATCCCAGCAAAGTGACCCATTACTGGACATCTGTGGGTAGGCCCACATGCAGGGAAACATATTTTGTGAGCTGTCCATTCATTGATGTGGCAGCAAAAGCTGCTCTCACCACAGGGATCATTTTTCTAACTCCTAGAAGTTGCTGCTTACATTTAGAAAAAGCTGAGTGACCTGGCTCAACGAGACCATTCTGTTGCCGTGAAAGAGATGGGAAAGCCAGTGTGGTGTTCCATGGGCTGGTGTTGAAGGACAGAAGGACAGTTTGGCCTGAATCTCAAGCTCAAAGGGGGCCTCTTTAGACACAAGTGTCTAAAATTTAGACACTTGCTTTGTGTGTGTGTTTGATAAGTTTCACAATTTGTTTTCATGCACATCAGACCAAAATGTGGCACATGCTGCAAATTTAAGTAAATAAGAGATGTGATTTGGTAAAAGACATGATGTGTTTACTGACGGATACAGATCTTGTCCTACTGTCATAGTTATTAATAAAAGCATATCAGAACTAATGGCACAAAATTAGACTGTGATAAACTCAGATCAGCTGATTATATAAACAGAGCACTACTAGTGGCTGGATCAAGTGTGTGTTGAAAGGTAGAGAATTGTTTCATTGTAGTGTCCCGTTCATATTTTGGTGCCTTATATTGTTTGTGTGTGTCAGCAGTTCTAATCTTTATTGTGGACAGGGAAGCTGGAAGTGACCCCAGGCCTCTCTGGACCTTAGAGAGGTGTTGGACTCAGACTGGGAAGACACAGGTTTTTAATCCCTGCTCACTTGTGAAGTTCACTGCATTATCTTGAGCCAGTTGCTATCTTTCAACCTCATCTGCCTCAGAGGGTTTTCGTCTGTGGCACCATCAGGGCTCGACTTTTGAGTCAGAATTCTGTCATCATCGTTGTTATAGTGGCACTGTAAGTACATCTGCAGGTAGACTACCTATGCAAACAGCACATGACAGGAACTAAATATACATTATGTATGTGAGCTTAACAGTGCAACGCTAGCCATGTCTACTCAGAAGTAAGCCCTGTTAATGGGACTTACTCTCAGGCAAGTGGCTAAAGGACCGCAGCCTAAGAGTTCGACCCTAACCATATCTACTCAGAAGTCCTAGTGAATTAAGTGCAACTTATTCCTAGATATGTAAGGTTAAATTGCAGCCTTAAATATGAAACTTTGCAATTATTAGAGGCTTTTATCAGGGTTGCCAACTCTCTCCCCCTCCCCTGCCCCAACATATCAGGAATGTAGAATTTGTAAAGCATGAAATGAGGAAAGATGTGAGGAGAGGGAAATACATTAACACAGTTTAAAAGTAAGGGAAGATCCATACCACACATCAAAAGCACATCTGATATGCATTTAAAGTACATGACTCCCCCCCCCAACAATCCTGGGAACTGTAGTTTGCATAACTGCATCACTAATTGTGAGTTTAATAGTGGGGAAGAGAACCTAGGAAGAAAGCTAAGACTAAAACAGAGATTAGTGAATAGAAGGCACGTGGAGCCAAATATCCACATCACATGTAATGCAAAACATTTCTGTTTCACCTTTATCTGGCATAGCTATGTAAATTTGTTAGACTAAAGCACAAATAATTCCATATTTGCTACATATTGTTCAGTAGCTAGAATGGCTATCTGCAAGGGATGGAGAATGGAGTCATTGTTTAAGTAAAAAAAAATTCTCCTTACTGAGCGGAAATTGTTTCATAACCTTCTCATGTTCCTTAGAGTTATTCTATATTGTATCACAGGGCAAAGCTTTGGCCAAGTGATAAAAGATGGTTTTACTGAGTGTGAGTAAAAAGAGGTTACCATCTTGTCAACCGAAACGATATTAGATCCCATTGGGGTGGTTTGTTAAATTTCCGGCTTGCTATAAAACCTCATTAAATGCCTATTTCCAAACCTACCTGGGGACAGTGGGAATAGCTCTGTATGTACAAATGCTTACTCTTTAGCATCTAAAATCCTCTCTCAGTTACTCATTTACTTGGGAGTGAGTCCCATTAAAATCAGTGACACTTACTTTTGAGTAGACATGCATAGCTTATGCTGAAAATGTCTCCTATTCCTGCTGAGTATTAATTGGCAAATTGACTATTTCAGTAAGAAAATGGAATGGATTGTGTAAATCTATTGGTGATTCTCCCCCCCCCCCGATATCCAGACATTTAAGACCAATCAAAATAAAGGTACACTTCCTAACCCTTTTGTTCTGAGCAACCTGTTTTCAATTAAGTATGTCATGCAGGACAAATTTGCTTTCATCACTTTAAGCAACATCTATGCAAGCGACATAAATGAGATTTAAGACAGTCCCAGTTCTGGCTCCACTTTAGTATACTTCCAAAGAAGTAATGTGTGTAGCCTTTGATTTGAGAGCTAAGGCAGCAATCCTATGTACACTTCCTAGAGTAAGTCCTATTTAATTCAATGGAATATATGCAGTAGATATGCATAGGGTTGCCCTGCCAGTCTCATGGATGTATTTAAAGTAATGTGCAAAGCAGTGGTAAGCCGAACGTATCTGGTGCAATATTTTAAAGCACTTGAGGAAACTGGGACATCCGATTTACATTAAGCATGGGGGGGTTGTCCCTTTTTTATCCCATCTGTTTAGCTCAGGGGTACCTGACGGCCAGATTTGAACATGCATGAGGGCCAACCAACCAAAGTTGTTGAACTTTTGTTAAGATTGAAGTTGCTGAGCTGGATTAAATGGACCAGCGGCCAGATTAGGCCCCCGAGATGGACTTGGGACATGCCTGTTTAGCTTGTTCTGAATTGGTTACCTTTTCTCCATAGAGGCTAGCAATATGGTTTTGCAGCCAAAACAAAACATTATACTTACACATTTCCTAACAACTATGGGTATTGTTGCATTTTGCTAATGCTACATCAGATTGCATGGATTTTTATTTTTATTTTTTTAATCATTTGACGGAATGAACACGGTATAAGATGGACCTGGCGAAAGGTATGTAGCCACACAAAAGTTTTATCCTTGTGCTTCTGTAAGAAGGCACCAGTGATATTTAACAGCTATAGCAACTGTATTTGAAATAAAGTGTTAAGTGTTCTTACGTACATGCGCAATATTGAGTTACAGAACTACAATGCTAACTTGCTGCACGTAGGTTGGGTGTCAGCAGTTGAATTTGATGGAAAGCATCAATCACGTGTTGGTTTCTTTAGGGATGAAAGCCAAAGCAATAAAAAGCTTCCTAAATAGATATCATTGCCGATTCCTTGGAATTAATCCTCTTCGAGTAATGTTTAAAACATAAAGGAAGGAAGTTTCCCTTCACATCATGTTCCTGTAGAATCATTCACGAACTTGATCTAAAGAAAATAGGAAACACTTGAGGAAAGAACTTTGTGAAAATGATTGTATGTGTGTGTGTGTGTTTGCTAGTATACTTCAACAGAGCATATAGTGTATTGGTCGGAGTTTGGCGCTCAGACCAGGGAGATTAGAGCTCAAATCCCTGTTGAGCCTCCAAATTCACTGGGTGTTCTTCAGCTAATGACCACCTCCCTTTTAGCCCTAACCTACCTCATAGGGTGGTTTTGAGGATAGAATGGGGACATTACTGTGCTGCCCTAAGCTTTTGAGAGAGAAACGGAATAAAATATGTAATATACAATATTTTCTGGGCCGGCTCCTAAGAAATGTGAGTTCTGCTTGCACAGTGGAACTCTTAATCCCAGGCTGAAACCAAGCCTTTCCACTGAACAGTTGTATGCATCTTGAAACAATGCTACTGGCATTTAAAAGATTGGTTGGCCCAATAAAAGCTATCATCTTATTAGTTCTACATTCACTTTTTCTGAATAGGAGATAAGAGGCTTTGTAAGATCACTGAGTAAAATCTAATACTCTGGCATTTCCATGGATCCGCCAAAAGTCTATTTGCAAATGCTCTGAATATCTTCATTAGCTACTTAGATGTAAATCACTGCACTATAAAAAGGTGCTTCTTCTAATAATTTCCCTTCTTGTATATGCTAGGAAGATTTTAGAGCACTCTAGACACTTTCTGGGATGAATTTTTAAAAACCTGATCTGCTTCTACAGGTAAAGCAGCAAATTAAAATAAAGAAGAAAAAACGCTATATATTTAATTTCATTTATGTTTTGACCTCGTCTGCAAGGGGCTCTGGGCAGTTTATAGCCAAATTAAAAGATGAGTCATTCCTGTTTATTTCTATTGTTGGCTTCTGTCTGTCTCTGGAGACAATGGAAGGGTACGCCTTTAGGAATGAAGTCAAACTGTTGGAAGGTTGCGGCACCTGCTGTGGCTGTAGAGAGCGATATGGGAGAGGCGTGCTTTGTTGCAGCTGGGCAGATAAAGGCGTCCAGTCATGCTGTTGCAGATGCACCATGGTGTTTTTCTCTCTGTGTGCTCCTCCCAGTGGTCATTCCTCCTCTGGTCATTGCAAGTGACGCACAACCTAACTCTGTCTCCAGGCACTGTGGTCATCTGCAAGGGATTCCCACATGGATGTTGCCAGCCTTCTTGTCACATTTGCAGACATCTTTGTAATACAGAGTTATTACGAAGTGTGTCCTTCACCTTGGGGATCCTGGCATCTTCCATTCTGTGGACATGACCAATCCAGCATAGACGTCGCTTAGACAGGAGTGCTGGGTATGTGAGCTTGTTTGAAACTCTGCCCTGTCATGTGATCTCCATACCATTCCTGACACACACATATAGTAGGTGTTGAGGCATCACTTTTGATGGTTGTAAGTTGCGCATGACTCACTTCCATAAAGCAGCATGCTGAGCCTGCAAACCTGGTAGACCTTCATCTTGGATGTTAGCATCACATTCTCCCATAGCCTTCTGGAGAGGCAAGCCATTGCCGCAGCTGCCTTGCCAATACACTTGGATTGATGGAGAGGTTGCTGGTTATGGTGGCACCCGGGTAGACAAAATTGCCTACCACCTCAAGTGTGTGATCACCAATGCTGGTGGATGGAGTGCTGGTGACGTCCTGACCCAGGATGTTGGTCTTCATCAGGCTGATGGTAAGGTCAAAGTACCTGCAAGCTTGAGCAAAACAGCTGATGAGCCAGTGTAGGGCTTCCTTGGAGTGTGCTGTCAAGGCTGCGTCATCTGCAAACAACACCGCTCAGATAAGGACCCACCACACTTTTGTCTTGGAACGGAGGTGTGCCAGATTGAACAGACTCCCATCACTCATTGACAGTACACACTTGTGTTGAGTAGAGCTGAAGGCATAGGAGAGTAACGGGGAGAAGAATACAGTGGTACCTCGGGTTACATACGCTTCAGGTTACATACGCTTCAGGTTACAGATTCTGCTAACCCAGAAATAGTGCTTCAGGTTAAGAACTTTGCTTCAGGATGAGAACAGAAATTGTGCTCCGGCGGCACGGCGGCAGCAGGAGGCCCCATTAGCTAAAGTGGTGCTTCAGGTTAAGAACAGTTTCAGGTTAAGTACGGACCTCCGGAACGAATTAAGTACTTAACCTGAGGTACCACTGTAGTTGACAAATATAGTCAGGACGAGAACACAGCCCTGTTTCTATTCCACCTTTTTAGTCTAAGGTACCCCATTTCAGCAATAAATGAAAATAATGGGGAATGATTTTCAATGACAGAAAGAACATACAGAAAACAAAAGTCAACTTTTTTTGTTATTTCTCACAAGTTCTGCTGAATGTTAAGGACTGATCACCATACATTTAAAGCACATGATTTTCCCAAGGGAATCCTGGGAAAGTAATTTTTAAAGATGCTGGGAATTGTAGCTCTGTTGTTAAAACTGTGCTTTTTTTTTTAAGACTCTATGATTCAAACACATCACACCAATATCATTGATCCATAAACAGTCATAGACATATAAACATAGTGCTGCAAATGGGAGCATACATTATATGATTTAAAGCTCATGTTATCATGAATTGCATTAAGCAATGAAACTGGCTGGACTTGGCAGAAATGCATATTCTATGGAGGCTAGCTTTCCTTGTGAAAGCAAAAGCCAGCCTTTCTTGGGGCAAAGCCATGGTTCCAGATGGTACACATGCAGAGAAGTATGAAGAGTTGTTTTCTGTAGATGATGAATCCCAGATGTAGCAAATTTAAACATACCTTATGAATTACTGAATGAGTCTGTGGGAAAAAATGGCTTTCAGTAGCCAGCAATGAAAGGTATATGCCTTTCAGTAAGTTAAGGAATTTCTGATGGCGGCGTCTTGTCTCTATTGATCGAGCTAACGTAATGTCTTCCAATGCTCACAAGCAGTGCTGTGAGAAACAGAGGCAAGCGAAAGCGTTCTTCACATGTTTTCCCCATTTGTTCAAGGGACATGTGGAGGGGAAAGTGAGTCTGTGACTGCTGGCCACATCCCTGACGCCTGGCTTCACCACTGAAACTGGCACACCTGCTGGCCACATTCTGGACATCCACATGCTCAACATGAGCATGAATGGATCTGCACACATACAGTGGAATGCATGCAGTACTCTTCTACACACTTGAGAAGCCCAGAGAGATCTAATGAGCAAACGCCCAGATTTTATTTCATTGGAACTGAGTGAAGATGGCGTCTGCCACCAGAGAAGGACTTTTGGATTGATTCGGCATAAACACCAGCATGTGAGGACATTCTGCAAACAACAGACTTACCAGCTGCAGAAAAAAGGAGAGTCATACAAATTTCACACAGAAGCACATTCTTGTTTATTTCAACTCGCCGGTGGAAACACTGAGAGGCCACGAAAGAAGGAAAGATAACAACAGGAAGATTTAAAGAAGGAACTATTGGAAACTCAAGGAAGTAGAAACATAAGATGATTGGAACCCCACTGAACTTGAAGCATGGGAAGCCCCAATAAAAATTTATAATTTGGCAGAATATATGATATGTATTTGTATAATTTGGAATACTTAATGTGATTTGATTGGATTGTTAAAATGGAAAATTTAATAAAAATTATTTTTTAAAAAAAGAGAGAGAGAGAAGCCTGGAGAGATCAGCATTGCCAGCGGCAAAGGAGATCCCTGCACCTATACTTACGTAGGTTTCTTTCAACCTTCAACTGCAGGCACATAAGGGGTCTGGCAATTTGTTTTCCCCCACTTGGGCTCCTTAGGAAGAAGAGTGGGATAGAATAGAAATGTAATAAATAAATAATAAATATAAAGCAGGGGTGTGAACCTCAGTCCCAGGGGCCAAATATGGAACTCTTCCCAGGCCACTGCCCCTCCTCAGCCACAACTGCTGTCCATAGACAACACATCCCACCGGCCTTGCTTCCCATCTTCCTAGAGCCTTTTTGCCTGGCTGGAATGTGTCCTTGAACTCTGATAATGCCTCTGGCTTGCCTGGATGGATGGAGGATAGAGAAGGGTAAGTGTATGTAGAAACTAACCTTCTGTACAACTGGAAATTTTTGACACCTGTTGCTCCACCCACTATCGGCATATTCCCCCTAGAAGGCTGCATGGAATGAAATGTGCCCCATGGTCTTAAAAAGTCCCCCCACCCCTGTTATAAAGGAACAGTGAAGAGAAGACAAGCCAGTTGTTACCGGTAATAATAGTACAATCCGGGAGCATAAGAAAGACAAGTGTGGTACTTCTCAAAATGCTGGTTTACTGGTGACCTGTATGTCAGCATGTCATGGGGGCTGGGGGGGTGATCTAGGCTAGGCAAGCCTCATGTAGAGTTGCTCTTTCAGGGGGATATTCTGATATGGATGTGTGGCTGCATTGTTTGACCTGGGAACAGAAAAGGCCTTCTCATTATCTGAAGAAACCTTGCATAACATTTTTCATTGGGCAGGAAGACCTTGCTATCAGCCTTATTCCTTGCATAGGAAACATTTCATATTCAGTGAAAGAAGTCTCTCTTCTTATGTAGCAAAACTCTTTCAAAGCAGGAGAACATGGTGACCTCAGATCTCATTTGTGGAATGAATGTGGCAAGGGGAAAAGTTCCTGAGGGGTTGCACACTTCCTCTTTGGCAAGGCAATCTCAACCAAAGGGGCGCAGAAAAGAAGAGGCATAGATGTTGTACTTGACCATATTTGCCTTTTTTTCCCTTCCCCCCTTTTTTTCTTTTTGAAGAATAATACTTTATTTAGAATTCAGCAACAACAAAGGAAAAAACCACAGTAATTGCTACATCAATGCATTACAATTAACCAATTTTAACAATATGTAAATAGTAATTGAAAAATGATACAACATCACTTTTAACTTACTGAAGTTTTCATATTACACTTTTATCTCTTTATCTCTTTCTTAACAGATCATAGAGAGAAAGACCAAGAAAGGAGGCACAAAAAAGGAAAAAGAAGAGAAAGAAGGGGGGAGGAAAAGAAAAAGAAAAAAGAAAACAAAAGAAAATAAACACATTTGACTTCCAATTAGACTCATTGTGTTATTATTTCTACTATTTTTTCACACACAGTTCCAAATTATTGTATTGCTTTCTTTATTTTCGTCAGATATCAAAAGACATTATATTTGTTGTTTTATAAGGATCATTCTATTTCTGCCAGGAGATATTTGTTATTGTAATGTTTTTCCAGATACTCTTTAAAGATTTCCCATTCTTTCTGTACTTTCTGATTGCCTTTCTTTTCATGTCAGAAGTTCTTTCTTGCTTCCCTTTATTGGAAAGCTGACTTTGCAAATCTATCTCAGAGGGTAAAGAACTGACTCCTCCACTTTAAGGAAAGGGCTTGTACTTGAAGCTCAGCTGAGAGATAAATAATGGTTTTGGCCCTGCTGATGCAGAAGGGCCTGAACAGGAGCAGTAACAGTATTTACCTTCAGCTGTGTATTTTGCGTGTGTGTGGTCCAAAGCCATGTTTGGAAAAGCATAATATGCCTCTTCTCTTTGGCTAAGGATTGAAAAAGAGCCGATGCTGTTGCTGGCTGCAAAAGTGCAGATTGTTGTTATTTCATTAAATGCATCTCATGAAGAATAGAATACCTCTGGATAACTTTTAAAAGAATGCAGAGGGGCGGGATATTGGGTTGTGGCTGTGTCAGCTGTTAGAACTTTTCTCCATCTTTCTGTCCCATCCCATCTAAAGTTTCATATCATATTGAACTTATTGGCATTTTTAAAAATAAAGGATTACAGTGTTATTTTTTTAAAAAAAGGGAAATATAATATGAAAGCTCGTGTGGGTGGGTACTTCAGAAATCCCTTTGCCCAACTTTTTTTGAAGGTGGGGGGGTGGGGAGGGGAGACACATAAAACACAATTTATTCAAATCTGGCCAATCCCATTGTATGCAAGCCTTTTTTTCCTCCAGTAGCATCCAGTGTCACTGTCGGTTTGTGCAAATAACTCTCCCAAAGCTCTAAACTTCTGCTTGTTTCTATTATTATTCAAAGCACTCCAAATGCCAAATACAGGGGAAGTAGCAGCAATATTTATTATTATTATTTTTTGGAATTACCCCAAGCTTATTGGATAAAGTTGTTTTGAAAAGTTAATTGGATTTTTTTCACAAAACAAATTCTTCGTAGAAGGAAACTATTGACTGAACACTAATTTTTCCAGCATCGGTGAAATGTATCAGATCTAATTCTGCACTTAGACAGCTTGTTCTATGCTTTCCATTTGGATGAGCAAGCATAGGAGATGTGTGGTGCTTTTGTAATAGCCTAATTGTTCTATAAATTTACAGGTAAAGCAGGTAATATGGGTACAGAACCAGCTCACAGGCAGTACCAGACATAGAGCAACTGGCCTGAAATCATTAACCCACAGTTAATTTATTGGCTGGGATCTGGACTGGTGGTTTGAAATGCATCTGCTATTTTTTTTAAAAAAAAAAAACCAATTCCTGTTTTCCAACTCTTCTTCAAGACAGCAAGCTGGGCAAACCAGTTTCAACCTCCTCCTACTCTGCAGGCAGTGTGACTTGTATCCAAAGTCCGTGCGAGCATGATCAGCACATTTAGGTCACATCGACACCATATTCCTAAATCACACAACTTCCTCCAAAGAATCTTGGGGAATGTAGTTTACCTTCTGACAGAGCTACAGTTCCTAGCACCATTAATAAACTACAGTTCCCAGGATTCTTTGGGGAAAGTCATGTGCTTCAAAAGTATGGTCTATGCTTGAACCTTCAGGGACGCCACTATGAGGAAACCTAGCTCTGTGGCATCTGAAAGGAAAACAAAATGAAGCAAAATACTACAATCCAGCAGAAAATATGGCGTGCTTAAATGGGTTTAGCTCTTGCACCGTGGCCAGCATGCAGCTACTGAGTTTTCTTTTAAATTAGGCATTTGCTAGTTCAGCCAGTGCCTTACAGCCGAACAAACCCTGTTTTTTCCTTACAGCAACCCATAAACAAGCTACACACCCTTGACTTGCAAAGCTGGAGTCATTTCATTCCTCTTAGTGTTTCAAGCACACACCAGCCTCTGTAGTAAGTCATGTGAGAATGTTTTGAATTCTTTATAAAAGCACAATCTGCGCTGTCTCTCCCCATCTCTTACTAAGAAACATGTGATTTGAAAAGAGTACTGTGTCTCCACGGAGGAGTCGTCACGCATGACATTTAGTTGCAAGACAATTGTTCTGACCCTCTGCTTTGTTCACAGAACGTCACCTTCTCTCTGTGACTTGCAGACGTCAAAGTGTTGTTTACTGACTGACTTGCTGGGCTGAGGGAAGTAAAACAAACAAACGGAGCAAAACTGCTGATGCCACAATTTAGTCTTCTCACGAGCGTCTGAAGTTTTTGCAAGAGGAATGTGAGGCTTCAGTGTTCTCCTTTTGAATGAGTACTGAAGACAACCAATCTTTCATTGTTGTTCTGTGTTTTCCAATCCTGTACTGATCCACAGTTTTCAGACATTGCATTGTCAAGTTATCCTGGTGAACATTTATTTATTGTGTTCATTCTAAAGTACAGCATTTCTATACTGTGTTTCTATATATAAAAATATACTAACTTTTTAAATTTAAAAAGCAAAATAATTAAAAACAAAACAAAGCATAAGATGATAATTAAAACATAATGTCGCAGCAAAGTGGCTTTAAATGATAAATGACCAAATAGCAGCAAATTAAATAGCTGTAGCAAATATGTCTGCTGGGTTTAAAATGTGGTAATGCTGGACTTCCGGGTCGGCGCCATCGCCGAATGGCGGGCTCCCTCCGAGCTCCGGAGGGAGCCTGCTCGGCAGGGGCTGGGTCCTACCGCACCGGCGATGCGGGGACCCTTAAAAACCACGGCCACGGAGGCCGTGGACATGGAGACTCGGCTGGCACCGTTAGCGCCCTCTCGATTCGTGAAGGAGCCTTTTTAAAGGCTACGGATCGGGTGCCGGGGAGGAGCGTGGTGCTTTGAGTCCTCTGCTATCCCTGCCGAGCGCAGCCGCATGCCATCCGGCGGAGAGCGCTGACTTCTTCTATTGAAAATTTGGACCCCAAAGAAGAACCCGTGAGTAATTGGAATATGGACTAAAAAGAGGGATAAATTTTTAGAATTTGGAGCGAACGGGGGAGGTGGAAAAAAGGAAGTCAGCCCCCCCCCCAAATTGTAGAAGAGCCAAAACAAAGGACTGGATAACTAAGATCGAGAGGAACCTTATCTTGCCAAACTAGCAACTTCGCGAGGGAAATTTATAAGATTGAGCTGGAGGAGAAAAGTGGAATTCGGATTAAAAAGCAACCCCCCCGGAATCCCTGGAGCGATTCGTGAAAATGCCTGGAGAAGAATAACGGAGGTTTTGACAGCTGTCAAAGAGCTGTCAAAACGGAAGAATGAAATTGAGACTTTGTTATGAGGACTTTGCCGGTTACATTTGTTATAAATTGGAGATAAATTGTTTCAAATAAGGATTTATAAGTTATTTGGACTGGCGGATGTGATCTGGAAGGGAACTTTGTTATTGTAATCCACCTAGAGGAGCTGAGGGACATTGCATGTGTTTTCGACGGGAAACTTGAACAGTTGGATAGAACTTTTAATCTCCTGGGAAACTGCAGAAATGGAACATTATTTTGTCTACAGAGGCCTACACTTTACTGGAAACAATGGATTAATCTGTTGAAAAATGAAAGGAACATGATGTAATGTTTTGCTCCTGAATAACAAGCCTCTGTAGAGACACTAGAAGCCTTTGGAAAAAGAACATTTCTGTGAGGGAACAGGGAAGTAAAAAGGAGGAGAGTGATTGACAAGAACAAGGAAACAACAAGAACTGGACAGAACTGGAGTGGGAACATTAGGGATATCCAGATTTGACAAGCTTATGGATATAAAATTGGAGTTTATACTCCTGGATATAAAAATCTGGATAGAAGAAATGGGCCCCCTTTGATAGACTCCTTCTATGATTGGACATCTGTAATTTAAAAAAAAAAGACCGGTAAAGAACCAGAGGGATGTGGGTTTAGTGAAATGTGGGTTCATCAGGAAGACATTAGAAGTGGAGGGATAGGAGGAACGCAACAGGGAAAGAGGGGAGGGAAATTTGGAATCCAAAGGTTGTAAAATTATTGTTTGTTTTTATTCTATTTTCATCTGTATTATATTTGAAAGGGGGGAACTCGTGGAAGGGAATAGGTCGACCTTAGGGGATGGAAATTTGGATAAATTGAGTTATTGATGATGAGTGTATTTTGGGAATAAGAATTTGTTGAATATTATCGCTTTTTTGGAAGATTTGGAACACAAGAGGGGGTGGGGAGGGGAAGTCCTAGATATTGGAAAAAGTTTATGAATTGGATTTTATTTGTTTTAATTTGGAAAACCTTAATAAAAATTATTTAAAAAATAAAATAAAATGTGGTAATGCTGCTTGTATTGTTTTTTTAGGCAGGACACTGAAAGATTGACTTTGGATGTTTATTATTTAATGGTTTATTAGTGCTAATTCATTAGTCTTTAGAAGTTTTTATTGGTGGTTTAATATTTTAATGTGTAACCCACCCAGGGGGTCTGTGACACCATTCATATACCAAAAACTGCCATAGAGATGTCTTTTTTTCCCAAAAATAGGGGGTCTGTGGCTTGGTTTTTGAAAAACAGGAGGCCCATAGTATTTAGATAATTGGGAACCACAGGACTAGATGATTCACACAGTATTCAATAAAATATGTGAATCATCCAGAGGACTTTGTGGCTTTGGGTGGTCAACAAATATCCTAAAACAATAGCAGATTGTCATAGCACCTAAGGTGCTCTAAAATAACATGACTTTTAGCCTCTGCCAGGGGAATGAGAAAGAGAAAGGCAGGTGGACCTCCTGGAGAAGACAGTTCGGGAATTTGGGGTCAACCACTGAAAAGGCCCTCTCATATGTACAGGGCAAGGAACATGGGGATGGGCCAAGTAAGGGGTCATATTGGAGGAAGAAATCGTTCAAGTACTTTGGTCCAAGACTGCTTAAACATTAACACCAGCAACATAGGGTAACCCCACCCATCGGCATTATATACCGGTAGATGGTTGGTCTTTAAAATGAGCCAGTCTCCCTAATACAGAAGGAAATGAAATGGCCAATTCTTATTCAGTGCATTAAAATTCTAGCACTGCTGGTTTTAAAGCTATTTCGCCCCCTACTTTGATTCTTCATTTTATACTGAACCAATTAGTAACAGATACTGATGAAAATAAGAGTTTGGTATTAAGGGTGTGTAAATGTTTTCCCAGATGAGGCAACCACAACAATCTGTTTGTGAAAAACCGTAGTCATTTCTGCCTATTCTGAGGAAAAGCCTTCAACAGTCCTTCAGAGGCAGAGCAGCATAAACCACAGATCCAGGGCCAGCTGTAGGCTGTTCAATGACTGAGATAAACATTTAACAAGTAAACATAAGTGTATTCCCTTGAAATAGGTGGGAATTTCTTCTGATGAAACATGATTAGAACAAGACACTTAGTCACATAGGTCCGGGTTACTCTTGCCTCACTGTGTGGTGGTTGCGAATTGGGAACTCCACCCAGTGCTGCTTTTATGAGGTAATGGCCAAGTTATCCTGAAGTGAGACAAAGGTAAAGACAAAGACCAGATCCCAGATGTTTGTTTTCAGCTCATTTAAATGATTGACACAATAAATGAAGAGACCCAGAATTACCATGAAAATGTTAGAGGCACATACAACCTCTCTGAGAATTTTTTTTTAAATCAACAACAACACAGCATATAAATGCCATGAAATAAATGAATATAAATAAATAATATTCCAACAACAGTAAAATACTGCAGGTCACCAACCTGCAGTAATAAGGCCATTACGTGATTAGTCTTTCTGAAGTTCATGTAACTGAAGGATGGCATCTACTTTCTTAGGGAAAGTGATCAGATTCCTGAAGGATTTTGTATATGTGTGCCATATAATGTAGATACTACTTGTTTATGTTTAGACCTCTACATATATGTTGTAGATCAGAGGTGAGGAACCTTTTTGGCATAGTGGGACAGATTTTTATGTCAATCCCCCCACCCCGTAGGCCATCATCTTTCACAATGATATCAGGTGACTGATAGGTAGGTGGTCCTGCCCACCTGTCAAAGGTGGCCTGTGGGGTGCGCCAAATAATGACCAAGCAGGATTGAACCCCCTGCCTATCAGATGATGCATGGGAAGTTCTTTTTTTTTGTGGGATTTGGGGAACTGTCTCAAACACCCAGACCAAGTAGGACTGAACTACCCATTGCTGATATCATTGCACTGATGCTGAAGAGATGCATTTTATAATGGAGGCTTTACGATTTATACCAACACAGCCTAAGCTTGCAGCCCTAAACAGGCTTATCAGAAGTGCTGTGGGAATTCAGTGAGACTTACTTCCAAGTAAGAATGAATTGCCTGAAGTTGCATGAGTGAACAATCCCAGCTTTAAATTGGAAATTATGCAACTGGAATATGTGAAGAGGCGATTCACACCCAAGAAATGTGGGGCTGTTTTGCAGCTATTACTTCATGGTTTACCCTAAAAAGGCTTTCTAGAGCAACAGCGCCTTTACTTTGATTGGGGAGCTGACCATTGTCGGTTCTCTGTTTATCTAGGCCATTTTATAAATCCTGCTGGCTTGGAATTTAAATGCTGGCAGGCAGCAAAGGCAAGGGACAAGCGGCTGAGAACAAGGGATACAGAGGTAACTGTTGTGGAATGGCTCAAAACATTACAGAGTTACAGGTATTGACAGCTCCCAAAATTCATAATGTAAAGAATTCTTACTTTGGCTAGCCACCCAGGGTAAACTGCTATTATTTACTGGGAATATGTAGAAGGATGGTTTGAAGTCCCCTTTGTCCATGTTTATGTTTTCTTGGCTGAGGAGTGAACCTCAGCAAAGCGACAGCATGGTAAATAGCTAAATTTCCACTCTCTTTCTAAACATAGGAAGGCCCCAGGCCCTGTTTCCTTCAACTTGTTTGGAATGTTCGGTGAAGGAAGAAAGGGGATGCTTATCAGATTTGTAGATGACACAAAGCTGGGAGAGGCAGGTAAAATCTTTATTAGAAGAAACAAGGTCAGCTCAAGAGCACCAGGCCTAATGAGCGCAGCAACTCTTCTTGGTAGGTCTTGCCCCACAAGGCAGCTGTGGAGGCTGAAGGCCCTCACCTTACCACAGCTGCCTAAATTTCCTCCTTCCTCAGGTCCTTCCCAAGCAATCTGAGACTCTGCTTATGCATCTGTCTCCGCTCCTCCCTCTTCATACCTCTTCTGGTCTTGGCAGAGCAGCAGGGAGGGGATCTTGTCACCAGAGGATAGGGAGACACCCTGGCTTCTTCACCAGCCTGAATAATCTCTGCCTCTTAACCTCCCTCCTCACCTGCTTCTACCTCTGCTTCTGCTTCTGGACTGTTCTACCACAGACTCTCCCTGCTCACTAAACCCTGTTACCTCTTACTTCCTCCTCCTAAGCTTCTCATTCTTCTCTCTCTGACCACTCATTGTCATCCTGCCACCAATCTCCAAGCTCCGAGCCTTCGTTCCTGGGGGTTTCCCAATTGGTGCCTCTCACCATTCCTCTGTGTCCAGCCAGTCCATGATATCTATGCACGTATTAGCATGGGTGAAAAGTGTCTTGTTACAAAGCTTGCGCTTTTCTAAACCTCAGTAACTCCACTGGTGACTGCAAGAACGTCATGTTCCTAAACCCAGTTTCTCCTTCCTAATAGCTCTCTCCTAACATTGTGTCCTTCAAAAACAACAACAATGAAAAGTTAATACATTTTCTTCTAGGTTATATCTCTCCCTCCCATAAGCAACCCAGTGCATTTGCTTCTGCTGGAGATGGTTTGAACAAACTGTTCTTATGCTCTGTAAGTTTATTTCAAGGGGCTACCTTCATTAAAGGTTTGCTTCTTTTGTTACGTTCAAGGTTTTCTCAGGGAAACCGTCCTTTCTTATCCTTTGTGATACTTATTGGAGACAATCTCCCAACTCTCATCAAGAAGCTGGCTGATATTCAGCTATCTAGGTTACACACACACACACACACACACACACACAGCCAGAGCCAGCTATCCTGTCCACTTGTCTTGTCTTCAATTTGTCTGAAAATAGACAAATTGAATCTTCATGAGTTTTTGTCTCCTGAAGTGACCCTGGTCCTTTCAGCCTGCCTTCAATCAGGATTTAATACACACAATGTGGGAAATGCCATCTTTTAGATACAGGTTGCCTGCCACACAGTAGGGGGTGGAAAATACTGAACCCTTTTCCTGACTCTGGTTCCCCTCATCTTATTTCCTCAGTGGACCTATATACAGGTGAGGAAGGTTTTATACAGCTTTTTTCTGCCACCATGGTGCCAGCAGCAGCTCTGGGTGATGCATTCCATGGCCAGATCTGCTGGCCCTGTGAATCCTGCTGCCTGGACTGGTTGCCTCTCCTTGTCTCATGGGTGAGCAGGCCCTGGATGCAAATCATGTTCTGTAACAGATTGCAAACTTATTTGCAAACTCTGTAACTACCTTGCAAAGGTGAAGCAGGTGGCAAAATGAGCTAAGCACCGTCTTGCATAATTTACAACAAGTACATGCATTGCACATCTCTAAATCCTTCAAGAGTGAATCCTCATACTACATTGAGACAACGTGATCAGATGCCCCTTGTATTTTTTATGGTTCCAATAGCAAATCACAGTCTCTGGATCCCCACAAAACGAATGACGTAATGTTGATGAAAGAAAAGCACTGCAGGCTTCAAAACACGCACATTATCTTGGTTATTGCCATATTTTCTGACCTTGACCTTTAGGACTGTTAAAACTGTTCTTGCGCAATTTCCATTCATTTCAGTGGTGGTGGCCTGTGCGGGGGAAGTAAGCCATGTATTGTGCCACAGTTAGATTTTAAAGGAATCCAAGGTCAGAAAAGCCTCTGCTACGACAGCTTACACATAACACATAGCAATTCTCACTCCATTCCTGCATATGATATTTCAACACTGAACTGAGAAAAATAAGAAACCGCAAATTATAGTGCTGAGTAAAAATGTAGTGAATCTATATTAAGAAGTTTACAATATACTAGAGCTTTCCAAACCTTTCATGTTGGTGACACAGTTTTTAGACATGCATCATTTCGCGCCATAGTAATTCAGTTTTACTTGCAGACTGGAGGTTAAACAAACCCTTTTCCAGCCCCGGGAGGGGTGTGGGGAGCATTTGCACGACACACTTACACACTGCAGCCGACGTACTCCGTGTTGCGACACACAGCTTGGAAAGCTCTGCAGCATACAATAGTCAACTGCTAAACTGCTACAACATACCATAAAATTTTTCCTACTAATTTATTTAAAGCAGTGTTTCAAACTGGAGGTAACACACATAAGGAAATCCTGGGGATTTTCCCTTTCATATCCTTCCACTATTACTTCCTCAATTTCTTAACCAGGATTTAAATATATTTTATGCTGTTTCATGGCTTGCAGCCTGGCGATTGTCACTTAAAAATGATAATAAACTGTTCTTAAAAGACAGAAGTATTCTATTTTCACTTTGATTCCATTGTCAGTCCTTTTGCTTTTTTTGGTCTCATTGGAGGATTCACATTCTTAATGCTCAGTCGTATGCAATTTAGAGCTATTTAAAAGACTGGTGTGGTTTTGCTTGTTTAAGTACAACAACACTCATATGTCACCTGCTTCGTGGCTCAACATCCTCCCAACCTTTTCCCTCCAGGATTTAAGAACAATCATAGCCTACTCCCCTGCAAAGGGACGCAGGTGGCGCTGTGGTCTAAACCACTGAGCCTAGGGCTTGCCAATCGGAAGGTCAGTGGTTCGAATCCCTGCGACGGGGTGAGCTCCCGAGCTCCCGTTGCTCTGTCCCAGATCCTGCCGACCTAGCAGTTCGAAAGCATGTCAAAGTGCAAGTACATAAATAGGTACCGCTCCAGCAGGAAGGTAAACAGTGTTTCCGTGTGCTGCTCTAGTTTCGCCAGAAGCAGCTTAGTCATGCTGGCCACATGACCTGGAAAAACTGCAGACAAACGTCGGCTCCCTCGGCCAGTAAAGCGAGGTGAGTGCCACAACCCCAGAGTCGTTCGCGACTGGATTTAACTGTCAGGGGTCCTTTACCTTTTTACTCCCCTGCATTAAGTTCAAATTCATAATTTTCAAAATGAGTCATTATAAACATTATCTTTCAATTGTCCTTGTCTGTGTTATATCAAAGCAAATGGGGGAGGGGAAGCAGGAGAAGGAGAAGGAGGAGGAGCTGGCTTTTTAGCTGCTATAACTTCTCTCTTCCTTTGAAAGTCAGCCCAGTAGAGGCTTACACATGGGAATCTGCACAATGATCCAAATTAAACTATCTTGCCAGAAGCACATTGAATTCAGTTCCAGAAGTGAAATAGATTATTCAACTGTTGTCAACTTTATACTATGCAACATGCATGGAGCATACTTCTTCAGAAAGTATTAGACAGGGTAGATAAGCAATTAATCTCCATAGCGGGCCTGAAGGAAAAAGGCCAGGTTCACTAGAGAAAATACAGGAACAACTGGACACAAACACACACGTGTGTGAAAGAATTGTGTGTGCGGCTAGAGCTTAGCTTCTTGTTTTCATTCCAGAAATTCCCGCTGCCAGAGACAAGCCACTGTTCAGTTTAGAAAGCAGCTAACCTCTTAGGCAGTGGGAACTGCTGGGCAAAAGCTGCAGGCAATGCCCCACTTTTCCTCTCCTACCTGTCTTTGGATTGATCCTACATGCTTCAGTACTCAAATGATTTCGGAGGTATCTCAATGACTTATCTAGACTTAACCTTGAGAAGATGGATTGGAGGACTACAGTTTGAGTCACTGTGCCATTCAAGTGGTCAGGGATTAGAATAAGGACAGAAAGCAAACATTATTGTTCCAATAATAATTTCCAATAATAATATTGTTCCAATGTATAGTTTTGTGAATCAGGCGAGAACGGGTTCAGATAATAAGAATACAATTTATATAGAGAAATGCATCACAAAATGTTCATTGAGCTGCTTTACTTTTTTTTTTTAAAAAAAAGGTACAGATAATTAATCCACAGAGACCATGGTTCTGCCACTGGCATCTCCAGTTATAAGGATAAGGCAGCAGCTATTCTTATCCCCTTAAGAGCTGCTGTCAGTCAGAGCAGACAATATTGAGCTAGATAGGAAAATAGTCTGACCAGGTATAAGCAGTTCTTATATTATTTCCTTTGGAGAATGGCTAAAATCAATGGTGGATTATGTACTTTGCACGCAAAGGGTGCTAGGTTCAATCTTTGACAAGTCCATGTATTTGTTTTTTTTTTTTTTTTATAATAATGTTTTTATTTGCTTTTTTCCAAGGTCAGATACATCGTCAGTTATTCAACAAAGGCAGTTTTACAGAAAGAAAAGGAAAAAGGTTATAAGCAAAAAAGAGATCTTACTTTACAAAACAATTTTTCATGATCTACTGGACTTCCCCACATCTTCCATCCCCTGCATCTTTTTCAATAAAATAAAGTTACAGCAAATTAATACCTTGTTTCCTGTGTTTTGTACTTTCCTCAATTGTATATTAGGTTTAGGGGAAATATTGTTAGTTCACAATTCCAACAGTCCTCAATATAGAAACTTTACCCTAGACTTTAGTCATTTCATCATCAGAACTTAAATTCAGCAATATCAAAAATTTGAAATCTGAAGCTTGTTGTCTAAAAACTTAACAAATTCTCAACATTCACATAACTTATAATGTTTTTGTAAATAGTCCTTAAATTTTTTCCAGTCCTCTTCCACTGCCTCTTCTCCCAGGTCTCGGATTCTGCCAGTCATTTCGGCCAGTTCCATATAGTCCATCAGCTGCGTATGCCACTCTTCCAGCGTGGGTAGCTCCTGTACCTTCCAATATTTAGCCAATAGAATTCTTGCTGCTGTAGTTGCATATAAAAAGAAAGTTCTATCCTTCTTTGTCACTCTCTGGCCCACAATGCCCAGGAGAAAGGCCTCTGGTTTCTTAGTAAAGGTATACTTAAATACCTTTTTCAACTCATTATAAACCATTTCCCAGAATGCCTTCACCTTCGGGCATGTCCACCAGAGGTGAAAGAACGTTCCTTCAGCTTCCTTACACTTCCAACACCTTTTATCAGACAAATGGTAAATCTTTGCAAGTTTGACTGGGGTCATGTACCACCTATATATCATTTTCATAATGTTTTCTTTCAAGGCACTACATGCCGTGAATTTCATATCGGTGTTCCATAACCTTTCCCAGTCTTCAAACATGATGTTGTAACCAATGTCTTGAGCCCATTTAATCATAGCTGATTTAACTAACTCATCTTGTGTATTCCATTTAAGCAGCAAGTTATACATTCTTGAGAGCACTTTCGTCTTAGGTTCAAGTAGTTCTGTCTCTAATTTTGATTTTTCCACCTGGAAACCAATCTTTTTATCTTTTTTAAACATCTCTTGAATTTGGGCATAGAGGAACCAGTCTCGCACCTTGTCCTTTATTTTTTCTAAACTCTGCAGCTTCCAATTATCTCCAACTTTTTCTATTATCTCACAATATTTAGCCCAACCACTCTCCATGTTAAGTACTTTGGTGGTCTTCGCCTCCGTTGGTGACAACCACCTCGGTGTCTTATTTTCAAATAAGTCCTTGTATCTAGTCCAGACATTAAACAAAGCTTTCCTGACAATATGGCTCTTGAACAATTTATGTACCTTTACCTTGTCGTACCACAAATATGCATGCCATCCAAAAGCATTGTTAAACCCTTCCAGATCTAGGACATCAGTGTTTTCTAGTAGAAACCAATCCTTCAGCCAGCAGAAGGATGCTGCCTCATAGTATAACCTTAAGTCCGGCAGGGCAAACCCCCCTCTTTCTTTAGCATCTGTTAGTATTTTAAGTTTTATCCGGGGCCTTTTGCCCTGCCAGACAAATTTCGTAATGTCCCTCTGCCACTTTCCAAAACATTCCACTCTATCCACGATCTGCAGGGTTTGAAACAAGAATAACATCTTTGGCAATACATTCATCTTTACAGCTGCAATTCTTCCCGACAAGGTAAGTTTTAGTCTTGACCAGATTTCTAAATCCTTTTTAATTTCAATCCAGCATTTTTCATAATTATCTTTGAATAAGTTCAAATTTTTCCCGGTCAAGTTCACCCCCAGGTATTTCACTTTTTTAGCCACATTTAACTCCGTTTCTTTCTGAAACTCATCTATTTCTAAAGAAGTCAGATTTTTCGCCAAAACCTTTGTTTTTTGTTTGTTCAACTTGAATCCTGCCACCTGACCAAACTCATAAATTAATTCTAAAGCTCTTTTAGTACTAGATTCTGGCTCCTGTAGTGTTAAAACCAAATCATCTGCAAAGGCCTTCAACTTGTATTGTTTACCTCCGACCTGTATTCCTTGTACCTCCCGATCCTTTCTAATCAAGTTCAGCAGTACCTCCAGGACCGAGATAAATAGCAGGGGTGATAGGGGGCACCCCTGTCGTGTTCCTTTTTCAATTCTGAACTCTTCTGTCACCACATTATTCACTATCAGTTTAGCTTTTTGCTCTGAATAGATTGCTTCTATACCATTTTGAAACGCCCCTCCCACTCCCATCCCTTCCAAATTTCTCTTCATAAATTTCCAAGATATATTGTCAAAGGCCTTCTCTGCATCTATAAAAATTAATACAGCTCTTGTGTTCAAATTTGTCTGTAGTAGCTCCAGAACATCTATAATGTTCCTAGTGTTGTCAGACAGATGTCTACCAGGGAGAAAGCCTGCTTGGTCTTTATGAATTACTTCATTCAGAACTTTTTTAAATCTACTTGCCAGAATGTCAGCAAAAATTTTGTAATCCACATTCAGGAGTGAAATAGGACGATAATTCTTGAGTTGAGTCTTTTCAGATTCCAATTTTGGTATCAAAGTGATGAATGCTTCTTTCCACGATTCCGGAGCCCCCTTCCCCTCCATAATTTGGTTACACACCTCCACCAATGGTTGAATCAAATAATCTTTTAAAACCTTGTAATATTTGGAGGTGAGTCCATCTGGGCCTGGGGATTTCCCCAATTGCATGTTCTGAATGGCACTTTCTATTTCCTGCTGTGTTATTCTGTAATTCAGGGTTGTTTGTTTATCTTGGGATAATTTTTTCAATCCGTTACTTTTTAAAAATTGAATAATCTCCTCCTCCGCCTGTGGACCTTGAGTAAACAGTTTTTTGAAATATCTCTGGAAACACTTTCTAATTTCTTCTGGTTTCTGAATACTTTCTCCATCAACCTCCAAGTTGGTAATAGAATTCAATTTGTGTCTCTTTTTCAGCTGCCATGCTAATAATTTTCCACATTTGTTTGCTGATTCAAAAGATCTTTGTTTCATTTGTTTAATTTTCCATTCTACTTCTTGGTTTATCAATTTGGCATATTGTGCTTGATGGAACTTAATTTCTCTTAACACTTCTTTTGACTTTGGGTTAAGTCTAAGTCTTTTTTCACCCTCTCGTATCTTCTCTAAAATCTTATCTCTTTTCCCATTCCAGAGTTTTTTCTTAATAGAATTTTGTTGAATCAGAAACCCCCTCATTACAGCTTTGCTTGCGTCCCAGATTGTTCTCTTGTCCACCGGGGTATTCATATTGATTTCAAAATAATCCTTCAACGTTTTTTGGGCCTTCTTCACAATCTCCTGATCTCTGAACAAAGTGTCATTCATTCTCCATCTGAAGGATCCAGCTGGCACAAGTCTCAGATCCATTTTCAATGCGTTATGGTCGGAGCAGGTTTTAGGGCAGATCTCTATTTTTTTTGTCTTAGGGGCCAGCCCTCTAGTTATCCAAATTTGGTCAATTCTTGTCCATGATAGGTGAGCCTCAGAAAAGAAAGTCCCTTCTTTACCTAGTGGGTTTTTGGTCCTCCAAATGTCGATCAAGTCCATATTGTCTGTCAGTTCAAAAAAAGATTTAGGTAGTCTGCCATCTTTAGTCAAATTTTGGTTTTGTGACTTATCCATATGTGTAGAGACGACTCCATTCATATCTCCCATCAAAATGATGTTAGTGTAGTCTATATGATCCAACATTATCTCATGCAGCTTTTTGTAAAATTCCGCTTTCCCCTCATTTGGTGCATATACTCCTACTATCAAAAATTTTTCTCCTTGTGTTTGGATTTCAATCGCCAAAATTCTTCCTTGTTCATCTTTAAATATCAACTTTGGTGCTAGGTTCTCTTTTGCATAAATCACTACTCCTCTTTTCTTAACTTTGTCTGAGGAAACAAATTCTTGGCCTAATTTTTTGTTAATTAAAACTCTCCTATGGAGCCTAGTCACATGTGTTTCTTGTAGGCATATGATGTCCAATTGTTCCTTTCTCAATATGTGAAAAATCTTTTTCCTTTTCTCAGGGGAATTTGCACCATGAATGTTCCAACTAAATAGCTGCAGAGACATCTTGAATCAAATTGTTAGCCAGTAGGAGTGTCTTTCTTGCTGTCAAGATCTGGAGGTATTGCACCAGGCGGAGGTAGTGGCCAGGCACCTGCTACTCCTTTCCGAAGGTCCTCCCCGTAGTCGTTCAAAAATTTTTCTTGGTCTTCTGCTGATCTAATTCTCACTTTTTTCCCTTTAATGCTGAAGGATAGTCCTTGAGGGAATTCCCACCTATAAGGGATTGTGTTGTTTCTCAGTAGGCTTGCGAGGTCTTTATATGCAATTCTTAAATCCAACAGCTGTTTCGGAATGTCTCTGAAGATTTCTGCAGTTCTTCCCTGAATCACCAATGTATTTTTAAAATGAAGGCCGAGTATGTTATCTTTTTCTTGCTTAGATCTCAAAATGACCAAGCAATCTCTTGGTTTGTCCTTCTTTGCTACTCTTCCCAGCCTGAAGGCGGTGACAATTTTAAAGTCCTTGTCTTCTGCGATACCCCAGAACTTTGATATTTCTGCCGTCAGGTAGCTGATCAAATCTTCTTTCTCAAGTTCTGGTATATTCCTAATCCTAAGGTTGCTTTCCCGGTTTTTCAATTCTGCCATGGACAGGTAGGCTTGCTGTTCATTAAGCTGTCTGCTCAGTGGTCTTACTTCTCCTCTTACTTCCTCTATCCTCTTTTTATTTTGGTCTGCCTTTAAATTTGCTTCTTCGGCTAATTTACGATTTTCTGCTGTTGTTGCCTGCAAATTTCCAATGGCCTCTAAATTTTTAGAAACTTGGTCAGTCAATTTGTTGATTGTGGCTGTCACCTGATCAAACTTAGAGGCCTGCTCATCTGCCTTTTTATTTAACGCTGCCAGCTGTTCCAAAATTTCCTTAGATACAGGATCTAGTCCTCCTGCAGCCATGTCCCGAAAAGCTGGCTGTTTAATTTCTCCTTCTTGCAGACCTGTAACTATTGGAACTGATGATCTGCGAGGCTGCACCGGCAAGGTTGTTTGTATTAGCTCAGACTGTTTTGCTTTTTTGGCAGCTCTTGTTTTTGCGGCTCCACTCATTCCACAGCTGTCCATGTAGCAAGGTCAAATTGTAAATCCCATGGGAAAGACAAACCGAAAGGTAAACATCCAGGCAGAAGCTTTACAAAAAACCCTGCAGTTCCCAGAGACTATATATTCCACAATCCAGTAGGGGGAGCTCCCCAAAAGTTAAGAGAAAAAAAAAAGGTGAAAAGTTTCCACCATTAAATTCCCCTCTTTAAAAGTTCCAAAAGGTTCCAAAAGTTAAAGAAAAACCGAAAACCAAGGGGTAGAACCTTCAAAAGTTCATTTAAACTAGCAGAGAGTACGTGTTCTTTACAGTGGTGCATGCACAGTTCCTTATTTGTAACCACAAAAGTAGCCCCAAAGTAACTTTAAAGTCTTATATACAGTTACCGCAGTCTGATGATTTTTGTATCCAGACAGCCCGAGAGCTGTTTTGAAACTTTGTAATCCACACAAAAAAGAAAGGAAGAGGTTGCTGCCTATATCCTCTTGTAAAAAAGAAATTCTCAACTTTTCTTAACTTTCCATGCACTTTAATTCGAATTTGCAAGGTGTACTCCAACTTCTTAAAAGTCCCTCTCAGCGCTTCAGATTTATAGCTCTTTGCTTGGTGTTTAAACAGAGCCGGAAGACGGACTTCCTTTTTAACGTCTCCCGCTTTCAGCCAAATTTCAGAAATTTAGAGTCCCAAATCTCAAAAACCTTACTCACGAGTAAGTTGATTCCAATCGAATGTTCAAGGAAGAAAGGTCAGCGCTCATCAGCAGCAGCCGCGCGGCTTCACTCCCGCGGAAAGAGCGATGAACTCACAGCACCGCTACCCCCTCCACGTTCCGGAGCCCCTTACGGGGTCCCTTCTTCGTTTCCGAGGTCGCTCTTGGTGCCCGCCGAGTCCCACGACCACAGGCTCACTCTACCTGTGGTTTTTCTTAACGGGTCTCCGCTTTGCCGTAGCGGACGACCCTTTTCCGCGGAGCCCCTCTTCACAGCGCGAAGAGGACCGCCATTGCTGTTTCGTTCCATGTATTTGGAATCTGGGAGAGTCTCTACCAGTCAGTTTAGACAATGCTGGAGCAGTTGGACAAGTAGTCTGACCTGGTACAATCCTGTTCATATGAAAAGGGGGGATCAAGTGGGAAAGTGATAATGATTGACATGCAGGAAAATCCATACAGTACACATGTTTTCTTGGAAGTCTTATTGTGTTCAGTGGGCTTATTCCCAGATAAGTGTGAATAGGACTGTAGGCAGTGTGATTGGGAAGGATGGGAATTAACTCCCAGAGATTCAGAAGGGATTGGGGAACATTAATTTATTTCATAAGATTTATATACCACTCGGTTGTAATAAATCCTCAAAGAAGATTAAAGGTAAAGGTAAAGGGACCCCTGAACATTAGGTCCAGTTGTGGCCGACTCTGGGGTTGCGGCGCTCATCTCGCTTTACTGGCCGAGGGAGCCGGCGTACAGCTTCTGGGTCATGTGGCCAGCATGACTAAGCCGCTCCTGGCGAACCAGAGCAGCGCACGGAAACGCCATTTACCTTCCAGCTGGACTGGTACCTATTTATCTACTTGCACTTTGACATGCTTTCGAACTGCTAGGTGGGCAGGAGCAGGGACTGAGGAACGGAAGCTCACCCCGTTGCAGGGATTCGAACCGCCGACCTTTTGATCGGCAAGTCCTAGGCTCTGTGGTTTAACCCACAGAGCCACCTGTGTCCCGTTCTAAAGAAGATTAAAACAACATAATTATCAGTAAAAAAACCCACAGTGTTAGAATTAAAATCAACAATAAACTAAAAGCCATATCAAAACACATGTTAATAGTCTACATGTCTGGATACACTTATCTACCGTATTTTCCGCTCTATAAGATGCACTAGACCACAAGACGCAGCTAGTTTTTGGAGGAGGAAAACAAGAGAGAGAAAAAAATCTGAATCTCAGAAGCCAGAACAGCAAGAGGGATCGCTGTGCAGTGAAAGCAGCAATCCTTCTTGCTGTTCTGGCTTCTGGGATAGCTGCGCAGCTTGCATTCACTCCATAAGACGCACACAGATTTCCCCTTACTTTTGAGGAGGGAAAAAGTGAATCTTATAGAGCAAAAAATACGGTATTTAGCAGAAGTTGAAAAGAGTGCTGGGAAGGTGCCTGCCTGAGTGCAACAGGCAGTTCCAGAGTACGACTGCTGCAACACTAAAATATTGATTCCTTATAAATGTGGAATAAGTATTATTATGTGACACCTTTAACAATGCCAGTTCTACACATCAAAATGGTCAGGTTGGCATATATGAGCTAAGGCAATCTCGCAAGTAAATTTTGAATCTGATTGACATTAGGGTTAGCTGAGTGCTTGGTGATAACCGCTTATAAATTGGGGTTGCAGATGACAAGTAGGAAAGCAGAACAGAACTGGTGCATCTTCCTTGCAGAGGCCAGTGCTGCTTTAGCTATGTAAATGCAAGCCACTCTAGATCCCAAATCAAGTGTAATCACAAAGTGATTATTCAATGCTCTTCTGCATAGTCCCCAAGAATATAATCTTTTTTGTACAGTGCATTACCCACTCCAGACTCCTTCTTGGACATTCAGATTGCAACCCTGCATTCAGCTGGGTTTATAGACATCTCACAGAATCATACGAGCTGGAAGCGACCCTGAGGACCATCTAGACCAACCCCCTGAAATATGTAGCTGTCAGGGATCGAACCTGCAACCTTGGCATTGTCAGCACCACACGCTCAACCAACTGAGCTATCCAGCTAGCTTATACCTAACTTGAATAGGATTTGAGTAACTGAAATGAGCTTGAATGTTTCCCTTTTTATATAATCTATTAGTTAAAATTACTTAACTAACATGCATCAGAGGGAAAATTAAATAGCGTAATGGGCAAAGCCCATTTGTATAATTGCATTTAAAACTCTGTTATCCAAATTACTCATCTGTACGAAATGCTAAGTGGCCAATGACAAGCACCCGATTTTCAAAACACATAAATAAATGAAACAGCAGATAGCTTTTTGACTTTTTTACCTTGAGCCACAGATCCTCTTGAGCAGCAATGCTCTGACATTTGAATCAACTCTAAAAGCACTTCACTGGAGGAAAATGTTACACTGGAAAAATCCTTTATACGTCTCGATAGCCCCATCAGGGTCCAGGACACCTGGAAACGTTCAAATATTCCTGTGTATGGCTGAACTCCTAGATGATATCCACTAAAAATTTAGCAGGCGGCCTGCCCATGTTGAAGTCAAAAAGTACCGAGGGTTCACATTTGGAAGCACACTATTTACGCATAAAAGGAAAATAGTAGATACTAATATTACTTTGGATGAGGCCTCAAGTATTAGCTGATGGTGGAAATTGGCAGATGTTTAACTCATAGCAGTCTTGTGCTTTGCCCCAGTACATAAGTTCCGAACTGTGGTTTGTGGTGTACTTACAGGTGGTCCTTGAACCTTGGTTTATGTTCCAACTGTAAAACTAGAACTTTTGGGTTGGCATTCTTCCTTCTTTCCAGCAGCAACATAGCTACAGACAGGAGATGTAACTAACAACACTTTCTACTTGGTGTTTTTTTTAATAGGTGCACAGTTGCTGCTGAGGCTTCATGTGAATTCGGATTTTAAAAGGTGTTCTCAGAGGACATGTCTCATATAAACCACAGACTTTTTTTTGTGGAATAAACTTTATGTGATATTATTTCATCTTTTCTTTAATCGTTTCAATTTCATTGAATGCAATCCCCCTGAAATAAAACAATGCAGTTAAATGGCTGCAAACCTGAACACATTTACAGTATGAGTATATGCTTGCTTACTTTTGCAGTCAGTTCCACTAGGAGCACCATGATGTTGTTGTTGTTTAGTCGTTTAGTTGTGTCCAACTCTTCGTGACCCCATGGACCAAAGCACTGCCTCCCGCAGTTCGGTCAGACTCATGCTGGTAGCTTCAAGAACACTGTCCAACCATCTCATCCTCTGTCATCCCCTCCTCCTTGTGCCCTCAATCTTTCCCAACATTAGGGTCTTTTCCAGGGAGTCTTCTCTTCTCATGAGGTGGCCAAAGTATTGGAGCCTTGGCTTCAGGATCTGTCCTTCCAGTGAGCACTCAGGGCTGGTTTCCTTAAGAATGGATAGGTTTGATCTTCTTGCAGTCCATGGGACTCTCAAGAATCTCCTCCAGACCATAATTCAAAAGCATCAATTCTTTGGCGATCAGCCTTCTTTATGGTCCAGCTCTCACTTCCATACATCACTGCTGGGAAAACCATACCTTTAACTAATCGGGCCTTTGTTGGCAAGGTGATGACTCTGCTTTTTAAGATACTGTCTAGGTTTGTCATTGCACCATGATGGATCATACCAAAGGTCCGCGCAGTCCTGCATCCCGCTTCCCACAAGAGTCAAACAGATGCCTTTGGGAAGCTGACAAACAAGGCACCAAAAGCAGTACCTGCCATGTTATTGCACCCCAGCAATTGGTATTCTGCCTCTGAACCTGGAATATCCATATCAAGAATGGCAGTCACTGGTAGACTTACTGGGTTGCATCTAACTCTCCTGTTCCGCTTGTGCAGCAGACTTCTGCTTGCTTTATGGAATTTCCCACTGCAGCGCCCTGCAAACCCTCAAAATGTGATCCCAAGGTTTGGATGACCCCTCCGGATCAGGATTTGGGGTTGTGTAGGGAGAGGAGAGGAAATCCCATTGCATGGGTGGGATGGCGCAAATGCAATCCATTTGCCAAGGCCACATTTTGGGGCTGCAAACTCCATCCACAATGCAAAGCTCAGACGGTAGAGCACGAGATTCTTAACCTCAGGGTTGTGGATTTGAGCCCCATGTTGGGCAAAAGATTCCTGCATTGCAGGGAGTCGGAGTAGATGACCCTCTTTATCCCTCCTAACTCTACAATTGTGTGGGAAAGTATTTTGTCTCCCCTGAAATCTCCTACTAATTAATTTCTTTGAATAGCTTTTAGTTCTAGCTTGATGGCAGAACTGTTGTACTGATGCAAACCCATGAGCACATACTTGGGAATAAGCCCACTGAACTCACAAGAACAGTAGATAGGTGTAGGACCAAGCTGTTGATTCCATTGATTTCACTAGGATGTAGGCACACTTAGTTTTTTGTATGCATTATCTCATTGATAATGCTGTCACAGGAAGGAATATATGATGGTGCATTGCTCATTCTAGCTCAGCATTGTCTACAAGGACTGGCAGTGGCTTCTGAAGTTTCTTTCCCAGCTCAAACTGGAGAAGCCAGGGATCTGAACCTGGGACCTTTTGCAAGCAAAGCATGTACTCTCCCACTGAGCTTTACTAGCCTGTCCCTAAAAGTACCAAGTAGGATTCTGCTCAATTACCCAGGCCATATGTACAGTGGTACCTCTGTTTAAGAACAGCCTTGTTTACGAACTATTTGGTTTACGAACTCCGCATAACCGGAAGTAGTGTCCCGGTTTGCGAACTTTACCTCGGTCCAAGAATGGAAGCCGAATGGTGGAAGGGCACCGGTGGCAGGAGGCCTCATTAGGAAAAGCGTGCCTCAGTTTAAGAACGGTTTTGGTTTAAGAATGGACTTCTGGAACGGATTAAGCTCATAAACCGAGGTACCACTGTATATGCTACTGTGAACCTGGGGTAATGAACCTTTTCTAGCTCCAGGGCTGCATTCCTTTCTGATCAACCTTCCAGGGCCCACATACCTGAAGCAAGAGCCGGCAGAGCAACAGATGTGACTCTTATCTCTGGAAAGTAGGCTACATTCCAGCCACATATGACAGGGAATTCCACACACACAATACACGCCATCCAGGCAAGCAAGAAGCATTAGTTGAAGGACACATTCCAGCCAGGCAAAAGTACTCAAGGATGACAGACCACTGAGGGGCATGTGGGCATGATCAGGTCAAAGTCCAGGTCAGGAGAGCCACATTGGGCTAGCAGATCTAAGACTCGCCCCACTGCTTTAAATGCATCCATGCAAATATATAATTGTGTATTATGAGCATTTAAGGTGAAGTAAAAACTAAGGCCAACTAGACAGCAAAAACTCTTAATTACTCTCATTAAAAAGGCACAAGATACTAATTTCAGAGTCCCAAAGCACTGTTTTTGCTTTTCTTTTATAATTAGCATGGCTGAAATTCAAGAGCATTTGGTAACCATGACATGTTGTGAACTTGGGTGACTCACTTGCACATTGACTATCAAAACAATTCCCCACAATAGTCTAGCACACCAGGGGGGCTATTTCTACTCAAGAGAGGGAATTGCTATTAATAGCAGCTGTTACAAGTTGAAATTATTTTCTATGTGGTCATAAAGTGACTTATGGCTTGGTTCATGTTAAAGAATATTTGATGTTGATGATGACAGCTACCCAAATAAGTTCTTGTTTGGAAATTCATACTGGTGCATTGCTTGTTTAATACAATGCTGCCGTCCGTACTGGAAAAACCTTTCAGCCACAGCAGCTCTAAAGGAAAACTCGTATTTTATAACTGTGACTAATTGATTAATTATGATTAAAAACTGCGTGCAGGAAAAGACCTGTATAGTGCACATCAAATGTGTATATGGCTTAATTTCATAAGATTTATTAAATTCCGTATAATAGGGACCAAG
Organism: Podarcis melisellensis; assembly: GCF_964234715.1. NCBI lineage: Eukaryota > Metazoa > Chordata > Lepidosauria > Squamata > Lacertidae > Podarcis > Podarcis melisellensis. The sequence goes on from NC_138541.1 coordinate 35,982,836, forward strand.
TGGTCCTGTGTTGTGGGCATGTGGAAGCTGGGGCCTTCTAGCTGCTCCAACACTAAAACTCACATCATCCCTGACCATTAGTCATATTGGCTGAGATTGATGAAAGGTGGAGATGACAACATCTAGGTGGATCACAGTCTCATTACGCCTTTATAATACAGACTTATAGCAAGTTTGGGTGAATGCTACAGTATCTGAAGGCATGAACTATTTGATGTAGTAATATATTTAACCCTCCCCTAACACACACTTTCAAACTGTTTTAAGGTTCCTTCAAGGCTTTTCATGTGTCCTCAATGAGAGAATAATAATGGCAGAGAAGCTTTTCTAAGTGTGATTTGTAGGGGAGTGCTGGGTGTGTAAACACATTTGTGTGAAGCTGCAATGAAGAGTGCAGCTGAATGGGACACAGCTGTGGGAAGCCTGAGAAAGTACCATCCACCCATAACAAGCAAGTCTAGCATAAGAGACTAGGATGATGCCCACTGTTTCTAGGAACTTTTAGTGGTGTAAAACTTTTGTCGGTGAGCTGAGGGTTTGTTTGGACCCTGGGTGAGAACCCATAGGCTGAGAGAGGAGGTGCGCCAGAATGAAAATGATTTGATACACACACTGTATTAGTAACTTTGTATTAATGTAACATTTTTATATGTAAATCTGTATTTTTGTAATATTTTGCTTAAGTTGTCTGTTGTTGCTTCAGTTTTGTGTATGCCGCTTAGAGATATTTTATATTAAGCGGTATGATTGATTAGAAATTAAATGATCATTTGCAGAAAAATTGGGCTTGGAGGAAGCACATTCTCAGGATACGACCCCAACCCTGCTCTTTTCAGCAGTAAAGGAGCAGCAGGAGATTGGTGAGTGTCTTGTGAGTTCAGTCCACCCACAATAAAAAAGGAAGCAAGTTGCACACTGTCTGCTACTTTTCAGCCACCTCAGCTCCCAGCTCCAGCTTGCTAAGGGCTAGAGAACCCTGTGCCCACATTTCTGACTCACCCACTTCTATTTTGCATCACTCCTACTCTCCTACCCTGCCTTCCCTCCATATACTCACAAAGGCATAGCAATTTGCAAACACAAGGAGTGGTGCTTATAATGCCTTGGTTAAATTATTAAAACTGTATTTTTGCCAACTTTGATCTTCCTTACGTGTATCTGGCTTGATGTATGCAGAAAGCTTTGGGGACTAGATGAAAATGGCTTAGGTTGATGGGAAATGCGATTGATATTCCCATTGCTTGGTTTAAGTTGGGTATCACAATATTCATATGGCAGGGAGGGGAAACATGTGGTCATGCAGTTGTTGTTGGACTCCAGCTCCTTTCAGGTCCAGTCAGGGATGATGGGAGTTTTAGTCCAGCAATAATCTGAGGGGCACCAGATTATCGTATTCTAATTTCTAACTCAGCCCAGCATCTCCTCTGAAAATGTGTGGAATGGAGGAATATAAAAAAGGAGGCTGGGTAATGAAAACCATCTGTTGCATAAGCATTTTACTCCAAAGAGTTTCACCTGACCTACTTTCAAAATATAATTTCTGCAATTATATTTTTCAGCTTTACAGCCATGTCATGAAAAGTAGGCTGAGCACCCCCACCGTCGGTACAAGGCGCTTCATTTCCTTGAACTGCCACAATCCCGCCTCCCCTTATCCAAAAGTCGTCCTCTCGAGCTCCCTTGAAACTTTCCAGAGCAATCCTGGCAAGAATCTAGCATTCTCCAGAAGAAGTTTCTCTCCGTTTCCCAGGCCTGCTTCGTCAACCGCCCTTCTGTGCAATCGACTACTTTTGCGCACTACAGATCCCAGGATCCCTTCCGTAGGGTTGAGTCCCCTCCCTCCCTTATTCGTTAGCGAAAGGAGAGAGCGAGCGAGCGAGCGAGCAACCTCTGGCCGACTTTCAGAGAGTGGGGAAAACACTCGCTTCCTCTGCTTTGGACGGAAAGCACGCAGAAGAGCTATAGAGGCCAACGCTGGGGGAAGAAGAAGGGAGAAAGGTTTAGGGAGGGGTGGGAAGCGTCACAGCAGAGCGGGCTCCAAAGGCAGGGCACTCGGGCTGCAATCCTAACCCCCGTTACCACGGAGTAAGCCCCGCTGAATTCAACAGGGCTTACTTCCAGGTAGCCATAGGTTAGGATCGAGCTGTTACAAACTGGACTTTCCGCTTGCTGAACAGGGGCGGGTGAGCCCCTCTGGGGCAGCGCCCCCCCCTCGCCCGCGGTGGACACGCGGAATTGCGTCCCCGCCTTCCCGGGTTTTTAACAGTTCCGACGTTCTGAGCGCAGAATTCCGCCGCCCTCAGGATCCCAGAGGGGCGTCCCCTGAACTGGCTCAGCGTCGCAGCTGCAGCGAGGCCCGTCGAGGCAGCACTTCCAGCGGGGACGGGACTAACCGGCCGGGTTCCTCCTCCGCGCTGTACCAGGAAGGGACAAAGCGCAGGCTGTAGCAGCGTCCAGGCTTGCCCAGGAGCTGCCAGCCGAAAGTTACGGTGGCCGCTCTGTGTCTTTTCCCTACCCGTCGGCTGGGAGGAGGAGAAGGAGCGCCTCTGTCCCTCCAGCCCGACGTGGGCTCTCTGCCTGTGTGTGCCTTTGGATACACACATACGTAAATACACCACCTCTCTCGGCCCGTCCCTCCCTCTCTCCCTCTCCTGCTCTTTCCCGGCCGTCTCCTCCCCGCTCCCTCCTCCTCTTTCCCCTCCTCTTTCCCTTCCCCCAGAGTTGCCGGAGGAGGCCGGAGCAGGCAGGCAGGCAGGCAGGCGCGGTGCTCCTGTTGTGTGCGCGCCTCTCTCCCTTTCTCTCTTTCCCTGGGCTGCCTCCTCTCGGCCCAGGCGCACCGCAGCTGCCCAAGGAAGAGTCTCCCTTCCCTCTGCCCGGTGCGCAGCAGCCATGAGCGGCGGCGAAGTGGTCTGCTCGGGCTGGCTCCGAAAGTCGCCGCCGGAGAAGAAGTTGAAACGCTACGTAAGTGCCCCCCCTTTTTTGCCGCGGCTTGCGGGTTGTGCTGGCAGGGGCGTCCCTCGGCTTGCAGCAGCCGCCGCCGCTCTCCGTTCCTCCTTCCTTCCTGTGTGTATGTTTTCGCCCTCAGTCCTTTCTTCAGCTCTCCCTTTCCTTCTGCGCCTCAGCCTCTCTCGGTCCCCGGAGCGTCCCACCCAACCTGGGCTGCGGTGAAGGCTCCCCTGGCGAGCGGGGCTTTACCCGTCGGCTTGCCCACCCGAAGGTGCTCGGGGCAGCCGCGGAGCCCGTCAGCCTCCCAAGTACTTTTCAAAACTGCCAAGTGCGCAGTTCTGGTTTCTCAGCGTTTTGCAAAAGGCCCTGAGCGGACACAACTTTTACCACCTTCTTCTTTATCAGTGCCCTTTGCCAGGGGATGGCGGTGGGGGAGCGGGCGAAGTTGAGTCCAGAGGACGCTAAGTTTTGGGGTGTTTTTCCTGGAACGGTTGTCTTAAAAAGAAAAAAAAGGGGGATGGAAGACGGGAGATCCTTTTGGAACCGGGTGATAATTTTGTTCTTCGAACTTCCGCTGGTTATCCTTGTATATGATGTCTGTCCAATCCGATTTGCAGCATAAAATACAACTCTAAGGCACTGGGTCCCCCCTCCCCTCCACTGAAAGGACATCCGTGCGATAAATAACCTGCAGGCTGTGAACAGATAGTCGCATGTGCATAATCGTGCATGTAGGTGTGTTGTTGGAGCTACATGTGAACCTGCAGCCATATGGCTTCCTAGTGCACATAACACAACTTAACTGAGCTTGTGTGTTTGTTTAAGATTTGTATGTGCAGCAGACATTGCCACTCAAAGGACACCCAATGGGGAATCCAGAGTATCAGAGTAACGCAGTGATTTTGGGGTGGGGGTGGTATCATAGATGCTTAGAAACCAAGTAATTTTTTTAAACCCCAGATTCTTCCCTAATTTTCCTTCCCAGGTGTAAATGCGCACAAATCTAGTTTATCTGAGCTGTGCAGCCATGTATAAATAAAATCTGCCCGTGACATCGATTCTTACATATATCATTGATGATTTTGCAGCTGTCTCTAGTATGTGGTGCCTCTATAGATTATGTATTTTAGTTGCAGTGAGATGTAACTAATTGGCAGAACTGTGTTATCCCTAGTGCCATTCAGATTAGGATAGGAAGACCAAATACTCCTAGAAGCCTTTGGTTTTAATACCAAACCTTTGCCTCCTAAATTTCTACATTTCAATACATGTTATTTTAATCCCTTCACTCCTAGGGGTGCTGATGAGACTGCCCATTCTCTCTCATACCTTCAGGCATAACATTTCTCAAGCTACACCATTGGATTCTGGTCTCTAAACAAAACAAAAACAAAACAAAACACTAAGTACTCTAGTTAGTACAACAAAAAGAGAGACTGTCCTTAGAAAACAAAAAGCAACAATTTTCACGTTGTCTAGCCCTAAGGTCCCATCTGCACTAGACATTTAAAGCGCTATGAAACCACCGTAAACAGTCATAGTTTCCCCCTAAAGAATTATGGGCGCTGTGGTTTGTTAAGTGTGCCGAGAGTTGTTAGCAGCCCCCTATCTCCCCACAGAGCTGCAATTCCCCTAGAGAGAGAGATTTTCATTGTTACACCATTCTAGCTCTCTGAGGGGAATAAAGGTAAAGGGACACCTGACCGTTAGGTCCAGTCATGACTGACTCTGGGGTTGCGGTGCTCATCTCGCTTTATTGGCCAAGGGAGCCGGCGTACAGCTTCCGAGTCATGTGGCCAGCATGACAAAGCCGCTTCTGGTGAACCAGAGCAGTGCACGGAAACGCTGTTTACCTTCCCGCCAGAGCGGTACCTATTTATCTACTTGCTCTTTGATGTGCTTTCGAACTGCTAGGTTGGCAGGAGCAGGGACCAAACAACGGGAGCTCACCCCGTCACAGGGATTCGAACCACCGACCTTCTGATCGGCAAGTCCTAGGCTCTGTGGTTTAACCCACAGCGCCACCCGCATCCCCTGAGGGGAATAGGTGTCTCCTAAACTCGCAGCATCCTTCGGAAACTGCAGTTCCCAGGATTCTTTTGGGGAAGCCACAACTGTTTAAAGTGGTATGATACATTGTAGGTGGGCTCTAAATGCTTAGCAGAGTTTGGCTTGTTGAAGTAGATAATTCATCATTTTCTGATACAGAGGAAATGTCTCAGTAATGGAGGCATTCAAGTAGTTTATATGAGTAGACATCCTAACATTAGAAATACCTAAATATCATTATTAACCTATAACTCTTTCCTTGCATGTTGTCACCTCTGGTTAAACTGAATGTTGTCTTGCAGTGGTGATCGTCAAGTTATCACATATTTATCCTGGGAAGGGAGAGGAATGGGAAGCCCCTAAGTCTCGCTTCAAGCTCCGTTAAACACCTTGATCCTTTAAGCAAATCTGGGTTTGAAGTGGTAAAGGGATAAGTGGTTTAAGCAAGTCCAATTTTAAAAAAACAGTACCTGAGTAGAATCTTGGGATGAGATGAAATTGGGCTTCATAGAGAAAGCTTTGGCCATGACCTGAACTATTGACTAATAGGGTTAGTGGCACATGTGAAAAAGCCCAAGGACATGAGCTTGTATCTGTGGAATAGCAGTTCAAAATAATAAATCTTTGGAGGAACAGTATATGAAGCAACTAGGCTGGTGAATCACTTCTCTATGGTTGACATTTAAGCAATCAGGCAAAAAATTGAGGGAATACCATCATAGTGTCAGACTTGTTGTTAGGTGAAGTGTTGGGTTAACTTCATAAGTTACCTTCTTCTAATGGAGAAGGCCTCTTCATTTGGAGGAAGGAAGGCAGTCTTTGGATCAGATTTATAGGGCAATAGCCCACTAAGTCATGCTTGGAGCAGACCCATTGAGGTCAAAGGGCATGACTGATTTGTCCATTAATATTAATAGGTCTACTCTGAGTTCAGCTCAGTACGATATCATCCATTTAGTCTTGCTGCTGCAGTATATTAAATACTTTCCTATTTTCCTTTCAATTGCAAGCCTTTTTTTAGGGTGTTTCAACAGAAATATATATTATAAAAATACACATATCAATCATTCAACTATTATACCATAAGCAAGGATGGGTCAATAAGTCTATTTCCAGTTTGCATCACTTTTGCTTTGTGTTCACCCCATAAATCCATGCTTAAGAAACTCCACCAATTTGAATAGAAATATGTATTTAAACACACATTTCTGAGTATATTTTTTGTCTAAAATGAATTTTGAAATGTAAGATATCTTTTAAAAATTAAGGCTCAAATCCTATACTTTGGGAGTAAGCCCCATTGAACTTAATTGGACTGACTAAGTAGACATGGATAAGATGGTGCTGTCAATATAGGTTATATTGTTTTTTGAACTAAGAACTGCATTGGAACATTCAGGAAGTGTGAATGCTAGTGGATAACTATGTTCCAATTTGCGTATTGGTTTGGGAGATGCAGATCAACCCAGTCCATTTTGGAATGTGCAAAGACTGAATTCCTCAAGTGCCTCTAATTAGAACTAGTAAAGGTTTTACCCCTCAGTTTTGAAGTCTTCTTTCCATCTCCTCATTAGTGATTTGTCATCCATACTCTAAATGTTCTCCATCTCTGGCCTCTGGGAAGTAGATTGTGAAGCATCATATCAAGAAGAAAGAGCCTACCACTTTATTATATGAGGGTGGTAAGGAAGTTAATAAAACCTGTGTCTATAGGCAGAGAAGTATTCTATTTGGGTGTGGTGAATGGGTGTATGGTTTGTTTTTGGTAGAAGAGATCTAGTTGTTGTTTCTTCTGAGGCGGGCTCCTAGGAGCAATTAGTACAATAAATTGAGGTAATCATTAACTCCTTTATTTATAGTCCTGTCACACGTGCTTTGGTTCAATGTATATTACTTTTCTCCTCTGTCAACCCTACTGAGGCATTTTTACTGAGAGATAAAGTGGATGATCATGCTTAACTTAATAAGTGGGACTACATATGTGGGATTTCCTTCCATTTTTCTGGCAGATATTTCTTCATTTGCTTCATATTGGGGAGGGGGCTAAAGCAACTATGTTCAGGCAAAAGCAAGAGAGGCCAGGCTGATAAATATGAATTTCTCATGCAGTATTCCTACTGCGGGCATATTTGTGCTTCAGGGTTGCTTCTAGAAATGCTGTATGGCAGACTTTCACTTCACATTTCCTTTCCTGACTAGTGTGGAACTTTATTGCCTCACATGTTTTGTGATCCAGTAAAATCCCCTACTTGGCGTTCACGGCTGCAAGCAAGCTTTTATCTTCCCTTCAAACCCGTCCTTTAACTGGTTGTATGGACTCCTGTTTTGCTTAGCTTACAAGTTCTGATGCATTGTTTGTCTCCTGTGCATTGTTTGTCTCCTGTGACTTAGCTTAAGGTCTCCTGCGAGCTCGATTTGGGATAAGTATTGTTGTGGTTGTGTTTAGCCTAAGACTGTTGCTCTGCCCAATCAACATTAAAGGAAACTGTTGCTTGAAAAATTCAGAAAGCAAGTTGCCACACCTTTTCTTGAGTAAGTTTGATCAGGCTAAATGTCACTGGGTTCTCCCAGGGTTTCATTTTTCCACAGTGCTCCTGGGGATTTAAATGATGTGCTGCCGCTTAGAATAAATTTACTGGAATGACTGAAGTGATTCAAAACAGATTCAAAAAATGTGTTGCTGTACCATCTCTCACGTAAACTTACTCAAGTGGATGAGCAGTAGTATATCTTTTGAAAAACTGGAGCAACAGAAAGCTCTTTCCTCGTGTATCCTCCTTCTTCTTTCATGCCCCATTCTATCAGAAGAAGATCTTAGATATGTGAGATCTGGGTGTTCCTTTTATGATGCCGGGTTTTCTTGTTTTGTATTTGCAGATCTGTCAAATTTGCAACTATTATGGAGTACCAAAAATATTGGGGAGGGAGGACAACATAAAAAACGAAAGGGACTCCTAAGCACACAGTCAACATTGTCCAGAAACTCCACTAGACTTTCCTGAGATGGTTACTTTATCCCAGCAAAAGAGAACCTGGTGGGTCAAGCCAAAGGCCCAACTAGTTCAGCATCCTTATTCTCACAGTGGTCAACCAGCATCTTGCTTCTGACACTGGACAACTGGGATGATTCTGGAAGCCCACAAATAGGATGTGAAGTGATGTCTTTCCTCCAGCAACTTTTACCAGAGGCTTGCTGTCTCTTTAACATGGAGAGGTTCCTTTTAAGGATAATAGCTATTGGCAGATTTAGCTGCCATGTATTTGTCTAAAGCCATTTGTTTTAAAGCCATGTAAGCAAGCTGCCATCAACACATATTTTGACAGCAGATGCCATCAGTTCAATTATGTGTTGCGCATTGCCTATGTCGATTCTACTTCTAATTGATTTATTGAGAAGGCGTATGGAGATCAGAAGGGGCAGAGGCAGAAGCGAAGTGCAGCTGACAGAGGGTGTCAAGATCAGAAGCAGTATTGAGCCAGGTTGGGAGCAGGTGTGCAAGCTAGTCTTTCCCAACTTGGTAACCTCCAAGTACTACAACTTCCATCATCCGTCACCACTGGCCAGTTGGGGGCTGGGACTGATGGGAGTTGGAGCCCAACAACACCAAAAGAGCCACAGGTTCCCCATGCTTGTGCCAGCCTGGCTGCTGGCACTGTTGTTCAATCCCTTCTTTTGCAAAAATGGTTACTCAAATAGGATTTCCCTTTGCAGGAAGCATACTGATTCTCCTTAAGTGAGACTTATTCTTCCATGTGTTCAGTAATTCTAACTTTAATAGAAATATTCACTAGTTTATGAGGAACAAATCTGGGGCAATGGACTTGTAATTTTGTACAGCTGTCCCCTGTTAAATTGGTGCTAGATTGCCTACCTCCCAACCATCTGGTAATAGGTCTAATCTCAGTGTTGTTACATATTTCTGTGTCATATTTTGTATTGTTTACAGTGTACTTCTATACATTGGGGACGCGGGTGGCGCTGTGGGTTAAACCACTGAGCCTAGGGCTTGCCGATCAGAAGGTCGGCAGTTCGAATCCCCGCAACAGGGTGAGCTCCCGTTGTTCGGTCCCTGCTCCTGCCAACCTAGCAGTTCAAAAGCACGTCAAAGTGCAAGGTACCGCTCTGGCGGGAAGGTAAAAGGCGTTTCCGTGCGCTGTTCTGGTTCGCCAGAAGCGACTTAGTCATCCTGGCCACATGACCGGAAGCTGTACGCCGGCTCCCTTGGTCAATAAAGCGAGATGAGCGCCGCAACCCCAGAGTCGGTCACAACTGGACCTAACGGTCAGGGGTCCCTTTACCTTACTTCTATACATATCTACTCAGAAGTTGGTTTAATTAAATTAAGTGGGGCTTACTCCCAGGCCAGTGAAGATGGGATTGCAGCCATAGCTGTTCCTGTTGCCTCTTACTACTTCGGCTGCCCTCTTGGGGGTAGGGAAAGCGGTTCAGCCATGAGTATCTGTCCAACATCTTCCACACAGAATACTGGTTTAAAGAATTCATTCTCCCTCTCTGCATTCTTCCCAAGTTTCTTTAGTACCCCTTTCACAGCTAACCACTTAGATGGCATCTTAAATACGACTGCAATTCATAGACAGCCACCTCCATAGTTAGCTGGTTTCCTGCTTCAGATATATTTAAAGAAACGTTTATTGGCCATTTTGATATTTGTAGCAAGGAGCTCCTGCTGTTTTTGCTTTTGCATAGATTTCCTTTTGCCAGAATTGCTGCTCCTTTAAATTTTCCTCAGCTGGGCAAGGATGTAACATTTTGGAGGAAACTTTCTTGCTCTTTCTGTCTTCCTTGACTCTGCTTGCTAACTGGTGACTTGTTTCATACTTATCTGCCCTATCTAGGCTTCTATTCTCATTTTTAAATAACCTCAAAGCATCGTGGGGAGATTTGACCCATTTAACAGACTTGCTTCCAGCTTCTTTCTAGCTAATACTTCAATTATTTTGAAATTAAATATGACTGCACTGGGACTTTCTAGGCAACTTTCCATTTACATACATGTTGAATTGGATAGCATTGTGGTCACTGCTCCCCAGTGGTTTAGTAACTCTTACATCTTTCACCAGATTATGGGCTTTGTTCAGAATTAAGTCCAAGTTTGAGCCAGCTTCTTGGCTAATGGTTATAAGGGACAATTATTTGTTGTATCTAGAAATTTCACCTCCTTGTTGCAACCTGATGTGTATGTACCCAGTCAATGTAAATATAGTTAAGGTCTCACATTAGAATAGTTTCTTCCTTTGGCTGTGCCCTTAATTTTTCTCTATCTCAAGATCACCTTCAATGTTTTGGTCATAAGAGTGATGGCTTAGCATGAATACTTGGCTCTGGGAGAGGAGATTGCAAGTGTTTTGTTCATCTCACTAGTTGTTCTAATGCTGTGCTGAGCTAAGCCATGGTTTGGCTTAGTGTTCTGTCTGAACCTGGGGTTGTCGCTTAGCTCTCTCCAGACTAACCATGACCTGTAACCAAAAATGATCCTATGATTTACAGCTTGTGGTTTGCCAGGAGAACAAAACCATGAGCCCAGGTTCAGATAAGACACTGAGCCATTCTGCAGCAGCAGAATGACCAGGGAGGAGGAAAGTGGTTGAAATCTCTTTTTGTGGAGAGCTTGTACAATCATGCTAAGCCATGGTTTGACTTAGCATGGTTTGCCAAACAGGCCACTATGTCCCCTCTACTTGTTGGGTCTAGTATTTCTACTCTCAGTGATTCTGTGAAGTTTGTTCCTCTTAAATTTTTGAGCTTTTTGGAGTTGCTGTCATTGTTATCCATCTTTTTAGATCTGGTCATACCCAGAGATTGTTTAAAAATTGTGCTGCAACCTTTTTAGACATTGGGCACCAATAGTCTGAAGTTTGTGTCTTGTTCTGGTCTGGCTTATGCCATCATGTTCCCCAGTGCCTAACAAAAATTTAAATCCTTCCTGCTGGTGCCACTGCTACTTGTGCATTGATTCCTTGTTGGCCTTGCATGCAGAAAAGGTAACATTTCTGAAAACGTCACCTGGATTTCAACATCCTATTCAGCAACCTAAATTTGCCTTCCCTCATTGTATTTCCAGATGTTTAAATGATAGTGCTCATATGTACCACTTGAAATACAGACAAACGAAAAGGTATTAATTTGGGACCTGAGTCTCAACAAAGAAGGCACCAGGTGGTGATTTATGGGGTTGTCATTCCAAAAATGCAGCACCACAAAACACTGAAAAGGACCTCTTATCCTACGTGGGAAAAGGCTCCTGTGATTTTCTTAATGCCGGTGCAGGTTTCATATGGAAGTAGGCCATCCTTTCAGTTCTTATGGCAATAATTATGGGCTGGCATGATCTTAGCCTGGATTATGCAGGTCGTTGGCTTTGGCTCTTCCTAGCCGTGGATCATTTGTTGTTTATCTGTCCTTTTATACACCTCCATGTGTGTAAATAGGTGCAATGTACATTTTGAGTTGTTGTTCTGATTATTTTGGGGGTAGGGAGGGAAAATAAAGTTTGCCCGCATTCATGGTGATGATCTGATTTCTATCCCTTTCTAAACATAATTTTTGATGCCAGGTTTTTGCAACAGGATTACTTGTTCCCTAACACTTGATATTTGAGAGGCACACTGTCCCCCGCCCTTACTGCTGGCTGCATGCAGTTCATTGGAAAGAAGCTTTGCCCTTGGGATAGAAATGTTTAGATTGTAAATTACGGGGTGGGGGTGGGGGTGGGAGACTAGAGACAAGAAAATGTTTTTCTTTTTATAGCACCCTACCGTTTCTCCTGTGTAAATATTTTAATAGGCTACAGTAGATCTGACATTTTAAGATGCATGAAACTGTTTCTTGTTTGCTGAGAGGGCAGATTCCTTGACATGGGAATAGCAATGCTGTTGTGTGCTAGCAGCTTTTCAGACCTTTTTGAGGAACTGTCTAGTCATGTTTGGGCAATGGATCTTGCAGGAAATGTTCCATCTGTATGCTGTTTATTCCAAGGTGGACTAGGTGATGTCTGTATTCGTGAAGAGATGTTGCAGGCGGTTGTTGCTCATACAGAAACAGGGTCTGGTTCTCACACCCATATATACCGCTTGATCCCTCTATATTTGATTGGCAGCTGAGTGTGTCAACTAACCCTGCTGAAAGATGTGCCGTTGGAGGTGAAATTCAAGTTCAGTCTGTTGTGTTGGATCTGTACTGGCCATTCACACATGCAAGACTTTGCTTAGCACTGCAGTCAAGAGCGTTGACCTTGTTTATGGGAAGCAAGGTGGGTGGAGGGTGGAGGAAAAAGTGATTTTGAACTAAGGAACAGTTATTAAATAATTTGTGAAAGCTGGGATTGTTGTGTAGATAGTAATAAATATAAGCAATCTTGGAACAGGGAGAAAAAGAAACATTCACATCACTCATCACCTTATCATGAAGTGATAAGGAGTGGGTTCAGTTGGAGCTAACTCAGCTTGCTCTGGCCTTGCTCTTCCAAAGTAAGTTTTTTGATCTGGTCCTTATTGTTGCCTTTTATATATTCATACTTGAGCAGATAGCATTTATGTTCTAACCTGCTTTGTATTTTCTCTGTACTTAATATGATGGTGTTTTGTATGGTTTTATTTTGGATCTCAATTCTGATTTGTAGACCATAAATCAATGGTGATGATGATTCAGTGTGTATAGTCATCTTTTTTTCTTTTTTAAAAAAGTGTGTGTGTGTGTGTGCGTATAGTTTCATGCCACCCCAATCCCCACAAGTTGTGTGAGATTCCAGGGATTTCAGGCACTTACTCAGGGTTATGTTTCCATTAGGAAAATCAAGGCACAGTGGAGGCTAGTGTCTTCGTAAAATATGGTTTATGAACACGTATTTGGCCCTGGAAGTCTGCAATTGAGTGGGTGCAGAACATTATACCCCCAAGAGAATCTCTTATTGCTCCTCTGATAGTTTCAGCAAGCTTGAGTCCAAAGCAGTCATGGTTCCCAGTCTCTGAGTTGCAGCCTCTTCAGGCATCAGCCAAGATAGTTTTGGCCTGCCCAGCAGCTCATGGAGATCTGGCCTGTCTTCTTCCCAGCACACCTCTCACCAAAAACCTAAGCCTTTTGCAAAACAGCACATTTTGCTGTCACCTCACACCCATCCCCATCACCATGGCAACTCTGTTTTGCACAGACCTGAGAACCTTCTTTGAAGTGTAGGTGCCTGGCCCTTGTTTCATAAAGGCTTGCATTCAACCAGCCTGGCAAGGCTGGTTTGCATAAGCGGATTCAGGGATCCCTTGTGTTTCTGGCACACTTCTGTAGCTTGCATTTCGCCTTTCTATCCCAAATATTAGCTAGATTCTGACATTCATTTATTTCTTGCATTTAGGATGGTTCCCCACCCCAAACTTATAACAGCATGCTACCGTACATCTGAAGTATTCCCCACCTCTTTGTTGGCAAAGGTGTTATAAGCGTTGTATGTTGTATTATACAGTGTGTTGCAAATCATTTCAGGATGTTTCATGGGAGCAATTCATAAATGAAGTACAGTGGTACCTCGGGTTACATACTCTTCAGGTTACATACGCTTCAGGTTACAGATTCCGCTAACCCAGAAATAGTATTTTGGGTTAAGAACTTTGTTTCAGGATGAGAACAGAAATTGGGCTCTGGCAGTGCAGCGGCAGCAGGAGGCCCCATTAGCAAAAGTGGTGCTTCAGGTTAAGAACAGTTTCAGGTTAAGAACAGACCTCCGGAACGAAGTAAGTACTTAACCCAAGGTACCACTGTATATAGTCTTGCACTAGTAAATTGGGCAGTTTTATTTTTTTATTGACAAGTGAAATCTATCTTATTTCAAGTTGACTAAGGATCTTGATATTTGGCATCTCTGAGAAAATTCTGTTTTACACTAGTGAGTGTTTTCTGGCTGTGTGGCTAAAGGAAAATTTAATTCTACACCCACAGGGTGGTGTGACTTAACACTCTGCCTCTGAATATGTAGCTTGATGTATCAGTTTGCAATATCTGTGCATATCTTGCAGTGAACACTTTCATAATAATTGTTATAGTTCATACTAAAGTTACTTGCTAGCCTTTTGTGAGAAACTAGTTTTTGCTGACTATATAAGAGGTGCTGTTAAGTTTGAACTACAGGGATAGCAGCCATGGCCATGGGCATTCTAACTAAATATCTACAGCCATAAAACCTTTTTTTCCAGTTTCTAGATATGATGAGACATAACCCAGGTGGCTCCTCTTAGCCAACAATTCCTGCCACTATAAAATAGCCCTTCTTGCTACGCTTCCTTGGTCAGAGGAGCTGCTTAATAGACTTGTCTACCCAGACTTTAAGACGTTGCCTATAGATTTGTACATCACATGTAATTGTAGCTTCTTGACTGTGCTGCAAACAGGTTTGGTTCCTTCTGATGCTTGCTTGCTAATCTTTCATCCTAAAGCAGAGGCTGCATTTGGGCATCTGCTAAGCCATTAACTATGGTTAAGCAAAAGTGCCTATGCACAAGGGGAAGAGGGGAAAAAACCCTGGCCTAGTGTTGCATATGAACCAATGCTCATAACTTGTAGGAGCAAAACAACCCACAAACGGGAAGCCAATAACAAACATGTCATGGAGAGAAACACTGAGCACACTGGTTCAGGCCCAGTGCTGAACCAGTTGCTTAGTGGTTTGTTTTCCCACTCGCAAAAGAAAGGACTGAAGGAGGAGATCTCTAACTGTGTGCCTCAGCTAATTTGCTTAGCCATAGTTAGTGGTTTAGTGCTCCACCGGAACATGGTCAGAGCCTGATAGGGAGCTGTATGTACATGCCAGACTTCTGAGAATATAGAATGTGTGTGCTTTCAAATTTATAGAAGGGTGTAATATGATGTGCGGAAATAGGACTAAAGCGACTTCCCAATATATGCAAACGTTATTTAGAAAGATGTGGTCCACAAGCGATCATCACCTGATCAGTGAAGAGGGGGCAATTATAATATCATGGTACTGTGGTGGGTGGTGAGGTCAAAATTTTGCCCCCTGTCACAATGGAGATGCAAATATTTCCTTCTGTCTCATCCAGTGAGCAATGTTCAAAATCCCCCAGGCACCAGACTCATTTTGCGACTGGCGTGCATCCAGTTGCGACCAACTGAATATATTTTGCTTCCAAGTTTGGTGACTAATGTCTTCACCATCTTACTGGTGCACAGCAGCATTTTCTGCAGTGGCGCACGTCCCCATGCCAGTCAACCGGCCGATCTGTGGAGATGTCTTGTCGCTGTTCTGGATTGTTTTATTCAATCTATTAATGTGTTGTAAACCACTTTGAGCTCCACCCCTCCTTTAAAATATAAAGTGGTATATAAATGAAAATAACAACAATAACAGCACCACAACAACAGTCCCTGTTGGGGGGGGAGTCAGTCTGTTGTGGTGACCAAAACCTAGGTTTAATGTGCCATTTGGTGATTGGCTTATATATCTGAGTTTCTTACACTGTCAGTGAGCAATTTGATTGGCGGGAAGGGGGCAGGAACCATGTATGCCTGTGTGTGTATGTGTCTCCATGAGCATGGCATTTGGTGTCCACGGGAGTGTGGGTGGGTGTGCTTGTGGTGGCTACATCCAATGCTGCCATGCAGCCGCTGGAGAGTTGCCCAGGATGCTCCTCCAACCATTGAAGCTTAGCCATTCCTGTTTTAAACTGATGTACAGTTCTGGGATAAGAAGCAAGACCCAGTTCTTGGTGGATTCTCGCATGGCTTAGTTTCTCTCTTTCTTCTTTGATTTGTGAGCTCCATAGCTACATATTTTGCATAAGCTCTATGTTGTAAGTTTGAAGGCCACTTTAGAACAAAAGGTGGTGTTTTTCAGAGGAAAAGTTACTGGAGGTTTTATATTCTAAGGCTCAGTTGTTTTTCGGAGGAGGCGTATCTTCGATGCCAACATTCTCTTTTTCAAATATGAGGTTGATCATGTGCGCTCTGTACAAAGACCTGATTAAAGCTGGTGGCCAGTAGACTTGGCTACAGAAAATGTAATTGCATCATGGTAACAATGTATGTGTCGAGCTTGTTGAAAGCATAGTCTGTGTTGGCGATTATTCAAAGGTCTCTCTTGGGGGAAGGGGAAGTCTGATTGCCATTGGAAATATTTTTTTATTTAATTCTGTAAAGCACACACTTCCATGTGTATCTAGAAAAATTGCACCTTCACACCCTGTTAGTGAATGCATGTACGTGTTAGAAAAAAATCAGGATTCCATCTGGGCTGAAGATGGTAAATATGAAGTTGCACTTGTTACATGTGGTTTCAGTGCATTGTTTTAAGAAGTGGGAGGAAGAATACTTTGAAGCTATTAGGCAGACATCTGGTCTGTTGTGATTTTCAGGTTTTTTCTCTTCCCAAAATGATCTGACACAGCACTCATAACTTCTAAGCCCTGGAAGCTTCGCTATACTGAAGAATTTCCTTACAATTGGAAAAATTGCCTGGATTTGCGTTAAAGAATTCTGACCCATTTTTTTCTCATGCTGAAGCTGAACTGTGATGTTGTTCATTAAGAAGCAACATTAATTGCTAGCAAAGCATCCTGTGTATAGGTGACATTAAAATCCATTAAACAGATGCTGAAAATGCTGGGGAGAAACTCCAGCAGCATCTCTTGTGAGTAGCAGGTCAACTTTGTCCTGTTGGGACTAGCAGATTTGTCTGCTTGTTTTTAAGGTGCCAGTGGGTAACGTTTATGTATGCTGGGATATCTCCCATCTCAATCTGGGAGGCAATGTTGGCTTGTTGGTGTTGAGATGAACCCTGATGCAATTCTATAAGCTTGATGTTTTGCTCCTGTTACCTGTGTGAAGAGCCAGCTATGTGATGTAGTCATTAGTGTGCTGGAGCAGGCCTGGGAGACCCAAATTCTAATCCCTGTTTAATCATGAGGCTCCCTGAGTGACCTTGGACTAGGCACACACTCTCAGCCTAATGTCCCAATCCTCATAAGCTTGTTGTGCAGAAAAATGGGTGTGGTTGAGAACCATGAACATCACCTTGGAAGGAAAGCTAGGCCACAAGTGTAGTAACTAAATGAAAATATCCATTGGTCATCCGTATATCCATAGTTGTTGTACCCTATCTCTAAAACTCCCTTGCAATACATGCCTAGTCCCCCTCCTGGAGGCTACTGACTGCCATTTTATTTAGGAGGGCCTCTAGCTGGAGTACCGTAATCTCTGCCCTCAAGTAAGGAATAATTATCTAGGCTTTTTTCCATGTTGTGTTTGTGCAGTTAGTGCCATTATTGGTACTGGGAGGGATCCGAGATAACGTCAGTGGTTCCAGTGATAGGCTCTGCCCGTATGTCCCAAGACGTAGACCACTTATCCTGATGACCCCCAACAGTGTGTGGCCACAGAGAAAATGAATTGGGCATTAGATGGGGAAATATAGCAAAAAAGGAGATATGACCCAGTCTGAATCAAGTTGCGCAACATTTATTTTCATTCGCTGTTACATTTGTGTCCCATCTATCCCACAAGGAGCTTAAGGTGGTGTACATGGTTCTCCCTGTCCTCATTTTATCCTCACCGTTTCGTGAGCTATAAGCTAGAGTCAGCAGCAGTGACTGGCCCAGGATCACCCATTGAGCTTTGTGGTAGAGTGTGGATTTGAACCCCTGGTCTGCTAGGTCCTAGTCGGACTTTCTGACCACTACACTGGCTCAACCAAACTGCAGTAAATCTGTGTCTGGGTTGTACCACTTCAGACTGCATGTAGGGGCTGGGTGGCTTGATCCTCTATGCTAAAAAACAGTCAGTCAGTCCTGTCTCCCTACTTCCACATAGACTAGCTTAGTTGAGCCTCCTCTCTGACGTCTGAAGTGGATTTGGGAAGAGGTCATCGACAACTGAACCTAGCCTTTTACCTTGGCTTTTTCAGAATGCATCATTTGCGAATTCTTCAAACCCTTCATGTTGGCATTCCTCTAAAGAACTGAAAGTGACATATTCTAACGAAAGCTTGGCTTTGAAAAGCAAAGTGTAGCTCAGCAACTTTGCTCCGGGGCAGTTTCTTAAATTACAAGCTGCTTGCAAGAACTTGTATTCATGTAAACAGGAAAACTCTCAAGGGGACACATATATATCATAGCACTGTTTATCTATGCATATGTAACACTTTTAATTTGGGAAGTGCTTTGCAGTCTTTTATTGTGTTTGCACTCAGAACAACCTTGTGGTTAGGTCATTAACTAATCCAGGCTTGCATGTGTTCAGCACAGGTATGGCTACATTTGAAAATCCCCTTTTAGTTTTGTTTCAGCGCTTGTCTGTTCATTTGCATGAATTTGGGATGCACAGTCCTGGTGAGAGAGATAATAAAAGTGCTTTCCAACAAGGCAAAGTGTTTGGTTCCAAAACATCTGGCGGGCACCAGATTGGCAAAGAATATGATAGACTGTCTGCATTTCTCTACATGCTAGGTGACTCTATTTTTAAATGCACAGGTGTAACTCCTTCCTTTGTTCATTTATTCGTACATTTTTTAAAAAATACTTGAAATATTTGAAAATGCCTATTTGTGGATGGAAATTCAGTACAGTGGTACAGTACATACGCTTCAGGTTACATATGCTTCAGGTTACATATGCTTCAGGTTACATACGCTTCAGGTTACAGACTCCGCTAACCCAGAAATAGTACCTCGGGTTAAGAACTTTGCTTCAGGATGAGAACAGAAATTGTTCTCTGGAGGCACAGCGGCAGCGGGAGGCCCCATTAGCTAAAGTGGTATCTCAGGTTTAGAACAGTTTCAGGTTAAGAATGGACCTCCAGAACGAATTAAGTACTTAACCCGAGGTACCACTGTACATTAAAAATCTGAGATTCTTGTGGGGACTTCCATTGCCTGTTCTGAACAGACACTTATCAAGCTTGCTACTTAACAAGAATGCTTCAGCTTGTTAGAAGTGACCTTCAGTAGGAATGCCTAAAAGAAAATTCAGTATGAGGCTTAACAGAGTAAATTTCTATTAATTTGTAGTTTAACCATCCCTCACAGAGCTGCAGTTCCCGGCAACCTTAGCAAACTACAGTTCTCAAGATTCTTTGGGGGAAGCCATGACTGTTAAAGCTGTATGAGTGCTTTAAATGTGCAGTGTAGACGTGACCTTAGACTTGTGACAGTCAGCAAATAGCTGTGAAAAGTATTTTCAGAGCGTCTCATCTCTCCCATGTGACTAGTTACATGCTGGGGCCTAGAGTCCTTGGTGTTTTGGAGAAGAGGGATGTTTGGCTGACCTTACAGGGGTTGCCAATATGGCTCCCTCCATAAGTTTTTGGACTAGAACTCGCATCAACTCCAGCTGGCATGGCCAATAGCAATGGTTGATGAGGACTGTAGTTCAGGAACATTGTATTAGCACTGTATTAGCTTCCCCTAAGCTGGTTTGAAAAGAGGAAATCATCTTGCTCTGCGAAAAGTATTCAAAGACAACTAATCTTTACAGTTAAGCCCTCCAAAATTGGGAAACACTTGACTTGTCCTTTCGTGTATGTGGATTATGAAAGTCTTATAATTATATGGTGACAAAGCATATTTTGTAAGGGACAGCAATGGTAGTTGCTGTGCCAGTTTTTTTCCAGAAAGGGGTTGCTTTTAAAATAGCAGTAGAAGAAATGTTACTTCAGAACAGGAGTTATTAGCTGAATTGCAACTTAACAACAGTTTCCTCTAAGTGCGATGAGTTCAGTCTTGTTCCTTTGAACACCAAAGGCTACTTTCAACATGATGTATTTCCTGTACAGAAAGCACCAATATATAGAAAAAGGTGGCATGTGTGTACAGTAGTTTATATTTCTATTTCTCTGCATAGATGCATGCCAGGAAAATGTGACTGAGTGCAGCTTTCTAGTATGTGTATACATTGGCTGCCTTTGGAAGTCATGATGAACCATGGTTTATTGTGACAAAAATATGTCAAGCCTCCCTCCAGGTTCACGTGCACCCTGTCCTTTTACTTCACAGCATGTTGCCTCAAGGAGAACTTTGCAAGTTTTTGCTGCTTTAAAAAAAAAATTTAACCACAGTGTGCGGTGTTGGCTGAACCAAACAAGTTGTGGTTCAGCTTAATTAGGGTCAGTGACGTGGGATTTCTGGAAGATGTTGACTTGGAAAAATATCAAAAGTCCTAATTTGCATAGAGTGAATTGCATAGTAACATTTTCAGTTTGCATCAGAAAATGTTATGTTGGCCTAGAACAGGATCTAATTCAGCATGTTTTTTCACTTA
This sequence comes from Podarcis melisellensis, assembly GCF_964234715.1. Classification (NCBI taxonomy): domain Eukaryota; kingdom Metazoa; phylum Chordata; class Lepidosauria; order Squamata; family Lacertidae; genus Podarcis; species Podarcis melisellensis. The sequence goes on from NC_138541.1 coordinate 36,003,104, forward strand.
TATTTTGCAAACAAAGCTAAAAACTAGGAGACTTGCAAGTTTGCCTATTGCTGTTTTTGCAATTGTTGTTAAAGAAGTTGGGAAACAAATACACAAAGCAAAGAAAAATTTTCTACCCCACATCACTGATGGTGGTCTGCTTAAAACAAGCTACCTCTACACCATGATTTATGAAGTTGGCTTTTGTCAAAAAGGATTAATCATAGAAGATCATAGAACTATACTGTTGGAAGGGATCCCAAGAGGTCATCTGGTCCAAACCTCTGCAGTATAGGAATCTCAACATGAGGTCTCCCATCCAATTTGAAACCATACCAGACCCTGCTTAGCTTTGCAAATGTACTAGCAGTTTAGGGTGAATTGGGGTGGGGAGAGTTTCCATTCTGCTACTGCTGCTGTGTTCTGCCAAGCTAAGCGATGGTTTAGCTCTCCCAGACAGACCATAATCCACAGGGCAAATCTATGCCCTAGTGCAAGCAGCAGAATAACCAGAGAGCAAATTTCACATGGATCCTGTATATTTGTGCCAAGTCTTGGTTTGGATTAGCATGATGCCAGAGTCCAGCCTGCCTCCTTACACTATAAAAAAGTATCACAATTGTGTAGAATTTGCAGGAATTTGAAGAGTATACATGGTACTATCTTTTCTTGATTGTCCACAGTGAATGCTGCATGTTGGAGGTTTGCATGGGCTTCGGAAGCTGGGATCTCAATATAGGCTTAATTGAGATTTAGAATTGTACAAAATGAGTTCTTTGAGAGAAGTCCATTTGGAATTATAGTTTTGGCAGTTAGAATGAAGCAAATTTCTTCATTGTTACAGAGCCTTCCCCAGGCATGTACGTGACAAAGTTTTTCATTCACTATTCCTTTGTGGTATGAGAGATAAATGTGAGGGTCTGCCAGCCTTCTTGACCTCACGCTTCATTTTCAAAGCCTTTTTTCCCTACCAGGATGACAGCTGCAGACATTTTCTTTTTGGGTGGTGAAAACTGAGATTCTGAAAGCCTTTTAAAAAAAAGAGAGAGATGGGTATTATGGGTTGCATGGAAGTTCTTGGCATTCACCTGCTTCCTCCAAGTATTTTGTTGTCCCTCTTTGATGGTTTCAAATGTAGCTGTAACAAACTTGCAACAATGGTGCTTCTACTAAGAGTTAGCATGCCACTAATATCAGTTTTACAATTTTTTTTTTAAACATTAGTGTAAGCATGTTGTTGTTCTGGGGCAAAGGTTTGGCTCACCAAGTTGAATTAGAGGTTTCATTTCTGGGTCACATACCAAATTGGGACCATTTTTTTCTTTTTAAGTTTCCCCAAAGGGCTCATTGGTCTTTATAGGAGAGCTAGCCTTTATAGGGTCTAAACATTGAACAACAAGCCAGTCTTTCTTTGTCTGATGAAGAAAGCCTGCCAAGCTGAGGCAAATCAGAATCAAAACGTCTTGACTCCTTGGTCAGACTCTCATCCAAGGCCCTGTGCCACATCATTTCACCATCTTCAATGTGCCAGCTAAGCTTGCAAGATAGGGGCTTGTTGGTCTAATTTTCTTCCATAAGAAGTGGTCCATTTGGCTTCCTCGCTGCTTCCTTTTCAGCGCCCTGCTTTTTCGGTGGCAGGGGGCATTTGCTTGGTGACAGCTGAATATATCCTTTACTTTATTGTTGCTGAAGTTGGGCTGTGTTTGATGCCTGCCAGATGTTTCTTCTGATTTGTTTATAACACACACACACAAACACAGGAGTAGGAAGGCTGCACCAGAAGGATCAGAAAGCAAGCTAGGGCTGATACAGTGTTTAGCACTGGCTTGGATGCACATACAGGATCTATGCTCTGTTGCACGTGAAGAGGCTGCAGGTAAGGAAATGATATTGAGGCAAAAGTGAATTGTGGGGTACTTTCTTCAGGGCAGGGCAGTCTAGGTGAGGGGCTGTTGAGGTGACGTGGGCCCAGGAACTGCACACTCTAGAGCAGTAGTGACTAAGTGAGCAGGGCTTCTTCTACTTTGTTCTCAGACACACCCAAGCTCCTGCCTTCTTGCATTTAGAGGGCTTAGCAATCTGGTTATGTGCACATCAAATTTATTCTGGAATCTAACCCACGTACAAAAACAGATGTTCATAAAACATTGATGCAACTTCAGTTTTTATGTAGCGTAGCGCTGATTTCCAGCCCCCAGTGGCTAGTAAAAGCCAGTGACCTATGCTAATGTAGGCCTCTGTGGCCTCTTTGGAAGTGGGGGCGGCACCTTGTTAGACATGTTGAGAAGTGGCGCTGTAATTCAGATGAAGATAGATTTGTCTCTCGGAGCAAATAATGTTATAGTTCCCTAATACGTAAATGCTCATTTTTGCAAAAACTGAATAGGGGGATAAAGCGCCATCTACAACATTTAACTGAGACCTTAAGATGTATAACCTTGGGGTTTTTTGCTATGTGGTCCGAATTCAGCCTCTCTCTTTTTTATTTGAGAAAAGTTTTGTCATTGGAACTCATCCTTGGACGATGCTTTAAGACAGCAGTGCTGCCAGGTTTGAGAGAGCCCTGAATAAACTGCCTTCTGGGCTCCCCTACTTGCCATTCTGGCTGCTTTACTGCTGCCACCACACTGTCTTCCCCACTCCCCCACATACACCTTGCAATGCTCTGTCTTACTCTCATACTCTACCAGGAAGCTGGTAGGGCTCTTTTATTTAACATTTATGAGGTGGGCAAGTGCAGTAGCTGTGGCTGAGACTGCAGCCATGGACACCATTTTCACATCCCCAGAGTGTCTCTGAACCACCGAAGATGGCAGGTGCGGCTGGAGCCACAACAGAGGATTTGCTGCACTCTGTATCTGCCCCACTAATGGTTGGAAAAGAAAAAAGGATGCTGTACGATAACCAACATCTTGCCCATTATGCTAGGTGCAGGTACCCCGCTTGTTCCCTGTTCACCATCTGCTTTGGCTGCTGTTCCCCATTATCTGCCTTCCCATTTCACTCTCCTCTTACTTTCATATGCTAGAGGAAAAGAGAAGGATTGTGCTTTTGTTTTTAAACTAACCACAGTCTCTTGTGACATCTGAGCTCAAAAGACCATGGTTGTAAAATCTGGTTATTGAGAACAAGCCTAAACTTGGTTTCAGATCTTAGGTCCCATTAACCACAGTTCATGCAAACCACAGTTTCTTGAATCTGGGTGGGCATCATGTGGAGCTCTGCTTCATTTGAAGGTGGCATATTTTTTCCCCCTTCTCTTTCTTTTAGGAGGAGGAGGAGGAGAGGGGAATAGAAGCACACAAGCCTGAGGCAGGCAGCCACAATTTTCTGTTGCATCTGAAGCTGGATTGGAGGGGGGAAATGTCTAAGGATGTGTTGTGAAGTGTGTTTTGTGACCAAGCATTTAAGAGCTGTGTTCATAGCTGAGCCCAGGGTTTGTAACGATGCACTTGTAATATACCACATTGGAGTTGTTGCCAAATTTGGGCAGGTCTAGTCTTGTCTATCTCAGGCAGACTTTTCTACTATGTTGCATGGCTCACTTTGAATTGTAATTGAACTGCCATTAGCAATGATGTCCTTTGTGCCACCTCCCATCAACCTCCATTGAAGAACAAAATATCCAAGGCCTAAGATACTGGTTTTGAGGTTATCAATTTCTTCTGAAACATTTATGTTACTGGCATTGACCATTCCACATGAGAGAGAAAGAAAACTAAGGTTTAGGAGAATGATCAGAAAGCACTGAAGAAGTGGTGATCAGGCATGCTGTATAAAACTTTTCTGTGGTGTGCAGCCTGTTGGAACTTTTGATCTGTTTCAAGGTTTGTTTGTTCTTTTGCTAATATGATGAATGCTTTGAGGATGGTGATGCAGGAATTAAGTGTTAGTGCCCTGAGGTAGGAGGTGTTTTGAGGGCGATGACTGGAATGCAGTGCTCGCTTAACTGATAGAAGAAGCTATATATTTGCTATAAGCACTGTTGAAGCTGCATAGTGCCTTACTAATTTTATGGGATAAAGGTCTTAAATTTCTGATAATTAGAACTATCTAAAAGGAACTGAGAGGGCTATTTTAAAAAATACGGTCTGTATCAAATTTAAGGAATTTGATGATCAGGGGTACTAACCACCTGCTTTATGCTTATTGTGTTGTTTTTATGATGTTAGCAGCTCCGAGCCCGGCCTTAGCCGGGGAGGGTGGGATACAAATAAAAATTTATTATTATTATTATTATTATTATTATTATTAAATAAGAGAGAGTGAACATTTTAGCTCTGGATTATTGCAGTAAAGTTTGGTAAGGAGCAAACTTCTAACACCCTGTTATCGAGTTATAGATTACCATCTTGTCCTTATTATAATCTGCTGAAAGAAATTGCACTGCTGAATAATTTACTGTATTAGATGAAAGTCATTAAAAATTAATGCATGTATCTCTTATGGCTTTACAACATTTGTGTCTCCAAAGAAGATTTTTAAAAGGCAGGGCAAAAGTGTAAAGAAGCAATTTCTCGATATTGGGATGCTAGCTTCTTGGAACTCCTAGCACTGTAGAGTGCACGAAGATGAGGCACTGATGTTAAATCCTAAAGTGGACATATCTGTGTTACAGTGTCTGTTGTTGCTGCTCTAAAAAGAGCCTGCCTAAGGAATGGGATGAAAAATCTATCTGATGGTATCTTTGTATTAGGGAAGCCTTTGTTGACATATAGTTATTGATAAATAGCATGGTAAAATACAACATACACATATTGTTAACATTGGAAAGGAAATGAGGAAGAATGTACCAGTAAATCCATTGCAAAACAATCCAAGAAATGTAGAGGGGACAGAAACCCCATTGGTCAGACCCTGCCCAGTGGTAGAAATAGCCACTTACAGGACTGATGAGAACACACATGCTCAACATTTATCAGGAAATGTCCTGAAGCCCTCCCAGAATTCCTGAATGAGCCTTCCAGAAAGTGGCTTGTTCTCCAAAGTTTAGTTTAGTTTATTAGCTGCTATAACTTTGTGCCTTTGTAGCTTGGTGAATGTTTGGGGTGGAGTTCTCAAAGATTGAGAAGGGTGCTGAGTTCATGCACAATACCAAACCATAATTAAAACAAATCAAGTCTGGTAAGCCAGCAACAAACCATGGCTTCAGATAATGTTTTGTTGGCAGTCATATTGGGCAGGGTTAGCACATACTGCTAAGAAGAACAGAATGGCCTGGTTTGCACAAAATGTTAAGCTATGGTTTATTAATCAGTAACTTAGCATTTTGTGCAAACCAGGCCATTCTGCTCTTTATTACCCTATTAACATATTGTGGTGATCTGCCATGGATACAGGAGCACCTTGTGCTGGTCAGATGAAGCAGGATTCAAATGTTCTGTTTGGCTTTGCTCATTTCAGGATGGCTTAAATGCCTAAGTTTTTTTGCCAGGGAAGTGGCATTGGTTGTTGTAAACAATAATGTTGCATGAATGAAACCAGTTCTCCTCACGATCTTTGATGAACCCAAGCGTGGCTGCTGGGGTGTTCATTCTGCTCTTGTGCTGATCCTATGGCCTTTAAGACTGTGGCCTTTAAAGAAGAATCATCCTGGCTCAAGTCAAGGCCCATATTGAATCTGATCTTGGAGTGGTCACTAAATAACTTTTATTTCCACCAACTCACGTCTTTTTAGCTATTCCCTCACACACCTTGAGAGCAGTGGAGTTGCCAGAGTAGACAAGGACTTTTTACACTGTCTCATGATTGGAGCCTGGTTTATTACCCAGTTGTGCTATCTGACCTAAGCCACAGTTGCCTTATTTGAATGTAATGAACTCTGGCTTAATGTGTGTCAGCATCTCTACACTGAAGTCAGCATGCAGTAGGAGGAGGAGAAAGATAAGAGAGGAGCCCGTGGCCACTGTGCTTCTCTGTGGTTTCATGAAGCTCCCAACAAATGTCTGAATGTGACGGAAGATTGCAGTGAGAATTTTAAAAACAACCTGAGAGGCAATGCAGAGAGTTGTTTTTCGAAGATCTTGGCAGTGATTCCATTCTTAATTAAAGAAAACCTTTTGAGGAGGGTGGGAATGCCCTTTAATTTAGTCAATTACTCACTGTAACTAGTAGAATTCAATAGGACCTTGTTATAATTTGATAACTCAGATTTGAAGCAGAAAATTAAATTTACAGGCTAATGGATACTGATTAACTAGAAATACAATTTATTGCCATGAAACACTGCTTAAAGCATTTATTGTTTCCTTTAGCTAAGGAAAATGTAACTCTGAAAGCCCACAACTAAAAATTGTCCTTGGATTTGATTGTGCTCTTGCATGAGCAAAGAAACTTCTACTTGAGAGGGGGTGGCTGATTTCAGCACCCACCCAAAAAAACCTAAATTTCTGGTTAACACCATTTTAGCAACGTGGTTAATAGTGGTGAAAGGAGTTTTTTAAAATTGGCTTTAAAAACAATTAAAACCATGGCATTTTGATATTACAGTGGTACCTCGGGTTACAGATGCTTCAGGTTACAGACGCTTCAGGTTACAGACTCCACTAACCCAGAAATAGTACCTCAGGTTAAGAACTTTGCTTCAGGATAAGAACAGAAATCGTGTGGCTGCGGAGGGAGGCCCCATTGGCTAAAGTGGTACCTCAGGTTAAGAACAGTTTCAGGTTAAGAACGCACCTCCAGAACGAATTAAGTTCTTAACCCGAGGTACCACTGTATAGTGTTATACCTCTCTTCTTCCTGCTTATTTAAAGACACCTCAAAATGTGTTACTGTGATAATTAAAATATTGATTTAAGAATTGGGTTATATTGGAGTGTGGTAAGGTGACTTAAACTGAGAAAGACCCATTGGTCCATTGAACTCAGTGCTGTCTACTGACTGGCAGTGGTTCTCCAAGGTTTCAGACAGAAGCCTTTTCCAGCTGTTCTGGGAGATGATGGGGTTGAACTTGGGACCTTTTGGCATGCAAAACATTTGCTCTGCTACTGAACCTTATGGCACTTCCTCTGGATTATAAAATGGCACCCCCACAAAGGCCATAGTGAATGTGTGCTGAGCTTCGTACGATTCCACTACAGCTGCTGTGCCATGCCCAATGGTTTGAATGGAACATAGTGGAATGCACTAATGGGAAGAGTGCAGTGCTCCTAATAATGTGCGGAAGTCCATTGCAATTCCTCTTGCAGCTCACGATAGAAGAGCAATGCTTGGGTAGCACCAGGAGCCACCCATCTGGAAGCAGCCTGAGATAATATCACTTGTTATAGCCAGAATCCAGCACACAGAGAGGCATGCTTAAACTCCCTGAGGTCTGCACGCATGAGCACAACTGATTATGGGTTGGGTTGTGGCCGCTTGCAGATCTAGATGTATCTGCTGTTGATGATCGCTGTGCAGCAGCTTTTCAAAGTTATGTCAACACAGCATTTTTTGCACAGAACAATTGAGGCTTTTCTGGGTACTCTCGCCTAAGCGATGACACTAGCTGATTCAAGAACAATGCTTCTTGCCTTAGACATTGTGGGTTAGTCATCGGTGACGGGTGGCAATGCTTTGAAGGCGCAGGGAAGACAGAGGAGTGTACCCTCTCCCCGCTCCCCAAGTGTCTGCAGTTCTTCAAGATCTTGCAACACAGTTTCACATATTCACAAATAAAACTACATGCACTCATTGTTTTTAATGACGTTACCGTGACATTGTGCTTTCAAGCATTTTATGTCATGCTGAGTAATCAAACAATCCCAAACTGATCATCGCATTTAAAGTGATGTAAATTGTTTTGACCGAGTATAAAGCATAAGAAGCCTATAGTCTTGCAATTGAGTGGTTAGTTTAAAACAATAATTGAATTTTTGCCCCACTCCCAAAAATGTACTTGAAGACTAGTAGGTCTGTACATGTAGTGAGCTTCATACAAGACACAGATGGTTGGAACAGGATAACATGCCAACCTTCAAACAGGCCCAGATGTTATTGGTGGGACATGGATCAATTGACTCTGAGAGGAAGGAAGAATGAGTTCAAGAACCTTGGGTCAGTGTGTCTATGATTGTTGGCGTGTGGAGGCCATTTTAAGTTGTTCTTTTATGTGGTGAGCCATATGTGTGCAGTAATTCGCCATAACTACTACCAACTTCTTTGGGAAGACACAGATTGCCCAGTCTTGGGGGTGAGCTGTTTTAGAAGAACAGTTTACCATGTGATGACTGCCACATCCATTAGTTTAAAGCAGCTTCTGTGTGCTATCTCGAACCTGCATACTCAACCTAAGTGTCCTCCTTGTATTCCTCTTTATATTTTGCAGGGTAAAACCTTTGTTGCTGTAGTCTTTGCTGGTTTCACTGCCATTGTTTCAGCTTTTCTCTTCTATCCGTTGTTTTTGGCTGTTCTGTCTGCTTCGCTGCTCTTGAAATGGCAGACTTAGCTCCTCTTGAAATATACAAAAGTACAACATGTCCCCTTTTAGCATTTAAGATGTCAGTTGTCACCCTCTTGTTGCCACGAATCTCCTGCAGCTCATGTGCATTGTCAGAGGCTTGCCTTTTGGGTGCCATAGAATTGCAGAGTTGGAGGGGACCCCACGGGTCATCTAGTCCAACCCCCTACAACGCTAGAATTTCAACACCCATCCAATTCTATTTTATTTTTAAAAAAATTAATCATTTTTCTTTTTGCAATTGTAACAATAACGATAATCCAGATGTAAAACATACAACTGATTTTGAGTTCCCTTCCCCCCCATCCATGGTTCATTTTATAATTTTCTTTTCCACTACATATTCTGATTTCCCCCAATATTTTCTTTTTCTCAGTTTTATATCCCAATAATTCTTACTGCTGAAATTACTCTAATACTATCCAAACTGAAGCCATAGCAAATGTGCTAGCAGTTTTATTGCTGCATCGCCAGTGTGAATGTGATCCGCCAAACGCATAAGCCTAAAACAATGTCTGGGTGATAAAATGACAATAAGCCACAGGTTTATCACACAGGAATGGAACACCTATCATAGAGTTAATACTTCAAGTTCTCTAGAACTTATTTTTATCCGTTTCCATTATGCATTCTTTATTTTCTCATTAGTAGTTCTGCAAGAGGGGGGAAACTCTAATGGAAGAGGAACATCTGAACTCAGATCTTAATAACTTCCTAACAAGCAGTGGCAATACATTTAAATGAAGAAAGTGCCTTCATGTTACTGAGGTCCAACTAAGTGTTTCAACTTGTCCTGCTACATGTTTTCTCTGAGGCTTGTTTACCCTATTGTACAACTCAAACTTGCCTATCTTGTTGGGCAAGTACTGCTAAGACTCCAAAACTGCAAAGTGAATGATAGTAATATTACCAAAGCACATTCTTACTGTGCGCCATCTATGGCTATTGTTACAGGTAGGTAGCCGTGTTGGTCTGCCGTAGTCGAAATAAAATTTAAAAATTCCTTCCAGGGGCACCTTAGAGACCAACTAAATTTGTTACTGGTATGAGCTTTCGTGTGCATGCACACTTCTTCGGATACTTCATGTGGTATCTGAAGAAGTGGGCATGCATACGAAAGCTCATACCAATAACAAACTTAGTTGGTCTCTTAAGGTGCTACTGGAAGGAATATTTTTGTTTTGTTTCATCTATGGCTATTATCATTATGTGTGCATATGTGCAATTTTGAGGCAAATAGCATCATAGCAATCTTATTCTGTTTCTCTCTTTCGTAAAGAATAAGCCAGCTTTGGGAATGCTGCCCCTTTGTGATTATTTTAGTGCGCTTTTGGTAAAGTAGGACAGAACAGTGTATTTACAGTCTAAATTCTAAATAAGTAAATTACTAGGCTCCATGCTTAGAGAAGCTTGATCGTAGACACAGAAAACCTGGATTAAAATATCACCAAACTGTGGATTCATTAGATTAGCAAGTCATTATCTTTCAGATTCCTATTGGTACAATAGAAACAAATGCTGGGGTGAAAATAAGATTAGGATTGTAAAACTTTGTGGCCTTGATCAGACAATAACCAGCATTCCTATCTTCCTTCTGAGGCCACTGGTCTTTAATGCATGAGTCCATAACGATTCAGAAGGGTCTGCACTTAGGGCCAGATCACATGGCTTAAAGATATTGACTGTGGAGATAAGTCATGTAACATTGACCATAGTTTGCCTGGCAAGGAGAGAGGGAATCAACATAAAACCACAATATATATATTCAAAATAAAAAGAACAACCCAATAACGCCCCCCCCCCAATACCCATGTTTTAAAAGGGTTTTGGATGTCAATCAGATCATCTGAAGGCCTGGTTAAAAAGGAACATTTTTGCCTGGTGCCTAACATTTTGCCTGTATAATGAAGGTACCAGGCGAACTTCCTTGGGAAGAGCATTCCATAGACAGGGAGCCACTGCAGAGAAGGCCAGTTCTTGTGTTGCTCCCTCTGATCCTCTCAAGGAGGAGGCACATGAAGAAGGGCCTCAGAAGATGATTTCAGGTTCCAGGTAGGTTCATATGGAAAGAGGTGGTCCTTGAGGTATTGCGGTCCTGAGCCGTTTAAGGTTTTATAGGTCAAAACCAGCACTTTGAATTGGGCCCAGAAACTAATTGGTAGCCAGTGCAGTCAGACCAGGATCGGTGTAATATGTTCTAACTGTCATGAGCAACCTGGCTGCTGAATTCTGCATCAGCTGAAGTTTCTGAACCATCTTCAGAGACAGCCCTACGTATAATGCATTGCAGTAATCTAGCATTGTGGTCACCAGGAAATACACAAATGTGTGTCACTTAGCAAGCCTCCAAACTATGGTTTTCAGAACTAGGAATATATCCACACTGGACTATGAAGGGCTGGGAATCACAGTGTATCTGATCTTTGTTTCCCTTGAATTTATTCATGGAAAGGGATGGTGGTTTGTTCTCATTTTGTCTGGAAGCAAGAATTTTCCATTAAGGAAAATTTTTGCTTTAGTGCTTAAATGTTTCTTTCCAGGCCTCCATCACTAAATTTTCCAAGTTGCTATCTCTGGTTTGCTTTGTCTTTGCTTTCAGTATAGAGGCAGTCTTTTAAGAAAGGTTGGGCTCAAGTTTAGAACCAGTATTTATAAACAGAAATCTAAAGGGGGAAGTGAAGCAACTCTCGTGATTTAGTAATATCTCATTTTGTTATGAAAATGCAGCTTGAAAGGACTCTTGGTTATTGGAGGAGCCCTGTTGATTTTGGGGTGGGGTTTGTATTCATGACAGTATGATTTCCCTGCTGTTGTTTTTTTAAAAAATAAATAAAGCTAAAATTAGAAAGCACAACCCAATTATAATAGTCATGTTTGCATTTTTTCCTTTCATTACACCTTATATATGCTGTATCAGTTCAAAGAGCAAATACTTAAACTGGATTAACTTGTTTGAAACTTCAGGTATGTTCTGCGCCTGCAATTTGCATCTCTTATTACAAAACTTTGTGTAGTATTACTAATAAATAAACTGCTTCTGCAGTTGATGGCTGGCTGTCTTTAAAGCAAATTTATATAAGTGTTTACATATCAGCTCTGGTTGGCATTTGAGAGGGATCTGGCAAAGCTCCTGCCTTTTTGAACAGATAAACAGTTTTTTAAAAAAATTGGAACAGCTAATACATAATAGCTGCAAACGTTGGTAATTATAGAATCATAGAATTGTAGAGTTGGAAGGGACCCTGAGGATCATCTAGTCCAACCCCCTGAAATGCAGGAATATGCAGTTGAGGATTGAACCTGCACTATTCTCTAGCCAACTGAGCTATCCAGTGGTGTTTAGTTGATTGTGTAACCTTTTATAAATTACCCAACATAGGAATTATGCAGCTAATGAATTATGCAAAGAACAGATTGTCCAAAAATTGTTCCACCCCTTTAGAAGTTCAGCTAAAAGTTGACATTTCTACCATTTGTGCTTCTGTAATAAATGCTTCTTTTCTGTTATGCTCCTGTCTTGTGGCTATCTGACCTTTTGTGTTTTTTAGGATTAAACATATTCACTCAAAAGAAGAAGAAAAAAGCAAGCAGAAATTCTCTGTGTGCGTTTTGCTCATCGTGAATAATTTCTACAGCATATTAAATGTAATTTTTCAACCTAAATTTTGTTTCTAGCCCAGTGAGGTTGCTCCCATTGTTCTCATTGCACAGGCCCTTCATGTTTCAGAATTAGTTAAAATTTCAGACACATCCAGAATATTTGGCTGATTAGTTTAATGTTGGTACAGTTTGAGTGCAGCATGTGTCCTGCCACTTGATGTTTTGGTGTTAGCATGGTTTTTATATCATTTCACAAATGTCCAGCATTAGTTTTATGCTGTGATGGCTGGAAAGGGTCAGGGTGATACAATGACCATTTACCAGGTGGTAACTTTGTTACAAACCACAATACTGGTGCCTGGCTTATTTAGTTATTTTCTACAGCTAGTTATCATTTGTGAAATGTTCTTCTGTATTCTCTCAGTGTTAAATCTTTTGGGAAAATATGAATATATAATTTTTGCTACCCTTTTGGCAAAAATAGTTGAGTAAAGTGTTCTTTTCAAAGTGCAATTCTCCATGCTCATGTAAAGTAAAAAAAAAGTAAAGGTAAAAGAAATTTAGGATAGTCATGTTTTATTTATTTATTAGATTTGTACACCATCTTTTTACAGCAAAATCCTCCTAAGGGAGCCTATATAAAAAGGATAATAAATACAATTCCATATTTTTGAAGAGGAATACTTGTATCCTGATTGAAACAGCTGTGAAAATTTCCAGTTGTTTTGAAAAAAGATAAGCACTGATGTCCATTTTAATGCTATTTTATCCTACCAACTGAATTCATTCTCTAGGTTGAGATTTCTTTTCTTCAGACCATTTTCAGATTGATGATTGGTATTTGGTAAGCATCTCAGTGAAGCCTCTTTAGACCAGCCTTTCTTAACCTTGGGTATCTAGATCTGAGATGTTCTTGAACTACAACTTCCATCATCCCTGACCCCTGCTCTTGCTGACTAGGGATGATGGGAGTTGTAGTCCAACAACATCTGGTAAGCCAAGGCTGAGAAAGATGCTTAGGACAGTGGCAGAGGTACAGGGAAAGGTTTTACATTATTGGCAGTTGTGCTAAGTTTATTCTCCCTCTCTGCCTCCAGACATCAGACACTTGAATGAGTGGTAAATGAATGCATTTGTACTATTAGAGTGGGCCTGAGATGACGTACTTTTGGTATAGCTAACTCTTGCTATAGGTAGTGTTGAGGCTTGTTCTGAAATGCAGTTTTGATGACTGTGTGGAAATTCTAGAGTGCACAATGTAGCAAAATGTATGCTTTGTGATTTTTGGGAAAGCTGAGGCCTTATGAAAGTGGCAGTGCTTGAAGGGCAAACCCAATTTGAGGGACAGTTTTTAAAAAGTCAATACAGTGGAGAGCCAGTGTGGTGTAGTGGTTAAGAGTGGTAGACTCGTAATCTGGGGAACCGGGTTCGTGTCTCCGATCCTCCACATGCTGGGTGACCTTGGGCTAGTCACACTTCTCTGAAGTCTCTCAGCCCCACTCACCTCACAGATTGTTTGTTATGAGGGAGGAAGGGAAAGGAGAATGTTAACCGCTTTGAGACTCCTTCGGGCAGTGATAAAGCGGGATATCAAATCCAAACTACTCCTCTTCTTCTTCTTCTTCTTCTTCTTCTTCTTCTTCTTCTTCTTCTTCTTCTTCTTCTTCTTCTTCCCAGGGTTACAGACGCTTCAGGTTACAGACTCCGCTAACCTAGAAATAGTACCTCGGATTAAGAACTTTACTTCAGGATGAGAACAGAAATCACACAGTACCAGTGCGGCAGCAGTGGGAGGCCCCATTAGGTAAAGTGGTACCTCAGGTTAAGAACAGTTTCAGGTTAAGAACAGACCTCAAGAACAAATTAAGTTCTTAACCCGAGGTACCACTATATCTCTCCCCAATCTCCTGCAACTTGTTGGGAAAGAACAGACAGCTTCTCCATTCTCTGCCACCATCCCAGTTGGGGAGAGTTTATAGTTTACATTGTTCTGAGTGAAATTAACCCCCTCCTAAAAAAGGTTCTTCTCCGGTCTGCCATTCTAGTTTCCACTAACTGCACCAAGACTCCTACAACGTAGGGTGTCATCTGCTATATTCTAATTCTAGTATGTATTGCACCCGTACTTGTAATGAAGAGTTGAGACATGCACTTGGAGTTAACTAAGGCCACAGCTTGTATTTAAGTACAACAGTGGCAGGTGCAAAATTCAAGCAGAAAATGCTATGGGCTGTGCAGAGACTAGTTCAACCCTCCATAACCTAACCAGATGTTTTGGACTACCACTCCCATCTGCCCCAGCCAGCATGGCTAGTGGACAAGGATGGTGGGAGTTGTAGGCAGGGGTGGATCTACTATGAAACTAATGAATCTGAAGCTTCGGGGCCCCTAATCCCCTAGGGGCCCCTGAAGCAACTTTAGTCCACATTGCTTATAATTTTTCAGTTTAGGAGACTCAATTTGAATGGTGCAACTCAAATTGATTCATCTTTTGTTATATATATTTCAACAATCCCGAAGTTTGAGAGATAGTAGCACAGATGTTGTAAAGGTGTGGTGATCTGCCATGGAACACCAGCATTGAAGAAACCAGTGGTTACCCAGACCTCATTGCTGGTTGCAAAGGGGCCCCCATGACAGTTCTATCTTCAGGGCCCCCAAAATGTAGGTCTGCCACTGGTTGTAGTCCAACGACATCTGGTCACCAGGTTGGAGAAGACTAGGGTTCTGCCCGGACACTGAGGTTCAGTGCCGAGGGCCTTCTGGCTGTTTTCTCACTGCGAGAAGTCAAGTTACAGGGAACCAGGCAGAGGGCCTTCTCGGTAGTGGCGCCCACCTTGTGGAACGCCCTCCCACCAGATGTCAAAGAGAAAAAAAACTACCAAAATTTTAGAAGACATCTGAAGGCAGCCCTGTTTAGGGAAGCTTTTAATTTTTAATAGGTTATTGTATTTTAGTGTTTTGTTGGAAGCCGCCCAGAGTGGCTGGGGAAACCCAGCCAGATGGGCGGGGTATAAATAATAAATTATTATTATTATTATTATTATTATTATTATTATTATTATTATTAGGTGAACCTAGCATTGTTTCCTTCTCCCCTATCTTTTTGGCCTTTCCATGATTCTGAGTGTGTGATCCATAAGAACATAAAAAGAGCCTGCTGGCCTATCTAGTCCAGTATCCTGTTCTCACTCTGGCTAACCAGAAGCCTAGAGGAAGCCCACAAACAGGACCTGAGCACAATAGCACTCTCCTCTAGTGGTTTCCAGCAACTGGTATTCACAAGCATACTGCTTGTGACTGGAGAGTACTGAAGCTGATGCTTTGCCCTCCCATGGGTTCCAGCCCCTTGAAAGTGACAGTAACCCTTTTACCATAAACATGTCTCTGGATGCTCATCAATGTTTATGCTCAGCACCAAATTCATGCAATGCCTTGTCATTTAACCAAACTCCTCCATTGGTTGGTACCGCCATAATACTAGATGCCAAATCCACCTGCTTTAACTGTGCATAGTAGGTGGATAGGCCTGCTTCGCTATGCCAATTTGATCTGCAGGTAAAAAAAATAATTCCTGCTGTAACCCTAAAGCAAGTAGCAAAATCTGCATGGGAATAACAGTTGGGTGGGAAGTAAGTGGGTGTCTGGGTGATCAGAAAGAGGTGAATGGGCCTAAGTGATAGGTTTCTGTGCTCTTCTTTCTCTCGCCTCCATATTAGTTTGTGGGTGGGTGCACTGGTGTGTTCCATGCTTGCCCTGGCATGCCACATCCCTATCTCAGGCTGGCTGTGGTGCCGTCCTCCACCCTGTAGCGTTCTGTGTTGGAAAGAGCGAAATAGTCAACAAATCTCTGTGTTTGTAAAAATCTGCATCTAAGAAGTGTTCAGTGCAAGCAAAATCAGGGTTGATGAATCCTTCTGAAATAATTTGGTGTGAGCAGATTGACCAAAATCACTTTCGTTCTGAGGACATGGTCCCCAACAGTCCTAATCAGAAGAAGTCCCATCTACACCATTTAAAGCACGTGGCTTACCCCAAGGAATCATGGGAGCTGCAGTTTGCTATGGGTGCTAGAAACTGTAGTTCTATGAGGAGTAAGCTACAGTTCTCGGGGATTCTTTGAAGGAAGCCATGTGTGGTGTGGATGTGATGCATTCCTTTACTATGGAATGCATTTCGCTTCTGTACAAAGCATGAGGCATTTTTGTTGAGTGATTCTGCAAATATTTTGTATGCCGGTATCTGCCAAGACTCATCTCCTTCTGTTCAGTTGGTTGGGGTGGATTTAGACAAACGTGTCACAGTTCAACTACACAAACCATGCTTTGGTGTTGCATGTGAACTACACCAATGGCGAATTGTGGTTCTGCCTCTGAAGTTAAGCAAACGTCTTCTTGGCTGTTACCTGACCTGATTACCTAGCAGCCCTATATATGTCCCCCTTGAGTTCCTTTGGAGTAAGGGCAGGGCACAAATGTGGCGTAACAAGTGAGGGTTATGATGCAAAGAATTATTAAGGTGTACAGCATGTTACGGGACGCAGGTGGCGCTGTGGGTTAAAGCCTCAGCGCCTAGGGCTTGCCGATCGAAAGGTCGGCGGTTCGAATCCCTGCGGCGGGGTGCGCTCCCGCTGCTCGGTCCCAGCGCCTGCCAACCTAGCAGTTCGAAAGCACCTCCGGGTGCAAGTAGATAAATAGGGACCGCTTACCAGCGGGAAGGTAAACGGCGTTTCCGTGTGCGGCTCTGGCTCGCCAGAGCAGCGATGTCACGCTGGCCACGTGACCCGGAAGTGTCTCCGGACAGCGCTGGCCCCTGGCCTCTTAAGTGAGATGGGCGCACAACCCCAGAGTCTGTCAAGACTGGCCCGTACGGGCAGGGGTACCTTTACCTTTACCTTTACAGCATGTTAGCCTATGATGTAACCACATTCAGTTCTTCTCATGCAGTAACAAATGTTCTGATCAGACAGCATGTCTTCAAGAGAGGTTCAACCCCCAGAACCTCGTATTAGAAATTGATTACCAGCAACATGGTTTCTGGTGCTTATATATTTGATTTTTATTTAAGAATTTAATATCCCACCTCATTCCTAAGATTCCTGGAAGCGTGCAAACAAATGAAAATCAATATTCATAAAGCATAATGGACATTAAAGAGCAACAACAGAAGCAAGTAAATCCGTTTGAACTTCCACCTTACCCATTAAAAGCCCTTCTGCGTAAAGATGCTTCGCTAGATTATCTGAAAGCCTACGAAGTTGCAAACAGGTGTGAGCTCCATAGGCAGCTGCCTTCCTTGAATAGAGACTTCTGTTGAGAAGGTCCTCTTTGGCTTATGATGAGCAGAAATTTGGATACACTTCTGTTTTTCCATAATGATCGTCTTAATGGAATGTTCTGGATAAATAATAAGAACAGCCCTATTGGGTCAGATCAAGGGGTTCATGTTGTCCAACATTTTGTGCCTGCCAGAGAAGCACACAAGCAGGGTGTGAAAGCAACATTCTGGACTTCAGCGATGCTCTATGCATAGGGCTGCCTTTGAAGTCTGCCTACAAACTTCACTTGGTTCACAAATCCAGCCGTCAGAATGCTTGTGGGAATTGATCATATTCCACCAAACTACCATCAGTTGCCTTGGTTGCCATTTGTTTCTGGGCTCAAGTTAAAATGTACCCTTTAAAGACCTGAAGAGTTTGGGACCAAGTTCTACATTTAAGAATAATAATAATTTGAAGGTTCCTTGTGGCACAAGTACTTTTGATGAAAGATGTTAGTAGCAGCGTCAGAGAACGTCGCAAAATATGATGGAAGTATCTAATTAGGATGAGTTTGTCAGATACTACACATTATACAATTTGCGTTGAAGCAGTAAAATACATCGCTGCAAATTTTAGGTATTGTGGTCTTCCAGACCATGTCCCCACCCCCAGTTGTACTTATTAATGCAGTTGTAGTGGTGACTTTGACCATCACTTGCAGAACTGAAAAATGCACAATATAAACAGTACTTGGAAGGGGAGGGGGATAACCAAAGCTTTGCAGGCTTTTCAGACAAATGAATGTGTCTCTAAAGCTTCTTTTTAAAAAAAAAATATCTGAGTCTGTTTTGTGCAATTGCTGTGCAGCAACAGCTTCCCTCCCTCTTTCTCTCTTTTGAATGCAGACAGTGGCTTGACCAAACTGTCTGATCCACTCCATTTTCTGTCTCTGTCCCCTGTGTATTGCTTCTGTTACTGTATGAATATGGAGCAGTTGAAGTCACTGACTTGGCTGAAGGCCACTTTGTGCTCTGTGTATAGCTTCTGTGAAGACCACTTTAATGAACAGTATGATGATGTGATTCAGAGATAAGCAGAGATTCAGCTTGGATGAACGGTATGTTATTCTCTTTCTATCTTGCTTTCTTCGCTGCTTCAAAACCCTGCTTAAATACTTGATATCATCTATTTTTCCACTCTTTTCTCCACCCCTTTGCATCTCTCTTTCTCTCTCTCTGGAATCATTTTCCTTTCTTCCTTGTTAGGCAAACTGATGCTGCTTTGATAGCTAAAGGTCTGCCTCTGTTAAGTAACATCCGTTGCTCGAAGAAAAGTCTTGTTCAACAGCCTTGTAAGCTAAGATTGGTAGACGATCACCGTGTAATATATAGTATAATAATCCATGTAAGCCATTTTGCAGCCCCTAGATCCATTGGTATGAAATAAATATAGATGTAAATAAAGTATTGCATTATAACTGAGCTTAAGACTTTCCTATTTATACACGGCTTTGAGTTTTTATGTAGTAGGTTTGTAAATACAGATTATTATACATGGATGTGTCTGATTCTACTAAGACAAGAAGCATCAAATTCATGAATCCCTGGATGTTATGTGGCTTGTGGCGAAACACAAACTTGTAGTGCAGTCTTATGCTGGGTTTGTTCACAGTTGGCCCATTGTAGCCAATGGTGTTTACTCCCGCATGAGTGTTTGGATCACAGCCTTAAAGAAATAGGACGTTGCAACTTTACTTCCAGCTTTTGAACATGTGTGCCACCACTGAAATAGATAAATGGATATTTTCTGAGCAATTTTTTTAAAAAAATATATGTTTAAACCATGGATTGTTCATTACATAAAGATATCAGTGGATCTACTTGGAGTTATGACTTAGTCAGATACTACTTTGAGAAATTTTGTCATTTTGGAATACTTTTAATATTTCTTTTCATGTCATTGAAAATTATTCCTACATATATTAATCCTGTTATCCTATCTTTGTTAACTGTTTTAGTGTTTACACATTTTATTTCTTAATCATAAGTAATAGTTAATACTGGCTCTGTGTGTGTGTGTTTGCTTCAGTCTCACTAGTCTTTACATCTAGTGTAAAGTGGACTGTGTTGTCCTAACAGGGAACACGAAGGATCATATAGAGGTTACAGTTGCACTGGACAAAAATCTAAAAAGTCATCCAGTGATTGCTTTAATGTATCTTGGTGTTGAGTTGTTATTGATGATGGTGGGCTTAGAATGGGGAAACCACTTACTGAGCATAAAGTGCGGTTCTTGTTGGACCCTGGACTAGCCATTTTGTCTCAAGGTAATCATTATTGACGTAAACCCCCCAAAACGTATTTTCTATAGTTAAGTTTCTACCTCTATCTTCAGTACATTTTATTTTGTTTTATTGCCACAGCTAGTGGCTGATGCAAATAAAGATTCTTCTGATTCAAGGTGATCATGAGAACAGAAGTAGCATGTGCTGTGCTGAGCTTCTTGATAAGAGCTGTTCGACTGTGGAACAGAATCCCATGAGAGGTAGTGGACTCTCCTTCCTTGGAAGTTTTTAAGCAGAGGTTGGATCTGCCATATATGATTTAGTTGAGGTTCCTGGGCTAAAGGGGGTTGGACTAGATGACCCTAGGGACCCTTTCCAACTCCACAATTCTGTGTAGATTAAAAAAATGAAATAATGCCATCAGTTTGCACAGCATAAGGCTTTTATTTTTTAAAGTAAAGTAAGCAAATAGATACTGAGGGCTTTCTGTTTATATCTTTGCATTTTTGGATGATGCCTACCATGGGAGATGGATGTGTCTGAAATTCTTGTGCTAAAGCATTAAAGTCACATTGCAGTAGATTGCCTCATCTAAACACAGGGAACACCATTTACACAATTCTTTGTTTATTATGACAGCTGTTAAAGCTCCAGATA
The DNA here is from genome assembly GCF_964234715.1 of Podarcis melisellensis. Taxonomy (NCBI): domain Eukaryota; kingdom Metazoa; phylum Chordata; class Lepidosauria; order Squamata; family Lacertidae; genus Podarcis; species Podarcis melisellensis. Next base: position 36,023,324 of record NC_138541.1, read on the forward strand.
AAAAACTGGTAAGCATCTGCCTTGGATAATTATGATTAAAGCTAATGATTTAACAGTGATGAAAGCAGAGACTCAAAGTGTAGCTAGCTTTGAAAAGGGGCCTTTTTAAAATCATTGGAACTGTGCACTTGTTTATGTTGGAAGTTTGCAACTTCCTACGTCTACTGCGCCTTGTTCTAGATGAGTAATGATTTTTCATCTGTGGCTGCTAATTCGTGTTAAGAGTTCAGATCATTCAGTATTTTTAAAGAAAATAGATTGTCTTCCTTTCTGTGCTCCAGTGACAAACCACTGTGCAGTTTTGTTGGCATTTGTTCTACAGATTGGTGATGGCGTTGGAAAGTAGAGGAGAAGCCATTTGCTCCGTTTTAAGACATTGAGTATTTAAAAAGAGGTGATGCTGGTAGCTTTCGCAAATGATGTGTCATCTTGCATCAAACTGAGCCCTATTGTCAGGCCTCGCTGAACCTTCTTGCCTCCCACCTGCAGATTTTGCTGCAAGAAAAGCTAAAGTTGACTGGCTCTCTAATTGATATCTAGGTAACTGTAACATGAAAAATAAAGTTTAACATAACTTATTGATGAATAAGCAATGTGACTTGGCCATCCTATGGAATTCAGATCAATTTATTCTCTAGTGACATGTTGATAAAGTGAGAATGACTGGAGAATTCGCGTTCTGGCATTTGATATCTGTGGGTTCTGGCAGATGCTACAAGGGTTCTGTGGAAACTGCCATGGTGTGAAATTGCAGAATCTGGTTGCTGTGTGCTAAGATGGATGCAGAAATAGACCATAAGGATCCCTGACCTCTTTGCCCTACATCAGCTATTCTGGATGACAACGTCGCCCTTTGTATTTTTGCTAGTCTTGGAATTACGTAGTTTGCTATCTGTGTCTGGGCCATCTTTGCTCAGGGACTGTGACAAAAAACAATTGCCAGAAATAGGCACTACAACATTATGTAATGCTCTGGCAAGTGCAATTTTATATTAATTTCAAATGATACAAGTTGCTGGAGCAGAAGGGGAGTCCATCTTAAATTCATTTGCTTTTTTGATTCCCCTCCCCCTTGATTAACAGAGGGGTTTTTCCCTCACAGAAGTGACCATGGTACCCTTGGTTAAGTTTACTATAGAAACCTATAAAGATCAACAAAGCAACTGGGATATATGACTGCAAAACTAAATCAGTTTGTTTGTGGACCATATTGAGCAATGTGCAGAGGATGTTTCAGCAGGAAGTCTAAAAATATTTGTTAAAGTTTTTCTCCAGAGAGACGCCTCAGAATGTCAGGAAAATGAAACATGTGTTTGCAGGGTACAGGTACTTGAAATATTGTCTGGCAAAAATCAGGTTTGGGATCTGCTTTGTGAGGAAAACGTAGATTTACAGCAGAAGTAGAGCGCCTGGGGCCCTTCACATGTTCTCTGTCCAGTGGTTAGACCAGATAGGAGTTTTATTCCAGCAATATCTGGCAGGCCACAGGTTGAGGGACCTGTGGCCCACTGGATGTTACTGGGCTGCCACTAGACTTCTGGAAGAATGTCATAAACTTTACTTCCCATGACGATTTACGTAGCTTTAAGGCACTTAGGAAGAAATATGCATTAGAATGCAAAGCAAATTAGGACACAGCGACATGAAACAATGCTGTTAAATTAGACCTTACGTTTAGTGGAAGAATTCTGTACAAGAGTGTCCTGTGAAATAAAGAATCTTATTTGGAGATTGTTTCAGTAATTTAACTTGTGCAATAAATAATGTGTATTATCTGCTATAAAATATGGTGGACTCGTCAGTCGGCAGTGTTATAATGATTACAATGGTGAATAAGCTGTAAATAGTGGAATGCTGATTATGTAACTTTAGTAGAACATGCAAGTGTGTTTTTCTGCTAAAATTAGTGAAATCCATAAACTGCCTTGAAGACCTGGCTTAGAAATGGCATGTAATCAATTACGCCCCCCTCCCCACCCCTTTCTCTTTGCTTCTAGATGTTGCAGGGCAGTGTTTCAATGCTGTGTTTAGATGGTAAGCTGATTAGCCCTGTGCCAGGGGACTGGTGTAATGGGTTGCCATTCAGAGTGCACTGTGAAACCACACACACAAATTACCTCATCTCATTAGATGATCGAAACCTTGATTTGAGCGTTTCAAGATCATTTCATGAGCTCTATAGCAGGGAAGAGATACTAAAATTGTGATGGCTTCATTTACTTGAGCTTGTTAGATGTTTTCTTACAAGACAACAGCATAGGTTTAGTGACAAGTAGAGACGGTTTCGTGGAGGTGCTTGTTTGAAGAGTGAGGTTTTGATCTACATACCGTACAAGCTTAATGATTCCTAAAAGGCCAAATTTCTGAGAGTAATAAATGCTGTGTTCATTGAAGGCAGGGTTGGGGACCCAGTGACCCAATAGAATCTGGAGGGGTGCAGACTCTCCATGCCAGCTATGGGGTTTATTAAATGTTAAGTATTGAGGTTACATTTACGTTTGCGGTTTCGTGTGTGATGTTTTTTCCTTTTCCCTGGTTGCTCTTTTTGCAAACTTGAAAGGATCTGAGCTCCCATGTAAAAGATCCAGAATTCATGTAGGTGCAAATAAGCACCTGCAGTTAGAGCACTTCAAATGGTAATGCTTTTGAGAAGCGTATTTCCCTGTTATTACTTGCCCCCAAGATACAACGTATATAGACAGGAATGCCACATGAACTCTCAGACCCCGCTTTCAGGAAGGTGATCTAAGAGAGTAATTTTTTTGGGGGGTGGGGGAGTCTCGTGCTGCCTTCTCTCTCTCTCTCTCCTTCCCCCACCTTACTTCCCATTGCTTTTATCCATGTTGTGTGTGTTTGCAATTAGTTCATTGCAATTATCTTGTTTTGAGTGGAGACAGTACTACATAATAGTTCATATTTTAAAAAGAGATGATTTCATAGATTGGCTAGACAGACAGACCTCAACTAATGATTCCTAGGCATGGGCCAATTGCCTCAGCAATACCTAATCAAAATGGTCCTCTCCAGACTGGGTTTTCTTTGCAGTTGTACTCTGCAACATGTCATTGATGATACGATACTGCTTTAGAGGTGGATTTATACTTGACCATCCACACCTCATCCTGTTTTATTAGTTCTTCTGCAATGCTTCGCCAGTGTCATTGCATTTTGGAGGGGGGGTAGTCATAAACCAGAACATGTGTGGTGTAAGAGTTACAGGATTTCAGCAGGAAGTTATGGGACATGAATTAATTGGAAACGAAGCATTATGTCTGCCCCAAAACATTTGGGTGGGCAAACACTATTGAATGCTCGCTGGGGTATTACCGCCTGATGCCAACTTGAACACCAATAATGAACGCACAATAAAAAGGATATCTGAAGGTGCCTATTGTCACTGTAATTAATTGTTGAGTTCGCTTCCCAAACAGGGCAGAAACAGCCTTAAGGCAAGGTGGTATAAGCAAAACAAGCCAAATATATGCTAAAATGAAGAAGCTGGCCTGTACCCGACCCCGCAGCATAATTAAATTATTGACACTGAAGCTGTTGCAATATTCAACCACTGCCACTCCATGGTTCCATAGTACTTGTATTGAAGGAGCAAACCTTGTTGATGGGTTGTTTGCAATTTGAAGCAAAAGGCAGGAGTGGCGGACATGACTTTTAAGCGATTGGCATCGGTTGCTTCGGAATAGTAATGTCAAATTCATATAAGTGAGCTGTGCGAATGAGAAGGTAGCACAGTTGGCAGCAAGTGAAGACTTGTCTCACCAGGGTGGACTGCAAAGAATCTATTTTAACCTCTAAGCGGTTTTCTGTGGCTAAAGGGAGCACAGGAATGCAGCTTGGAATCCAGCATTTAAATTTAAAAATGTGTGTGTGTTGCTATCTGGAATATCTCTGATCCTCTCGGGCTGGCCAGATCTGAAACTGTGTTCTGCTGTGAGAAGATGCAGCACCTTAGCTGGGAAAGGCAAGCTTAAAGGCTGGCGGCATCTGTTTCTCCTTTCAGAGAAGCATGCAACTAAAGAAGTGTGAAGAAAGTGCTGGGTTTTCTTGCCAAAATTCACAAGCGTCAGGATTGAGACCATCTGCCAAATGTTGTGAGCAGCGGTTTTAAGAATAAATGATCAGAATGAGTCAAAAGTGTTGAGGCAACATATGTCTTTGTTTGGTGGGGGCTGAAATTTGTGCTGTGTAATGCTCGTTTTGGCAAAAGTGTTCAATGTTGTGAATGCTTGTATATTTATGTATTTGTTCATGTAGCAATTCTGTATACTAACAGAGAATTTGTTCTCCCAGTGTGGATCCTTTTGTAACCAAAATGGCGGCATCCATGCACAAGAATTAGATACTAGCCTGCTGGGAAGGGGAAGCTTGGGCAAGCTGCTCTCAGTGGGTCCCCACCTTAAGCAGCTCCATCTCCTACTTTGCCACTGGTAACTGCTAGCCTTTTGTTTGGCCTTTCCTTCTGTTCCCAGTGCACACAACCACCCAGAAAGAAAGTGCAAGGCAAGAATTGTATGCTGCTGTACCACCATATTTTATTCTGGAGAAGAAAGGTGAATAGAGCCTGGAGGTTCTGGGAGTCAAGAGTACCTGCAGTGTTGTGACGTTTAGCAGGTGCCCAACAGTGCTGATCCCCAACGCTGGCCTTGGGGAGTGCCAAGGTTTGCAGAAGGTTTACAAAAGCAAAAACTGGTAGGTGGGAACCTAAAAATAGACCCAGTGATCACAGAATGCTAACTTAGTGTTGTGGGAGAAATTGAGAATGAGGTGTGTGTGAGGAGACTGGATTGGACTATCCTGGAAAGAGCATGGCTGTATGGAAGCTGAATGAGGACACTCTGCCCTGCTGCCTCATTTGAACCTGGTATTAAAGTATATCTTCCAGTTATCCATACTTAACTGGTAATATACTAAGGCTTTTAAGTGTTGGGAAATACATTTGTATAATATGTTTGACATACCTTTTTTCAAATGGTTTGTTTTTTAAATAACTCATCTCTATAACCTACCATGGGGACTTTTTCAGGGGGTGGAAGGACAAGATATCCCTAATCTCACCTGGCAACTGTTTCAGTGTGTGCAGTAAAGGCTTATGTTAGGTATGTTGGTACAAATTCCATTTTGTATATCTTTAAGGGCCTTTTAGGCTGCTTGTGATATGCACGTGTGGATGTTAGTACGAGATTGAAAGGGAACAGGAGTCCTTTCTGTTTGCTGGCCTTACAGAATCAGGAAATACAAAAAAAAATTCAAAAGTTACTTGTGGAAATGGCTTGAGGGTTGCATCTCCTTGTGCTGTGTTTTATGTAACACGCTTCTTCAGATCACTTAAAGGTGTCTTTCCTTGTGCCACTATATGTTTTCTTGACTAACTGGATTCCATGCACATCTGGACAGCAAAACAGATCACGATCAGGAACCAGGGAACTATGCAGCTAGTTCTGTGAGCTCTACACAGGCGAAATAATCTTGAAGATGAGTTCAGGCAACTACCGGTCTTCAGGACTGTGAAAAATGTAAACCTAAATTTTGTTGCTATATTATGATGTTTTCACATGTGTACATTTGTCCTAAGAAGCCCAGTCGACAAGCTATGTGTATAACTGGCAATGAGCCAAAACATTTAGCCTCAAGAAGCCCCCAAGCAATAAAAGCTAGATTTTAAAAAAATGCCATTGGGAGTTGCTTCTGAGGTAAATGTAAAGGCAAATGGGGGTAAGCTAAAGCAGCCAAACATGATGTGACAGAGCACTGACAACAACAAAGGAAACATGAAGGCATAGTTCTTCTGTGGCTCATAAATTAAACGTGGGCCTCTAATGCTGAACGGGAGAAAGGAGATGAATAAGAAGTGTTCAGGAATACTTGTATATTTGGTGAGGGACTCATGTGCACTACTATTTTTAGTAGCATTCATGCACAGAGGTGTCCTTTATATCACAAGAAAGTGCAGTACACTTCCCTTCTCTTAGATTTACTGTTGCCAAATGGCAGAAAGCTCTGTATGTTGAAAGGCAGTTGGAACAGAAGCCAAGGACTGGAGTTGGAGTCTGGGTCAGGAGGTCCACATTTTAATCAAAGATGCCTTTTGTGTAACCGTTTTCATCCATGACAAGGCACCTGCAAGCTTCCCAGAACGGTAAATTTAGTTTATAAGGCATAGAATTTCTTGGTAGATTGTGGAGTCCAGCAGAAGTTAGCACAACTGCAGCCCCCTTTGGGCATTATTCATTTGATGACGGTCTCATAGGTAAAGGGAGTCTGTGCCTTTGCCCCTGGCAGTGTATGGTTCCCTGCCCACCCCCCACGCCCCATAACCTACTTTGTGCATGGACGCCTTCTTAGGGGAAGATTGCACACATAGAACTTCCTTCAGTCTTTCATGCATAGATGTTGGGAGTGTGGGGCCAGGGAACTACATAATACCAGGGGTCAGGCCGATGGGGTGGCAAAGTCACTGCCCCTTCTTTCTGTGAAGCCCTCTACATGCAAATGGCTGTGAGTAAGTGGTCTTTTCCCCCCCTTTTCTACCCAACATGATTAGTTCCTGCCTTCCTTCCTAACTTTCAGTGTACACTATTAATTTTTAACTCAGTTTTGTAAGTGCTAATCCAACACTAGAACCTTATTTCATGTTAACATTATTTGCCAGTTAAAGTAGCACCTAGTATCTCTTGTCTTGTGCTAAGTATCCTCTGGTTTTGTATGTCTCTTTAAAGGCATGTGGGGGAGAGCAGGATATCCTTTTTCAGTTATTCCTTGGCCTTATGGCAGCATAGGCTCCAGTCTCAGGATGGAAGTGAAAAGCGTGTTCTGAACTTCTCCAAGCACACTTTGGCTCACAGAACTAAAGAGGCTCTTAGCTGCTCTTTTGCCAGGTGTCAAATAAATGAATTTGACACTGGGAAACCTTAAAACTGAGCAAAGAGGGAGCTACATAAAGGAAAGGCAGTGCATGTTTCCGCCAGCCTTCTCTTGTGAGATTAAATAAATGAAAAGTGGAAAACAAGAAATGTACTTACTACAATTGTACCCTGATCCCCGTCCCCCCTCCAGGGAGTACAGAGTGGCTTACATATGGTTCTCTGTGGACTCTCTTCCCCACTTAGCTCCAGTAGCTGAACTGAACCACATCCATTCAGACCATCCTTTTTTCAGGAAATAATTGCCAACATTTGCAAGCAGTTAAAACTTTCCTGCAGGACTGCATATGAAATATAAAACGTATGCTGTATGTAGAGATGTAGGGTTTTTTTAAAGCAATAATTATAATAGAGAATCCATAGAAAGATACAAATCAACAGAATAAGAGTTTTGGCATTAAGCTTTATAGGTTTACTGTGCATGACAACTGCCCCTGTTCACTGTCCTTCCCCCCCCCCCCTTCACAGCACAAAAATAGTATTTGGTATGCAAGGATAAAATCAGCTTTAGGCAGTTTGTTCACCAGTGAAATAAGTACCTCTTTCCTTTACATTAAATCATTCTGAATGCATACAATTGCTGTTATTTTCATTCTATTGTGTCTGCTTCCTGTTGGTCAAAGGTTATTAGAATAGGGTGGTGTATAACGAGATGGAAAGCTGACAGGAAGACTTAACGCTGTGCTTATTTTGGGGTAGACACAACTACTGAAATGGTCGGGATTTTGTGGCTGTGCTGAAAACAAAATGAGGTACTTTTATTATCCAGTCTCAAGGTCCTTTTGTACATATGCACAGTCCTGTTTTTAAACTTGTTTCAATGGCAAATAAAAGCAACTCTAAAGTTACTTTATTTAATAGAAAAAAATGTATTTTAGAAAATTACGGTTAACTTTTCCTCCTAAGCAATTCTGTTTGGTTTAATGATATATATTTGGTCTTTTTTAAATAGTTACTGTTCAGACTTCAAGAACAGTCCTTTGTTGATAGTGTGTAATACAACTGCCTTGGAACCTGAAAGAACACTTTCAAAAAGTACAGTAATGTCCACCTTTTAATGTTTGTTGTTGAATAACAGTGTTCTTAAGAGCTAATCTAGATGACATTTATTGAGAAACAGCTGCTTGCCTAAGACATGTTACATGTGGAAATCAGAGTAGAGGATTCTTGTAACTTTGTTAAAATAAAACCGGTAGATTGTAATACTCATTGATCCACAAGAAAGTTGTTTTTTGTTGTGTGACTTGAGGTTGTTTTGAATTGCCTACTCTCAAGGTCTCTAACTGCACAGTCATGAATTCATATGTAAGAGTGTGGCTTCATAACAAATTACTGTACTTTTTAAAGTAAATGTTCATTCATCGTACTGAAACGGAATGTGAAAGGAAGAAAAGACCAGTGGTAGAAGATAACATAGGAGGGGCTGTCTTTCTTAGCAATCCATCTCTGCTGTATTGTTCGGTTGTTGTTGTTGTTGCTGCTGTTTAATATTTATAAAGTTCTTAAAGTTGCTAGGAGCTGTACAGAAAGTAAAAATGAACACAAATCCTAGCAGGAGGTTTACAATTTAAAAAATTGACAGGAAAGTAAAAGGGGCTACAATGAAGTGATTAAGGCTGCAATCCTATACAGTTACCCTGGGATTAAGTGCCATTGAAAACAGTGTTGCTTCTGAGTATACAGCATTGGTCTGTATAAATAACAAATTATGCTAATGCATGTGAATAATAAAAAAAAGCTTTGAAAAGCAGAAAGGTGTAAACTTGGATTAAACTTTTTAAAATGTAGTTTTTATCCCTTTGAGAGGTTGGAGGTTTATGTGATAGCTGCTGGTTTTCAAAGCAAAACCTGACCACAGACTGGTTTTAGTGCATTTGTTCTTCATATCTAAGTTTGTGCATTTAAGATGTGGGGTATTTTGGTTTTTCCTTATGTTTTTTTTTATGAGTCCTGATGAGAGCAGATTACACCAAAGCTTGCACATTTTATTCAGAGAAAGGGGTTGAAACTTAGGAGAATGTAATGTAAATAGCTGTGAGTCGTAAAAAGACTTGGCACTGTTGGTAAAATGGATATATATGGAGCAATTCTATTCAGGGGCATTAATAAAGAGTTGAGTAATGAGGGGAGACACTTGAAAGAGCCCCCCCCCCAAGTTGTTGTAATATAAAAAAGGAAACCACTGGACAAAAACAACAGAATATATGGTGGCTTCTGAACTGCTGTTACAGCAATGCCACCAGAATGAACCACTGGAGGTTAATGTGGAATGGAACATGATATCAAACAATACATCTTTCCAATGTGTTCATCTGGTTATGAGAACAGTTGTAGAAGAGATAGAAAATGTTTCTTGAACAACAGAAAATAAACTTGAAGATGTATTCTATTGTTGAGCACAGGGAAACATAGCATGCAACTATAAAAAAGTCACAGGTAAGACCAATTTGGGCATATTAGAAAACCATGATTTCCTGTTACATCTGAACCAGGCCAAAAGCACAGGTTTGCCTACCCTTGTTTTTGCAATAATGAGATGGGATATTATGGGAGTGATATTCATATTGTGATTTTAAGTCAAAGGAATGTTCTGAAATCATTCCCATTATTAAAAATGGTCTGATTCTATGAGTAACCCATAATACACTGAGAATCCCAGGGCAGCTTGGCATACCTGTATTTCTTCTTATTTACCATTCCCTTTAGTGTTGGGTGTTAAAAACTTTTGATTTAGGTCTGGGAGTGGATTGGGAACCAATGAAGATGGCAAAGCTTATTAATATTAATATCTAAAATGTATATAGTGCTTTCAAGTCCTTAACATGCGTTAGCTAGTTGTAATTTTTAGAACGACTCTATAAGGTTAGTATTATCTCCCATATTGTGCATGGGGTGTGGGAATTGAAGCTGAGAAAGAGTGACCTGCCAAATACAATCTAATGAGTTTTTGGAAGAGGTGGGATTTGAACCACAGACTTCAAGATTCACAGCTCAATTTCTTAGCCACTAAACTACACCAGCTCTCTAGCTTGTTGAGCACCACTGATGGGGCCAGGATTTCTCAGTCATCCTGACTGGTGTCACAGAAGTTAAACCTTACCTTTGCTACTGTTCAAGCTAATAACTTGAACATAGGGTTAATGAGTAACTGTAGGTACATAGGAAGATTAGTTTAAAGTTATTGCATTATAATTTATCATACCATGTGGATACTAACAGCGATGGGAAACTGAGCTTGTGAACACTCTAACTTGTACCTTAGAATCATGGAATAATAAAACTGTAGAGTTTGAAGCACATACATGAACGTAAGAGGGGCCTTCATACTGCATCACACCAAAAGGCCTGTCTAGTCCAGCATCCTGCTTCCACAATTGCCGTGGGAATCCCAAGAGCAGGACATGAGGGAGATAGTGCTCAGTCCCAAGCACTTGTATTCAGAGACACATTCATTCTGATGGTAGTACATAGCTATGATGATCGGTAACTGTTGAAAGCTTTATCCTCCATAAATTTGTCTAATGCCTCTTTAAAACGAAGTTGATGGCCACCACCACATACTGTAGAAGTGGATTCCTAAGTTTTTAGCTGTGCAAAGGAGTACCTTGGTTCTCAGACGCCTTGGAACCCAAACACTGCAAACCCAGAAGTAAGTGTTCCAGTTTGCGAACTTTTTTGGGAAGCCGAACATGCTCCGTTTTGAGTGTTACGCTGAGGTCTGTCTGTTTTTGCTATTTATTTTGCATTTTTGTTTTTGTGGCTTTTTTGTTTTGCTTTTGTGACTGTGTGCAACCCCGTTCGGCTGCTGATTGGTTGATTGTGTGACTGCAGTACATTGTTTATTGCTTTAATTTTATGGATCAAAGGTCTCGTTAGATAGTAGCATTCATCTTAAATTGCTGTTTTAGGAGTTGTTTTTAAAAGTCTGGAACAGATTAATCCATTTTCCCTTACTTTCTATGGGAAAGCGCGCCTTGGTTTTGGAACAATTTGGTTTTGGAATGGACTTCTGGAATGGATTAATTTTGAGAGTCGAGGTACCACTGTACTTACTTTAGCGTGTTGTGCTTCTCACACAATCCTTGGATAACCCTGGCCACATGGCTACAACAGGTTGAGGTGGCCTTTAGAATAGTCTTTTATTACATGAACAAAACTGTAATTAGACAGCAGCATTCTAGGAGTGTTTCTAATAAAGAATGCTATAACAGCGCTAAGTACCATGTGGTTGGTAAACCCTTAATAGCGATAAAGTTCTTTGGGTTGCATAAAAAACTCCTAATTACTAAGCGTGTAACAACTGCAAAGCATAGCAAACTTTCTCTCTCTCTCTCTTTGTTCTTCTTGCCTTTCTGACTGTTTTTTTCCTATTATTTTTTCCAGTGTAATTGAACAAATTCCATTTCAGATTGCTAAGCACAAAGCGCTTCAATGCTGCTTTTCTGTTTTCAATGTTTTCTTTGTTTGTATAAGCAAGCTAAAGTTAGAACTGACCAACACAAAACTAGCAAATGGTGACAATAGATTGAAAACAGGAAATTTTGGCCGTGTGTGTGTGTATATTCTGAACAGATTATAAGGATGATAGCTGGTGGAGTGGAAACTTCCACTGAGACTGTTTTTTCCTTATTTTCCCCTGCTAGAAAAGATGAGGCTTCCTGGAAAACAAGCCTTATGAGGTGTGAGTGCAGAGTGTTTTTATATCTTGGTCAATATCTTAGTAAAGGTGCACTGGATATTTTCCACAGTTCATTCATATTTGTGAAAGATTTTGCAAAAGGCATTAAGAAATATGGAACTCCATTCATCTCAAATACTATTTTCACCATTCTCTAAGACCAACCTGGCAACAACTTTCTATTGAATGCCTGAATAATAGTTGTATGTGGAGTCGAAGATGGGGCTGTCTCTACCTCCACATTGGCAAGGGGATGTCTATAGGGGGAGCTTGTTGTATGTTCATTGCCTCCTGCTCTTGCGCATGATGTGGAACCCTGGTTGTTTCAGTGGGGAGGATCCTGCATGCATACCACAGGGAGGCCAGGTGGTTACGTGGGGCCAGTGGTCACAGCCCCAGCCTTGCGCTGTGTAGGGAGTTAAAGCTCATGATTGAATTCCTGAATCAGGCTTCTGTTTATTGTGATATTTGATACTATTGTCAAGTAGCACTCCATAAAACAAATGTGAGAATATTTAAAGCAAATTGCATTGAATTTTCACATTTAAAATGATACAAAGCAACTATTTTAATTAAGGGAAAATAGGGAAAAAAACTCACCATTTGCTTGTTTAAAAGGCAAGGAAACAAGAGATTGAGGCTCATTCCAATACACATATACTTGGGGGTTAGCCACATTGAGTACAGGGAGGCCTTACTTTCGAGTAGTCGTGCATGCTACTGTGCTGTAAATTGTTTTGTTTGTAGCCCATTCCTCCTCAGAGCTTTTGTTCCTTTGTCTTCACTGATCAATATTCTGATCCTCAGTTTTAGGACTGGTGGTGTAACATCCCTACAATACCAAACACTATTTATGGTTTGGATTAAGCTGTTTCATTTCTCTGTCTTGGAGGAAAAGTTAACATTTGCTTATTGTAGTAACACTTCTGTAAGCAAAGATCTGTTTAGCCTTTCTGAGCATGCTTTTCCAGTTTCACCATCAGGTGTCCCAGCTGCAAAACGTAAATGGATTTTTGTGAAGTATCTCTTCATAGGCGAATGAACATATAAACTTTGTAAGAACTCTGTTTGGGAACAACCCAAATGTTTTGGGTTTGGAAAGTACCTCCCAAAGCTGTACTGCTTAACTTCTGTTGTGTAGCATGGGCTTCTGAAGCACTTCTCAGTAAGGCAATGTAGAGCTTCCACCAGGCAGCCAACACTAAAATGTTAAAAATAGAACATGCTTCAAGAATGCCAGATATTTTCAGATAACAAAGAGTGATTTATGTGGGCTCCCTTTTCAGTTTGACAAAACATAGAAGGGCCTTTGTACTATGATTAGCACGCGTGCTGATGTCAGTTCTCTTGTCTAGCTTCAAGCTTTATTCTGCTGCTAAATTGTGCTTTTGTGCTATAATCCAGAGAAGCTTTGTGTCTGCCTTATTAGTGTGTAGTTTGTGGAATTGCTTTTGTTTCTGAGGATAGTCTGTGCCAGTTTCAGTGTGAGTGACTCATTATGCAACTGAAATAAACATTCCCATTTTCACAATGTGGAAAAAGAAATCTTCTGGGGAGATAAGGGGAGGGGGGCACAGAAGCAGGTGTTAATGGTCACTGTTTCAGATACTTGGTACTTTGTGGCTTGCCAGGCTAAAAAGAATTATCAGTTTATGAAACTGGTTCCAGTGAGAGTTGTATTTTACCCTCCATGTTGAATTGGGTCTCTGTTAGCACTGAAATACAGAGGCGATTTCAACTCATGAATGTGCAGAATTAGGAAGTAAACTTCCAAATTACCTTCATTCGGTGTGTTGCAACCACATCATTAAACAAATTGCAGCTCAGTTTTGTGTAGCATTTTTTACACTACCCAAAGAACTTGATCATTATTAAGGGTATACCAACCACATAGGACTTACAACATTCTTTATTAGATCACTCCTGTCTTATTAACAGTTTTGTTCATGTATTTGAAGGGTGTGGAGGGGGAAAGCAAACTCAGGCCCCTCCACGTAAAAATGACCTCCCCAATCAGATCTGGGAGTGGGGCAGGTGACAACCTCTGGGTCAGGAGGGACGGGACTGTTCCTTCTGCACTGGGACAGCATTGGAATCCTCACAGAAGGCTGTTTGATGGAGTGACCCTCCTCCTTTGCTGTTGTTAGTGGCAGTTTTGGTTTCTTGGTCTCAGTAGACAGCAACCCCTCCCTGGATGTACTCTCTACCCAGATCAGATATTTTTTCTGCCTGTAGGCATCTCCCCCCTCCTCTCCACCCCCCAAAAGCCACATAATTGGAAGTTAAACAAGTGTTTGGATTATAAACTGTGCAAATATGAGTTGTACTGGAACTTCTTCTTCAAAGCTGTTTAAAAGAGGCTGTGCCAAGTTGCCATCTCTGGTCCAAGCAAACTGAAGAATTGCCGGGGCGACACAGGAGTCTTATTCTAGTCTAGCAGCAGCACAATGAGAGCTCCAATGATAGTATGTGGTCATGTAAATTATAGTATAGAAGAGGAAGAATTTTCATTCTTGTTTTCATTCAGAATTCAGAATTTTGCACTTTGTATTGCAATTGTGAGTTTAGATAGCATGCTACTTAGATCTGCCAGTTACCTATTGGGATTATTGTTACCAAGCCTACACATGTCCTGGTTTATGTTACATGAACACATGTGTTTAAAAGTGCAACCATTAAGGTATGATATTTGAAATCTTTGTTCCAAAGTTTGCTATATGTCACAGAGGTTATTGCACTGTACTTACACTTTTAATCACTTGGGGAAATTAGCAAATACTGTACAACTCAGTCCCAGTTTGGAGTTAAACACAATAATATGTACTTATTTGTGTGCCAAAATTGTGGTGAGTGAGTAATTTGATTTGTGGTTTGAAGCACCAAATGCACTATTACAGAATTGCAAGATGGGTTGGTTGTTGAAAAACTATATGCAGGCTATCCAAACCCACATGGCCTGAACCAGTAGCTGACACTTAGGTTGCTACTATCTTAGAGACAGCAAAAGATGGAGGCAGGGAGTCTAATGGCTGCTGTTGTGTAAGAAGTGAGAAGCATTGTCAGGGATGTTGCAGTGTGCAGAGGAGGCCAAGGCATGCCAAGAGGATGAACGATCAAATGCAAATGACCTGGGCTTGGACCATGGGAGGGCAGAAAGATGGCAAGATTTAAGACATGAAGCAGGTGGAGAGAAGTGAGAGGAATAAAATGCCAAATACTATTTGTCACAGAGAAAGAAGGGGAGGCTTTCTTGAGGTCCCAAGCATGCACTCTGATGTCCTTGGAATGCTCAGACAAATAGGATTTTAAAATACTGTACAATGTTGTCCAGAAAGCACGTGAAACTTCCTGAGGGAAGCAGTCACTCTTAAGACAAAAGACAGTTACATTAGGGACAAAGCAAGATGGAGGGGAACATTGGGAGCTAATTAACACAGTTGCTGAGTCATTACCAAGCTTATCAATGCAAGTTTCCTGCTGCATAGTGGCAGGGATGTCAAGAAGGGTCTTTGTCCAACCTGGTGACTGAGGACTTTTGTGGGGAGAGATGGAGGCATTTCCCATTCAAAGTTAGACTTACTGTAAATTTCGACTTAATTCAATTACCAGACGTAGGTGCTTGCTGGAAGGTGTCCTAGAAGTGATTAATGTTATTTGAATCTTTGTTGCTGAGATATTGGGGGGGGGGAGGGGGCAGCAATTAGGCTTTCATGATTGATTGTGCATACCAGTTCTTGCAGGGAAATTCTCCTGTGCAGCAGCTACTGTAGAGATATTTGGTAGAAGCCACTAGAGCTCCCCATGATGGGACTAAACTTGAACTGCCACAGTTTCCTCTTATTGTCTTGCAATGGCACTGCACTGATTGTCCACAGTACTCACGTACCGCTCAACCAAACTATGGCTTGGTGTGACAAGTGAACACAGAGGGGAAATTGTGGCCCTTGCCTGGATCTACACCAACTGTGCTATCAGGAGCTAAGTCATCGTTTGGCTTAGAGTTGGCTGCACACCTGACCCCCATGGTTTGTATGCTCAAGACATGGTTTGTTTTTGGCTTACCCATATGATTGCTCATTGATGGTTAGCTGTGGATTCGCTTAGCATTACATGTGAACTGGATCGATGTCTCGGGGCATGTGCAGAGTTCCAGTCGAACTGAGTTTCTTAGTAACAGATTGCACTCTGGACCAACCATGTGTCTCCTTTTCCTTCTTAGGCCGCTGCTGTCCCTTTTAGTGGAGGTTTAGTGAACTAAATAATAATTCATGATATTTCAGATTTCCAGAACTTTGGTCTAAGATACAATTTTACAGCTTCGAATATTTTACAAAACTGTTTATTGTTTCCAGCGCTGGCCGAGTAATGCACTGGTATAAAATATGAATTGCCTGAATCTTTTCTGCCTTCCCTTCTCTAGGCATGGAAGAGGAGATGGTTTGTGCTCCGCAGTGGTCGACTGACAGGGGATCCAGATGTGTTGGAATACTACAAAAATGACCATGCCAAGAAACCAATTCGTATCATTGACTTGAACTTGTGTCAACAAGTGGATGCTGGATTGACATTTAACAAAAAAGAATTTGAAAACAGCTATATTTTTGACATCAACACAATAGACAGAGTCTTCTACTTGGTTGCCGACAGTGAAGAGGAGATGAATAAGTGGGTTCAATGTATTTGTGAAATCTGTGGGTTCAACGCTACTGAAGAAGGTAGGATTCCTCCCTTGGTTCCCCCTTCCCTCAGCATTTAATCTGTATTCTTTTCCCCTAGGAACCCCAAAGCACTCTATGAGACAATTGCAAGGCAGTGCAGATGTCTGCTGTGCCGTGTTTGCTTGTTTTAAAAAACTGCACAGTGTTTGGAAGTTTGCAAATATTGGGTCATCATGTAGACACAGTCAGCAACTGAAGAGTTGTGTTTTGAATTCTTTACACCATATAGAGCCACATTTTTGTATGCTTCTCTAGAAGGCATTGCCTTTTTGGAGGCAAAAGAGAAAGGTTCTGTATTTGATTTTATAGGCTTGAATATTTTTAGGACAGTATTTGCATAGTGGCTAGTTACGAGTTTTTATAATTTGTCTGGCTGTAGATTTAAACATATATATTTGTGGTTGTAATAAGCTAGCTGAACAGCTAAAGCTTGATTGCAGCTTGAGCAGTGGGGTTGACTTGCCAGACTGTGGTTAAGTGGAACAGCGGCCAAAGAAAAGCAGATCTTTTAGTACACAGCAATAAAATAATAATAATTAATGGAACCTGACTTAGTATTTGTTACCTACCATTGCAAAATTCCCCAAGGATCTCAACAGCTACCCCCTGCTATTAGTTCATAGACACGAAAAAGAATTTATTCACTGACTATTCTGACTTTCCCAGCATGTCTTGAACTATGTAATGGCACTTTTAACATGAGGAATGTCTAGCTGACTTGTATTAACGCACCATCAATGTCTCCAAGATGTCGCATTGCCCCCATTTTCACCATTAATGCTTGGAAGCTAAGATAGAAGGGTTCTGCTGGTGCACTGAGATTTCTGTTTCCCCTTCTACTCCTATGTTCCCTTAAAATCTGCTCTGGTGTGTCCTCTGGAGCTAATTTTAAAGACCTGTGGGGAGCTGTAGGGGAGAGGGACTTATGGTTATGCTCTCTCCAGACTAACCACAAGGTGTGATCAGGAACAACCCTTGGCTATAGCTCGTGGTTAGTGAGGACAGAGCTTAACCATGAGTTCCAGTTTGTACAACACATTAAGTCAAACCTTGGCTTAGGTCAAATGGCCACAGGCAGCAAAAAGGGAGATGCAAAGCACCTGTCAGCTGATTTCTAGGAGCCTATACATCCACACCAAGTCAACATCTTGCCCAAGACCTTGCAACTATACTGTGGTTAAGGTGAGATTTTAGCCCAAGTCTTCCTAGTATGATTCTGAAATGTGAAGAAGGCTTTTCAAAATTGTTTCCTGATTTTTGTAAGGTTTCTGCAGGAAAGGCAAGAAATGCTCTTTGAATCCTTCAGCAAGAGATAGATTTGCACATCTAAAAATCTGAGAAGTGAACATGCAATTTTTAGATGTGCAAATCTCTCTCTTGCTGAAAGATTCAAACAGCATTAATGTGATTGTTTTGAAAGATCCTATGAACACACATTTTCAATGTGGAGGAGCATTTGAAACTGGCATCATCCACACATGTCTTGAGGAAGTAGAGTCCGTTCTGCCACCTCATTCCTACTCCTAGTTCACTGCGTGTGTAGACTCTGCCTCTTTATTAACTTACAGGATACAAAGTGATATTGAATGTAGGATAAAAGAGGTGTAGGAAGTTGCCTGTACAAATGTTCACAATGTTGTACAAAATAACGTGTGGGCTTTTAATCAAAATAGATGCATGTGATTCAGATGTACTCCCTGCTTTGGATGATGTGCTCTAAATTTGCATGGTTTACAGCTTGCAGACAAAACTCCTTTTGTCCTATGCTCCTTTGTAAGCTAATCACTTAACGTCCATTGCCATTGTATCTGCACATTTCTACTTGGTATCAATTTGAATTGCATTCGGATTGTTTTGCTTCTGTACAGATGTCCTAAGTGACTCATCCCTGAAAACGAGTTGCAGTGCAAGACAATCACTGCAAGACAATTTTGTTTGTAGCTGATTCATCACTTTCCATGGCCTCTTCCCATGTTCTGTGAAGTGTGCCTCCATCTCTGTGTCTGAATCTGACATTGCTTAAGGTCTTATCATTGTGGAGGGGTGGAGCTGGTATCTAAAACATGTTCACCCTGCCTTTAAAGTATTTATTATTTCTCAAAAGGTTGGTGGTAATTTTCTGCTCATATGTAAGGCTGGATATTGGGAAAGATCCAGTTTATGTGTATTGTACAGTATGCTACACCAACATAGGGGGCGTTTAAGAAGCACACATATGTTATATTGTTGTTGGTGGCAACTAAGTACAGGGAGAGAAATGAATATTTTGCTATTCTGAAAGGTCTTTGGGGGTTATTTGCTGTGGCTTTCTGATGTTAGAATTTAGCATGCAGCTTCACCAAGGGACACATTTGAAACAGTAAGCAGTCAGACACAACTCTTGACTCATGATAGTGGTTGGGTCCAGCCGTTCTCACCTCAAGACAGGTAATCTGTATCCCCCAGCGCAAGGCAAGTAGTTAAACTATGGAATTCATTACCACAAGATGTGCTGATGGCCACCAATTTACACTGCTTTAAAAACAGGATTAGACCCTTCTCCCAACTGGTAAGAAGAAGAGTGGAAGAAAGAAGCAGCTGCCTACTGAAGCTGGCAAGATGATGAGTAGGGCATACACATTTCCCCCAACTGGCCTGAATTTCTGACGGGAGAGACCATTGAAAGTGGGGTGCTTACATGGCTTGGCTTGCCATGCCGTGCTCTTGCTCTGAATGGAGCTTTGGATCAACCCACTGGCAGGAAAAGGGGTGTTTCAAGGAACAGGCCACCACTCCTTCCAACATAGGGCACTTGCTGCATCCACCCCAGTATGGGGATATTAACAGCAGGCTACATTAAAGACTTGTAATGTCATTTCCCCCCCCCCCCCGTTAGTAATGTAGCATTTATTCAAATGCAAATCACATTAATTGACTGAGCATCTCATGATTAATTGATTTTTCAAAGGCTTCAGTTGGGCTTGGCTCTGATTTAAAGAGACTTAAATGCAATTAAGCAAGGATTGAATGCTGCTGCATGCTTTTTGTAGATGCTGTGAAGCTACCTGGCAGTTCTCTACAGGCGCCTGCCGAATTGCCCTCGGCTGTCAACACTTCCCTGCCATCTGTGCAAGCAGAACCATCCCTACCTCCTCCATACCAGCTAATTAACATCCCACCATCAGAGTCTGCCTCAAGTCAAGAAGATCCACAAGACTACCTGTTACTAATTAACTGTCAGAGCAAGAAGCCTGAACCCACAAGGTAAATGTTAACTTCCTCCCCCATAAAAGTGCTTATGGTGACAAATCCGACATTGGCTGCTGCTGTTGCAGTTTGAACATGTCTTGCAAAAGCCTATCTCCTCCACTTGCAATGGCATTTGATGCTCATCAGGCTTGGACAGACTTAGTGTTGCTATCTAACCACTGACAGTGACAATGTATTGATTTTACTATATTATTTGGTCCTTTAAAAACCGGTCACAAAACATGGCCCCTGTCTGACAAATGAATAAAGTGCGTATGTAAACCCATTTATTTCAGTGGGTTTATTGTGCACTTAATTTACTCCCTACGGCACACCATGGTCAAGGTGCTACAAACCTTCGGATTACTTGCCTATCTTAACATTGGTACACTTTTTGGAAAAAACAACAAATTTTATCCATGATTTTTCCAAGAACTAGGCTGCTTTTTGTTCAAAATGGTTTGTGTTGCTGACCTCTCTCAATTTTTATCATGCACTTGTAAACCAGCTCATACATAATCTCGGAAGAAGGGGAGGAGTATTTACTGCTGGAGGATTTTGAAAGTAAAAAGATTCCCTTGCCGTGAGTGTAATGTGAATTGTTTGGGATCTTGTGTTTAGACTTTAACCTCAAAGCTATAACTTGCTTGAATCAATTTCAGTGTGCGTGTGTTGCACGTTGTGCTGTGAAATTTTAATAAGCAATGCAAATAATAACCACCTGGAGGATCCAAGCACACAAAAAGGATTGTGTTTCGGTGTGCGAAGCTGTCTGTGCTTTTGTGGACATTTTTTTTTTAGGGGGGTGCTTTTAAAAATTCAGAGAAGAATCCTTGGAGGTGTTTTTGTATATTATGTTGGAAACTGCCCAGAGTGGCTGGGGCAACCCAGTCAGATGAGCAGGGTATTATTATTATTATTATTATTATTATTATTATTATTATTATTTTACTACGCATAACTGAAGAATGCTGTGGCTGCCCTACATTCTTTGTATTCTGCTCTTTTTTCTTTCCCCCCGACGAAAATCCAACAGTTGCCTTCCCAGCCCAGCCCCAAATGACAGGTAGCCATGCTATTCATACCGTGCCAGTTAGCATGTCATAGTAAGCCGTAGTTAATGCTCCACTGCGGGCTTTGAGGTGGCTTGCATATTGCTCCTACCCATTAGCATGTCAGAGAAACACGACCCCTGGCTTAATGTTACTTCCACATGGGGACTGTGGTTTTTCTGTGCCAAACCAATTATGATTGCTAAGCCAATTAAAAAGCCATGGCTCCACATCACGGTTTGTTTGGAATGAAGCAAATCACAATTCCTAGTTTGGAAGTAACACTAACCCAGGGGGCGTGGTTGAGCTCCAGGCAGGAGGTGATGCTCATCATACTAGGGGAGGAGTGAAGCAGGAACCCAGTCACATGTTTGAGGGGAAACATTAAGTATGGTACACTGCATGGCTGGCTAACCTGTGACCCTCCTGATGTCATTGGACTCCTAGCTCTTATCAGCTCCAACCAGCATGGCCTCATTAAAGGATGGTGTAAGTTGTAGTCCACCAACTCTTGGAGTGCCAAGAGTTAGCATCCCTGTGATGTGCCAATGCAGCCCTGTGTTAACAAATTCAAGCATTTCATGCCTCAGCCTCCTTTAAGTATACAGGCTTTTTCACTTTTAATTCCCTGCTATGTGAGCAAGATAGGTTTGCTGATTTTAGAACATAAACATCTTCTCTCTGTGTGTTGTATAGTGGTTTTATGAATGGCCACAAAATGCAATCAATACTGCATGTAGCAGCAGGTTACAATTTGCAAATCGTCTCAGTTCCTGTCTCATCTTAATAGGGTTTCCCCTTATTATAGCACAGTGGCGTAGCCTGGGTTGTCAGCACCCGGGGCAAGGCAAGTAATTTGCACCCCCTAACCCGTGGATTTGCGTCCCCTAACCCGTGGATTTGAGCCCCCTAACCCTAACCCCCAGATGTTGCCCCCGGTGCGGCCAGCCCCCCCTGCACCCCCCACGCTACGCCACTGTTATAGCACGAAGTTTGCTTGCTTTAAAAAGCAAACAGTATTTAAATAAAAAGGATGAAACTTAAACTCTCAAACCGAAATTGAAAATCTCACAGTTGAAATAACTGATGAGTATACCTCAAAATTGAAAAAAAATAATCTTGTTCAGTTATTTAGGGTGTATATTGTGACTAAAAATAGTACCTAACATTTATTTATCTATTCAATTTATATCCCGCCGTTTATCCCAAAGGAGCCCAGGGTGGTGAGTTTAAGACTCAACCAACATGTTCCAAATTATCCTCACATTTTGACTGTAACCAGCTTTGCAAATATTAATTTAGGAAATGGTCACCTGATTTATTTTCAACCTGTGTGATTTTTTGTCCTCCACCCCAACTGCCCTTGTAATACCCTTCCCACCTAAAATGTACAAGACAGATAGGAACTGAGACTTTAGCAGTGTCCAGTGCAGAAATATAGAGGATCATTGTGTAGCTATTCTTTGGATCCAAACATTAGAATGAGATTGACATGTATGCATATGCAGCCTTTGTGATTTCACCCTTTTTAACACAATAAGAAACTTCCCCTTCTAGTATAAAGAGTCCATATGTTATAGGTGCATGGATGTGATTCACATAAAATCAAACTATTAGTTATAGTTTACAGTTGTGATTCACTGTTTTCATCTGATTATTTTGCAAAATGTGCAAAAGTTCCTGTAATAAACTTGGGATATGCCAAGAAATTACTTTCTTTTTTTAAAAAAATCTTGCATTTAGGTCACAGTCTGACACAGCAAAAACTGCCTCTTCAGAAACAGACTGCAATGATAATGTGCCTTCCCATAAAACATCTGTACAGTCGCTGAACAAGCATGCAGTGAATGGGTTTTTTCAACAGCAAAGTGTCTATGACTCTCCCCCGCCGAGAGCTGCCTCCGTATCTGTGGATGGCAGCCTTTATAATTTGCCAAGGAGTTATTCGCATGATGTTTTACCGAAGCCATCTCCTTCTGGGACTGATGCAGATGGAGAGCAACATGTTTTCAGTGTTCCATCTGCAGCATCTTCTCTTGATGCACAACTGAAGGCTTTCTCCATTAGTTATGACATTCCCCCAACACCTGGAAGTACGTACCAGATTCCACGAACTTTCCCAGAAGGAACATTGGCTCAGAGTTCGAAGCTAGAGACTATTCCAGATGTCCCTCCACCTCGGCCACCAAAACCTCACCATCCTTCGGACCGCTCACCTGTGGAGGTGTGCAATATCTCCCGCACTTCCTCAGATACTGATAGCAGCTACTGCATCCCTACCGGCGGAATGCCCCCATCGCGCAGCAACACAATTTCCACCATGGATTTGAATATATTTCGTAAAGGTTAGTGTTCTTCCATCTGGCTATGCTTTAACACAAATGTTCCTTGAGGTGCTCCCAAAATTCAGCCTCTCTAAAAAAAGAGCAAGATCTGCCCTGGAAATCTTGGTTCTTGGGGGGAAACTACACATTTCACTTCAGCTGTGAGAAATCACACCTCAGTTCCCACTTACTGATTCTCAGTATTCTCTTGAGAGAGGGAAATTTGCATTGAGGAGAGGGGCAGGAAAGGTGTATTTAACGTTTCTATTCGTAGTTGCTTTCTACGTGGTGCTTCCCCAGCTGCTTATACACTTTGCAGTGTTCCAGACCTGGGTTTATCTTGAAAATACGGGCTTTGAACTCTGCAGCGATAAAAACAGCTGGAAGCAGGGATATTCTAGGGGGAAAGCTACTTGCAGGATTCTTTTCTTCATTGCAAATTACCTCTGAGATTGCTTTGCAATGGTTGAGGCCTGTTGACTCAGGCTATGTTTTCCTTTGGCAGATAGTTAAGTGGACTCACAAGCTCTCATTTTGGCTTCCAAGTGTTTGTTTGTTTGTTTGTTTGTATTCAGATCCCACCTTTTTTCTAAGGAGTTCAAGGTGGTGTGCATTGTTCTCTCCCTCCACAACAACCCTGTGAGGTAGGTTAGGCTGAGAGGCAGTGACGAGCCCAAGGTCACTCCCTGAGCTTCATGGCTGAGTGAGGATTTGAACCCTAATTTCTCACTTCCTAGTCCAACTTTCTAACCACACCACCACACTGGCTTACTTAATGCAGAGAGAGTGGACAGCACTGTGGTCTAAACCACTGAGTCTCTTGGGCTTGCCAATCGGAAGGTTGGCGGTTTGAATCCGCACAATGGAGTGAGCTCCCACAACTTTGTCCCAGCTTCTGCCAACCTAGCAGTTCGAAAGCACACCAGTACAAGTAGATAAATAGGTACTGCTGCAGCGGGAAGGTAAATGGCATTTCCGTGCTCTCTGGTTTCTGTCATGGTGTTCCGTTGCGCCAGAAGCGGTTTAGTCATGCTAGTCACGTGACCTGGAAAGCTGTCTGTGGACAAGCGCTAACTCCCTTGGCCTGAAATGAGATGAGCACCACACCCCATAGTCATCTTTTACTGGACTTAATCATCCAGGTGTCCTTTACCTTTACCTTTCTTACTTAATCTGAATCACCAGAAATTCATTTTTATTTTTTTACAAAGATGATTTCCAGCCAGGGGAAACTTTTCATATAGGTAATTACTTCATTTTCCTTGTAAATCAGTGAAGATCTTAAATATAGGGGATTGTTTGGGAGCTGAGAAGCAGGAACCTGTGAGCAGAAATCTCTTTGTGCAAGAATCAAGACAGTGCAACTCTGAATTCATGTTACAAATATGCTGGTGTATGATGTGTCCATGTGGTGTAATGGTTAGAGTTTTGGACTATGAGCTCTGAGAGGTTTGAATCCCCACTCAGCCAATGAAGCTCACAGAGTGACCTTGGGCCAGGCACAGTCCCTCAGCCCAACCTACATCACAGGGTTGTTGTGAGGGTAAAATGGGAAGGAGAACCATGTACAGCATCTTGAGCTCCTTGGAAGGTGGTATGCAAATGCAACAAACAAATAAAAAATAAAAGATGTGCTACATTAACTGCTAAGATACACTATATAATAAATTGAAGATATATAGACTGTGATTATTGTTATAGCTCCCTGTTGTTGTTTTTTTAGGATCTGTTTCAAAAAAAGTTGGTTGACGTAATAGACCTCAAAAACTCTTGATCTACTTTGTACTTAACCTGAACAGATTTTTTAAAACAATATTTACTGAGTTTGCAGAAGTTAGTGGATGTTGACATTATGCTTTGTGGATGTCTGGAATCAATCACAGGTACCTAATAAGATGGCCTCCACAATTTTAAAATAAACTTTCCCAACCTTATATAAACTGAAGTTGTCTAATGGCACACCCGTAACTCATTATATATAGCTCTTACATTTTCCCTTCATTTCTGCTTGCCTTGCATTTTTCTTGTCTTTATCCAGTTTAATAATCTACTCCAAAGAGTTTACTGTGTGATCTGCAAAGTACCATGTGCAAGGATCACACCTTATAAATAACACATATGGATGCCCTCAACCATTTCCCAGCTCTATAAAGGCGCTTGAGAGCTTCGGCGATGGCCTGGCTTTCTGAAGCAATTAAGATTTTAATTAAAATTTACTTGGTGTGGTTTTGTGTAAAATTCAAATTCTGGATACATATTCAGACAGTGCACAAAGCCAAACTGTGGGAGTGGTATGGGGCTAAGAATGCCAGGGGTGAAAAGTGAGTTTAAAGAATTAAGAAGGGGAACAAGGGGAATCCAGAAGGTGGCACTTAGAACAATTGTTAGCAATGTAAAGTGGGGTGGGTGGGTGGGAGGCAGGCAGAGTCACCTGTGAAGAAATGGGGCCAGGAGAGAGTAAGGGGAGGTTTCCATATGTTGTCCAATAAGACACACATGTATTGACCAATCACTAGTCAACATGGTTTTTCATAATGAAGATGTTCAGTTTTGTATCACTTTGTCTGGGCTGTGCATTTCAGAATGGTTGTGTGTGAAATGTTGCCTATCCTGGTATTTCTATTTCTTAAAAAACAAAGCCTACTGTAATCTGTGGTGAATGGTGGTAAGAAATGTAATACTACTACAACAGGTATTTGCTTTCTAGGTTGTTGTTTTTTAATACATACTCTATTGTAAGATCTCCCTCTTTTTAAAATTTCTCCTCACTTTCTTCTCCTTCATGTGGTCTGGGTGCTTTCGTCACTTCCAGATTTTAGGATTGGTAGTGCCTTGCATTCAGACTGCATAACCAGACATAGACAGCAGCAAGATAGCATCCAGGAAATTTCCCCCCTTGTGCTATTTGCAGCTAATGGTGTGTGTTATGCCACCAGGTGTAAAAAGGAGGGGAAAACAATGCTTTCTTTCTTCCCCTTTCTTTAGATATGGGTTCTCAAGATTGCTATTTTATTCCACGGACATTTCCGAATGACAGATCAAGCTCATTGGAAGGTTTTCATAACCACTTTGTAAGTATGTTTTGATTTTCAACATTAGCACAAGGCATATCTGCTTATGTATACTCTGATACGGATGGAGGCAGGGCTGTGAAATCCTTCTACACAGAATGCTTTGTTCTTAATATGATAAGTGGGCTAGCTCATAGTGTTGTGTGAGACAACAGGGGAGGTAATTGAGTCTTGGGAGGGAGGGGAGGTAAGTGATGGGGATAGCGGTTAAGAACATGGGAGGCTGCAAAGCTCACACACCTGATTAAAAACATGTAGAGTGTGGCAGTCAGTTACAAGACAGAGACAAAATGTAGATCCTGGCTGGAGCTTGTACAATGCAAATGGGGTGAAGCAATTCCATAGAACCTGCAAAAGGGGAGAAAAAGACACACAAATGTTTTGAGGCCGGTCAGGTGTTGTGCAATATATGTACGCTAAATTTCTGTTCACCTGTTCAGAATGTTGTTTAATTTCTTGCTGTCGGAATCATTTTTGTTTCCCAGAAAAACAAAAGCCTGTTGACTGTAGGAAGCGTTTCAAGTGAAGAATTGGATGAAAACTATGTCCCCATGAACCCAAACTCTCCCCCGCGGCAGCATTCTAGCAGTTTTACTGAACCTTTCCAGGAAATGACGAACTATGTGCCGATGACTCCTGGCACTTTTGACTTTTCCCTCTTTGGAATGCAAGTCCCTCCGCCAGCACACATGGGGTTTAGGTCGAGTCCCAAGACCCCTCCCAGGCGGCCTGTGCCTGTTGCTGAATGTGAACCACCACCAGTGGATAGGAACCTCAAGCCCGACAGGAAAGGTAAGGAAGGGGCATGCACTGCCAAGCACTCTTGAGTGTTTCATGATCCTCGTTTTGTCCTTCCACCTATCCATCTTGTTCCACAGAATAAAATCCTGCTTGAAATTGAAGCAGCAATATTAACAGTTTACAATTTCCTTTAAAACACACAGACCTCGACAGTGAATATATTTACGGTTGTTTTGATTAATCACTAGATTGTACTGCTACTTCTCATCATATGTGGAAAAAACTGTGACTGGATCAGAACCTGCGCTTTCATTTGTGTTTAGAATCCACTTAAACCAGGCTTCTTCAAACTTGGCCCTCCAGATGTTTTTGGCCTACAACTCCCATGATCCCTAGCTAGCAGGACCAGTGGTCAGGGATAATGGGAATTGTAGTCTCAAAACATCTGGAGGGCCAAGGCTGAGGAAGCCTGACTTATACTTTTATATATATATTTTTGGTAAGGCTAGCAAAAGTACACATTCAGATGATATGGATATACGGTATAATAGCTGCGATTCTTACATTCCATACATAATACAGATGCTGCTGCTTTAAAAATAGCATTTACAAAAACCTTAGTACAGGCTTCCTGTAACTCAGCCCTCCAGATGTTTTGAGACTACAATTCCCATCACCCCTGACTACTGTTCCTGCTAGCTAGGGATCATGGGAGTTGTAGGCCAAAAACATCTGCAGGGCCGAGGTTGAGGAAGCCTGCCTTAGCAGGTAGGCATATGTTAAGTATTAGCAGTTTTTCATTCTTTTTCATTCACATAAAATCCATAATTCACAATTACAAAGCTGACGATCAGATTTTCTGTACTGTCTATTTAAATGTATGAGTTTCTATGCGCATATGCCTTTCTGAAGGGTCAAATACTTAGCTGTCTGCATTTGGCATCATGAATCTTCCTCTCCCAGTTAACAGCTCTTTCCATAAATGAGGAAGAGACCTTCTGGAAGGCTGTACCAGAAGCTACCTAACCTAGCAGCACTGGCCAGCGTAATGTATTGTGAAATAATGGCTGCATTCACGCATCACACTACTTTAGCATAATGTGGACCAGGAGGAATGTGTTGTATGCAGCGTCTGGCTTGCACCCTCTCACCTTTCTCCATGTGGCTGGAAGCAGCAGTGCAGAGGCTTCTGCTTCTGCTTAATCACATCCAGACCAACAAACTGTGATGAACATTAACTGTATGGTTGGTTTCTATTCACACCATAACTGATTGAAATTGGGTTTTTAAAACTAATCATATTTACTGGTAACAGCAACATTCAGCTAACATGGCAAACTGTGATTAAAGTAAAAGCCTAAGCAGAAGCTTCTAAACACCAACACCTGACCTGCATGTTGAGGGAAATGATTAAGGGAAGTATATGAACCCAAGGCTCACTGTGGCTCATTCACAGGGGAAAAGGCCATACAGAGACAATCAAGTTTTAATTTTAAAAAAACTAAAAGGCACCAAATGTTTAAGCATATATGTGTCAGAAATAAATGTCATTTCAAGAATGTTTTTGACAGCACTGTGTCTATTGAATTATGCATTGGGGTAATTATGCTTTCTGCTGCTTAAACCTCTCAAAGCTTGCATGTGTTGGTGATGGTATGTTGCAAGCAGCATTGCTAGCAAATTGGATTTCAGCTTGGGGAAAATCCCTGTTACCTCTCAGCACTACTGGATGGCATTCGTCTCAAATCTATTAGTTAAATGGAACAAAAACAAAAACAAACCGTATTGAATTGGTTGGTAATAAAGAATGAAAAAGAACGGTGCTTGCAGTTAGAGGGGATGGATGAGATCAAAGTTCTCAGAAAGATCTTGTTTGAAATGTGCATTTCCTTTCTTGCTCAGCATTGTTGCCATCTATCCTGCTATCGGCCTTTTCCTTCAGTAGAGCTATATTGAGATGCTGTAATATAGATCATTGTTAAGCTGTAAGCCAATAGTACAGAAAACTATTTGATGGCAAAATGCAGGCTAAAAAACACCATGCTTTGAAGTTGGAATATAATCTAGAAATCAGAATATGTTTGTTAGTACATAAGGATGAAGATAGCTCATCTAGACAGGCATTCTGTTCTCATAGGGGCCAGTCAGATGCCTTTGGGGAAGTCCACAAGAAGGACATGAGCACAGTACTATTTTCCCAGTCATGTTCCTCAGCAACTGGTATTCAGAGGTATAGGGCCTCTGATGCTGGAGGTAGAAGAATGAGGTCTTCCCCCCATCCACTGAATTTGATACTTTTGCATTTATAAATTGAACGTATAGAGAAAAGACAGTTGTTGCATGCCGACTTGGAAAAGATAACGGCACTTCTATAACTTTATATATGAATATACATGCATATATGTCCCCCCCTTTATATAAGGCAAAACAGAAAATAAATTTCACTTTCAAGTTTGGTTCTTGGGTTTGTCCTGTGCTCCTGTCTTTGAAGCTGTGTTAAAACAAGGATGTAACATTGCTTTTTTTTAGTTTATATACCTGTGTCTGTCAAGATAGTAACATAGCATTTCATATGCAGTGATACAGGGTGAGCACTGCTAGGAAACTTTTAAGTTGCTTAACTAATGACAGCTGTCTAGTATTCTGCCCTAGAGATATCTAGGTTGGATCTTTAAAGTGCCTCTTACTTGGATATCAAGAGACGCTTAAGGAATTCCTTAATTAAGGAAGTTCGTGGAAGGAAAGCTCCTTTCTCATTCTCCTTCTTGCATCAACCTGCACCCCTGAAAGGCCTCTGTGGATGACTGGTAGTTATCCTCAGCAGTGGGAAATAGGTTGTGTGTGTGTGTGTGTGTGTGTGTGTGTGTGTGTGAGAGAGAGAGAGAGAGAGAGAGAGAGAGAGAGAGAGAGAGAGAAAGAACAGAACTTTCCTTCCATTACTTTCTTTAGGTCAACTTACCTTAGGGTCCAATACTATAGGTTAACTCCTGACTTTTACCCTGTTTATAAATAACTCTTTCCTGTGGCTGGTAAACAGCATTGCTTTTTCTGTGTATTAAATAATCTAATAGTAGGTAACTAAATTGAAAGTCTCTTTGATAGGGTTTTGTTTTATTTATTTAAAATGTATATTCAGTTCTGTAGCCCTCAAGATGACGTGACAATTTTAGGTTACTGTAGTAGAGTAGACTAGAATAGAATTGTAACCCACAAACTGTTGAAGCCAGATGTACATAGATATTAACATGGTTCAGTGTGACTAATGAACTGTTCCCCACTTGAATGACTTGTGACCTCAAGACAATATAAGGGATATAAAGAAGAGCTAACAAAGTCTTCTACATTTTTTAAACTTTTATTTTATTTATGGTTGCATTTCAAATAATAATGATCTGCAAGGCTGTTAACAAGGAAATTTAAATGGCAATGCATATAATCAATCAACAAAAAAATGCATTAAAAGCTATGGTTTGATACAGTTCAGCACAATAAGATACAGTAAGTACACTAAGACAAGCACAAGTTTGTGAATGTGTCTTCACCAAAAGGAAGTCATGTCTATTGTTAACAGCTAAAATGGGATGTCCTCTGTAAACCAATGCTGCATCTTGGGGATTAGAAATTATGCCTGGATTTGGTTTTGTTTGGTTTTAAATTGCAGTAATCCACAGTTTTACAGATACCTATTTAAAGAAAACTGTGATTGGCGCAGTTACTTTCTTGCTCCAAAACAAGTTTTATTTGTAATTAGCAAGGAGAAAACTTAACCAGAAACCGATGTTCAGATGACAAATAATGGCTTTGCTAAGGGCAGGGCAGCACAGGAGGAAAAAAGGCCAGAGAGCAGTAAAGTGGCTGTGTATGGGCACTCTAGGAGCCCATACATTTGCATGGTCCCAGAAGGCCATAGTTTGTCGTAGTGATGTGTGAGCCAGGCCAATCAATGCATCAGAAACAGGTGTTGTGTTTTGTTTTTTACAGCATATTAATGTTAAAAATTGGGGGGTCAGGAATAGGAATAGGAGGCAGGTTTAGCTCCATACCATTGGTATATAGCAGAGTTCACTCTCCCCAGAGTTCATCCCTCCCCCCCCCCCCAATCTTTAGTGGCAGACATACACTCATTTGGGGCAAAATTAAATTATTTGCACAGTCTCTCTGTTTCACCCTGAGACTGGCAGTCATCCCACAGTGGCAGAATCAGTACCTGTGCGCAGAACATGTGATATGCATTCACCAGGAGGTTTCCACCACCATCGGTTGAGCATGTGCACTGCACATCTAGTAGTAATGCATGTCTGATCATCACATGCTGTTTTCATGCATTTTTCTATGTGGAATTTTGTTTCATAAAGTGATTCTAAGCTTAGCATGCTAAGGAGATGGCCTGCAGTGAAGAACATGAACATATGAGGTCCCATTGGCTGCTGCAGCCGGGGAACAGCTTCATTTGGATTTGAAGACTGATTTTGCTGGAAAGTAATCGTGGTCTTTTCCAATATAATGATCTAATAATCATTCTCCTACAAGACAGTGGAGACATGCACATGGTGGTAGTCCAGCACATGATGGTAGTCCAGATCATATTGTAGGCCTTGCAAAAAGCCTACAATATAGAAATCCGACATAATCCAAGGGGAAGGAAGTCCATAGCCATGGGGCCACCACAGAGAAGGGCATCTCCCTTGTGGCCACCCATCTTACCAACCTAGGAGACAGGCATGCCAGGGTAAGCCTGAAAAGCAGTTCTTAAAATGTGAGCAGGATAACATTGGTACAGGCAGTCCAATAAACAACAAGGGCTCAAATCATTGCGGGTTTTCAGGGTCAAAAAACTAGACTGATCCCAGAAGTGCATCAGTATCCAGTGCAGCACGGTATTGTAGCCAATGGGGTTAATCCGAAGCGTGATTATTGCTCTTTGAAAACTTTCCACACTACCCCAAAATCTGCTTTATGGCATAAAGAGCAGTATTTAAGGCAACACAGAGAAGATACTTTCCTACAGGAATTAGCATGAACTTGCCATTACAGATTGTGACCCACAGTTGACCCTTCACATACATTTTGGATGTGCATTTTTGGCCAGTTCTGGACCAGCTGAAGTTTCCGAACCATCTTTGAAGGTGGTGCCATGTAGAGTGCATTGCGGCAGTCTGGAGTGACCAGAGTGTGGACTGCTGCTGTAAGGTCAGCTCCTCCAGATAGAGGTGCACTTGGCATACCAGCAGAAGGCGGTGAAAAGTGGTCCTGGTCACTGATGCCCCCTGCACTTCCTCAGTCAGCTCCAAATCTAGGAGCACTCTCAAACTGTGTGCATGGCCTTTCAGAGAGTATGCCAACACCACCTGTGAACCTCCTTCCTGTAATTAAGGAGACCCATCAGTTGATGGCATTCTACCATCTCTTCTTACATTGTCTCTTCCATGCATGTTTCCATCATGCATTCTGAATGTTGTGCCTATGCACTAGCATGTGCTTTTGCCACACTGCAGGACTCTTTCCACCAGCTGCTTGCTTTTGCTTCTAAGCCTCACCTTTCTGCAAGGGGCTTGGCAATTTGTTTATAGGGGGTCCATTTTTTCCAGTTATTTTTTTTTTTAAAAAAAACTATATTAAGAGAGACTCTTCTTTTTACCAATTAGGTCAGAGCCCTAAAATTTTAAGACCTAAGCCACATGGTTTAGAGCGAACAGATTCCCAAACCATAGGTGAATTTACTACAAGAAGAAAGGGTATGTACTTCAGCACTGCATGGTATCTGGGGCTGTGTATGAAAATGTTTTCTAAAAGGGAAACTCTTATAAAAACATGGTCGTCGCTACTCTTATCTCAATTTATTGGTCCGCTTATTTGTTAGCCGCAATATTTCCTGCTTAAGAAAAGGCATTCTTAGCACACAGAAAATGGATTATGCTGTACATAAAAGCATCGTTCCTTCAGTCAGCAATTAGCCCTGCCTGCTTAATGATTGGATAACTGTTTGTTTTCAAATATATTTCCAGCCTGCAGGTTATTTTAACTAACGTTTTCTAATGTGAAATGCTTGAAGGTGCAGATAGTGTGACTATTGGGATGCAGCTACTGGGATCTTTATAGGACTGCTTTAGTATTACAATACTTTTTAAAAAAAAACAAAAAACCCCGAAATATATACAACGAGCACTGAAAATCTGAGATAGGCTAGTGTTTACTGCATTGCCTCATTGGAGAGGGAGGTTTTAAATAATGCTAGAAAAGTAGCGTGTTACAATGGCCAAATCACCATTTAGCACATACCTTAGCTGTGGATCTCACTGTCATATGAATGAAGCAGTTTTTCCACTCCTAGTATGTATCTACTACTAAAGGTCTTCAGCTGTCAACTGTCGCTGCCATCAATCAGCAGACAAGTTGCTGCTCATATTGCTTTCAAAAAATATTGGTGCCTTTGGAGACTTTGCAGCTGTGTGGAGCTCCATTTGAGATAGGCAATGTTCCTGCAGCCCCAGAATCTGGAATATGTGACAAAGAACAGTCCCTTTAGGTATATGCAGAATGGAGACCATTACTTACGATGTATATGTCATAGCACTTACATTTTCATGGACTTGCTCCTACGTATGTTTGTGTAGGCACAATTATTTAAAATTCCTGTGAAGTTCATTGATGTGAAAATATAAAGTATACATTTGCATGTTTATACTTTCAAATGATTCAGAGGACTTGTTAAAAGTGCTTCACAGTAATGATGTTCCCCATCACCACATGAACACTTTAGAATCTGTCTGAGGGTTTTAAGACGCTTTTAAATACAATCTGCTACTTCAGACTGCTCTGAAAACCAAGTGCCTTGAAAGCTTGTGAATGGTGCAGTCCCCTCCTCTGTTTGGGCATTTGCAAAACAGACCCCTGTTATCTAGTCTCATAAATACTGAAAAGTGCTTAAGGCTGTACAGCTACATAAACATACAGTGGTACCTCTGGTTGCAAACGGGATCCGTTCCGGAGTCCCGTTCGCAACATGAAAAGAGCGCAACCCGCAGTGGCGCGTCTGTGCATGCGTGGGTTGCGATTTGCCGCTTCTGCACATGCAAGTGATGTCATTTTGCGCATCTGCGCATGTGCGAGCGGCGAAACCTGGAAGTAACCTTTTCCGGTACTTCTGGGTTGCCACAGGACGTAACCTGAAAGAACGTAACATGAGGTATGACTGTAGTTATGAATAAGTCCCATTGAAGTCAGTGGTTCTTACTTATAATACAGTCATACCTTGGAAGTTGAACAGAATTCGTTTCAGAAGTCCGTTCGACTTCCAAAACATTCAGAAACCAAAGCTTGCCTTCTGACTGACTGCAGGAAGTTCCTGTAGCTAATCAGAAGCCGCAGAAGCCCCATCGGATGTTCGGCTTCCAAAAATAGTTCGCAAACTGGAACAGTCACTTCCGGGTTTGCAGCATTCGTGAGCCAGATGTTTGAGAACTAAGCTGTTCAAAAACCAAGGTACGACTGTAATAATAATAATTTTATTATTTATACCCCTGCCACTCTGGCTGGCTTACAACATATCTAAAAATATAATAAAAACATCAGTCCTTTAAAACTTCTCTAAACAGGGCAGTGTACTTATGAGTACATACTTATTAGGTCTGTCAGAAACACCATATGCAGATAATTTACTGTATGTGACTGACCTAAATGCTTAAAACTGTTCTTTAATCCTAAATAAAGTAGCCTGCAGACACACTGCAATGAGTCCTAGAAAGGTGGGATCAATTTCTGGGAGGGGGGGGGATTATTGCAGGATAAGGCTGGGGGTATAGGGTGATGTGCAACTAACATGCTCAGAGTACACACTGAAATAGATTTCAATGGGGCTTCTCTGAGAATGACAAACATTGAATATTACCCATAGCTATTCATTTTGTAAAATAGCAGTTATGCAATTTTAATATGGACTGTTTTCAATTGCTAAGAAGCATTGCCCCGTTCCCCAAACTAGCAGAGCCTTAAGATAACTACATAATCATGCTACATCAAGATATAACTCTGCTTGGTTATACACTCCAGTGACGCCACCCTTAAAGATCTCAGGCCATGAAACGGTGTATAAATTTGTAAAGTAAATAAATATGCAGAAAGGCAATGTTTGCATTGACATTTCATTTTAAACCATGGCTTAGCCCTATATACATAAGCAGGAAGGATCTGCTATAAATCTCAGGCTTGTACATTCCCCATCTCTTTCTCTTCCTGCATGGTTGGGTGAAGGACTTTGGCAGCATTTAGAATCCTGGCTTGTTGTATCTTATGAAACAGAGATCATGGTTTGAAACAACTTCTAGTGTGTTTCAAAACAAGATGTTTTGAAGTTGGGTTGTTTTGAAATTGACAAAAGTTTTAAATGGTTTAAAATAAACCATTAAATAAATAAGAGTTTATTTTAAACCATGATCTCTGGATCATAAGTCTGGATTCATGGAAAGTAAAACTAAATTCTACTGAACTTCTGCTACACAAGAGTGGAAGGGTGAGCATTCAAGGCTCAAAGCTACTTCTTCCTATTAATGCGCATTAATGAAACCTATTAAATCCTGCATGTGTAAGAGAAGACAAACAGACCTGAAGAGCTTACATTGGTGCAAAGAAAAGCCCTTTTCTTCCTAGTTTCTGTAGCAAAGCAGTTTGTGTACAAAACAGCAACTATGCTGTTTATATGAGAGTTTGACTCAGTTTAGATTCTTAATGACTCACTGTGGTCACAAGAGCCTAAAAAGGTGAAATTGGAGGCACTTCATAGAGTAGATTCGTACATTAATGTTTCTAAATGTAGTAATTCTTAGCTGTTGCATCATTCAATTAGCAGTAGCCATTAGTTAGTGTTTGATAGTAAACTAAAACTGTTTTATTGTTGTTAGCCGCCCTGAGCCCGGCTTCGGCTGGGGAGGGCGGGATATAAATAAAATTTATTTATTATTATTATTATTAAAAGGATATATATAAAACTCAAGTATTTGAAGAAGCTCTCTAATTTTAACACATTCCTATTCCGAATTATTTCCTCACCGACCTTAAAATAATGGGAATTGCAATAATATTGTAAGAATTCCTTTTGAGGAACTGTAGTTCTTTCCTAGTACATTATTTTAAAAACTTGTTTGCTTCTTTATATAGTAAAACCAGCACCACTAGAAATAAAACCTCTCCCTGAATGGGAAGAATTGCCAGCTCCAGTTAGATCACCGATCACCAGAAGTTTTACACGAGAGTAAGTCTTCTCACCCTTTTAAGAAATTAAATATTTGTTTTTGTGGATGTGTGTGTGTATTATACAAGTAAACCTTTGGTGTGAAAAGAAGCATTTCACCCCACTTCTATGTATGCTTACTTATAAACAACTCTCACAGTGTTGAGATTGTGTGTTTTGGGTTGGTGTGTTTTTGCAGCGTAAGACTACGCATGTTCAGAATTACTTCTTAACATGTTCAATGCAGCATATACCCTAGTGCAGCGATGGAGAACCTGTTTTCCTACCAAGGTCCACATTTTCTTGGTTCTTGGCATCCTGTCTCACAACCTGAAACACACAAATATATGTCACATTGTCAACAATGGGATTTTTTAATTACACTTCGATACTGCTGTAATGATTATCATCTCTCAATCTCTCAATCTGTTCCTCTGTTTGGTTATTACTAAGGTTTTTATTGTATTTTATGTAAGCTTCATTGAACTTTTATTTCTTTTTAAAAAAAGGTGTGGTGGGGAAGTATAAATATTATAAACATTTTAAACAAATATAATAATACAACTGCAAAGCATACATAAGATGGTTCCAGTTTTACT
This sequence comes from Podarcis melisellensis, assembly GCF_964234715.1. Classification (NCBI taxonomy): domain Eukaryota; kingdom Metazoa; phylum Chordata; class Lepidosauria; order Squamata; family Lacertidae; genus Podarcis; species Podarcis melisellensis. The sequence goes on from NC_138541.1 coordinate 36,059,896, forward strand.
TTTTAAAACCAATGTCTCTTTATTTTAGTTCCTCCAGGTTTCCTTTGTCTCCCCGACCAGATTCAGTCCATAGCACAACTTCCAGCAGTGATTCACATGACAGTGAAGAGAATTATGTACCCATGAATCCAAATCAGTCCAGTGATGATCCAGTATGTAGTTTTCATTTTAAGTACTCTCTTTACTGTGCAGCTGTTTCTAAAATGATGTCACAGACCTCATCTGCACTATACATTTGAAGTGGTATCATACCACTCATCACAACTTTTTTTTTGGGGGGGGGAGGAGGCACTATACTACATGCTCTGATAACTTCCATATTGGATTATTCTAATGCACTCTACATTGGGCCACCCTTGAAGATGACTCAGAAACTTCAATTGGTCCAAAATGAAGTGGCCAGATTGCTAGCTAGGGTTCTTCTCAGAGAAGTGGCTTTGTTTGCTGGTTCATTTCTGGGCCCAATTCAAGGTGCTCATGTTAGTGTTTAAAGCCCTAAATGATGTAGGGCCCAAATGCCTGAAAGACCCTCTCCTCCCCTACATACCATCTTGGGAGGTAAGATCGGCAGAGGGTGTCCTCTTGGTTGTTCCACTGCCCTCAGAAGCTCAGGGTAGGCAGTGGCCCAGGAGAGGACATTCTCTGTGGCAGCCCCTAAGTTGTGGAACTCCCTTTCCACAGAAGTGTGTCTGGCACCTTCCTTATATAGCTTTTGGCGAATGCTGAAGATGCACCTTTTTACCCTGACATTTGACGCCTGAGCTAGCTAACTAGATAGATGATAGATAGATAGATAGATAGATAGATAGATAGATAGATAGATAGATAGATGATAGAGATAGATAGATAGATAGATAGATAGATGATAGATAGATAGATAGATAGATAGATAGATAGATAGATAGATAGATGATAGATAGATGATAGATGATAGATAGATAGATAGATAGATAAATGATAGATAGATGATTGATAGATAGATAGATAGATGATAGATAGATAGATATAGACCCGCCTTATTTCTGTAATTATTAGTTGTTTTAAACTGTTTTAAATATTGTGTAATATTGCATTAATATTAGTGTTGTATTTTAACTGTTGTAACCTGCCCTGGGACCTTAGGGGCAGGGGTAATAAATTGTAGTAGTAGTAATAATAGCTCTCTATACCCTTAGCAAACTACAGTTCCCATAACTTTTTGAGATGAATCCATGACCTTCTGAGGTATGATACTGCTATAAAATATATAGCACAGATAGAGCTTTGTTAGTATGGGACACAGGTAGTTAAACGGTTCAAGGATGACATTTTTGTTACCTTATTTTCAGATTTGCTTATATTCAGGGCTGTGTTACAAGGCATGTTGCAAAATGTGATGTGTCTAGACAGTTTCTCACATGCTGTGCAGTGAGCACTACATTCCATTAAAGTTGTCACCATTGCTGACTTAAACATTTTAATTATAATTTCAGGTTCTGTTTGGGAGCAGCAGTCTCGATGGGGGAAGTAGTCCTATGGTAAAACCTAAAGATAAGCAAGTGGAATATTTAGATCTGGATTTAGATTCTGGAAAATCTACCCCACCTCGCAAGGTAAACAAAACTGAGTGGTTTATTAGTGACAATATAGGTGCCTTTCTGGGGTTAACATAGCAGCCGGCACAGCGATTTCTTCAAGTAGCTCTTTATTTTGTAAGCTGGAATAGAACTGACTGCAAACAGCTCAGCCGGCCTGCTTTTATAGGCAGCCGGCTGTCAACATTGTAACAACCACAGCCCAGAGTTCCCGCCTAAAATAACTGCTGCGGACCTGAGTGAAAACTATCTACAGACCTGAGTGAAAACTATATACAGTATCCCCCTGTTGGCCCAGGGTGAAACTACACTACATAACACCCCTCCCCACCGAGATAAGGCGTTAGTTACAATCGTAATGGTTTCCTTATATACAGCACTACGCGTAATGGTTCAATTAGGCACAAAAGCATATCGGTTACATTTACCATACTTAGACCAACAGTGATACATGTCCAACAACATAGTCCTTTAAATAAGTTGGGCGCTTGGAAACTCTGCCAGACCGCCGGGGACTGGTAGCCAAGTCCGGAGGGCCACACAGTTCTCGCTGAGGCTGTGGTGCGACCCTAGGTGGCGTTGGAACCAACTCCCCTGGATCCGCTGCTGTGGGTGGAGCCTCCGCAAGTGGAGTGGTCTGAGTCTGTTCTGAAGCGGCTTGGTTCGGCTCCACGCTGGTAGTTTGCGAGGGAGGTGTAGGTGGGGCCTCGCCATCTGTACGTGTCTCTTCTGGAGCTGCAAGCGCAGTTGGGGGCACCTCGGTAGTGTCCAAGTTCCCAACCCTGCGCCTAAGCTGGTCTATGTGCCGTCGCCACAAGCGTCCATCTTCGAGTGCCACCTGGTACGAGCGAGGTCCAGTGACTCCCACTACTGTGGCTGGCACCCAAGGAATGTCCCCCACATAGTTCCGGGCAAAGACCTGGTTTCCTGGGACAAATGACCGTGGCGCGTTGGCACAGCCTGGGGGTTCAGCCACGGTAAAGTCCGGGTGTAGCCGGTCGAGCGGTGACCTGAGGCGGCGGCCCATAAGCAGTTCAGCAGGACTCCTCCCTGTGGCCGCATGAGGGGTGATGTGTTGCACGAACAAGTATTCGGCGACCCGCTCATGCCAGTCTCCCCGGTCCAGGCGCGCCAGTGCCTCTTTTGCCGAGCGCACCATTCTTTCCGCTTGCCCGTTGCTGGATGGATGAAAGGGTGCCGTTAGGGCATGGCGGATGCCCAGTCCCAAAAGATACCGCTCAAAGGTGGAGTGGTGGAGGGCATCAGGGCGACCTCCAGCCATTTGGAATAGGCGTCCACCACTACCATAAAGGTCCGGCCGTGAAAGGGGCCAGCCAGATCGATGTGCACCCTCGACCAGGGTGTCTTTGGCATCTCCCAGGTGTGTCCCTTAGCTGCCGGTGGTGCAGGCCTCGACTCTTGGCACGCTTGACAGGCGGACACCCAGGCAGTGATGGCATCGTCCATATTAGGCCACCAGACGTAACACCGAGCCAATGCCTTCATTTTGACAATTCCCGGGTGGCCAACGTGCAGAGCCTCCAGGACGCGCTGACGGAGTCCCTGGGGAATCACGACGCGGTCTCCCCACAGCAGACAGCCGCGATGAGCTGAGAGTTCATGTTGTCTGGTTGCGAAGGGCTGGAACTCCGATGCAAAAGGCCCTTGTGGCCACCCCCTCCACACCCAGTTGAGCACCCGGCTGATGGTGTGATCCTGGGCAGACGCGGAGGCCACAGTGGTAGCTGATACAGGCACTGCCGGAAGATCCTCAATCAGAAGGAGCGATGAAGCTGGAGCCGGGTCTTCCACAAATGCTGGAAGAGGGCAACGGCTGAGGGCGTCGGCATGGCCCATCGATTTCCCCGGGCGATGGATGAGCCGGTAGTGGTAGGCAGCCAGGAAAACAGTCCATCGCAGCATGCGTGGCGAGAGGACCGGTGGAGTTGGACGATCACCGGCGAGGAGGCCCAGGAGTGGCTTGTGGTCAGTGATGAGGTCAAAAGTCCTGCCATAGAGGTATTCATGGAACCTCTTCACTCCAGCCACAAGTGCCAATGCCTCCTTGTCGAGCTGGCTGTAATTCCGTTCCGTCGGAGATAGTGTCCTGGAAAAGTAGGCGAGCAGTGCTTCTCTTCCATCTGGAAAACGGTGACTAAGGACAGCACCAATGCCAAAAGGTGAGGCGTCGCAGGCAAGGACCAGCGGCCTGGATTCACTGTACTGTACCAGCACACTGTCTGAAGAAAGGAGAGCCTTGACCGCGTTGAAGGCCGCCGTCTCCCGATGACCCCAGGCCCAAGGCGTCTTAGTGCTAAGGAGTCGGTGAAGAGGCTCAGCCACTGTGGCTTTGTGGGGCAGGAACATGTTATAAAAGTTCAGCAGCCCCAGGAATGCCTGCAACTCCGTTTTGTTCTTTGGGGTGGGGGCCTGCTGGATAGCGCGGATCTTGGATGTGGTTGGGTGAAGGCCGGAGGCATCGATAAGATAGCCCAGGAACTCTACCTGTGGAACGGCGATCTGGCACTTCTCCCTCTTTACCTTGAGCCTGGCCTCTTGGAACCTGGTCAGCACGGCACGGAGGCGCTCGAACAGCTGCTGGTGTGAGTCTGCAGACACCAAGACGTCATCAAAATATGGTACCACGCCCGGAAGCCCTTGCAGGAGACGCTCCATAAGGCTTTGGAAGATGCCAGGAGCCACACTCACCCCAAACTGCAACCGGCGGCAACGGAATGCCCCCCGGTGGGTGACGATCGTCTGGGCTTCAGCAGTGGCATCATCAACTGGCAGTTGTTGATATGCTTGGGCAAGGTCCAGCTTAGCGAAGACCTTACCCTCACCCAGGGAATGCAGCAGGTGTTGGACAACAGGAACCGGATAAGCGTGCTGCTGAAGTGCCTTGTTGATCGTGCACTTGTAGTCAGCGCAGATTCTCACCGACCCATCTGGCTTGACAGGCGTGACGATGGGGGTTTCCCACTTGGCGTGGTCAACCGGCTCCAAAACTCCTTGGGCAATCAGTTTGTCCAGTTGTTCGTCCACCTTAGCCTTGAGAGCAAAGGGAACCCGGCGTGGCTTTAGCTTGATGGGGGCGACTTGTGGATCAAGGCTAAAGGAGATGGGCGTACCTGTATATTGCCCCAAGGTGCCGTCAAAAACCTCGGCAAAGTCTTTGACCAGACCCTCAGTCTCTGCGTTAGAGATGCAGTTGATGCCGGTGACTTCCAGGCCGAGGGCATCAAACCAGTCTAGCCCTAGGAGGCTTGGCCGCTGACCTTCGACCACCACCAACCGGAGCAGGCCCGAAAAATCCTTGAAGGCGATCCGGAACCGGCCAACGCCTACCACGGGAATGTCGTTTCCCTGGTAGTCTCTCAGGTGTACGCGGTGAGAGTTGAGTTGCCTCTTGGACACTCTGGGTACCAGTCTTTTGATGGTGCTCCATGACACGATGGACAGGGCAGACCCGGTGTCGATCTCCATGTCACATGGAGCTCCTTCAATGAGCACCGTGACGTTCAGCTTGCGTCGCGTAGGCGAGTCGGTTTGGCCAATCGTGGTTCCAGACGGGCAGCGGCAGTTGGTGAGAGCGAAACAACTTTCCTTGGCAGACTGGAGTGAAGACTTGGACTTGCGAGTCGATGAAGGGGGGGTGTCAGACGGAGCCGATCGGCAGACCTTAGCGATGTGGCCCCTTCTGGAACACTTCCTACAGATGGCGTCTCTGAATCGACACTTGGCACGGGAATGGTTGCCTCCGCAGCCGGCACATTCCGGTTGGCCCTTGGACTTCTGTTGGAACTTCCTGCGCTCCCGCTTTGTCTGGTGCACGTCATCGTCTTCACTGGAGGATGCCTCATCACTGCTGGCCTCTTCATGATGCACCGGAACTGGCTCCCTAGCAAGACGCGGGCTGCTGGACTTGCGGATCTCCTGAGCGGAGCGTTCAGCAGCTTCTGAGGCCACAGCCTCCTCAATGGCTTTCTGTAGCGTGAGGTCTGGCTTGGCTAGGAGACGCCGTTGCAGATGGATGTCCCGGACCCCGCAGACGATTCGATCCATCAGGGCATCGTCTAAGTCTCGGAACTCACAATGCATTGCAGCCTGGCGCAGGGCGGTGGTGTAGCTGTTGATTGACTCCCCCTCTGCCTGGTTCCGGTGGTAGAACGCATGGCGGGCAGCAATCTTGGACGGCTTTGGTGCATAGTGGTTGCGGAGCTTCTCTTGGATCGTGTCCCATGGTGTTGCCTGGACTGCTTCAGGCGCAACCAATGCTCGGGCCGTCTCAAACACCTCAGGCCCACAGAGGCTGAGGAATAGGCCCCGCTTCCGATCCTTTGATACTGCTGTCAGCTCGTTGGCTTGGAGGTAGCAGTCGAACCGAGCGAGGTAGGAGTCCCATGATTCAGAGGCTGGCGCAAACGGCAGTAGAGGCACAAGTGAAGCCATGATTCCGATGCCGGCGTGAAGGGCGATGGATGGAACACAGTGCTCTAGCCAGAACAGTCAGCTCTGAATTGGTTCTGCCCAGTGATTTCGCTCAGTGATTTCGCTCTGTGATTCAGCTCAGTGATTCAGCTCAGTTCAGAGGCTGGCCGCATCTGGCTGTGCTCTGATGTCCATCCATCCCACCTTCGTCGCCAGTATTAAGTTGTGGGTTGACATAGCAGCCGGCACAGCGATTTCTTCAAGTAGCTCTTTATTTTGTAAGCTGGAATAGAACTGACTGCAAACAGCTCAGCCGGCCTGCTTTTATAGGCAGCCGGCTGTCAACATTGTAACAACCACAGCCCAGAGTTCCCGCCTAAAATAACTGCTGCGGACCTGAGTGAAAACTATCTACAGACCTGAGTGAAAACTATATACAGTATCCCCCTGTTGGCCCAGGGTGAAACTACACTACATAACAGACAATATAGGTGCCTTTCTGGGGTTAACAAGACATATTGCTAGAGGTTCACTGGCATACTGGCAGAAATGTTTCACCAGTATAGATTTTCTTCCAGCATTGTCAGACTGTCAGAACAGGGGAAAATGAGACACATGGAGTGTGGTTGTGCATACACCATATAACACAGCCCTTGCCATGCCTTCAGAATTGGCAGACTATACTGAATCAGTGAAATGAGCTACTATAGTTCATTACCTCCCATTATAGTCATTGGGAGTGAAAAACTCTTCTCAGCTGGGCAATGAATCTGGCAGTCATTGTGTCAGGGAATTTTCTTTCTCCATCAAGATACAGGTAAATTTTTGTTTATTAAATTGTCCCAGGACAACTACTTATTTTTAGGAGAAAATGCTGTATTTAATATTTGCTTTTTCATTCCTCATTACCACATCACAATTAATACAGCTTTAAGAACTAAATGACTTTTATCATCAGCCTCACTAATTAAAATTGGCTTCTGTCTATTAATACTAAACCAGCTTTATCTATCAGTTAAAACTTGCCACCAGTAATCTAGCACAGGGTTTCCCAAATTTAGGCCTCAAGCTGTTTTTGGACTACTGTTCCCATCATCCTTGACCACTGGTCCTGCTAGCTAGGGATGATGGGAGTTGTAGTCCAAAAACAGCTGGAGACTCAATTTTGGGAAACCCTGGAGACTCAGTTTTGGGAAACCCTGTGGAAAACCATGGAATCTTTAATGTCACCTGCCATTATATTGCTACACTTAGGCTTTTCTTGCAGCCAGTATTCAACATACTGTACCATGTTTGAGGATAGGTGAGATGAATAGGTGTTGTTTTAATAAAAATGGTACAGTGCAAATAATTATATTCACTGATACATTTGTCTTACATTTTGGGGGGACGAGAGTTTCAATGAGTTGCCCATTGGACACTCTCACTTGAAAAAGTGGGGGAAGGAAATATGTGCAGATTCTTCCTTACCCCTGCAGCCCCCTGAAGAGCTGTTCTCAAGAGCTGGGGGTCTCCCTGGAACAGTGTGGTTGATGGTTGGAGGATTTGCCAGGGCAGGGGGTGGATTGGCCAAAACTGCCCCCTCCTTTCCTTGCTGGGAGACCCTGCTGAATCTTAGTCCCTTCTGCAAAGAAGTCTTATCTTTTCATGAAAAGGATGCTCTGAAGCCAAACCATAGACTTGTTTTAGCTTATCTTGTTCTTACCCTTTTCTTCATTTCGTCTCCAGAAAAAGAGCAGCGGTTCAGGCAGCAGTGTGGCGGATGAAAGAGTGGATTATGTTGTAGTTGACCAGCAGAAAACACTAGCGCTGAAGAGTACGCGGGAAGCTTGGACAGACGGGAGGCAATCCACAGAATCTGAAACGCTAACTAAAAGTGTAAAATGAAAGAAAAAAAAGAGAATCCTCTTGTCATCCTCCTCAAATTTATAAAAAGAGCTGCAGTTATGCCATTAACTGATGGAAGAGTACTGGACAATTCTTGAATGATTCCCCGCCCCCCCCCCCCAAGTTATATGAAAATCAAGGTGATACCATGAGATAAAACAGTAACCTGTGGCATCTGGGTAGATCATACAATGTAAAATAATGTGTAAAATAGTATTGCTTAGGTCCCAGAGAGGTTTTGGCCTGAAGTTAACACATTTGTAGTATTACAATGTCTTATGCACTTTCCCCCCGTTAAAATGTTGGTTCAGCTTTCCCCGGCTAATGTACTTCTAACACCTTTTTCTCCCAACACTACTATATTTTATAGCATTCTAGAAAGTAAGCTACTTATGATATAGAAATCAAGGTCTGAAGTGCGTTTTAACAGCTCAAAAATGAATTAATAAGAAATAGTTTCACAATTTTAATCTACTTGAAATGTCAAGAGATGATTTGTTAAATACCTATGTTTTATATTTAATACATGCGAAGAATATTTGGAAGGCTACAGGTTACCTTCCTAACAGACATGGCTGTGACTTAATAATAGTCATTATTGGTTTTAGGATCTACCCTTCTGTCTTATGCAATATCATACCAATACTGGAGCTCCTGTTGTAGTTTCATTCGTGACAGTGTTCATATTCAGTGAGCAAAGATTCTGCAGGGAGGGATCTTTTGTACTGAAGAATTAAACTTCGCATAGTCCTGCAAATCACTGATGGGGTGCAGTAATGAGTAACCTTACACTTCATTTGCAAACCATTACTTTTACATTATTTACAGAAGGTAGGCTCTCTTGAGATCAGGTACGTACATAGCACTGTGGTGCTAACACACTTATCAGGTTTAAACAACAAGTTTTAAGTTTTCTACTTCTACCAAGCCTTAATATTGGTTTTCAGTATGAAAATTAAAGAGACAGTTTGACATTCACTGTTTGTAGTACTAGAAAATACTGTGATTTTTTTAAAAGTAGAATTCAGACTATGAGCGTTATTCACCATATTCACTGTAGACCTGTTGAAATCAATGGACTTAATGTCCAGTGAGCTCAGTGGTTCAACTCTGACTTGGTAGGATATAATCCTAGGTCTTGATACCATAGTGCTCTTTTAATGATCCTTATTATGCCTAGTTTCCTGCTTGGCCTTATATTTAAATTCCTATGCAATTGATATCTCTTAACATTTTGTGTTGTTGTTTTTAAAGAAAGGTGGTATGTTGAAGTGATCTCATTCCCTCTCTTCTTTTTTGATAAAGTTCTTTCCCCAGGTACAGAGTCCATATTGAGTACTTTGTTCTATTAATTCTCTACCCCTCCTTCAAATAGCAGCCTCTCCTAAATTAGAAACCAGATTTAGTTGCAAGGAAGAAAATGTACACCTTAATCAATCCATTAATCTTGTTATAATGGCAAATTACTAATTCATTCTCACACGGATGCATTAAAGAAAATTCTTCTCCATACCTCTTGAGTTACAAATGAACATAGAAATACATTAGTATTGTTTTAATGAATGCTGGCCTTAATACTGTGCCTAATTTCCTGTTGTCACCCCCTCAATAGTATGTAAATTGTCTTTATTCCTAACATGGTTTCTTTTTAAATTAGAAATATTTTGATGTTTTCAATATTTTTTTTTTGTAAAATAAAAACTAAACATGTTTCATTCTGAGATGAATTTTAAATAAATTCAAGTTGTTCTGGTTAACACGTGTGCAGTTGTCTGAAACTCACAAAACAGCAATGTATTTACAAAGCTCTTGAGTTGCCAATTTCCGGTGCCTTTGAATGTAGATTATTAACCCAGCCTAGAAGTTGTGAACTATCTCAAAAAGATGATAGCAACCATGGCAGCATTTTATCCAGTCTTCTTGTCCTGCTAGCATTTTTTTCTGTTATTTTCTACTTTGTCTCTATTTTCTCAGCAATCTTTACAGCTTTAAAAAGACAAGCCCATTCATCACTTGGATAGGCCACCACCTCATTTTTCTTACTGATTAGGTGGGAGAAGGAAAGATTGAATTGAGGAAACAGCAGCAGCACTTCCGTTTTGCTGCCAGGGAAAGTACATTTTTAAAACAAGGCGTTAAGTTGTGGGTGAACATATCAGACCACACAGCGATTCTTCAAACAGCTCTTGTTTATTCACAGGCCAGAACAGAACTGAACTGAAGGGTTCAGCCAGCCTGCTTATATAGAGCTCCACTAGAACGCAACAGTAACCATTTTCTGTAACTATCCAATCACTGAACGTCACTTTCGATCCCTTATTTGCATATGTGGACCTGATCTATCTACAGTATCCCCCTGCTGGCCCAGGGTGAGAACTTCAGTACATAACACAAGGCTTGCCCATATCTTGGCTTAATGTGGATTGTGAAGCATTTATTTCTTCTTGAATCCATCCACTCCTACCCCCACATCCATGTAGTGTTCTCTGTCTACTGCCATCCCACACTTTATCCTCCCAAAATCTGAGGATTCCCTACGCAGTTAATGTAGCTCTCCTATTCAGATTTTCAAAGTTTAGGGCTTCACAGTCCACATCAAATCTAGGCATAGCTGTCAACTTTCAGATTTGAAAATAAGGGATCAGCAGCCTCACCTGTCCCAGGGACAGTCTATGGGATATCTAACAATCCAGGATAGCAGCGGGAAACAGCGCTGGAATAAGGGAATTTCCCACACACAAAAAGAAAGGTTGGCAGCTATGAATCAAGGTATGGTCAGGCCCTTAGTTAGGTAAATGCAATGAGAGTTCTTTTTAATAATTAGAATTTTTGAGCAAGAATTTACAGACCGTATAAACAGTGGTGTCCAAACTTTTTTCAAAGAGAGTCAGATGTGATGAAGTGAAGGGCCGTGAGGGCCGACGAATGGGCCATCCAAAGTTGTTAACCTATTTTAGGATTGAAGTTGTTGAGCTTTTTTAGGATTTTACTCCCGGAAATAAACTGCCAAAAGGGGCCGGATTAAACCGGCCGGTGGGCCAGATTAGGCCCCCGAAATGGACTTTGGACATGCCTGGTATAAAGGATAGTGCACTGAAAGGCATCACTTGTCCAAGCTTTTCCAAGCATTTTTCTTTAACTGGGCCAATCTGGATTCTACACAACCATGTAGATTTTTTGTAGGAGCAGAAAGCATTTCTTCTCATGCATAGCAATTTCTACCATTGTGTCTCTGCCTACCAGCTGTATCCCACTGTCACATTCCACACAGTTCCAAGCGGTTCCCCCAACCTCAAGAAGGGAACAGGTTGCAGTGGAACAGAGCAGCCAGGAAAGCCCCATAATGGGCCTTATTGGGGTTATAAACTATGGTACTACCTAAGTGGAACTTTTTATTTTTGCTGATGGGCCTGGAGTACAGAGTGCCTTGCATTCCCAGTAATAGCAATGCTTTCAAACGATGACAGTGATGTAAATTATGAACTAAATTAGCACTTCCTCAACTACACCCACACACAATATTTCGTTTGAGGATTCGTGGAGACCCAATTCCCTTTTATATTGTCAGTGTAAACACAAGAAGATTTATAATAGGAAGAGGAACTTTGTGTACATACCGTATTTTTCCATCTATAAGATGCCCCCATGTATAAGACTATTTTGGGAGACTCAGATTTAAGAAAATGGGGGAGATGTATCCGTGCATAAGATGCCTCCTAATTTTTGACATTATTTTTAGGGGGGGCTAGTCTTATACACAGAAAATAGGGTAATTTCGATTGCATGCAAAGGAGAATACGTAGCTTAGCTCTTACCGTGATTTGTATTGCTGATACTATATACGCCAACCTCAAATTCAAAATAAAAAAAATAGGGAAGCTACTGTTGAAAACAAATTTATAGCTTTGATGCCAAACAAATATATTGGGTTGTTAATGGTATAAAGGTGTATTGTTTATCCATGGGGTGTGACTACAGTTTTAACATTTTACAAGGCAACTGGGACACATACTGAAACTTCCACAAGACTTAATTCAACATGCATATCAGTTGAAAAGAATTAACTCTCACTGGCATTAACATGGAACTATATATTTCTGTGAATCTGCTCACCTTTCCTGCATACTCAGAACCTATAATGTATGTAACACTAAACTAAGCAATGGGTTAGTATGGTAGCAGCAGGACAGAGAGAAGCAGCAAAGTGGCTATGATTTTCTCTCTGGGGACCTGTACACTTGCTTGTTTTCACTTAGCCACACCACTACTGCCCATTGTATTACAGTAGTGTGTTCTGGTTAGCATTTATCAAGCTGTCTTATAAGGAGGTAGCAAAACAGAAATAGTAATTATATCAGATTATATATTTCATTGAGCCAACCAGTTGTTTACAACTTTACCGGTGAAACTGAATATGTTACATGGCTAGCCTGGTGGCTGCTCTCAAAACGGAGAAAATGAGTAGCAGATTATGTAAAGCCAAGAACATAGATCAAAACGAATTAGATTTGCAAATACTACACATTTGGATCTGCGACATTGTTGTTGAAATATGAGATCCTAGTAATTTCTCTTGGCAAGACCTAACAGCCTACTATTTAGTTCTTATTTCAGTCGGTCCCTGAAGAGATGTTCCAAATACATCCACAAAGCCATGATTGGTGGTGAGCTCCCTCTTGTGTATGGCAGTGGAAGGAGGCCTCCTCCAATATCCCTGTAGATCAGAGCTTTCCACACTTTTCATGTTCGTGACACACATGACACAGTACACACACTCCATTTGACTGGGAATGCCCATCAACTTTGTGGGGGCCCAATCTCCTCAAATATTCTATTGTGTGGGCCAAAGCTCCCACGGCCCCTAGGAGTTGGCTACCATGTCCACCAGTATTTCCTCTCCTTTGTGGATCATCCATTCTTGAAATGGATAACTATCAGCAATTTAGCCAATGAAACATAATGTATAGGTTATGAGATCTTCCAAGAGGGTTCAGCCCATCACAAAAGTGAGGCTTCATGCTTCTTTGAGGGTTAACTGGCTAGTATGACCTATCCATTCTTAAGGAAATCATCCTTGACTTCTCACTGGAAGGACAGATTGTGAAGCTGAGGCTCCAATACGTTGGCCACCTCATGAGAAGAGAAGACTCCCTGGAAAAGACCCTGATGTTGGGAAAGATTGAGGGCACAAGGAGAAGGGGACGGCAGAGGATGAGATGGTTGGACAGTGTTCTCGAAGCTACCAGCATGAGTTTGACCAAACTGCGGGAGGCAGTGGAAGACAGGAGTGCCTGGTGTGCTCTGGTCCATGGGGTCACGAAGAGTCAGACACGACTAAACGACTAAACAACAACGACAATGCTTTTAGGTACAAAAACTTGCAAGGCCCTTGATTAACCATGCATCTTGCAAATTTCTGAACCTGAAAGAATGTTAAAAGGTGTGCAAATATCCCTTCTCTAAGTAGATTTGAAGGCATAGGTATTCAGCCAGTGGTGGCATAGAACAAGTTGCTGTCCTCAATTATGGCTGGATGATTTCTACAAACTGCAGTGATTTGGCAGGGCCGAGGGAAGTGTGGGAGGCACGATTTAGGGGTAAAGTGGGCTGGCAGGGGGTGGGATACCATCAGGATTAAGCAGCCCATTAGACTATTTTGAGCCAGAGTAAAAGTTAAAATAGCACATTCCTGACTGCCGCAGTATAAAAATCTCTGTTAAGGAAGGAACCATCCAGTAGCCAAGCCCACCCTGCCTATAATATCAAACTCAAATTCCCCAAATAAACCACTCTTTGAAAAACTTCAACAACAAAAAATCAACAGCAATAACACCTGTTTTTAAAAGTATTCTGTTGCTTTTTCACATGTAACAAACATAATTTAAAATACAATAAACAATAGCAGCTAGTCTGTCATTTATTGGAACAAAAGGAGTAACAGAACCCATTTATAATGTCTATTAGAGACTCGTATCCAACAGGTCTCTCCAGATGTTTTGATGGGTCTGGGCAGTGATGTAGAAGGATAAAGGACTCATCTTGCCTCTAGTCACTCTGATCGGGCACATCAGTTTCTCAGCCAAGGCAGTGGACCACATCTGAGCATACTATGCTTCTATTGCAGAATGCCAACCTTTAGCTATTTCTAAATGAACAACTACCAGCAAAAATGTCAGCATCTCCTGAGGAGATAAATGTTGATTTGATTCATCTATTCTTCCCAGCAGGGCTAACAAGGGAGTTGGAGATACCTGGGTTGTTTTGACATCTTTCTCAATTACCTTCTGATGCTCGCTGACCTTGGATTCTGTTTCTGTAGTACTCACAGTTTGCAAGTTGCTTATTAAGTTTTACTTCAGAGTCTTCCATTTCTCTCTAGATCATTCTTTGATTTCCCCTGACTTACTGAATGTAATTAAAATTATTTAACTTGAAAGTGCAGTTTGATATGTTTGGCAAAAGCAATTACTTTTAAAACTTATTTTATTTTCCAGCATAGTGAACATCTGCCTGACAGGATGCAGCTAATTTTAGAGGCTACTCTGTTGCGAGGATGGCAGCAAATGAATCTTACTTCTCTGCCACCACAAAGTCAGCGCAGCGCCAGCCAGCAAAGCTTTTTTGAGTGGTTAGGGGCTTATCATATCTGAACCAAGAACAAATCCTTGGAGGCCTACTGTGACCAACACTTTGTTGAAAGTTGCTGACATCAATTCTAATTTAGGTTGGTTCTACACTAAGACTGTGAACACACCATACAGTGGTGCCCCGCAAGCCGAACGCCTCGCAAGACGAAAAACCCGCTAGACGAAAGGGTTTTCCGTTTTGGAGGCGCTTCGCAAGACGAATTTCCCTATGGGCTTGCTTCGCAAGAAGAAAGCCCATAGGGAAATCTCCGGGGACCTCTTTTAAATGCTAGCGGTGGGGAGCAAAGCCTTTCCCCCCCCTCCGGCCTTCAGAAGAGGTCCAGGAAGGCCGGCGGGGGCCGAAAGGCTTTGCTCCCCACCGCCAGCATTTTAAAAGCAGTCGGGGATAGCAGGGAAGCGCTTCCCGCTATCCCGGATGGCTTTTGAAGGCAGGCGGGGGGGGAGAGCAAAGACTTTTGCCCCCCGCCCGCCTTCAGAAGAGGTCCTGGACCTCTTCTGAAGGCTGGCGGGGGGCAAAAGTCTTTGTCCCCCCTGCCTGCCTTCCCGGGGGCTTTTAAATCGCCCCGGGACAGCGGAGAATTCCTCCGCTGTCCCAGGGCAATTTTAAAATGCTGGCGGGCGGCAGTGAAGGCTTCGCTGCCGCCCGCCAGCATTTTAAAATCGCCCCGGGACAGCGGAGAAGTCTCCGCTGTCCCGGGGGCTTTTAAAATGCTGGGGGACGGCGGCGCTGCCGCCCGCCAGCATTTTAAAATCGCCCCGGGACAGCGGAGAAGTCTCCGCTCTCCCGGGAAGGCAGGCGGGGGGGGGGGGAGCAAAGACTTTTGCCCCCCGCCGGCCTTCAGAAGAGGTCGGGGGACAGACTGTCCCCAGACCTGGTCTGAAGGCGGTTTCCATAGGAACGCATTGATTGATTTTCAATGCATTCCTATGGGAAACCGTGCTTCGCAAGACGAAAAACTCGCAAGACGAAAAGACTTGCGGAACGAATTAATTTCGTCTTGCGAGGCACCACTGTACATTTAAAGCACATGACTTCCTCCAAAGAATCCTGGGAACTGTAGTTTGTTAAATGTGCTGGGAGTTGTGGTACTGTGAAAGGTAAACTGTGCCATCGAGGAAATGGTTTTTGAAGGGAATAATGTGATTTAAATGAATGGTGCATACAAATCCAAAGGCTGCCTACATGTTACCAGCTTAAAAGGCAACTAGTCATTCTTTTTATCAAAGCTGGTTTGGGGGAAATGTGTCAAAATACAGTATTTCATTAGAAACAACAGGATAGATCTGGCAGGTCGCTAAAGTTATGTATACACCACTTCCCAAACCTGCAGTGGGAGCACACAGGATGCAGAGTAAAAGGGAGTGTGTGCACAGCCTAGGTTTTCTCAGCATTACTAAATATTCTCTCTTCCATTTTAAGCTCTAAGTGGAATTAAAGCAACGGTTCTACACTGCAGTTAACATTGTAATTTATCTCCATTCACACCCAGCAATGCAAATGGTGTTAAGGGAAAATGGGGGTTGTGCATGTAGGGCAGACCCTTCAAGTGTCCCTAATTTCCAGGAACAGGCCCTGATGTAGAGAAGCCGTCCTGGTTTCTGATTTGATCCTGGAATGTCCCACTTTACCTTAAAGGTAAAGGGTAAAGGGACCCCTGACCGTTAGGTCCAGTTGTGACCGACTCTGGGGTTGCGGCGCTCATCTCGCTTTATTGGCTTTATTGTACAGCTTCCGGGTCATGTGGCCAGCATGACTAAGCCGCTTCTGGCAAACCAGAGCAGCACACGGAAATGCCGTTTACCTTCCTGCCAGAGTGCTACCTATTTATCTACTTGCACTTTGATGTGCTTTCGAACTGCTAGGTTGGCAGGAGCAAGGACTGAGCAACGGGAGCTCACTTTACCTTAGGACGTCCCTATTTTCATCAGAGAAATGTTGGGAGGTATAGTAGGATGTTCTTTTCCAACGGAGAAATGTTGGAGCTAGAGTAGGGGGGCGCATGCATGTGTATCATTTGAAGGGATGGGTAAGGAAAAGAGTGCAGGAAGTGAAATTGACAACTATATGAAGCTAGTAACAGCTGTCATCAGAGGATCTGAAGTGTCATCAATATATGGATGATACCAAACTCTATCTCTCTGTCCATATGAATTAAGAGAGGTGGTTGAGGTGTATTGCTTATTGGCAGTAGTGGGCTAGATGTGGACCAAGAATTTGAAGCTGAATCATAAATCGACAAAGGTGTTTTGTGTCCCAACTTCTCATATCTGGGAGGTGAGATGTGACCTGCTCACCTTCTCTGTCTCTAGCCCAGTGGGAGAGCACCAGCAAACAATGTAAGCGAACAGAATGGCAGTTGCCCCTGGCTGCTTGCTCATCTGTTCTTTCTCTCTCTGAGCTGTGATGGAGACTAGGCCCAAAAGCAGAGGGATAATTAGTGGGTGATCACAAGGAGGAGAGAGGCCACTGGGGGATTTTATCCAATGACCCCCCCCCAAAAAAAAATCAAGCTGGCGCAGGTGATTTTTGTTAATATGGGAGGGAAACTCGGAAACTACAGCTAATCCAGAATGCGGCAGCTAGACTGGTGACTGGGAGTTGCCGCCGAGACCACATAACACCGGTCTTGAAAGACCTACGTTGGCTCCCAGTATGTTTCCGAGCACAATTTAAAGTGACATTTAAAGCCCTAAACAGCCTCGGCCCAGTATACCTGAAAGAGCATCTCCACCCCCATCGTTCAACCAGGACACTGAGCTCCAGCGCCGAGGGCCTTCTGGCAGTTCCCTCACTGCGAGAAGCAAAGTTACAGGGAACCAGGAAGAGGGCCTTCTTGATAGTGGCGCCCACTCTGTGAGACGCCCTCATCAGATGTCAAAGAAATTAACAACTATCTGACATTTAGAAGATATCGGAAGGCAGCCCTGTTTAGGGAAGTTTTTAATGACTGATGTTTTAAGGTATTTTTAATTGTTGGAAGCTGCCCAGAGTGACTGGGGAAACCCAGCCAGATGGGCGGGGTATAAATTATAATGATGATGATGATGAACATTTCCATACCCGCCTACATTTTTCCAATGAAAATAGGGACATCCCATTCCATAATGATAATTTTACTATTTATATCCCACACATCTTATTGGGTTGCCCCATCATTCTGGGCAGCTTCCAACATATGTAAAAACATAATAAAACATTAAACATTTTTTTAAAAAACCTTCCTTATACAGTACAGGATTGCCTTCAGACAGCTTGGCGGTTGGATAACTCTATACCCTCCAACATTTCTCCAATGAAAATTGGGACATTCCAGGATCAAATCAGAAACCGTGGTGGCTTCTCTAAATCAAGGACATCCCTGGAAAATAGAGACACTTGAAGTGTCTGCATTTCTGTGACTGTGTATTCTAGCCAATGTAGGCTTTACAACTGCCATAGAGAAAACAGCAGTATTTAGAGGTGTTCGACCAGTGCTTGGAAGCAGAGATGGGTTGGATGAAGGTCAGTAAACAGAAGCTGAATCCTGAAAAGACAAGATCTTATGTTCTCAAGTTCTCATGCCTGGGAGGTGGGTGCAAATCCACTACTTGGGCTGCTCTTGGATTCAACACTGTCCCTGGAGGCTCAGGTGGCCTGAATGGCTAGGAGTGCCTTTTCCCAGCTCCAACTGGTCTGCCAGTTGCAGCCTATTTTGGACAGAAATTACTTGGCTGCTATATGGAGACTCAGGAAAAGCCACAGAGGCCTGTTCTTGTCCTGTTTTTTTGTCATTTTGCTTCTGTAAAAAACTGCCTGCTTTAGAATTTAGGAGGGTGAGCCACAAACATGTGAAGCCCAGATAACGTTGCTTGGCAATTTTCAGGAAAACCTCCCTCTGCCAGGCATCTCTCCCCTTCAAGGTCTCCAGGCAGTGTGTCCTGTTTCGATTAGCGCAAGGAATCTCGAAAGAGGGAAAGGAAGGGGGGATGCTTATAAAAAGTATGAACAAAGGCTATTTGGGGCGGATTCACCATCACACTCAGCTGAATAAACAAGTGATGATGGGAGACCAAGGCAGCTTGGGCCTGGTTAGCAGACCCCAACGGCTATACTCCATTCTTTGGTAACTTCGAGACTGGATAGTTGCAATGTCCTCTATAGGGGGCTACCCTTGAAGATGACTTGGAAACGTCCAACTGATCCAAAATACAGCGGCCATATTACTGGCTGGGATCCTATTTAAATTTCATATAAGCTGTTTTAAAACAGCTACACTAGTTCCCAGTTCATTTCCAGGTCCAATTCAAGGTGCCCCAAATGGCTCAGGCCCCAAATATTTGAAAGGCCACCTCTTTCCCTACAGAGACTCTTGGGTGTTAAAATTAGCAGAAGTGGGCCTCTTGATAATTTGGCAGCTATCTATGCTCCTATTCATTGGAAAACACATGAAATGATCAGCCCCAATTGTTTAAAGCACTGGTCTTTAAGTTGAACTGGTGATGTGGGGCTCACTGTCATTCACATCTTTCTCTAAAGTGGGTGATGAGAGTGGTGTTACTTTTTTGTTTTGTTTAGTAATTGTTTTTAAAGAGGGAAGGTGCCTACTTGACCCAAAAAAGGACAGGTGATCTGTAACTTTAATAATTTAGAAAAGGGAATTTCATCTTGTCCTGCTTTCCCCATCTTTGCATGACTAGAGAAAAAAAAATGGTCGTGATTTTATAAAACCCCAAAATCGCACCCCATGTTGCAAACTCTAGTTAAATGTATGATCAGGATTATATTGTTTTAAGGCAGCAGCTCCCAAGATATTTTGGGACTCCAGCTCCCCTTAGCCATAACCACAGGCCAGGATGAAGGGAGTTGGAATCCCACATAAACTGAAAAACCCCTTTATCTAAATAAGAAATGCACTGCCTCGCCACGCTTCCTGTCTTTAAAAACGAACAAACTCCGGCAGGCTTTCGCTTTCTTTGGCGGGTAATGTTTTTAATGTGGCGCACTTGATAAATCTGCTGTCCCCGTTTCGCTTCCACATCGGGTCGGGTTGTGGTTTTATATTGTTGTTTCTCATCCTCAAGTTGTTATATTTTAGTTATCTGAGAGATGCGCAACAGCAGCAGGCCGGAGGTTCGCAAATAAAATAAAGCAATACAAGTATTTTATTTTATTTTTTTTAAAAAATGGCAGGCACCCAAACAGACTCTGGCACGTGCCTTCAACATCATGTGTGAAAACGTCCTAATGTGCGTGTCCAAGCCTCATCCCGCCTTCCGGCCCGCTCCCTACGCGCGAAAAGAACGAACGCGGGCCCTCCCCGCTACTCAAATGACGCAAACACAGTCCCCGCCCTTCCCTCGTTGATTCCGGAATCGCGCTCACACACGCGCGCGCGGCCCCAAATCCCTCCTCCTCCGCCCTCACGCCAAAATAATCGCGGAGGCAGCGTCCCGTGCCGCCTCCTCTCTCGTCTCTTAGCCAATCAGAGTCCGTGTGCTCCGAGCGCCGGCGTCTCGGCTCCCCTTCCTCTCCTCCGCCTGCCCGCCCTCGAGAGGCTGTCTCGCGAGACTCGAGAGCCGGCTCTGTTCCTGGTTGGTGGGATCGCGCTGAGAAAGCCGGGGCGGCAGCGGCGAGAGGGGGCCGTGGGAGAAGAAGAAGAAGAACTAGAAGAATAAAAGAAGAAGGACCGGCCCGAGTCGCGCGGAGCGAAACTAGCGGCGAGACCCGTCCTCATATATACATATATTGAAGCGGCGGAGTTTTCGAGCCAGGCCTCCTCTTGTGTGTGGACGGGGGTTTCCATTATGTCTGCGGCGGGGCAGGAGAACGAGAACGCCGGCTCCCTGCCTGCCGGCGCTTCGGTTCCCGTCGCGGAGAACGCGGGGGCGGGCGCCGCCGAGGGGCCGCCCGGAGGAGACGCCGAAGGAGCGGTGAGGAAACGAAAAGGGAAACGGCGCCTGGATGAGGGGGGGAGGGGGGCAGCGGCGAAGGTGTGAAGCTCCTCGTCGCCGGTTCTTGCCCGGTCGGTGGGGAGGCTCTTCGCTCGCCCTATCCGGCGGTGGGGGGGGGGGCAGGTGTCGCGGCGCCGGTCCAGTGCCGCCCCCTCAACGCGCTTCTACTTCGACCGGAGCGTCGGTTGTAGCCGCCGCGTCTCTCTCGTCGGCGGTGCCTCAGAGCGGCCGGGTTGGGCCCCAGCCGAGCCGCGTGGGGCTGAGACAATAGCGAAGAGGAGGAGGAGAGAGAGGAGGCGGAGGAGGAGCGGCTCTTCTCAGAAGCGCCTCGGGAAGCCCCGCCAACGTGCGTTGGGTCTTCGCCTCAGGAGCGCCTCCCGCCCTCGCTTTCCCCCTCTGAGGAAGGCGGGCGCGTTGGTTGGCACCTCCAGCGACGAGACTCCTTCCTTCCTTTCTCCCGGAGGCGGGATCCTCCGCTGCTTCTTTGCCGTGGCAAGCGGCCCGACAAAGCAAGCAACTGAGGGGGAGGAAGGGGGCGCACAGATCCCTCCAAGGGAAGCAGCCTCCCTCTCCGCACACACCGCGATCCCTTCAAACGGCCCAATCCTTAAAGGTGTTCTTTGTCGGAAGCGAGTCTCAAACAAGTGAAATCAGGATGAACTACGCACGAAAGTTACCCTACTTGCAAACTGGGTCGATTAGTGAATTCGTTGCTTCCAATGCGTGCACGCAGTTTGAAGGGTTGTTTTGGTTCTGTGCTGGAGATACGACACAAAAGGCCTGCTTGGTTTTTTTAGGTTGTTATAGGTCTTTCATGCTTGTGTGTCTGGTACAAAGCCAGAGTGGTTGGCCTTCCATTAGGATACTTTGATATAACAAGTGGTCCATCCGGCCCGGGTCAGATGTTCTCAGGTGGAATGGATAACGATAGATATTTTGTGCCCACGAAAAGAATGAAAAGTCATTTGTATGCGTTTACCCCACCACTAATGGTGATGTTGCATACATTTTCTTTTGTTTGGTACCATGTTGTATTATCATTTGTGCACCTGTTTCTAGTTTATATACATTTTCCTAATATGGGGAAATATGGGACTGTTAAAAACCTGATCCTACTGTTTTCAAAAGGACTTACTTCCTGGTACTTGCAGCCTCATAGTTTTGTCTTCGGTGTTTTTCTGTTCTGTTGTGTAATCTTGCCTTATATAACTATATTGGCGGTTAATATACAGCAACAGCTAATAGACTAAAAGTTCTACTCATACAGACAAACACAAGGGCTGCAAGTTGTTGAACCACCTGATTTAAACAAGGGGGGCGGGATAATAACAATAGGTAGTAGGTGCCTTGTATGGTTGTGAAGCTGATCATTTTACCTTTCTTAACATGTTGAGGGATCAAGTGGGGATGTTAGTGTTAATGATTAGGGTCCTTCACCTGCTGCGGCTCAGGAATTTGTTTTAAGTTCCATAGCCATGGGAATAGGACAGAACCCTGAAGAACATCACTAACTAACAGCCAAGGTTCAAACAGGAATCCCTCAGCGCCACCTTCTAGGTTTGCCCCTCCAGAAAGGAACAGAGCCATTGTAAAATAGTGCCCCCAAGTCCCATCTCAGAAAGGTGACTCAGAAGGATACCATGATTGATGGTGTAAAAGCCACTGAAAGGTCCAGCAGAACCAACAGGGACATACTCCTCCTGTATAGTTTCTTGCATGTCATCCATGAAGGCAACCAAAGCTGTTTCTGTCCCATAACCAGGCCTGAAACCAGTTTGAAATGCTCCAAGATAATCTGTTGAATCTCAGAACCACTAGAGTTCAGATACCACAACACACTCCAGTATCTTGCCCTGAAAGGGAATATTGAGAACAGGCAGCTGATTATCCAATATGGTGGAATTCATGGAGGGCTTTTTCCATAGAGGTTTTATAACTGCCTCCTTTGGGCATGCTGGAACCCTTCCTTGTTGTAAGGAGGCATTTACCCTCTCTTTACCCACTCAGCCATTCTCCCACTGGCCTTTTTAATGAGCCAGGAAGGCCAAGGATCTAGCTCTCACATTGCCAATAATCCTGTCCACATCATTGGGCTGTACAAATCGAAAAGTATCCATGCTCACCCTGGTTAAATACATATGTCATAGGAATATAGTATGCTTCATAGTGGAGGTGCTGCTATATGCCTCCTTGATGAGAGAGAGTGGTTCCTACAGTCCCTGTCTGCTCCTAAAGGGTAGTCCTCAGTAGATCCAACTGATTTTAATAACGTCACTCTAGTGTCAATTCTTCCTTTAGATATTGAAATGTGTAGTTTCTCTCAAATGCCAGGATTTCTTTGCATGATACTGAACTAGATCTGGTTTTATAGGAGAAATGGATGGGAAAAGTCATCCCTGTTGACTCTTACAGATCTCCTCAGTGTCTTTCTTCTTCTTCAAATATATAACTATGATAACTTTTCCAGGTTGGAGTCTTAAAGTGATTGGAGCAAGAGGTGGTCTGGGTTCTACCCCATGGTTGCTGGCTTGTGGGTTGTGCAAATGTTCCATTTTATTTCCTGTGTTACAAAACATGAAATTGTTGGGTACAGTGATATCAGTATGCTGCTAGTAACCAACTCTAGCTGTCATTGTTTAATCCTGGGAATGCAATTGAAGATTGGATGAACAAACTGAAACTTAATCCTGACAGGATCTGGATTTGGAACAGTTTGTTTGTTTGTTTATAATGCCATCCTTCATCTGAAGATGACAGACGGGACAGTTTACAAGACAGGGAATTTTAAGATTGTTTGTAACTTAAATGACTTAAAAGCGAGGCATTATTCAAGCTTAAATCCATTGCTACATCTTACCTCCTCAATATTACTCCCCAAAAAATATTGACTGGGGCCACAGTTCAGTGGAAAATGCCTGGCATGCTAGATGTCCCAGATCCAATCTCTGGCATCAATCGGGGGAATGCAGGTAGCAGAGCTGTGAAGAAACACACGTGTGCACATAAACACGCACAGAGCACCTGGAGGGCTGTTGCCCGCAGGAGTAAACCTACTTAGCATAGTTAGTGTGCAATCTGTGTGGGATGGGATTACACTGCCCCTAAAAACTCAGCTTCATGGCTGGTGTAACAACAGTGACCAATAGCATTCTTATTACCGTACAAACTTGGGTATGCCCACTGGCTCCTTTTCTGGCCATGACAATTCATGTGTGATGATAATCCACTTGGATTGCCATAAAGTGCTTCATGCAGGACTGTATTTGAAGACTTCATTGAAACTATATCGTCCAATTTAAAAACAAATGCACTGGAGAACTGGTAGTCAGTAAATTAGCTTTTAAATAAAATGAACTCTTATTAATTATTTTCTTTGACTAAAATTTCCTTGTGACCTGATAAATTTTCCTCTTAAAGTGATATGTATTGTTTTCTTTTCTGCCTTCCTTCTCCCCCCCCACCCCCAGGTTATAATTTGCGTTCACTAAATAGGCCATAGGGAAAGAAAATGTTTATATAGGTTCCGATAGCTATATAATAAATTTCACATTGCACTGGAAATACATTGTGTTATAAAGCTCCCTTACTGTCTTTCTTTCCCATCATACTTGTTACCATGTTACTATAGTACCTGTATTGAGTGGAGAATTAAATGCTGAAACGTACTATCTACAATATTCTTCATCTATCAATTTAAAAGTTACAAAATGTCTACTGAAACTTTCTGCAATGAATAATGGAAAAAATATTTAGATTAACAATTTTCAGTAGAAGACCCAGTATGATCAGCAATTTGATGGTTATATAATTCTAAATTGGGAGAAAGGAATAAACATTGGACAGTCAACATTCTTAAAAGGTACATGAGATCAAGACAACAAATGTTAATATACCATATTTTTCTGTGTATAAGACTAGGTGTCCCCCCCAAAAAATAATGTCAAAAATCAGTGGGCGTCTTATACACGGATAATGCAGAGGGTGGACTGGCGATTGGTTGTTGTCCCCAAAATGTTGTCTTATACATGGGGGCATCTTATAGATGGAAAAATATGGTAGTTTGTCATCTCTGTTATTAGATTGGGTAGGCAATAGATCAGAAGTGATATCATAACTGTATAACCATGCCAAAAAGACAAAATAGTGGATATATGCAGCTTGTCATGAGAAACACCACTTTGGGTTACCTGCTTCTTAAATACTTGATACATTTGTGAAGTTTTGAGGTGCAGAAAGAAAACAAAGTATCTCTTTTTAATTTTTATGTTCCAGGATGTGGTTGATGACGAATCTCCAGGAATACAAAAAGAGAACCAAGAACCAGATCCTACATATGAAGAGAAAATGGTTTGTAGTTTTATACTAATAAGTATTGTTTAGATGGTTTAGAAGATTGATAAAGATGTTAATCTCTTCTTGTCTGAGATTTCACATCACAATGCAAATAAGATTGCAGAAAATATTGTTTATCTTACTCACTTGCCTTTGTGTGCCACAGATCTCTTCTGTTTCTCATTTGTACCTCTTGCTTCTCCATGGCCTCCCCCACCTTGCACCATTCATAGACTCAATGTGGTAGGGACAGTTGTGCTAATAACAAGAAGATGCTTCCACAAGTCGAGTGCAATTACATCCTGGTCCCCCTTCTTATGAACTAGGAATTAGAATTTCCCATAAGGGGAAAAGGACAGTTGTGAAACATGTGACCTGGCACCTAGGTAGGTGATAGTTTTTGAAGGGCACTGATGTCTCCACCTGGGTTTCTCAATACCTATTACCTTAAGAATAAAAGGCTCTGAAAGAATGGAGAGAGCCAGGTGGGACCACTGCTGATGCTTAGAGACTAAATAGCTGCTTTTATGTCAGGCTTGGACATCCTTTCCTTTCCTGTCTGCTTTCTCCTGTCCTCCCACCCTGTCTTGTCAGAAGGGTTGAAAGACAACTTGCATGACAGGGACTTGCGATATTTGCTGTCTTCTGTGCGTATCTGCCTGAGAAACAGAGAGGTAACAGTCAGACACTTGAGTATCCTGCCATGTTTCTAAACTTGCAAACACTGTAGGATATCCAGACAGCTTTCATGTTATCCTCTATTATTCTGCCAGCGGAGAGTCAGAAAAGAAGAAAGTATGTAGTCTTCTAGTCTTAAAGAACCAGTTGCTATGTTCTCCATTTGCATACCTGTTTCATCTCATGGTCTAAGCAGTTAATATTTGATGTGTAGAAATATCTGCTACCTGTTTTCTCCTGACTGGAGGAGGCATTCTTTCTTTGGAACAAGAATTATAAAATGCATACGTATAATGTACCTGGCACAGAAATGAAGTAAAATAATTATTTATGAAATGAAGTGAAAAATTTCAGATAATGACTAGCATTCCTACTAGCAGTGTGGTTGCACATTTTTAACTACAGGAAAGAACACACATAGCATCTCAAGCCTTCAGCAGTTAGATTAAATGTTCATTTACATCTTTTCAGTTAATGGTGCATGTGAGAACTCAGTAGATATTAGTGTTTTTAAAAAACAAACCTCTGAACTTTGCTCAGCTACTCTTCAACCTTGGAGGGTTAATTAAAGATAAAATTTGCATCTCTCCCTCCCCCCCAGTAGAAACATTGACAACATGTTAGCTTTTTAACCATGGCAATGAACTTGATGTCAAAAAGAGTTGTCTTCAGAACTAGGGTTGAATGTTTAGTGTGTGTACAACTTTAGATGTTCTTAGCCTAAACAGGAAGGATGTTTTTAGATGGGGCAATATGCAGTTGATTCTGACATTCTGAAAGCTAATGTAATTCTAGAATCCTGCTTGCATCTTTGCTTATGTTTTTCATTCTTATTCCAGCAAACAGACAGAGCAAACAGATTTGAGTATCTGTTGAAGCAAACAGAATTGTTTGCTCATTTCATTCAGCCTGCTGCTCAAAAGACTCCAACTTCACCCTTGAAAATGAAACCAGGACGGCCACGAATAAAGAAGGATGAAAAACAAAATCTCCTATCAGTTGGCGAGTGAGTACTACCCAATCTGTTGATTATGACTGAAATTATTATCCTTTTTACAGACAAGTGTCAATCTAGAGCATAAAAAGTGGTGAGGTAGTTTTTTTAAAAAAAAAATGAACTCCAATGTATAAGCACAATTCTAAAGAAAGCCACTTGTCTGTAAACTCTTTTTCTTTTAAGTTTATTCCATAGTGTAGACAACTTCCTAAAAACAAAGTCAATGTTTACTAGCATCACATGACTGGGGAAATAATCTTTTAAATGCAGGTATACATAGATCAGGGTATTTAGGTATTGCAAGGGTTCACAGATATTGCCTGGCTTGTAGCCAGCTCAAAATTGATGGCTACCAGATACTGCCTGTGAGGGGAGCAGGCTGTTGTTCCTGACCTTGTGCTTGCAACTCCATGAGTTCTGGGACAGTCTCCTGCTGCTCTTTTCAGTTTGGGATTGGAGAAGGGAATGAGAGCTCACTTCTGCAACCTGTCATTTACTACTATTTTCCTCTCCAGTTGGGACATGGAAGTGGAAAGAGTGGCAAGGGTCTTCCTTGTACTTGTGTTATGCTTCTCGGGCAATAAGCTTCTTAGAGTGTTTTGGTATACACGGTAGTTGCTGCATACTTAGACTGATGCATTGTTTTTAGCTACCGCCATCGCAGAACTGAACAGGAAGAGGATGAGGAGCTGTTAACAGAAAGCTCAAAGACCACTAATGTCTGCACCCGCTTTGAAGACTCTCCATCATGTATGTAGTGGCTTTTGCTCTTTGTGGTACAATATCAATTACTTACTGTATTTTTTCATCTATAAGATGCCCCCATATATAAGACGCTCCCCATTTTGGGGGACTCAGATTTAAGAAAATGAGGGGAGATGAGCCAGAGTATAAAACGCCCCCTAAATTTTGACATTATTTTTAAGGGAAAAAAACCTAGTCTTATACATGGAAAAATACGGTATTTTAAAACTAAAATAGAGAATGCTTTCTGCCAAATTTTACAGAAACCCTTACATTTGCCAAATATCGACCAACCAAAAGTAATTGTAGGTAATAAAAATGTAGTGATCTGTTTGGGCAGTGTGTACATAGTCTGTTTGGATCCTTTATAATACTTGGTTTATTCCCCTGGTGTGTTTCATGTTCGTTGCCAAGAGGAATTTGCTATCATTACAGTGCACCAGCTAAACTGTGTGTTTGTTTTTTTTAAAAGTAGATAATTGGGATAGCTTTCTCTCTCATCTGTGTTGATTGGCTTCCCTGTGGAAGTATTGTGCTATGGCTAACAAGGACATTTGACCAAAACTTGAGGTTCGGCAAATCTGCAGGCAGAACTGAGAGAAACTCTTCTGGGTACCCTAGTTGCTGTTGCAGCTGAGCCGTCTCTGGTCCTGGTGCCCCCAAGGATTTCCATGCTCACTGCTAGGATATATACTAAAATATTCTTATATCCTCATAAGAGGATATATAAGAAAACATAAGTTTTCTTCTTGATCATTGGAAGTATTATTAATGGTGACTTTAACTATTTCATACTGTATACTGTTTTTGTTTCAGATGTAAAATGGGGCAAACTGCGTGATTATCAAGTCCGAGGGTTGAATTGGCTCATTTCTTTGTATGAAAATGGCATCAATGGTATCTTAGCAGATGAAATGGTATGTTCAACAACTGATTTTGTCTGAGATTATCAAATTTAAATTAGATGTAATCATACTAAACTGAAATAGTGACTACATTCTTTTTGTTAGAATCTTTGTACTACATTGTGGCTAAATCTGACATTAAACTAGATGCATAACAGCAAATGCAAATAACAACAGTTCACTTTACAGTACATAATGACATTCATATGCTGATTTGCCTCAGTAAAATCCAACTAGAGAATATCTTTTTTGTTCTGTAGAACAATGTAGGCACTCAAATTGCTGCTTTTCTGGTTAAGAGTGTTTCACATTTAGAAAGGCCTATATTCTGAGACTGTAGGAAGATGTTTCCATCTGTTGGATAATTAACATTCAAGAAGCTTGAGAAACTGGCATCAACATGCCCTCACTTCTGTTCCTACTTCTGGCAAGCAGCTGAAAGTTGCTTCCAGACTAAGTTGCTTCCAAATTCGCTTTAAGTGATACAGCTTCTAAGGCATGTGACACGTTATATTGAGAAATGCAGCATATAGTTGGAGAAGATGATTAAGAAAAATGTGCACCTGATAATTTGGATGATGGACAAATCCTGTCTAGCAGAGCTGAAAGAGAAATTAAACATGCCTGTGCACTGATTGAAAGTTTTGCAAACATAGACAGCTTCAAAAATGTGTTTTTAAGGGAATTAGCTGTGTTTGGATGTCTTCTTTATACATGTTCTGTCTTGAGTAGATGACATTTCTGTTGTTCGTTGTGTCTTTTTGGCTAGTAAGAATATTTAAGGGAGAAGACATATAACTCATAGAATTGGAAGGGATCCTGAGGGTACTCTAGTCTAACCCCCTACCTATGTATATATTAGGTATTTTATCTTGGTGACTGGAAACTTCTCAAGTTAACTTTATACATGTTCTGTTAATAGGGTCTGGGAAAGACACTGCAAACAATTTCTCTCCTTGGGTATATGAAACACTACAGAAATATTCCTGGTCCTCATATGGTATTAGTTCCCAAATCAACTTTACATAACTGGATGAGTGAGTTTAAAAGATGGGTGCCAACTCTTCGGGCAGTATGTCTGATAGGTGACAAAGACCAGCGAGTGAGTATGAACCACCTCAGTGTTTCCCTAAAATTTTCTGGTGTAGTTAGCACATAATGCTAAACCAAGATTTAGTACCATGTGGATTACCTTGAGTGAAATAAGCTTTTGTTCTCGTCCTCCCATTTCTCATTTTATGTTCCCAAGAGAAGGACGTTTGCTAAGTTTAGTTTCACTTTCAAAGCATCTTTGTTTAGCAGAATATATAAACCAGGGCTCTTAGTTTAAAACAAACAACAGCTAAACTCAGCAACAAACTATGTGTTATTAACAAACAGATTTCCAGAGACTGTGACTCAGGTTCTTGGATTCTAATGCACCAGCTTTCTTTTAAGTTCTGATGTGGTAGGATGGGGGGGGGGGGAAGGACAAGTGTGCTGAATCAGGAAAGATACCACCCAGAACCCCACATTCTCCGCATCCCACAGGCTTTAATTCTATATCATCCTGAATTTGCAGAACATTTTAAGATGATCTAGAGTAGGGTGGTCCAACTCACGGCCCACAGGCTACATTTCGCCCATGGGGACTTTGGCAGCATTCAATAAAAATCATCTTAAAGCCTTAAAAAAAAGTTTTTGTGTCATGCATTGTTAATGAAAGTGCATACATTATTAATTGTGTATATTATAATAAATATATTACAAACACTTTTAATTTATGATTTGGAAATTTAATTCTGTGTGGGCCTGCAGGTTCTGTGTTGAAGTACTCTTGCAGCCCACTTGGTATGGAAAGTTGGACTGCCCTGGTCTAGAGAAATACTTTTAAGAACCAGCATCAAACCTGAGGTGACCAAGGTACTTTGTGAAATATGTGAAATAATAGTTGTATTTTTACAGTTTTTCAAATCATTTCTCTCCCTCTTATGAATAGGCTGCATTTGTGCGAGATGTATTGTTGCCTGGTGAATGGGATGTCTGTGTAACATCATATGAAATGCTCATTAAAGAGAAATCGGTGTTCAAAAAATTTAACTGGAGATACCTTGTTATTGATGAAGCTCACAGGATCAAAAATGAAAAATCAAAGGTATTTTGAAACACCCAGTGGATGTAAATATTTAAATCATGCAAAAAAACATTTCTTCAAGTTTAAAATATATATATGCATTTTTCTTTCAGTTGTCAGAAATTGTGAGAGAGTTCAAGACTACAAATAGACTACTGTTAACTGGAACACCATTACAGAACAACTTGCATGAACTTTGGGCACTTCTTAACTTTTTACTGCCAGACGTCTTTAATTCAGCTGATGTAAGGGTTTGCAACTTGTAAAATTCACTTTAATCTTGCCTATCAAATACTGTTGATTACTTATATTTGCTGTGCACATTCATGAGAGGTCTCTTATAATGCTTGGTGGTTTGCGTATATAGCAACCTTCCCCAACCCACTGACTGTGACTTATGGGAGTTTGTAGTTCAAAATGTCTGGAGGGCAGCACGTTTGGGGAAGGTGGTGTAGGTGAAATTTTGTCAGCCACAAAACTTCTCAAATGTACTTATAATTGTCAGAGTAATGGCAATAAGCATCCTTAGTATTTCACGAAGCAAACTTTATCATCTTGCCCCGGATGAACTCCTTGGGATTATTCAGAAATATAATATTATTTTCCAGGAAAATTATAGTTGATAAAACAAAGAATTAGTGAAAGCATATTTACCTAGAATTTTTTTTTAAAAAAATACATTCTATGCTATGTAAATAATTTGAAAAAGTGGAAAGACTTTCTATTTGAGAGAATACCTTTTATGTATTTATGCTAATGAACAAACCAATGCAGGTCTCTAGAATCTTCAAATGCCCATAAGGCAGAAATAATCCCTTATTGATGCTGATTGGGCTACTTTGTATTTGGACATGGAAATTGACTTATCTGGCTAGTGGCAGGTGTAGTTTTGACTTTTTACAAAACTATGGTTTGCAAATAGGAGCCTTGTGAACATTACTTTCCAGTGTAACTTTTCCTCCTCCCAATGCAGTCTTTACTTTGGCTCTGTTTTTGCATTATATGTGAACCAATGTCAGCTGTGAAACTAGCATAAAGTAGGTTTGTAAAGCATTGCTGGGCAGGAAGTTGGATTGTATTATCCATTGCTTGTGTCAGTGCATGTGTTATGTGAAGTCATGGTTAGTGCAAGAAAGGTAGGAGTTGTGAGTTAATGAGTGCCTAGCACCTAATTTTCAAATATTTATCTGAAGGGAATCTGCAGCATATTCTGTCTCTTAATTCATCAGGAACAGAGCCAGAACATTCTTACAACTTCGCAAGGAAAGCTTGAACTAGAAGAGTTATGTATGCTTCCTGAAAACCTGGATTTAGCCTTTGCAGAACTACATAACAGAAATAAATACCAATTTTTGTTCTTAGACAAATAATGGGTAATCTTACTCTGAAATGTGACTGATTATAACTTTTTAATGCTTTAATACAGGATTTTGATTCATGGTTTGATACAAACAACTGTCTTGGGGATCAAAAATTAGTGGAACGGCTCCATATGGTGAGATTTTAATTATACTATCAGTTTGTTTAATCCATTGAACTTCACAGGAATGTTTCTACTATTCTATGTACCACAATCAACTTTCTATATGCATTGTACTTGGGAGGTGAATAATTTTCTGCTTGTAAGCTTCAGTTGATATTTTACAAAAATTGATTTACTGTAGATATTGGGGCTAATAAGATATTGGGTTCAATTGCCACTTAATATCGTTGGGAAGCCTCTGATACAAAGTATGGCACTGTATTTGGAACCAGAAATCAGACATACACTTGTATGCAGACAGAATTATTTGTTTGCATATTTTGTATCTTACATATGTATAGAATGCCTACAGCACATACAGCCTGTCATATTGAAAGGAGGTGGAAAGCAATCTAGTTCTGAAGTATCGGTAATATGAACAAGTTTGTGTGTAGTGCTGCAATTTGAAGTCATGTGCTGCTTTTTGTGTTTTTGGTAGGTACTACGACCATTTCTCTTACGTCGTATTAAGGCTGAAGTAGAGAAAAGTTTGCCTCCAAAAAAGGAAGTTAAAATATATGTAGGTCTCAGCAAAATGCAGAGAGAATGGTAAGTAATTGAAATTAATAAGAAATTAATGAACAAAATACTTAATCTTGCTGGTTGTGTATGAAAACTCTTTGTATGACATGATTCTCAGTTGCCTTACTCTTTCCATACAGGTATACAAGAATCTTAATGAAGGACATTGATATATTGAATTCTGCTGGAAAACTGGACAAAATGAGATTACTGAACATTCTTATGCAGTTGCGAAAATGTTGTAATCATCCATACCTGTTTGATGGAGCAGAGCCTGGCCCACCTTACACAACAGATATGCATTTGGTTACTAACAGTGGCAAAATGGTTGTCTTGGACAAACTGTTGCCAAAATTGAAAGAACAAGGTAACATGTTTATCTTATTGGTAAATGCAGGTGGGAAACTGCCTCTTTTCTTATTTGATAAGGTAGTATTTGCCCAGTTTGGGCTTTTTGTAGTGCCTTGTAGGAATATATTAGTGATCTTCAGTCTTTACTACTAAATGGAACAAGATTGGTGTATTGAGATCCTAGACAGTACTATACACTTGTAGGGTCTGCCTGTTAGTGAAATCTTGGAATCTTAAGCTTTATTATAGCACTGAGACTATTCCTGAAGAAGCCTTTTCTGTACCCTGAACATTATTCAAACAATTGACTAGTTGCAAATATTCCTTTAGGTGCAAGGTGCTGGAGTTAAACATTTCTGGCAGCCCTTCTTCCTGGAGATGTTGTGTACAATATTTCAAAATCATAAAACCTGTTCAAATATTTGCCTGTTGGTGGGGACCAGGGATGCGTCTTCCTCCGTCAATCCTGATGGATGGTCCACCTGTCAGTCATATGATGTCACCTCTGCAAACACTGATGAACAGCTGATCTAAATTGGTTTCATAGTTGCTTTATGCATAAAAATAGTATGTGATTGTGTAATTAATGTTTTTAGTTATGTATTTGATGTATACTTCTGGATTGCCATAAGTTTTGCAATTGTTTCTTAAAATTCTTGAGTGATCACTAATTGGTTTGAGAGTGTGGTTTACTTTGAACTATCTTCTAAAATCTTGAACAGATTCGCGTGTCCTAATCTTCAGTCAGATGACCAGAGTCCTAGATATCTTAGAAGATTATTGCATGTGGCGAAACTATGAATATTGTAGGCTTGATGGGCAGACACCTCATGATGAGAGACAAGTAGGTGCTCAGAAGAATTAAGCTTAATATTTTTTCTATTTGAAAATTTATGAACCAGTATTGATGTACTGACTGACTCATTTTTTATATAGGCCTCCATTAATGCGTACAATGAACCTGGAAGCTCAAAATTTGTGTTCATGCTGAGCACACGAGCTGGTGGTTTGGGAATCAATCTGGCTACAGCTGATGTTGTAATCATTTATGATTCAGACTGGAATCCTCAAGTAGATCTACAAGCTATGGTAAGGTTCATAAGAATACCTTAGAAATCATGAACTTGAATCTCCCTTCTGCTTTGTTTTTGAACACATTTTCATGCTATACACGTTGACTCTACAAGAGCCTATTTTAAAATTGTACTATCTACTGTTGATCCAGGTTCAATGTTCTTGTATTGATTTATAAAGCCTTGAACAACTTAGGTCCAGGGTAACTCAGGGATTCCCTGAACACTTACATCCCAGATAAGACACTGAGATCATCTGCAGGAGTATCGTTAATTATTCCCCAAGTTGGCAGTAGCTGACTGATGTCTAACATTTTATATTGTTTTAATTGTATGGATTATGTTCAATTTTTGTAAATTGCTTCTTTTTTTATGAATTGCAGTATACAAGTACTTTTATAAATAAAAGAAAGTTTTTCTCAGTGTTATCATTTTTGATCAAGTTGTTCAAGATGTTGGCTTCTACATTCATATGAATAAATTTTAAGTTATGCAGAGTTGCATGAATATAGTTCAATATACTGCTAGTGCTTTATTGTGGATAACTTAAATGCTGAGTTCTTTTCTTTGTAGGATCGAGCACATAGAATTGGTCAAACAAAGACTGTTAGAGTATTCAGGTTTATTACAGACAACACTGTAGAAGAAAGAATAGTGGAAAGAGCAGAAATGAAACTTCGCTTGGATTCCATAGTTATTCAACAAGGTAAATAGAACTTAGCTTTTCTTTCAACAAGTGTGCACAGTGATATTGGTTGATACTGGGTGTTTTTAGTAAGTTAAGAAGCTGTTATATGATACACATTTTGTAGTAGTGTGTGGACATAACATAAGAAAAGCCCTACTGGATCAGACCAAAGGGCCATTTAGCTCAGCATTATTTTCCAAAGTTGCCAATTAGATGCCTATTGGAGCCTCATGGCATTGGTGCAATGTCTCTCCTGCTCTGTTTCCTGGCAACTGGTATTCAGGATACACTACATCACATACTGAAGCTAAAATATACTGTACAGTATGTTTTGCTCTATAAGACGCACCAGACCATAAGACGCACCTAGTTTTTGGAAGAGGAAAACAAGAAAAAATATATTCTGAATCCCAGAAGCCAGGATAGCCAGTGGGATCGCAGCGCAGCAATCCCGCTGGCTGTCCTGGATTATGGGATAGCCACGCGCAGCCTCTCCCGGGCAAGGGGAGCCTTCATCCTGCTGCCCAGGAGAGGCTGCATGTGGCTAAGGCTCCCCCTCCTTGGGGAAAAGCCCCCAAGAGCCGCATGCACACTCCGCACACTCTTTAAAGGGAGCGCTGAGCAGAGCCTGCCGCCTGCATTCGCTCCATAAGATGTACCCATTACTTTTTAGGAGGGGAAAAGTGCATCTTATAGAGCACTTCATTACTAGTAGAAATTAATAGCCATTTCTTCCATGAATTTATTTCATCCCCTTTCGAAGCTGCCCAGATGTTAGCAAGAAATACTACAGTTTTAAACTGCGCTGTGTGAAGAATTACTTTTGACTTTTTTAAATCCAGAAAAAAAGGAAAAATGTTTAAGTAATCTTAGGGAGATGTATTCCATGGGCTAAATCAGTACTATTAAATACTTTTTATTTACATAGAATTTATTGTTTTAGTGACCAATATTATTTCAGTTGCACAAAAACCAGGAAATCTACAAAAATACCTTTAATGAAAGTGGTTTCAGAAAGTATGGTCTGTAATTATTATGAAGCTATTATCAGACATTACATGTTGTCAGGCAGAAAGAAAGAGATCCAAGTTTTTAAATATTACTTGTTTTCTATAGGTTATAGTGAAGTTCACCTGTTGTCTCAAGTATTGTGTATTGTTTCAGAAAATCTCTTTTTTCTATGAAAAAAAGAATGTAAACTGCACTGCATAGGCAAAAGTAGAGTGTTTAAAGATTGAGTGCACTCAAACTTATTTAATCAAAAGTGTTTGCTGAGCATCGTTGGGAATACAATAGAAATGACATTTCAAATAATAGCACTGCTTCTATGGCTGACCAGATTTCAAAACAGAAAATTAAAAACATTCTTATGACAGCAGATTTCAAAGTACTTGACTTTTAGTGTTACATTCTGTTTCTTAACAACATTTTTCATATTCAGGAAGACTAGTGGATCAAAATCTGAACAAACTGGGGAAAGATGAAATGTTGCAGATGATTAGGCATGGAGCTACCCATGTCTTTGCTTCAAAGGAGAGTGAAATTACAGATGAAGATATTGATGGTATTTTGGAAAGAGGGGCAAAGAAAGTAAGTTAGCATGTTATACCAGAATAAAATGTGAGCTTCATTTTTTCCAGGTCAAAATTTGAATACCACTAATAATGCTTTGTCTTGACTGCATGCAATTCTCATTTGGTTATGAAGCATTAAGTTTATTGAAAAAAAATGGTTCTTGTATTTTTAGACTGCAGAAATGAATGAGAAACTCTCCAACATGGGTGAAAGCTCACTCAGAAATTTTACGGTGGATACAGAGTCAAGTGTCTATAACTTTGAAGGAGAAGATTATAGAGAGAAGCAAAAGGTAATGAGGGGCTTTTAGTGACTAGAATTTCACGCAGTGTTGTTGGGATCTGTAGACTGGTTAATATTTCATTAACCAACAATATTGCTTATTGCAGATGGCATTTACAGAGTGGATTGAACCACCTAAGCGTGAGAGAAAAGCAAACTATGCTGTTGATGCTTATTTCAGGGAAGCTCTTCGTGTCAGTGAACCAAAAGCACCAAAAGTAAGCTAATTCATAAAGCAGAACATAAACAGAAAAAAGTTGGCTTATTTGCTATGGGGAGGGTGGGGTGGAATCAGTTTGTTAAAGCCTTTATTTTCCAAAATACCCATTTTGTGTAAAATTAAGCATACTACACAAGTTTACTACTCTTGACAGACTGCCATGGTAGGTCCTATTATTTGAGAAACATTTATTCTGCTGCTGTTTCCTTTGGCATGATTTGTAGTTTGTATCTTGTGTAGTTCTTGTTCTGGGGAGGTTGTAGTTGCTAATATTTGCCTACTGTATTAGTGGGCCTGATGGTGTAATAGCCTTGATTTCTTTTCTTTGATTTGTGTGTCTCTTTTTTTTAAGGCACCACGCCCTCCAAAACAGCCTAATGTTCAGGATTTCCAGTTCTTTCCACCACGTTTGTTTGAACTGTTGGAAAAAGAGATTCTTTATTACAGAAAAACCATTGGGTACAAGGTAAATTAGGATCAATGTTTTGTTTTTCATCTTAATTTAAATAAATTTCTTTTTTTATGCTATATAATTTGCCACTGGTTTATCTTATTTTAATCTTAGCAAAGTCAAATAATTTTTCATATAGAAAGCTTAGTTTAAGTATTTGGTGATGTCTGGTAAATTTTAGGTACCTCGTAATCCTGACTTACCCAATGCATCCCAGGCACAAAAGGAAGAGCAAATTAAAATTGATGAAGCTGAGCCCCTTAATGAAGAAGAGTTGGAAGAAAAAGAAAAGTTACTAACCCAGGTATGGTCATCCTTCTATGACATATTCTGGCTAAGTCTACATTTCATTTCATTTCTGTCAATACTACAAAGAGAAAACTGATTTTGAGAAGCACTCAAAGTACTGTTTTTTCTTTTGTAAAACACTTTGAGGTTTTTTTACAATCAAGTGGGGTATATATTTTAATAAATAATAATAAAACCCACTGTCCCCATAAAGGATTATCTTGGTGCCTTCTGTTTTTGATGCTAGACAGATTTAGTTTTTGTTTATTCCTTCAGATTTTAATCAGTAATTGTTTTATGTATTCTCCTGATGCTGTTCTTAGTTCTTATCTTGTAGTAAGCTACCCTGGAATTGTTTTACATTAAAAGGCGGTAGGATACAAATTTACATGATAAATAAAGCTTAATCTGGGTCACTTAGAGAGAACACTGTTTTCAAAGTTTTAACTCCCTTAAGTTAGTTAGAAAGTTCTCAAGGCAGCTGATGACCCAATCAAGCTATGTCTTTGAAAGAAACATGAAAATTCTAAATACCTATCTTGTTATTTCTTAAGGGGTTCACAAATTGGAATAAGAGAGACTTCAATCAATTCATCAAAGCTAATGAAAAATGGGGCCGTGATGACATTGAAAATATAGCCCGGGAAGTAGAAGGAAAAACTCCAGAGGAAGTCATTGAATATTCTGGTAACTTATGTTTTCTTGTGAGAAGTTCTGTGAATGATTTTATGTCTGAATAGACATGCATGCGTATACATGTCTATTCAAAAATAAGCTCCACTGAGTTCAATGGACCTTACTCCTAGGCAAGTGAGTACTTGACCATAGCCTAAATACCACTTTTGAGTTTTTTGGGAATTTTTCCCCATGAAATCTTAAAAACAACTGAGTCAGCCATAAAATCTGTTTTGAGATTTATTCACTGTAAAATGGATTAAAATGCCAGTTTTCTATTCAACAGGGTATTTTAAAGGTAATATTTGTCTAAATAAAGGGCGTGGGAAATAATTGGCTGGTTGGTTCTCCCCATTAGGCCTGCAAATCTGCTACTGGCAAGCCCAGTGTCCTGCCCTACCTACACCTGACGTCATTTATAGTGTTTGTGGTGAAGGTGAAGGTGGGGTTTTCTCAAAAAGGCCAGTTGACAGTGCCTGCAAAGCCCCTTTCAAAGTACTTCATAAGTGCCTGATAACCCACTGGTTTCCAGGTGCTTAGGATGCACTGTGCCAAGGTGCTTTGCAAGCTCTGCGCCTCTCAAGCACAAGGAAGGCAAAGCTTGCTCTTTTCTGTGTGCAGCACTTCCCAAACACCTGGCCTGCCAGGCCAAAAGGGTTAACCACCCCAGACATCGTGATATATTGCACATTGCACTATTTAGCTGTTGAAAACCAGGTATCACCCAGCTCTATTCTCTAGCTACCTCTTCTGCATCTGGTTACTCTCACAAAGACTGCTGGCTGTTTTTCTCTGCTCTCTTCCACCTTTTCCCTGCATGCATGCATCATTTTCTTATTTTTCCCCCCTGTGTGTGCCTTTTTTGCATCATTTTTTTTTATAAAAAAAATTGGTATTGCACATAAAGCTGCAACACATACATTATATAAGCATAAAATGAAAGTTCCTTGCACCAGTTTCTTTCAAGGAGCTTGAGGTGGTAAGCATGGTTCGCCTCCCCCATCCTTCCCGTTTCATCCTCACAACAGCCCTGTGAGGTAGGCTACGCTGAGAGATGTTGACTGGCTCAAGGTCACCTATTGAACTTCATTGCTGGGTGAGGATTTGAACTCATTTTAC
This sequence comes from Podarcis melisellensis, assembly GCF_964234715.1. Lineage (NCBI taxonomy): Eukaryota > Metazoa > Chordata > Lepidosauria > Squamata > Lacertidae > Podarcis > Podarcis melisellensis. The sequence goes on from NC_138541.1 coordinate 36,098,901, forward strand.
CAGGTCATAGTCCAACACCAATTGTTACATCATACTAGCTCTGACTTGTTTACATATCAGTAGCTATAAATTCATATTTATTTAACCTAATTAAGATTATGAAACTGATGAACTTTTCATAAGATGTAACTAGCAAATAATTCCCCCCCCCAGCTGTTTTCTGGGAACGATGTAATGAACTCCAGGATATAGAAAAGATAATGGCACAGATTGAAAGAGGTGAAGCTCGAATTCAAAGGCGGATCAGTATTAAAAAGGCACTTGACACAAAGGTAATTATATATTCTTTCTTTTTAATTACACTGACATTTCAGGGTAATGATATATTATACTACTTAATTTCATTTAAATGTTGTCTTTCCTATTCTCTTCAAGTTACTTTTTCTGTATTTCAGAAGTTAAGCTTGACATGTCTTAAGTCACGAAACTGTAAAGTGCTCTTGGTGTTTCAGATTTAATTCTCCATTACTGTCTGAATAGTTTACTCCTCTTCAAATTTGAAAACAGTCTATTATCCACAATTAGAAATACAGTGGTGCCCCGCAAGACGAACGCCTCGCAAGACGAAAAACCCGCTAGATGAAAGAGTTTTCCGTTTTGGAGGCGCTTCGCAAAACGAATTTCCCTATGGGGTTGCTTCACAAGATGAAAAAATCTTGCGTCCCCTGGCGTTTGTTTTTTTGCCCTTTTCCTAAGCCGCTAAACCGCTTATCAGCTGTTCCGCTGATAAGCCGCTTAACTGCTGATCGCTGTAAGCCGCTTGACAGCTCTAGCACTAATCCGCTAAGCTGTCAATGGGCTTGCTTCGCAAGACGAAAAAAACCGCTAGACGAAGAGAATCGCGGAACGGATTCTTTTCGTCTAGCGAGGCACCACTGTAAAATATAGCTCATTAAAAAGTGGGTTGAGTTTTACAGGCTGATTTTCTACAAATGATGCTTTCAGTGTTGCTAGAAAAGTGTAGTTATGTATAACTTAAATCATATTTCAAAGTGATATGGAGCTGTGGGTCATGTCTCTATCCTGCAGTACACTGATGCATGTCTAGCTCTGTGCATTAAATGGTTTCTTCTTAGATTGGCAGGTACAAAGCACCTTTTCACCAGCTGAGGATATCGTATGGCACTAACAAAGGAAAGAATTATACGGAAGAGGAAGATCGCTTTTTAATCTGCATGCTTCACAAGCTAGGATTTGACAAAGAAAATGTTTATGATGAGTTGAGGCAATGTATTCGCAACTCTCCCCAATTCAGATTTGATTGGTTCCTCAAGTCTAGAACTGCAATGGTACGTATTAGTTCGAATGTATCAATGTCTTCTGAAGGGAACCTCTTCAGAAACTGTGTTTCAGAGAACTAAAGCTGTTGTCTTCCACACTGGAACCTGCTTTGGCGTTAGCAGCCACAGGCCAAAATGAACAAACTGTTTCAACTAGGGCCTTGTCTCCTGTGTACTTACAGCGTTTGCCCCTATTTTTGGCAAGTTTACCGTGAGGGTCTTTTGTAGGCTCACTCTAAAAATATGCACACTGATGAAGTAAGCTTATGTGGCTATAAGTCAAGGTGTCACATGTCTACTTAAAATATGTATAGGCTAACCTCACTAATGCTGTATTCACCAATGTGGTTATTTATTAAAGTCCAGTGGTGCTGTTGGTTGAGGGACTTATGGGCCCCTTCCTATCTCTTTTCTTCCCATCCCCCAAACTGGGAAGCTTCTTAGTCACCTCTGTATATGATAGACACCACTTGCAGAAATCAAACCTATGACTGATTTTTCAAAAATGATATATACACCCTCCTTGTTAAGAGTTCACTTAATGGCCACAGCACTGTGCTAGTGGGCTCTACCTTGATCATATTCATTCTTCCCTCTACTTATGTAATGTTGGCTTTTTCAAGCTGCTCTTTTCTTCAGCACAGATTGATTCAGGGACTACTGGAAATAGGATGTAGTTGTGTGAACTTTTTGTGTGTTGTGGCTACTATATAATTGGGCCTGTTTCCTTATTCATGACTCAGGAGCTGCAAAGACGATGCAACACCTTGATCACTTTGATTGAAAGAGAAAACATGGAATTAGAAGAAAAAGAGAAGGCAGAGAAGAAAAAACGGGGCCCAAAGCCATCTTTGGTGAGTGTAAAATATGAATTTGTTACAAGTGATTTATGTGAAGAGAACCTGTTGATTTTGGCACATAATTTGAAAACAGTCACTTTCTGTATCTGAATCTTTGACCAAATCATCCCCTGAAGGAACATGTGTACTCTGGCCTCTGTAGCTGCTTCCAAAGGCTCTCTCTGGGGGTTTGTGCCACTGGAATTTTGACTTTCTTTTTAACAGACTCTCTGTGCCATTTCAAAAGGTGCGTTCAAACTCCTCTGATCGAAAGTACTCTTCTGCTTATTCAGTGTAGTTCTCTGGTCCTTTGGATCATGACCAATTAACTTATGACTAATGGCTAAAATCTAATCTTTCAATCCCTATCCAGGTGCAGAAACGTAAGCTGGACGGTACTCCTGATGGTAGAGGGAGGAAAAAGAAGTTAAAGCTGTGAATTCTAAGTTTTTATCACTAACTTTAAAGTAGTTCTTTAATTTTACGGGTCTTCATAAGATGTACTGTACAATTCTCAACTATTATGTCATTAAAGGACATTGGGTTCATGTGTTTACTTACTGAACTAGAAGAATAGTAATGTAGTTTCACTTTTTTAAATAAAACAGCTGTGCTGAACTTTTTTTTACCATTAACACTTGAAATAAAAAATAGGCTTCATTTACTGGTCACTAACTTTTTTATATGTTGTCCCTTTCTTTCTGCATGAATAATGTTGAAACTCATGGCTCAAGATTTGTTGGGTTCAGAAGTAGCAATACAAAGTGGCTTTTACAGTTGTCTATTTTAACAGTGACCGAGATAAACCTAGAGGTGCTGACACTAATTGTTAATGTGGAGTAAGAAATAGGCAAAGAAAAATCTCAAAGGTAAGTACAGTTCCTGAGAGGTCTGTTGCATTCACTTACATGCAAACATCTTTTGCAGTGGTTGGTACTGATTGCTTGATTGTTGTACAAACTAGGCTTTCTTAACTTACCGTATTTTTCGCCCTATACGATGCACTTTTTCCCCTCCAAAAATGAAGGGGAAATGTGTGTGCATCCTATGGGGCAAATGCAGGCTTTCGCTAAAGCCTGGAGAGCATGAGGGGTCGGTGCGCACCAACCCCTCTCGCTCTCCAGGCTTCAGGAAGCTCTCCGCAAGCCTTGGGAGCCTGGCGCGACTTCCTGCTGGGCTCCCAAGGCTTGCGCACAGCAGCCTGCAGCCCGAAACCCGGGGAGCGCAGTTGAGCGCGCCCCGGGCTGCTATCCACAAGCCTGGGGAGACCGGCGGGAGTTCCCGCCGGGCTCCCAAAGCTTGCGGATAGCAGCCTGCTCTGGGGGCTGGGGTCGGGGGAAGCTCGGGCTTCCTCCGCCCCAGCCCCACGCCTGGGGGGGGGGGATTTTCTTTATTCCCCTCCCCCCCAAAAAAAAACCTAGGTGCGCCCTATAGGGCGAAAAATACGGTAGTTTGAACTGACCAGCTTAATTTTCAGGGGTAATACAGCGTAAGAATAGTAAGGAGACAAGTAATTCACACAAAAATGTATTAAAGAAAAAAACCTTTATAAAACATTTTGGCAATTTCACAATGCAAAGTGTAAGGTCACAATTATAAGAACGTATAAGCGACAGGACAATTCAATGATAATGTTTCAGTGCTTGCCTGAACCGGCTTTGCTCATATCTGGAAAACAAGTAGTAGCATAAGCATATTGCAGAAATATACAACAGTGTCAAATGTATGTTTTAATGCTTATATCTCTGATTCCATAAACAGCAAGAAAGGAGCTGGTCAGTAACAGGTCACGCAGAAGGTGAGGTAATGAAGGAATACTTGCATTTTAGACCCTTTCAGTAACTTTGTATTGTTGAAACATCTGCTTCAGCATCCCGAGACTGGGTTGGTGGGACTTGCTGGATTAATTTGCTTTGCCCTCCCTTGCACTCTGGAAAAAACAGGTCCCAGGTAGGCAGGAGGAAGATCCCCTCTACCTTAGTTTAAAATGCATAGCATCAATTACTTCCAAGCAAGTTTAGAGAATTGCACTGTAAGTCCTGAGTTCAATGGGGTTTACATATTACATAAACAGGTTTAGATTGCGGACTTTTAAACACATAGTAACTGTTCTCCTTTGTCAAAAGGTTGCTGCAGTCTACTGGGCCACAGTGGCTAAATGAAGTATCTGAGGTCAGCTGCCATAGTAAAACTCAATTTCCATGTTTGGAGGGCTAGCCTGTAGCCCCTACCATATTGTGTATGCTCTCTAGTTTGTAGAAGGCAGATTTATCAATTGACAGCTTTCCCAGTTCAGTTTCATCACTTAGGTTTTTTCTTAACAACACTATTTACAGTTATGTGCTTTGGGGGGTTTTAAAGTCAATAAGGAATTTTTAATTACCGTAATTGCATATATGTTTGTTTCTTTTGTGATAGAAACAAGTATTGGGGCACAAAGTACCTCCTGAATGAAAAAGCAAATACTTCTAAAATAGGCACCACCACTTAGCTGTTAAAAAAATCTGACCAATGAAGCTTAGTGAACATGTCTCATAAAAATTATGACTTGCTTTTGAGTAAACATGCATAAAATTCTCCATAATTGAATTTTCTGTGAACAGACCTTCTAAACCCATTATCTTAGCTGTAGGCAATGCTCAGCAGAATACATGAAATTTACAAAAGCTGCATGTAGAATAAATGAATCTTTAACTACATTTTTTTAGTGTTATATATACTTACTGGCAAACTGAGATGGTTGCTGTATTTAAGTTGTCATGGACGTGACTGTCTTCATCTTACAGCAATTTGAGTCTGTCAGATGCTGACCAGTGCCAAATATTGTTTCAAAAATGTGGGCAAAGGTAAAGGGTTACCTGACATGGAACAGAACAGCCTGAACCACATGGTGCTGCTTCACACAAATAAGAAACCATGCAGTCTAGCTTCTTCGTACCACCGTTACAGCATTAGAAAACATGCTTCGCACAACCCTTTACCAAAACATTTGGTGGTAATGATTCCAAGTTCCTTTACTGAAGTGGCTGCATTTGATGGTTTAGAGATTACATAGCTGGATTAGTTCTTTTGCTCAGTGAATCTGACAACAAATTATAGGATATAAATGTCTTAAGTTATTCACAATATCTTACAAAATTTGCCAAACTAATGGACATTTTACTAACTGCAGGCAGACAAAAGGAAGGGCCATCTAGTAATGATTTAGGGTTATTGTAAAAGGCATGATAAAATACTAAGGACGCGTCAGCTTTCGCGTCTTGTATTAAGGTGTGTTTGTAATACCATTTGGGAAATACTCTTTAAATTAGCTTTCCATTTTTTCCAGTGTATCTCTCAGCCACTCAGACAGTACAATTCTGCCCTGAGATTTAATTACAGATACTTTTCTTCTACCCTATCTCATTAAAATCTGACCCCTTCTCTCATTCTCCCTCACACCACCCCTTTCCATATACAAGACGGGTTATAACTAGACATCATACAAGTTAAACAAAAAGGAAATCAATATCCCTTTGAGGAGCACCAGGCTTTCATGATGGTAGGTAAGGCACATTAATAGCTGCTAGCTGATGATTTATCTTTTTTAGCACCATTTGAAGAAGAAAGGGGGAAAGCTAAGTTTATTCCAGGAATCCATCCTGTTTTCCTGGGTAGGTGGGGAGGAAGTTAAGTTATAAATAAAGCACTCACACTTCTACACACTTCACCTTGTTTGCTACACTTTTTGTATGCTGGATATCTCACACAACCTAGCACCAACACGGCAGCTCCCAAGTCTGTGCAAACACAGCCCCCCAACACCAGTTTTTATGATGAAATGAAGTATCTTCAAACAACAACCCTCACCTTTGTGATGTGATTTAGACTTCAGAGCTATCACTGCTGCTGTGCCGCGTGGTCACAGTTTCATTACTGCTGGAATAGCCAGTGCAGGAATTTGCTTTCCCATTAGTAGAACGTCCCTTTCTCTTCAGTAGGAAGATGATAATCAAAACTGTGCTGATCAGAAGCAGCAGCCCAGCTGCACCTCCGACAATAGGTACAATCCTGTCTTCCATGTCGCTTCCAGTAATTTCCAGGACCGGCTTCTCATACGGTTTACCTGGCGGGGACCAATCTTTCTGCTCAATAACAATTTTGTTAGACCGGTCAAGAGCTATGTGCTGGATGTTGGTGCCTCTATTCTTATCTGCACTGATATCTTGCGCAAGCGTAGGAGCATCCGAGATGGCTCTCCGACTGCGACCAGAATGTGTAGCACCTGGGATTCCACTGGCTGAAGATAAAAAGTGATGGTACTCGACACTTCTCTTTCCAAGGCCTCTGTGGGCATTCTCACGGGACCGAACCATGTAGATAGTGTGGATGTACCATTCTCGACCTGCTGCTACCTGTTAAATTAAAAACACACATGACAACTTTAAGCAAATTTAAGTTGCTAAATGCCTCCTAATCTCTCTGGGGCTCAAGATTTCAAATATGACTGTCACCCAGAGTACTGCTCCTGACACAAAAATAACATGACAATGCTATTTTGCATGGGAGGGGGGCAGACTTTAACAACACTGTATGCAAACATAAAACATGTCCCTTGATTTAAGATGGAATGTTTACAATCTATTCCAGGAGGTATTTGAAGGCGAGGATTATGCATCCCTTGATCAATAACATTTAACTGTTTTATTTATTTAGTTCTACTGACATGAAAAAAGATTTCATAATAAATAGGTTTGGATTGATGGTGCCCAAAATTGTCTTTCATGTAAATTTATATGACAAAGAAAGCAAAAAACGTTTTTGACAAAATTCCCAGAACACTTTTTTTTAAAAAAAAATCACTCTTATGCATAAGGCTGCGTTTCGAAAAACTGCAAGAGTTTTGAAAAATACCTTGCTAGTTAGGAAGCTAGTTTCCAACATACAAAGGTTCTGGAACAATATTGCTCTCAGAGGTTACCTGGAATAGCGGAGTCGACAACATGCTGAATCCATCAGACCCTGGCTGCTTTACCAAAGGATAACCATCTATGTGATCAACAGCGAGTTTTGCATTGAAGGCCATATTTCCAAACACTTTTGCCTGGGTATCAGGCTGAGCTTTATCCTAGAAGACAAAGAAACCAACACTGGTACATTATTACATTCAGGATTTCAAACTTGTTGTATTAGGACTGTGCTGTAGTGTACCATGGTACATACCAGAATCTTGAATCTGTATAAGAGGGAAGGGGAGTCTGCTAGGCAACCATATTCCTTGTTATCCGGACTGTACTTGGGGACATACCCGTCAGCCCCAGTGCACAAAAACACCTTCTCGATGTTACAGATGAAAGAATCTCCTAAATTCTGGACAGGATCCACCATGACACGACCATAGATTTCAGAGCCTAGAAATATTTTTAGAAAAAGTTATTTAGGAATACCATTGATACCCCTTACCTTCAAACGCAATCAGACCCCATAGGGCAGACAATAGAAGACTAATAATATACAATATAGAAATAATTAACATCAATTATTTTTGTTACAATAAATGTAATTAAAAACATACAATAAAATAAAATGTGTACTACTTTATATAAAGCCCGGTATCCCAAAACACAGCATAAACACCTTTAATGCTCCAAAGATCTCAATATTTCTTAAAGTTTTTTGGGGGGGCAGGGATATTTTTCCCTGATGCCTAAGACAGGCACCCTGTGAACATCTCTGGGAAAGCATTCCAGAGGTGAGGACTCTTTTGTATGTCACCATCTGCTGCACTTCAGAAAGCAGAAGTACCTGGAGAGAAGTCTCAGATGAAAATGTGAACTGATAAAGGGGAAGGCAATCCAACAGAGATCTAGGTCCTCCGCTCCATTTTTTAAAAGGCCAAAACATACCAGGTGCCAATGAAGTTGTTGCAAGGTAGGCTCTATTAATGTGACTTGCATTAGCAAGTGAGCCACAGTATTTTGAACTAGCTGCAAGTTATGAACCTTTGGCCCTTCAGATGTTGCTGAACTGCAACTTCTACCACCTCTGACTATTGTCTATGCTTGCTGGGGTTGTTGGGAGCTGACGTTCAGCAACATCTGAAGGGCCAAAGGTTCCTCACACCTTGTCTAGAAAGCATGGGTCACTGAGGTCGGAAACCAGGAACCCTTAAGTCTCTGTTGGTGCTGTAAGTATCCAGCTGAAACCACTCCATTTCTGATACCAAAGTTTGGGGCTCTTTTTTTTAGTAGTGAGAATGTTTGAATACATTCTTTTCATAACTTCTCCCCTGCACCCCACCCCCAGTTGTTAAGTGGACCATTTGCATCTCATAACTTCACCAAAATATTGCTCTTGCACAGAATTTGAAATGTGCAGAATTAAGCATTCTGAGAATCTCTCATTTTGTGCATATGCAAATTTTTAGGCTTCTTGTCAGCAAAGTTGGACTTTAAAATGTACAAGTAATGTCTGCTAAAAAGAAACCAGAGCAGAAAAGGAAATGGTGCTTCAAGGGACTACTTCTTGCCCCTCATGTCAAGCAGAATAAAATTGTTCATAATACAGTGGTACCTCTGGTTACGTACTTAATTTGTTCTGGAGGTCTGTTTTTAACCTGAAACTGTTCTTAACCTGAGACACCACTTTAGCTAATGGGGCCTCCCGCTGCCGCTGCACCGCCGGAGCACAATTTCTGTTCTCATCCTGAAGCAAAGTTCTTAACCCGAGGTACTATTTCTGGGTTAGCGGATGTAACCTGAAGCATATGTAACCCGAGGTACCACTGTAAAGCAATTGTGCTCAATTTGCATGATGTACACAATGGTGCTAACCTTACTTGGTTAGCAAAGTAACTTTGCAATCAGGATGGTAGAATCAGGCTTTCACTTACTGGGCTGACTAATGTTAAAGTGAATTTGCACAAGCTTATCTTGCTAAATGACTTCACATCAATCCTAGTTAAGCGTTCTCTTTGCATTTCTCAGAGATACAACCATCTTGTCAAGACATGTTGAGTGCAACCCCACTTTTCCTCACTAGGGGGCAACCCATATCCAACCACACAAGCCCAGGGGGTTCTGCATAATAGATGTTAATTAAGTACTGATCAAACAGATGGTTTTGCTTTCCTAGCAACAGTTTGAGTATGCAACACATTATGAACACTATGAATCCTACTTTCTAATAGCAATTTCATTCAGGGTCACTTTGTTCAAGAACTTTCAAACTCAAGAAATGGTTCTTAAATACAGCCACCCTTTAAAACACCCTTGAAGCCTAACCAGAGCTATTTTTCCTGGTAACTTTTATTAAAGCATCTTCTTCCTTCAAAACACGCCTCCTTTTTCTATTCCCTTTTCACGTTCTCAACTATGAAATCATAGCATTAGTCAAAGGTGGGGAATAATATTAAGAAGAAAGAACATTAATTGATCCTAACACGATGCTAAAAGTAGCATGCCAGCATCTATATGTAAAGAGTAAAACTATTTCTTTGCCTTCTGTGAATGCAACATCTGTTCCTTCTCCAAATCCCATGGAGCCATCAGAAAGCCAGAGGTCCTTCTTTGACAACAGGAACATTTGGGTGTTTAGACTGAATTCAGCTGCTACCGGGTCACTGACCTATATAAAAAGAAAAAGAATCACTGTTTTGAAACTCAGCTATTAGTTTCTCAATTTCAGTTCTTTCTGATGCTTGCTCAACATCAGCTTGCTTGCTTTAGCCCTTCAAATTTAAAACAGCTAATTATGCTGTTTTAAATGTATATTTTATATTTAACTTTCTTTAGTAATTTTTCTTATGAAATATTTAAGATAATATTTTAGTTTCCTGTTAATTATGTTGTTTTGACTGTATACTTGAACTTATTTGGTAATGTTTTATTCTGGATTGTTTTAACTGATGTGTTAATGTAGTCATAAACCACTTTGAGATTTTTCTTCTTAAAAATATAAAGCAGTATAGAAATGAAAATAACAACAACCACAACCTCTTTGCACAAGAGCAGAGTCTGTGCAAGCAGACTGAATCCATTAACCCATTTATTAGAAGAAACACACTTTCATCAGAAAGTTCTATTCATAATATAGTGCAGAAGTCTTGAAGACAACCATACTGAGTGAGACCAGTGGTCCACCTAGGCTTGTATTATCAATGCTGAAGAGCAGTAGCTTCTGAAGACTCAGGCTAAGATCCTTCCCATCACTTCCTTATTTGATTCCTTTAACTGGTGATTTGGGCATTGATCTTGGGGCCTTCTGCATATAAACCACTACTAATGAATTATGCCCCTCTTCTTCCCATTCATTAGGCTCAGTATAGCTTTTAAATCTTGGCTGATCCCTCCCATCTTATGGCACTTCCAGGAGAAGGATTTTGGGCCAAACACTCACAAATCACTAAAGGACTGTGCTAGTTTTGATGCTCAATGCAGCTGGTTAAAAATGAGAGACCAAGGACCAGCAAGACACCATCAGTGGTACAGTCCAAATCAGTTACTACAATGCAGCCCTCTTGTGCTAGCTAGTAGCTCTACACTGAAGTGCCCTCTCTTCTACTTCAAGAGTGGAAAGGGACATGGAGCTGCTGCCCAAAGTGGTGGGCATGTCAAATGAGCTCTACTCTTTCCCTGTAACCATCCGCAATCCTTCCCAGCCAAGTGATATGGAGAAGATACAGGGAAACATAGCACGCAGATAAGTGTGCCAAAATTACGGGGAGAGAGGAAAAATAACTTGGCACAGGGCTGTGATTTTCAAGTGGGACATCAAATTCCACACCCAAGTTTAGCACTACAGTTAATGGCAAAGAAGATTGGTTGTATCCAATAGCGGCTTAGTGCAAGAACCATGGCAAAATGGGGTCTCTTGTTTGGCTCTTTGGCTAGCTCAAAGTCACCACTGGATACAGTCCACTGTAAATTTAAACATTAATTCTGCTCCCCACTCTTCACCCCAAGTAGGTGGATTTTTAAATATTCAGGACCAGCTCTTCTAAGTCAGTGGAAAATAAAAAATACAGTATGTAAAACAAGTACCGACTCTACTACTGATGAGCTGCACAAGTAAACAATTTAGTTCAATTTAATTGCCAAGGGAGTGTGCATGATGTGCCAGATAAATGCAGTCAAAATACTTTGTTGAGAGCATTAAACACAAGAGAGGTTTTACCTGCTGGAACCTGATATCTAGATCAAAGGTGATTGGCTCCCGGGGGCTACAAATGACAGGCTGGGTATATTCTTGGCTGGGTGCAGCAATACAGGGGATAAGTTTCACAGTGTAAGTCCCCGAATAGTCACGTACCTACAATAAGGGGTGCAAGATCAGAATATGAAGTTTTTGTTTAAAAGTGTTTTAGTTTAATACATGCACACACACACACACAACAAAAAGATACTACATTTGTCAATGGTCTCTTTGGCATAATACTGCTTCACTTGGCTGTTTAAATTCATCTGTTTTGGGCATCTACTTTTTAAGAATCATGGTGGCTGCTTCTGAGCAGAGCATCAGCTGTTTCTTCTCACTGATTCTGACACCCACCCACATCATGCAACTCTTTTTGTCTTCCTACAATCCTAACGTGCAACCCCACTGAACTCAATGGGATGTACTTCTGAGCAAACATATTTAGGGCTGGATATGCTTAGGATTCAAGAAAGGGCTTAAAAGATTGGTGTTCATTTCTGTCTGCATCCAGAGCTGACAGGTATTTTATATTTTAATTAAGGTGAAACCATTATGGCTTTCCTTCTAGCAGTAAGAATCACAGGTGACTGAAGTTATCATTCGAAACCAATGTTGAGGCTGACATATCTTTGGTATATAAATCTTCCACTATCTCATCATTTATTTGCATTTTGCTTTTCTCCCCTAAAAGGAAGCCCAAAGTAGCTTACAACATAAAAAACCCCAAATACATACAAAGCAAAGGACCCCATACCCCCAAAATCTGAAAATAAAAGAACTACAATAAGTCTATATGATAAACATTAAATTCAAAACTTAAGAAAACACCAGTTCAGTTAATAAAGAATAAAAAGTACTGATGATTTTTTTTGGAATTGAGAAAATTTTACATTTCAGATTCCAAGAGGCACTGTGTGAATTGGGCATAACTTTCTCCATAGTTTGTGCCCAGCAGGGGACACTGTAATGGTGTTGAATTTGGAGAAGTGATGTTCATCCATGTATTCAGACATGAAGCTTGCTGGGTAGCAAAATGCTGGACAAAATACGCAGATGTGTTGGTTTTGGAGAACACACAATCTATCAGCTTAACCAATCATAGAGTTGTGAGAACAATGTATTATGTAACAGCCACAAGCCTCCCCACCCCCCTCAAAAGGTACCACAGAAAACTGCATTGTTGGCACTCACAGCAAAATCTGAGACAAATTTCCATTGCTGCATAGGCTGGTGGAAGGTTTGTTCACTTTGAGAAAGGCTGAGTGTAAATGTGAGGCCAGGGTGATCAGCAGACATCACCATTGATGACAAAGAAGTACCTGTCAAGGAAAGGGACACGTTGTTATAATGGAATGAATGTTGCCATCCAGCACACAGTGGCACACAAGGGCTTCTTATGATCTCTGAAAAGAAATATTTCACTTCTCTTTGATCACAAAAAGCAAAACAAAATCTCCACCCAAAAAAAATAAGGAGAATTTAAGATTCATTGCATACCTAAGGTAGAAAGCAAAAAGCTAATCTTACCTGGGTGGGACATCACAAATTGCCCTCTGAATCGAATCTCAGTCCTGAAGTAGACAACAAGCCGCCCTTCATCATTGATCTGCATGCTGGTTGGGTAGAGGGAGCCTAAATTCAAACAACCATTGTCATTACTATATACAAAAAGGTATTAAAGCTTTGCCACTTCTAGCATTTGAGAATATCAGGTGCTACGTACATCCCAGTTTACTGTGATTTTCAGATTGTTTGATTTCAGTGGAATAACTCTATTTGCAAACATGGGGTACCAATCTCCTCTGGGCAAAATTTTCATGTTTCCCCGCCAAAACAATATGCTGGTACAATTTTGGAGGAGCACACAGAGAGTGTTGAAGGTGATGAATAAATTATTTGTAATAATAATAAAAAGTAAAATGTACTCAACATTGTAAACCCAGGGTCAGGGGCTGCCATTATTGGTCATTGTGAGCCATTCTGGAAACCCTATTTCAGCTGAAAAGTAGATAAAAATGCTTCAATTAAATAAGAACTGAACAAAATCACCTTGGAGCTCAGCTTCTGGTGGGCTTCCTATGCCGTCCTTCCAAAGAATGGCAGTATCATACACAAAGGTGAGCTTGAGCTCAGACTGCAAGTCAAAGTGCTGCCAGCCTCCAACAGCAGCCGGGGAATGGAAGACGTAGGAGACATACAGGGGCACTCGCAGAGTCACATATGACTGGACCAGATTTAACACCTGCAAAACACCATAGTATTTGGTTATGCTATGTTCAGATTGCATCCTGAGAAGTCAATTTCACAACCATTCTGGGAATGGTATTAAGTCTCATCCTCATTCCGTCCTGAGTTGCTGAGTTTGACAGATGTTGAGTGTGTACATGTTGGCTCCTGAACAAACTTCACTGGCTTTGATTAGAAATCCACTTTGATGATTTATGAATGAATTGCAGCTTGTGTTGAAGTGTGAGAGAATGAAGCACGGATCAAATCCAAGCCGGCAGGCAGACAGGCAAACACTCTTGCTGGCTTCTGAGATGCAACCCTGGCAAAGAACACAAACACCCTGGAATTGACTTGACAGTCATCCCAAAGTGTAATCTGGAGTTACAGCTAAGTCCCTATTATAGGATTAAGTTGATACTAACAGTCTCACAATCGTTTGTGACCTCCAGTGCATTCCGGTCCAACTTTCTGGAAGTGAATGGGTAATGATTAAGCTCTTGTTCAGTGAAATGGTCATTTAAAGAAACAACAATGCAGATAGTTTGGGGAAGTTAAAACTGAAGCTTGCTTCCCATTTCCCCTTTACTTAACTTTCAGCACTGATAACAAATCACATGGCAGTTAAGAAATGGGCCAGTCAAAAGTCCAGACATTAATAAACACATGCTATGACTTGCTCAGAATCCAAACAATAAGAAACACTCAAAAATGAAAGCAGTTCCTCGGCCTTTGATCAAAATTAAAATGCAACTCAAATCTTTACTGACTTGCCCTATCGATTATGCTGGATTCCCAACTTCTATCACACCATGGGAGTTGGAGTCCAATAACATCTGGGCAGCCACAGATTTCCCAACCTTGATATGGCAAGTAAATGATCCTAATTTTATTTCAATTATCATCAACAAAAAATTCAAGATGCTCTTGTCTAGCCCATTATGCCATGTATATATATACATGTTTACTGCATGCACAATGGTGTTAAGAGTGGTGACTCCTGACAGGTGGAAGACATCTTTAAGCCTCCATGGACCAACAGGCCAGGGTTCCCACCTGCATGACTGTTTCAACCAAGTTTTACTCAGAGTAAACCTAACTGAGCCAGGTCCATTCATTTCAAAAGGTGCACTCTGAGTAAAATTTAGTTGAAACAATACTACTGCTGCTGCTTTTAATGACTGAACAGTTATTTTCTTTTATTGTTATGTTTTTCTTCTTGTTGTGCTATGACTACTATAAATAAAATAATGAATGAATAAATAATGTTAACCCATTCACTACAATGTCATATTTCATCTTCCTTGAACTTGCAAGATAAAATCCCATGTTGCAGTGATACACTTACTGCAAATGAGTTTGCTGTCAACACAGGCATCTTTTACTTGTGTGTAAGCAGCACATAAGAGACGCGGGTGGCGCTGTGGGTTAAACCACAGAGCCTAGGACCTACCGATAGGAAGGTCGGCGATTCGAATCCCCGTGACAGAGTGAGCTCCCGTTGCTCGGTCCCTGCACCTGCCAACCTAGCAGTTCGAAAGCACGTACAAGTAGATAAATAGGTACCGCTCCGGTGGGAAGGTAAACGGCGTTTCCGTGTGCTGCTCTGGTTTGCCAGAAGCAGCTTAGTCATGCTGGCCACATGACCTGGAAGTTGTACGCCGGCTCCCTCGGCCAATAAAGTGAGATGAGCACCGCAACCCCAGAGTCGGCCACGACTGGACCTAATGGTCAGGGGTCCTTTTACCCTTTACCATTTAAGCAGCACATAAATGGAAATCTTTGCTTCTCTCTCTGAAAGTGGCTCCACATGTATTTCATGGCAAAGGGGCTTTTGAAATCCAAGGGACAAGGGCTTATCATGTGGTGAAAAGGTTTATGTCCTTCACACAAAAATCCAATGTACACATGCAACATCTAGTGCCACACAGTTTAAAAGATGATCATGTATGCTCACTAACGAGCATCATGTTATGGTCCTACTGATTAACTTAATGGCATATGAAATAGAACGTGCCTGCCTCTGAGTCTGGGAATCCTTTGTGAAAGTCCAAGCCTTGTTGCTAGGCAGCTTCAAGCTACAAGATGCTAAACCCTTGTGTGTGTTCTCTAGAGGTGCTGCTAGATAGAGGCAGGAGGCTGAGTTAATGAGCAGAGTCCAGATGGGGGCGGCTGGGCAGAGGTGACTAACAGGGGAGCATATGCATTTGGAAACAACCAACAGCTGAACTACATACAGAACTATTTTGCTACAACTGTCATGAATTTTAAAGAAGGGGCAGGGAAACCACTAGAAACCTTTGTGTGTGGTATGAGCCAACATGACTGCACAAGCGAGTTTTTGACACTCTTCATTTTGCTTTCCTTACAGTTTTACAATAATAGTTGGTTTCAATACAAGATGCTGAGTTACCCGTCAGCTTTTACTAATCAAGGGAATGTTGTAAAGATTTAAGTTGGGAATGAGTCAGATTAAAGATAGATGAGATCAATCATTCATTGGTTTTCACATGTGGGCTCTCTAGAAGACTGTCTGTATTAGTGCAAATCAGTATATCATTCCCTTGTCAGGAGCACACTGTGTGCCAGACCTCACTCTTGCCTGCCCAGCAAGTGACTGCAATGTCCATGTCACTGCAGTGCTGTGTATGCAGTGAGCTCCCATGCCACATCCATCTTGGTTACTGAGGTGAGCAGTGTTCGTCATAAATCAAATAGTGTTTCGAATGAGGTCATGCATAGTATTTGACAGTCACTGCACATGACTGCCATGCTGTTTGTGGCAATTTCTTGGAGCCCAGCAAATGGGAATGTTAGACTTGTGTGGAAGAAGCAAAACCTACACTGGGCCACTATTCCTGTAAAGGAGGTCTGTGATAATTGGCAAATCAGGGAGGGGCCGTAGCTCAATGGCCATGCACATTATCTGCATGCAAAAATCCCAGAAAGCTCCAACTTCCACCCTCTGCCCCCAGTAAATAAATCCTGGACCCGTCTCTGTCTCCAGATTTCAAATATTTTAGCTAGAAGGGTTGGAAAAGATCTCCATATGATGCACCAGAATGCTGCAGCTAGTTAGAGATGGATGGGTCAATGATGAACTCAATATAAGTTAGCTTCATGTGTTCATGGCAGGCTCTGCTCTGGATAAATGAGAACGAAACCTGTTTGGCGTAAGAAAGCACAGCTGGCACAGGTGCAAGCTAAAAAAACAAAACCAGATGCAGCTACCACAAGCAGGTAGCTGTTTCTACCAGTTTTCAGCCAGGCTGTCATGTTGTACCTAATCTGAAGGTACCGTAACAAGTGTGCCTGTATAACCAGGATCAGAGTTAAGTGCTAAAGGCAATTCAGATTTAGCAAGCTCTGTATTGACCTGGGTGGGTTCCAGCAATCACACTGACTTGTGGCTAACAGTAGAGAGTGGTTTAATAGGACAGATAAACAAGGAAGCTTGCAGCCACCAACGGAGTGGCATAGAAGTAAAAGGTTCAAAATGTAACATCTTAGGCTTCTGTGTTTGCCAGGGAAGAGCAGGCCAGAGTAGCAGCAGGGGCTGCTGGGAATTACAGACACAAGACTCCATAATCTCATTATAATGCAAATTAAAACAAAATTACTCCATTAGTCTCTGTAAAGTTACACTAAGAAGAGTGAATCCCGAACAGAATGAAATAAAGGAAATTGGAGGGAATAGAAAGCCCCTCACTTTTACCAAATGTTTCTAAATATTAATGATGGTTTAAAAGGATTTGCTCCCAAAGTTCCTTTGAAATCTTGGTGTGGATCATTATGAGCTTGGCACCAGCCTCCACTTTCATCCAAACTTACCTGGCAGTGGAGACGCCAAACACCAGCACCAGGGAGCTTCATTATACCTGACATAGCTGTGCTCCAGAAACCAGATTCCTTGGGAAATGTAGTTCCTTAGGGCACCTGAGTCTTAGGAACACTAAGTAAAGTATTTTTTCAAGAAGCTTTGATTTTCAATCTTGTGCAGCCCCATCCCCCTGACTATTTCAGTGTGCCACAGAGATGTCTTAAGAAACCGTCAATGACGACATTTTGCCAAGCAAATTAATTTCCGATGGTAGAGTCACTATTTGGTGTTTAAACTCAACCTGTTCTAAGATATGGACCATTAATAACAACACGGGTAGTACTGGAAATGCATCAAGTATCGCACAGAAAAGCAAAACACAAGAAAGGAAACTAAATCCTACTTCCACAAACCCGTTAAGTACAGTTATGGAGCAGATGCCAAGATACCCTTCAGCTGCCATATAAAACTCAATTATCGCCCCATGGCTTCCATAGAGACGGGCTCAGTGGCAGAGCCCGCCCATTTAAATGAGTCAGGCAGTGAGGGATGTAAAGGACCTCACCCACAAGAGCCACCACCATTCGGAGTAGATAAATGGACAAATAAGGCTAGATAGGTGAATAGTTTGTCTTTGTATAAAGGCAGCTTCGCAAGTTCCCATGCCGGAAACTCAAGTGCATGCAACTGGGCATAATGCTAGCATTTTCTTTTCAGTTACATAGGCTTGCTTTTCATGCACGCAGCATACCTGACCATCTGTGCCAATGGAGCCACTGCAGTCGGTCAGCAGTTCTGACATGTGATAGTAGCTGTTAAACTCCCACAGGCAGGCCTCCAGATTGAGGTTACGGTAGAAACGCAAGGTCTTGGCAGATCGCACAGCGCTGCTGTACTGGTAGGGTGAAGTTTCTCCAATCACTTCTGGGTTCTTGGTCTCCTCTGTGATGAATCCGTAAGTTGTCTCAATTTCGTTATAATCCAAGAGGTTTGAGCACTTGTGATTTCCTACACGAGTGCCATCAGGGCTAAGAGTCAGCTCAAAATTGGACAAAGGTCTAGTTGATATAACTGGCAGCATCCCTGAAAATAGGAGGACATGTAAGAAAAGCCATATAAAGCAACCTGTTTTGCACAGTGGGCAACCATGAGAATTCCACAGTTCTTCCCTAACAACTGGTACATTCAGGGGCAGGATAGCATCACAACTAGCACCAATGGTAGCCTTATCTCCATGATTTTTAAACCCATTTAAGTTGGTGGTCACCATCCCATATTGAGAGGGTGAATCCAAGTGTTTAACCATGAATCACCAGTCATGTGATTGTGATGACAGATAGTGCTGCACCAGTTGTTGTTCAGTATTAATCAAATGCACGTGTCTGCTACTTACCATCCATATGAGGCATTGTAACTGTTAATTTGATCAGGTTGGAATAGTCAGGATCATCAGGACCTGTGTAACGTATTCTGGCTGAGAAAGGTTCTGCTCCGACCGTCCCTGGTATACGGGGCTGACACAATCCTACGTGGAAAAGGGCAAAAGGTTGATTAAAAACAAAGTGAGAGCAATTCAGCTTTGCCTTTCCTTGGAAGAACCAAATTTTAAAATGCTGATACTTTAAAAACTCATGGAATCTTATGGTTGACATAATATACTCTTGATCTGATTGTGAAGCCAACACTACTGAGCACAGCCCCAGTTTACTTGAGTAGCAGCAGGGCCACTTTTTCTTCCATGCAGCACCACCCCCAATTCAAGAGGACAGGAACCAGTGTGGGATGAAGCTTTCCTCTACCTCCACGGGAAAGACAGAAGCTATACTATGCATCACAGATGGCGCCATCTTGGTCTCTCATTCACAGGAACTGCTGTACGGACTGATATTGCCCTTTTATTTCACTTCCTGATGATGAAACTAAGTTATATTGGGCCTGTGCCTGCCTGTGGGATCATACCCACAGGTATGATCCATATACTCATCCATATATGATTAAACATCCAGTTCCAGCAGGTTGCAGAGCAGACATGTGAGAGCAGAGCTCTTTGCTTTGATTATGGAACTTGCCTACTTTACAGTTTCAGCTGCAAGATGTAAGGAAACTCTTGGTGGAAGTGCAAAATATGATAACAGGACAAAATACGTGATGGGCTACAACCAAGGTTTGCCTTCTGGTTTACAGCTTGTAGTTCAGCAGGGGAAATGAAACATGAGCCAGGGGTTGGATGACATGCTCAGTCAAACCATGGCTTGGCTCAGCACATCGGCAAAACGGCCATAACATCCCTGTGTGCAAAGTCACTGATTTCCATAGCCTTTCCACCCATTTCATTAAGGTGAAAGCGCTACAAGAAGCAGACATATACTATACAACTTTGCAGAGGATGAGAACCTCAGGACTGGATCTGAATGTGGCCCTCCAAGCTTTTCTATCTGGCCCCCAAACTTTCCCCAGGATAGACCCCCCTCCCCAACCACATCTCCTACATCCCGTGCTTCACATCCGCTGTGTGTGTCCTTGAACTATAAAAAAGCCCTTTGAAACAAACATCTATTTCAGCTTCACAAAAACCTCTTGATTTTACTTCATTCATGAAGACTTTCTGCTTCCTTACCTTCTCCTCTGTTTATTGTGTAAATTGGGCTCAGTAATTCTAAACCCACATCTCCATTGGCATTGACAGCACGTGCTGCACACTGGACCCTCGAACCAGCCTGGAAATATATGGAGTCCAAGGCAATGGACTTGGTGTTGGTGAAGAAAGTGTTGGAGTCCACTTCTCGCATGGGACTGGTAACCCCATCACTGCCACTTGGAGCGCTGACAAGCCAGCGATACAAAGTCAGCGTGTCATTGATGTTTTCAGCAGCACAAATAGATCCAGTCTTGTCATAATCTGAATATTTGGGGTTGCATGCCTGAAGTTAAATAGAAACATACAATGAATCCATTGAGTTATATCTAAACATGCTCCAGGAAAGTAAATAATTCAGATCAAATTCTAAGTAAAATGTATTTTTCCTCATGTTGCATTAGTATTTAAGAAGTTCATTTTTTTTCTTGCTACTGGTTTCATCACCATAGATGCTGCATTTTAGTTTCATAATAATTGAGAAATTGAATCTTAATGTATGTGGCATATAAAATTAACAATCTGATACTGTGGAAAGCCTTCAATTTATCACAGCTCAGATGCCTCCCAGGTGCTTGGAAGGAAAAGAAACCTGTGTCATATAATATATGTAAATGATACCATGCATTGGCTAAAGTCAGAAAAAAGGCAGGAACTGAAGTTCATTTCTTCTTGTGCTTTCATCCAATTGTGAGCCAGAGCTTGAAAATTTAATAAGTTTAAACTGGCCTCAGTTTCCCAAAACAGAAAAGTAAGAACCTGGATAGGATACAACCTCCATGGACGGCTCATTGAGTGGTATTGAGCATCTTACTATCTCTTTACATCAGTTTTCTATCTGTGAAATGGGAGTAAAAGTGACTCATCTCACGGGCATGCAAAATGAAGATCACAATATGCTCTGAAAACTGAAACTGCTATAAAATGCCAAATATCAGTTCTCGAGAAATGAGGTGTGTAATTCTAAGTACTGAAATTGAATGCATGCCTTAAGCCTCTAGGAGAGCTAAGGAGATCATAGAATCACATAGAACTGTAGAGTTGGAAGGGAACCCAAGTGTCATCTAGTCCAACCCCCTACAATGCAGGAATCTCAACTGAAGCATCCATGACAGATGGCCATCCAACCTCTGCCTAAAAACCTCCAAGGAAGGAGAGGCCACCACCTCCCAAGGGGATCCATGCCACTGTTTTACACATCCAGAAAGTGTTCACTTCCTAGCTAGTAGCAGACCTTTAGAAAATATAATCTGGAGAAGAGCTGGCAGAGCAGAGCGTACCGTTACACACACAACAGGGTAGCCAGTTGGAGGCTGGGGGTTTCCTTTGCTTTTAGCAGTGTCGTCATACAGCAAGAGAGAGACAACCTGGGGCACAGCTGGGAAAGTCACATCTGCCACACTGTCCATTTCTTCAATGTACACAATAGCTTTGTTCATCTGAAAGGAAAGGCAGAAAAGAAGGTTCCATCTGCAGGCATGCTGCTTCTACTGTAAACTTTTATACTGCAACCTTTGCAAGATGGAGCAGAAAGGTTCCTTTCCACTGGAGTAAGGAAACATTTGGATCCACACTATGTCTGTTATAAGGTATCTTTTTTAAAAAAATGCACTAAGCTAACTCAATTTCCAAAACTTTTAATAAAAGCAAACAAACAACCAGATGACATCAGATGGCTGTTTGTATGTGAAATAAGTTCTGCCACAAAACAGATAATGTTTGAGCACAGATTAGGCACATAATAAAAATAGGTATTTTTCATTGAGGGTCCAACTAGGTACGATTAGATTGTATTTGAACACATTTCTCAAATAGCACCTAGGGGGAAGGATTTCAAATTAAGTAAAAGGGAGAAGGATGAAACTTCCTTCAGTGTCACAGTTCTGTTTAGATTTGAGGTCCTGCGTATCTGATACCAAAGGTGTTTTTTTTAAAAAAAAAAAGCAGGAGACCTGATCCTAGGCTTCCAGTCTAGTTTGGTCCTCAAAATTGGCATCTAAGGAAGTAAAAAAACAGCGACACTTTTATTTGTTGCTGTTTCTGAATCATCATGATCAAAGGCAATTGTGTCCACAACTAACCAAAAATAACCTAGTTCTTACCTGTGTCTCAGCTACCATATTCTCATCTGGTTTCAGGTGCACTGTGAATGCTTCACGCATTTCTCTCACTCCATCATACAAAACTTCAACCTCAACAAAGTGTTCTGTTTCTCCTTCTTTGAATTCAATATCTGAAATGAAGATATATTATAGAAAGAAGTAAACTTTCCCTCTCCAGTCATCAGCACAGTTAGGCTAGGTTCCAAAAGGCAACAGTCTTGGCTCCTCACAAGCCGTGTCAAACTCATGTTGGGCAGCTGGCTGGCAGAAAACCAACTGCTAAAAACCAAGCAAAATATCTAGGACTAGTACGAATAGTCTAGGGGTGCTCATTGTTGTCAGTGGAGGTTAACAGCGGCTGAAGGCACCCTTTCTCAGTTTTGGCTGTTGTGCCAGATTCTGGACAGGGATCCGATGACCAGAGGGATCCATGCACTGGTAACCTAAGGATTGGACTGTTGTAATACACACTGTGTAGGGCTGCCCTTAAGGTTGGTCTGGAAGCTTTAGCTCATGGGTAGGCAAACTAAGGCCCAATCGCCTTCTAAATCCGGCCTGCGGACGGTCCGGGAATCAGTGTGTTTTTACATGAGTAGAATGTGTGCTTTTATTTAAAATGCCTCTCTGGGTTATTTGTGGGGCATATGAATTCATTCATTCCCCCCCCCAAAAAAAATATAGTCTGCCCACAAGGTTTGAGGGACAGTGGACCGGCCCCCTGCTGAACAAGTTTGCTGACCCCTGCTTTAGCTTGTGTAAAATGCAGCAGTTGGGTTGCTAACAGGAGCAGCCTACTTTGATTATGAAACATCTCTGCTAAATAAGCAGCACTAGATGCCAATTTGCTACTGAGTCAAGCTTAAGTGTCTGTTGCTGACTTTAAAAAACACTTAACAATCTGGTCAGTGGAGGAAATACCTGCACCCATATAGGCCGCCCAGGCTACTGAAATTCTCAGGGCGATGCCCTCTTGGTTGTACCACAGCCTATGGAACTACCTCTGGTAGTGACCAACGGAAGAGAAGGCCTTAGCTGTTGTGCACTCAGCTGTATTTTAATTTGCATTCAACTGAGCTAATTTATAATGTGTTTTTACTGGTTTAAAATTATAATCTGCATGCATATGAAAGGTGTGTGGGGGGGTGTGTGTGTAAATAAATAGCATTTACTGTAGTTTTTCTAAGATTCAGAGGAAAATCTCACCGTCAGACATTGGATTATAGTCTTCTCCAGAGGTAGCTGAACCATCTTTAGTATGGATTCTCACAATGGAAACTTTGGAACTGTCCCCCACACGCAAGACTGGAATCTTTACAACTGCAATCTCCCCAGGCTCTTGAGGTTCTTGAATGCTGTATTTGATTTCGGAGAACTTAATCACTGGTTCTGCAAGAAAACTGAAAAACATCACTCTCTCCTATTTAATAATGTTATTTATACATAGGCAGAATTGTCTGAAGGACACATGCAGGATTGTATCCTTAGTGCGTATAGGGTGTCTCTGGAGATGAACAACAAAAAATGTGCACACAAAGCCATCAAACAACACCAGAAAAAAAATGAAAAGCAATGAGCTGTCTGTCAGGACAGCAGCAAAGAACACAGAAATAAAATTAATTCACCTATGCATCCTGCACCCACTTTTCATTTTCTTGTTTTGTCTTCTTTCAGCTATTGAATTAAGCTTTCTTTACATTTTAAAATCTCCAATATTCACTTGGGGGAGTGTATGGGTATGGTTTTTTAGTAACATGATATTTTTTCAACAAGAATTGATTGTACTACTGGGAACAATGCTATTTTTACGCAAGCAATTAAAAAACAACTGTGCTTGAATGCAGGGCATATGAGAAAATAAACGAATGCTTTGTTCCATTTAATCCCACACCTTTGATCTGACAATATGTAATGAGTACAAAGTGGCTGATAAACTCACTGTCTTCTTCATCTTTAATCTTCACCAAAGTTTCTTTTTGTTCCCCAACGGAGGCACCAAATGTTGAAGTGCTTTTAGGTGTTCCAAGCACCAGTCTGAACTCTTCCTCCTCTTCATAGATGGCATCATCTTCAAGGACCACCACACACGGCTTCTCAATCTCTCCTGCAGGAGGCAAAACACCAGATTAGTTGACATAAATATTTTGGGTAGCACCTACAATCTAACTCCAATTTCCAAATTAAATATATGCTGGGTTGTCTCCAATGTTGTGCAAGAAAAAGTCAGCTCACGCCATAGAACATTATCTTCCCCTCCTCTGATGCTGGTGTGTGTGTGCATGTGTGAATACTGAACATTAAGGACTACAGTAGAGGGGGAATTGCCCAGAATATAATTCACTGGCTTCACATTGAGGGCTCCCTTTGAAGCCCCTTTGAACCTTAAAAAAATGATTTAATATTTGTATGTTAATTTCCCAACAACAAAACTGAGCTGAATGCTTAATCTGAAGGAAGCACAACTGAATTCAATAGGTATCTGAAGAAGTGTGCATGCACACGAAAGCTCATACCAAAAACTAACTTAGTTGGTCTTTAAGGTGCTACTGGAAGGAATTTTTTTTGTTTTGACTATGGCAGACCAACACGGCTACCTATCTGTAACTGAATTCAATAGGATTTACTCCCTAGTATGTGAATGTATAGGACTGCAGACTTAGGGCCCTTTTAGACTAGCGGGGTTGTTGTTTTTTGTGTAGCATGTCACTAAGCAAATAGCAGTGCATTAGTAGTGGATTTATATTGAGCCACATAATTTTGCTTTCCTGGTTGTTCTGTGATGCTTCCTCATTGCTGTCACATTATTGGCATTTGGAGGGGTGCTCTTGCAGTACAGCACAACAGGAGCAGGACAAAGCAACAACATTTGTGGTACAGGATGCAGTTTTTCATCAGAAGGTACAGAACATGCATCAACTGGAACTTGAAACTTTTGCAACTGCAAATTATCACTGAAAGAAGGATTTCGTCTAACTGCCCTGGTACAGATACTGTCATGAATGCACAATAAAAAAAGGAAGCCTGGAACAACCCTTAGTTGCTACAAACTTTGGTCAGTTATAAATAAAAACAAGCCCTTTCATGATAAATTTTGAAAATGCAATAGCTTCCTTGCAAGAGAAACTCTTGCTTTCTAAGGATGAGACCTTACCTGGGAGGAAGACCACTACAGAGTCATCAGTGTTTGGTCTCTCTTCATAGTCCATCATGACCTGGGCAGAGCCTTGGCGGGTGTAGCAGCGGACTGTAGATTTATGATTAACATCACCACTACGGTAAATTATAGCTGCCAGTTGCCCATCTTTTTCATTCACTGTGTATACAGGTTCCTTGAACTGGACTTTGGGTACTAGAGGGGAGGGAAGCATTCCAGCATCATGAGTTAGTCTTTTTATATCTCGCTATGATCACCTATGATTCAGATTCATATGGGGCCATTTCATGGTAATTCATCACCTTTCTCTTACATTCATACTGGGGAAAAGTTAAAACGTTAAGTTCATATCAACAGTTACACAGGATTACTGATGTGCATATGTGTGTGCATAATATAATTAGGGGGGGGGTGTTTGTGCTGGGAGCACGAATGTGGAAATCGCAGCAGTTCCTATGCATGTTTACTTGGAAGTAAGCCACACTGTGCTCAATGGGACTTAATAAATGTGTTTGGGATTGCAGCCACAAACAACTTTCCCCTTAGTGAATTTTCTAGGCAATTGAAAGGTTGTAGAATCTAGAGTACTTACAATCAGTGATGGTATCATTGATGAAAATGGTGGTTTTGCTTGGTTCCCCAAGTACT